>NC_067402.1:11046400-11646400 GCF_016432865.1 Antechinus flavipes
CCAACTAATCTGTAACCAAAATAGGGGAAATAAGAGAGACCTAAAATGACAAAATCACAACTCGGAACCCTGAAAGTTTCTAACAAATATTGCCATCAATCTTAGCAAAAATTGGGATCAGGGGGAGAGAGTATTTTGTATCAGTCCAAGATCTCTTCAATCTGTATGGTTCCTCCTTCAATGGAAGATGGAAACTTTTTACATTTTCTTCATCTGAGTGACTGCTATCTATAGTCTCATATAATTCCTCAATAATTGTTCCACACAATAAGATGAGCCTTGTTCTGGACTGCTTAACATCATACAGTAATATACTATAGTTTGTATCCAAAGGCCTTTGGATGACCTATCATTTTATTTCTTTAGAAATAGGGCATTCCCACAAAACAATGACAACACAGAACAAATTTGTAAATTGGAAAAAATATTTATCTAATATATCTTTGGAATATCCTAGTATGAAACCTCAAAGCCCATGTATACAGCTGTGTTTGGAGATTTAACTAATTCTTCTGCTTCATTGCCAAAGTGGGGATGTGGTGGGAATTCAAGAGTGGGAATTGGGAGGCTAATATGTGATGAGATTATATTGTTAACATCATAGACTACATTTGTTTCCAAGTCTAATTTGGATAAAATCTAGGGGCAGTTTGCAATAGATATAACTTTGGAGTACATACCCATATGTTTTTTACGTTCTCGAAAAGAGATCATAATCTGTTTCTGTAGCCTACATTCAAAGGTTGCCTAGATTTAGAATGCTATAACAGGTCAACTGAGTTCACCTCTGCAGTATCTGTGGGATATATCTCTTCCTCTCTTCTCCTCCGACACTCCTCTATACTTACAGGTTCTCATCACCTCTCACCTGGATTATTGCCAAAGCTGCTGGGGGTGGGAGGTTTTGTGCCTTATATCTTTCCCTCCTTCAGTCCATCTGCTACTAAACTCTCATGGTAATGTTCCTAAATGGCAGTTATGACCACATCCAATCCCTTTACTCAATAAATTACACCGGCTCCCTGTTGCCTCTGGGATCAAAAAGAAAACGCTGGATTTTCAATCCCTTTATAACCAAGTCTCTTCTTACATTTCCAGTCTTCTTAGCCCTTCCTCCCCTGCTTTTATTCAACATTTCCCTGATCCCATTTCTCAAAACAGATGCTCTATTTCTCTTCCTGACTATCTTTTTCGATGGTCTTCTAAGCCTCTTTAGCACACCTTGTGGCTTCCCTGGATCCCTTCAAGTCTTACCTAAAACCCCACAATCTACATGAAGCCTTTAGTGCTAGTGTTAGCTCTATGATAATTATCTCTAATTTACCCTGTCAATAACATGCTTTATTTTAGCTGTTTACATTTTTTTTTCTCCAATAGATTGTGAATCATTCAGGGATATGGAGTCTTTTGGCCTTTCCTTGCACCCTCAGTGCTTGGTAAACGCTAATTGAGATGGATTAGCTCATCTGATCCCCTGGAATATATCCATCCATTCTTTGGGGTTTTCATTCATCTAAGGTCTCTCCCAAGTCCAAATCTATACATTTACAACATGTTGTCAAACACCTTTTGATATGGGAAGCTGAGGAAAAATATGTAAACTAAGAACTCTGTGAATGAAAGGTCATTATTAGCTTGGGAAAATGCAAGAGGACTTCTTGGGGGAGAGATATTTTCATTAGGCTTTAAAAGATGAGGAGGCTTCCAATGGGGGAGAACTTTACTCCATGGAAAGGATTTTCTTGAGCAAAGATATAGAAATCCCAGGCTGTGTGTAGGTGCATTATATGGGGAGAAGGATTAACAAGGTAAATTCAGAAAGGTGTCTCTGTACTAGGTTGAGGAGGCTTTGGATACCAAACTGAGGACTTGGAACTTTGTTCAGGTGACACTAGGGATCTATTGAAAGGTTCGGAGCAGAAGACAGACATGAGAAGGAAGAACATTCTGGCCCAAGTGCAATAAGTGGATTGGAGGGAGGAGAGAGGGCATACAAGATAGAAGTGTACCGCCATATTTCAGGCAGGTGGTAGATGGTGGCAGTGGATAGAACTGTGGGCTTGGACTCAGGAAAATCTGAATTCAAATCAGACCTCAGACACTTACTAGCTGTGTGATCCTGGGCAAAGCAAAGATCTATTTGACTCAGTTTCCTCATCTCTAAAACGGGGATATCAATAGCACTTAGTAGCTAGAGTTGCGATGAGGAATAAATCAGAGAGTAATCATAAAGCACTTGCAAACATTAAACGGCAGCTATTATTATTGCTATGTTCCAGGAACTGTGCTTCATGCCGATTTTACAAATTAAAACAAAAACCAGTCTTTGCTCTCGAGGAACTCGTAATTTAATAAGCAAGACAACATGCAAAGAGCCATGCATCCAAACAAGATCTAGACCGGCAAACTGGGTGTGTGTAATAGAGAGACGGAGCCAAGGTGAATGGGGGCAGGATAGGTTTCTGCACAAGGTAGGGCCAGAAGATGGGGACAAGCAGGGAAAAGCATTCCAAGCAGAAGGCAGCTGAGAACAGGAGAGCTCTCATCTTGGGGGAGGAGTTGCAGCAGTCTGCTCAAATTGGAGCCCAGAATATGGGAGGGAATGGCAGGAGTCACCTTTTGCCATTATTCTGATTCTTATCATTCAGTCATGATTTTCTCAATTTCTCAGGCAAGTCTGGAAGATGATAAATTACAGAGTGGCATCCTACCTGAACTAGCAGAGACTTTTTCTAATTTCCAGTTCTTTAAACCAATAAAATAACTGATCTATCCTAGAAAAACAAATAAACAAATAAAAAACACTTTGTACTAAGTCCAGTTGCGCTGGCGGTCAATTCAATCCTTACCTCTTGCCAGATGCCAAACTCAACATTAACATCCTCAGGAAATATGTCACTAACTAAAAGAACGTAATGAATCTAGCCATCCATTCTTTGGGGTCCCATAGACCCTTGCTTAAGGACTTGTGGGCTACAAAAAATCTAAGGTCACCCTATTCAAATCTACACTTAGAAGAACATAAGCAGGTCACTCTCCCATTGTGGGACTCCCATCTCTGAAAAATGGAAATGCATGTCTCCAAGATCTCTTGGATCCTTCCCAAGGATCTTAACTTCTTAAAATCCTTCCAATCTAGAAAAAAAAAATCATTTTAAATATTGTATTCTTCCCTTGTCCCTTCTCACATATTTATGTGTTACTCTTTCCTATTGGCCAGCGCCTTCAGATCCACTTAACCAATGAGCAATCAATCAAATATCTACCCTATGCCAAGTACCCTTGGATTGTCTATCTGGTGATAAATTCAGAAGCAGATAAACAAGACCATTTAGCTGAACAGAAGGGTCCCTGGCATTTGAACTGTAAAATTTTGCTTTCAAATGTGGCTCTGTCACTTCCTGGTGGGGGACCTTGAACAAGGTTTGTCCTCTCTCAGGATTACAATTCTCTCCTCTATTAAATGAGAGAATTAGCCTAGATGGTCTCTGAGTTGTGATTCTTAAGGTGCAATTCTAAAGCCTATGATCTAATGTGATCATTTTTTTTTCAGTTCCGGTGATTGGAACTTACTCCATCCACCACCATGGTGGCCTACTGACCTTGAAAAGGGAATACACCTGCTCCAGTACTTACAGTAACTTTCAGTCAGGGAGTGACTCAATGGTTTTCTAGGAAGACTCTTACTAACTTTCAGTGGAAGGCTTTGCATCCCAAGTACAGAATGTCCAAAGAAAACACTCCAAGAAAAGCTCGTTTTGATTTCCACATCAATTGATGAAAAGCTTGAGAGATCCACAGAGCTTAGAGGGGCTTTGTTCAATGGAGTTTTGATGTACTTAGTGATGGTGAGACCTATGTCAAAATGCTATTTTAATTCCTCTGAATTATATTTGGAATAAACAGCTAAAGATCTCAAGGTAATTCATAAATACAGAGTTAATCCACTATGATTAGGAAAATCCCTTACATGAGGAAGGAGACATAAAAATCTGGAGTAGAAGCGGTCAGTGTATGTGAAAACATGAGCCTAAGATCCACACACTCAATACAACATGGTTGAAAATTCCTCTGAAAGATTTGACAAGAGATTAAAACTGTTCTTTGTCATAGATTGATACTTAGCTGAACCACTGACACTCCCATAAGTCCCACCCCACTCCAGGCCTGTTTTGCTTCTTTTCTAAACTATTCATAACTATAAACATCCTGAGCACAGAAAGTTACAACACGCGATGTTGTGGAACCTAAGATGGCTTAAGCTTTTCACAATATCCTGAACTGGCTATCAAGATTGCTTTTCTTCTAACATCCAGAAGCCTGGGGGAAGAAAGAGAAAAACAACAAAAATATCACCCTGTGAATTTGGCCCATGCGTCCCAGAATTTCTTAGGTCTCCTGAAATGTGAATGCGATTCAAGAATGTTCTAAAGAAAACAAAATCTCGGCTAGAAAGGACTTGTTTGTGTTCTAAGTTCACAAATATTCCCCTCAACCCCATCCCTAAAACACTTTCATCTAAAATAAATTCAGTTCTCAAACACATGATTATAATTATCAAGGCAAGCCATATTCCTTTATCACCAAATATAAATATAGGAAATTATAAGGATCTCTCTCAAGTCCTTATCCTGTATTTTGCTCTCCAACTTCCCACCCACCCAGGACAAGCTGCTTTTAAGCATTCAAAATACTCCTAAATATGCTTTTAAGCCAAACAGACATGGTTTATTCACACCTAAGAAACAAAGCCTATATCTGGTTAAGCCATTTTACCTGGGAGAGTGGGTCAAATTTGAAATAGAGTATTATCGGCAGGTCTAGTGCTCTCTCTAAGAAATAAGCCACATTGCTAGCAAGGATTTGATACTCTACTTAGTGTATTTTTGTTACATTAGATGTGAGAAACATTTTTAACTCACAGAAATACAAAATAGTTGGTGGTACAAATTTGGCCTGAGGCCATAGTCTGCCAATCTCTTCTATTTGATGTCTAAAGAAATATAGAGTATATCTTTTTTAGCATATGCATTAGTAATAAAAACATTACTTAAGGAAGGAAAAGACTAATGGAAGGAAGGAAGGAAGGAAGGAAGGAAGGAAGGAAGGAAGGAAGGAAGGAAGGAAAGAAGGAAGGAAGGAAGGAAAGGAAAGGAAAGGAAAGGAAAGGAAACAAGGAAGGAAGCAGGGAGGAAGATAGATAATGAAACATATTGTGCTTACTCTGTTCCAGATGTTATGCTAAGGACTGCATATGCAAATATAAGCAAGGAAGAAGATCTCTCTTATCAAAGAACTTATATTCTAAAGGAGGGGATAATTACAAAACAGGGAGCTGGAAATTGAGGAGTGAGGGTGTGGAGAGATTTCTCAAGTGGATGCAAGGTAAGAAGATAAAGAGAAAGAAAATAAACCCTAAGAGTCTAGTCATAAATGGAGTAAAATATGGTTGGCTTCTATCCTGAAATTGCAGGGAAGAAGGTGATCACCAATCAGGAAAGCTACTCAGTTTTTAGATTCTGTTTTCTCTGCAAAGGAGAAGACTTTTGCACTAGAAATGACAAAATAAAAATACAAATAGGGATTTGCTACCCAAGATAATGAGGAGATAGCAAGATAGCATTACCTTAAGGAATTCAGTTACCTGGCCCAGATAAACTACATAGTTGGGTTTTTTTTTTATTTTTTATTTTTAAATAATAACCTTATATTGACAGAATCCATGCCAGGGTAATTTTTTTTTTACAACATTATCCCTTGCACTTACTTCTGTTCCGATTCCCCCCCCCCCCTTCCCTCCATCCCCTCTCCTAGATGGCAAGCAATCCTATATATATTAGATATGTTGCAGTATATCCTAGATACAATATATGTTTGCAGAACTGAACAGTTCTCTTGTTGCACAGGGAGAATTGGATTCAGATGGTAAAAATAACCCGGGAAGAAAAACAAAAATGCAAATAGTTCACATTCATTTCCCAGTGTTCTTTCTTTGGGTGTAGCTGCTTCTGTCCATCCTTTATCAATTGAAACTGTTAGGTCTCTTTGTCAAAGAAATCCACTTCCATCAGAATACCTCCTCAAACAATATCATTGTCGAAGTGTATACTGATCTCCTGGTTCTGCTCATTTCACTTAGCATCAGTTCATGTAAGCCTCTCCAAGCCTCTCTGTATTCATCCTGCTGGTCATTTCTTACAGAACAATAATATTCCATAACATTCATATACCACAATTTACCCAGCCATTCTCCAATCGATGGGCATCCATTCAATTTCCAGTTTCTAGCCACTACAAACAGGGCTGCCACAAACATTTTGGCACATACAGGTCCCTTTCCCTTCTTTAGTATCTCTTTGGGGTATAAGCCCAGTAGAAACTACATAGTTGTTGAAAGAGATGGCAGATATGACTGGTGAGTCACTGGAAATAATGTTTGAAAGTCATGGGGAATAGGAGAAGTTCTACAAAATCAGAGAAGGGCAAATGATGTCCCTATTTTTATTTTTTTTAATTAAGGTTTTATTTTCAAAATATATACATGAATAATTTTTGACATTCACCCCTACAAAACCCTGTGTTCTGATTTTTCTCCTCCCTTCCCTCCCAACTCCTCCCTCAGTTGAGAAGTGATCCAATACATGTTAAACATGTGCAATTCCTCTATACATATTTCCATAAATATCGTACTACACAAGAAAAATCAGATCAAAAAGGAAAAAAATGAGAAAGAAAACAAAATGCAAGCAAACAACAAGAGTGAAAATAATATGTTTGGTCCCCTTTCAGTTCCCACCATCCTCATCCTGTATGCAGATGGCTTTCTTCATCACAAGACCATTGGAACTGGCCTGAATCACCTCATTGTTGACAAGTCATGTCCATCATACTGACGATCATATAATCTTGTTGTTGCCATGTATAATGATCTCCTGGTTCTGCTCACTCCCCTCAGCATCAGTTCATGTAAGTCTCTCCAGGCCTCTCTGAAATCATCCTGGTGGTTGTTTTTTACAGAACAATAATATTCCATAACATTTATATCCCATAACTTATTCAGCCATTCTCCAACTGATGGGCATCCACTCAGTTTCCAGTTCTTCACCACTACAGAAAGGACTGACACAAACATTTTTGTACATGTGGGTCCCTTTCCCTCCTTTAAGATCTCTTTGGGGTATAAGCCCAGTAGAAACACTGCTGGGTCAAAGGGTGTGGACAGTCTGATAGTTTTTTAGGCATAGTTCCAAATTGCTCTCCAGAATGGTTGGATCAGTCCACAACTTCCCAGTTTTCCCACATTCCCTCTAATATACATCATTATCTTTTCCTGTCTTTTTTGCCAGTCTGAGGGGTATGTAATGGTACCACAGAGTTGTTTTAATTTTCATTTCTCTGATCAATAATGATTTAGAGCATCTTTTCTTATGACTAAAAAATGGCTTTAATTTCTTCATTTGAAAATTGCCCTTCATATCCTTTGACCAAGTTGGAGAATGGCTTGACTTCATATAAATTTGAGTCAGTGCTTTATATATTTTAGAAATGAGACCTTTATCAGAACCCTTGGATGTAAAAACATTTTCCCAGTTTATTCCTTCCCTTATAATTTTGTCTGCATTGGTTTTGGTTATACAAAATTTTTAAACTTAATATAATCAAAATTATCCATTTTGCATTCAATAATGTACTCAAGTTCTTCTTTAGCCACAAATTCCTTCCTTCTCCACAGATCTGAGAGGTAGACTATCTTTTGTTCTTCTAATGTGCTTATGATATCACTCTTTCTATCTAAATAATGAGTCCATTGTGACCTTATCTTAGTATATGGTGTTAGGTGTGGGTCAATGCCTAGTTTCTGCCATACTAGTTTCCAATTTTCCCAGAAGTTTTTGTTGAATAGTGAATTCTTATCCCAAAATCTGAGGTCTTTGGGTTTATCAAATAGTAGATTACTCTAGTCATTAACTGTTTTGTCCTGAAAACCTAATCTGTTCCCCTGATCGAGTATTCTATTTCCTAGCCAGTACCAAATGGCTTTGATGACCCCTACTTTATACTATAGTTTTAGGTCTGGCATAGCTAGGCCACCTTCATTTGCATTTTTCATTAATTCTCTTGAAACTCTTGACCTTTTGTTCTTCCAGATGAACTTTGTTATTATTTTTTCTAGGACTGTGAAGTAATTTCTTAGGAGTCTAATTAGTATAGCACTAAATAAGTAGATTAATTTAGTCAGTATTGTCATTTTTATTATATTAACCTGGCCTACCTGGCATCCTTATTTTTAAAAAGGAAGGAGAACAGAGTCTATGAATTACAGGCCAGTGAGCTTGTTTTTGATTTCTGAGGAAGTTCTAGAAGTGATCCTTAAAAAGATGGATGGGGAACAGTCGGGATAGAATGCAAGATTTCAAAAGAGAAAGCCTGGATTCTTCAAGAACAACTCACACCAAAGTAATATTTTCTTTTCTGACAGGATTATTCAATTGGTGAAGAGAATTCTATGGATATGATTTATCTATATTTTAGCAACTTTTGATTGATCATCTGAAGCCATTCTTTGGAAAAAAAGAAGAGACCTAGATTCAATTTTCATAATTGAAATGGATGCACTCCTGGTTGTATGGCGGAACTCAAAGGCTAGTTGTTAGGGGGTTATTTCAATAACATCAGCACAACAAGTCTCCAGTGAAGGACCCCAAGTATCTTCTCTTTAACATTATCAATGACTTAGAGAAAAACATATATAAGAAATGATAGCAAACAAGAGAGATAATTAACAAAGTGGATGGCAGTATCAAGTTCCCAAAACAACTTGACAAGCCAGAGCATTGAGTTGAATTTAATAAGTAAAATTTAATGGAAATGAATATTCTTAAGTATTCAAAACCAAATTTACAGATAGAGGGAGACATGGCAGACAGCAGTTTTTCTGAAAAAGTTCAGTGGGGATTTCAAGTTCTATATGACTTAACAAAATGATATGTCAAAATATCTGAAGTGAACTTGAGCTGCATTGAGAGTGTCCAAACTCCAGGAATAAGGAGAATGTAGGGTCACTGGACTGTACCATCACTAGGTTTAAATTGCATCCCCAGTGTCTAAGAAGGACATTGATAAGGTGGAAAAGGTCCAGAGAAGGACAATCAAGATGGAGAAAGGCCTTGATTTCTTGATAGGCAAGAAACTGGGGAGAATAGGGGAAGGGCATTAGGAGAAATAATAATGACTGCATTCAAGTGTTTGAAGAATTGTCTTGTGGAGAAAGGATTAACTTGATTATATTTGGCCCTGGAGGGTTTATATGGAGCTCATGAAGAAATGTGTGGAAATTGCAAAGTGGCCAATTTAGTTCTAGGCAGTTCTTCCATATGATCTACAGTTTGATTAGGAACTACTTCCTAACAATTAGAGCTGTTCAAAGGGAGAATGAGCTGCCTTTGAAGGTATTATATTTGTTTTGTTTTGGTTTGGTTTTTTGTTGGAGGTTTTCTGTCAAAGATTAAATAATCATTTCTTTAATATGCTATCCTAAGAAGTGCTTTGATGTAGAGTCTAGACCAGATGGCTGCTGTCTTCCTTTCAACTTGAACATTTGTATTTCCATGGTTGGAAGATTCTTTCTTAGAATATTTATTGCAGTTTCTTACCAAATCTGCCTTTTTCACTATAGGTCACCCAATGTATCAAATTGATCATCTTGAACATAACCATAGCATTCAAGGCTCTCCACCAATAGGTTCTTTTTTATTTTTTTTCTAGATTTGTCCCCCATGATTCCTTTTTACACAATATGTGTACAATAATTTGAATGAATATACAACTTAAAGGCAATAGGCCTGAAGTTAAACTCAAAGGCCAATGCATACTCCAAAAGAAAGAGTTAATACTTATTTCCTTCAATAACTGTTCTCCTTTTGTCTATATATCCCCAGTGTCTAGCAAAGTAGTAGACACTGAAGCAATGCTCCTCAATTGATTAAAAATTATTGTGAAGGAATGGTCAGCTATTAAGGGTACAGAATGGATGTGTCACAGGATAGTGATGGAGATCTATTTCTGCTGGAGGGCAGGAAGTCTCCACCAACATCCTGTTACAAGAAAAAAGTTTCATGTATGCTCTCAGTCCTAATAGCTAAAGGTGGTATGCTGAGAGGGGTAGTGGTAAAAGCCACTGCCAGTGCTGTTTGAAATATCAGGGAAAAGGAGAAAAGTATCATGGGATTAGAGGAGGTTAAAGGTCCCAATTTTCATAAAAGGGAATAGAACAAAATCTGCTAACAATGAGCTAGAGAGCTTGACTTCAATTCTTGGTGGGAAAAAATTGTAATCAATTATTAAAGAGATGACGATGGATAATATCTAGAAAAGGAAGCGGCGGCCACAAAGAACAAGAAGAAATTCACCAAGAAGGAGGAAGGTCAAAATACATCCATTACCTTTGTTAACAAGATGAGTGTTACAAGTGGATGGAGAAGAAAGCTATAATATAGTTAGGTTAAGTTATACTTGGCCTTAGAATCAGAAGAATTTAGAGTTTACTTTCAATGTTGATGCTTGATAGCTACACAACTGGAACTGGGCCCAAGTTACTTGGCCCCTGAATCGATTTTTTTCACCTCTAAATCTGGGATGAGAACTGTAACAAATTACTGCAGACTGAGCTGTTGTGAGGGATGAAGGAGAGCACCCTAGATTTAGAGATGAAGGGCAACCTTGGGGTATTGAATGCACACTCTTTTGAGTTCTTAAAGAAATTGAGATCCAGAGAGGTAATTATATTTGTATGTGTATACATGTGTGTGTATATATATACACACAAATATATGGGTGTGTAGGTGATTATGTATATATGTGCATACATATGTATGTGTACTTCTGCAATACATATACAAATATACAGATATGTATATATACATATATATACATATAAACATATACAAACATCTTTGGGTATAGTAGATGTGCTTATAAATAATTATGTATTCTGTGTATAAAAGTAATATATATAATATAGAGAGAGACAAATATATATGATTTGTATATATGGATTACTTTGTACACATATTTTATTATTTTTAAATTGTTTTTCAGTTGTGTCCCATTCTGCATGATCTCATTTGGGATTATCTTGGCAAAGATACTAGAGTGGTTTATCATTTCCTTCTCAAGCTCATTTTACAGATGAAGACAATAGGATAAAATGACTTGCCCAGAGTCACACAGCTAGCTGAGAACAGATTTAAACTCACAATGTTGAGTTTTCTTGACTACAGGCCTACCACTCTATCCAATAAACCAATGAGCTAAGCTTATACACATATACAGGTGTACATATAAATATATGTGTGTGAATAATTCATTGTGTTATTCATTCATAAATCAATGTACATAAACATGTATAGTATAATTGGATTACATATGATTCATATATATATATGAATCATTTCAGATGTCTATATCTGTATTTATATTTATAGAGAGAGATAACCAATGCTTGTTAGCTATGAGACATAGACAAATTTGCTTAGGTTTTAAGTACTACTGAAAGATTGCATTTTATTGGAAAGCAATTTTCCATATAAATACAATGTAATAATAAAAATGCTTAGTGTTCAGAGCTATGAATATTCATGGTATCCCAGAATTAATGCACATGGAGGTAACTCATTCTATTATCCCTGAAACTTCCTTCCATACTGTTAGTATTTTTTAAAAGGTATTTTTAAAGGAAACTGGGTCTCTAGAGATTCTTATGTGAAATGAAAGGAAATACTTTTTTCTATCAATGACACCCATCCATGCATTTGACAGAAAGTAATTAAAATGGTTTTATTTGTCATGTCCTTGTCAAAAGAACAAGATTTTTCCTAAAAACATGAAAAAATACACCAAATCTTTGCACATGATCTATCCCACTTTCCCCTGCCTCAAAAACAAAAGAAAGTTATTCTTCCTCTGAGACATGGAAGTCTTCTTCTCTCAAAACTTCCAAGCACTTCACCAAGATCAAGGCCCCAGTTAGTTCTCGCCAATGTTTAGTCACAGGATTTTTCATTCTGTCCAAAGCCAGTTGTAAATCTTGCAGCACATCCCAGTAACTTTCTCCATAATGTGCTCCCCAAGTATAAAGGAAATCATATGCAGGCTTCCACATCATCTGCAAAAAAAAAAAAAAAAAAATGGAGAAGTCATTAAATGGAAGCCGAGAACCCATTGGGAATAGGGGAAAGCAAAGTCTCATGGGAGACTTGCAAGATGGAGAATGGTGGGAATGTTTTTACCTTTTAAAAATGAATGCTTTAGGAGCAAATTGTAGCCTGACACATTACAGATGCCACGAGAGCTTTAAAAAGAGTCCAATCTTCTCCATTTCTGTTTGAAAAACCTCAGTGCTTATGCAGAGCTGGCAGGAATTCTGTAATTTGAGTGTGGCGAAGTATTGTAGGGTCCTTAGGGTCAGAAAGGCCCACTTCTGACCCATAATCTTTGAGTGCCGATGGCCTTTTACTGCTTAGCATCCTAAGCAATTCCTTTTGACGACTTGGATTCAAGTCTTCCTTTGAAACATACCAGTTATGCAAGGCTGGGCAAATCACTGAGCCTCCCACTAGCACTGGTAGGAAGCTCTCTAGAATAGAATGGACAAATCTGCTTTGAAGACTGCAGAACTGAAAAATCTCCATACAGATAGATAGGAATGAAAGGTCCATAGACTTAGAATAAAAGGAAAAACATAGTAATTATGTACAACTTGCATATTCGTG
This sequence comes from Antechinus flavipes, assembly GCF_016432865.1. Lineage (NCBI taxonomy): Eukaryota > Metazoa > Chordata > Mammalia > Dasyuromorphia > Dasyuridae > Antechinus > Antechinus flavipes. The sequence goes on from NC_067402.1 coordinate 11,059,171, forward strand.
TTTTGCATGTAATAGGGCTTCGTAGGGGTACATGTGATGAAAGATAAGTTGGCTTTTATTTATTCAATGTCTTTTGAAATGTAGTCCTTTGTATGAAGCATCTAGGAACCTGCTCTTTTCCTACCAAATCTCTTGAGGGTGCAATGGAAAGGTACTTAATATTGCACATCATTTTATGCAATCACAATTTAATAAATAATCCATTGGATCTGACCAAATGAAAGCAATTCTCTGATTCCCTAAAAACAAGTGATGGGAGACTGTTATTCCATTGGGGGATCAGTGGACTGCTTTAAGTCCCCTCCCCCCTTCAGGGCACTCTGCCCAGCACCTGACCGACCCAATGACATCACCGTTTCCATAGTGATCTGATGGCGTCAAAGAACCTCACACACAAAGTGAGGATGTCATGGTAACCACGGCAACCAGACTTCCAGTGAGGCTAGAGACAAAGACAGGCCAAATAAGACAAATTGTAAAACATGAAAAGAAAAATGATTTCGAATTTATGTTGGGGAGACGAGGGCTGAGGAAGCAGAAAGCTTCTCTGAGGCAAATAATGAGAATGCCAACTTTGTCCCTGATGCTTCTCTAACTAAGGTCGCTCTTCTCACTCAGACATTTGTCCCACTGGCAAAAGGCAGACTCTCCCAAACTATGAAAGTTAAAATGGGATATGAGGTGGCTCAGCACAGGGGATCCATCAACAGGAAAGGACAAAGAGAAGGAAACCCTAAGCATCAGTGAACCCTTCCCTCCTCTTGAGCCCCATATGCTCCCATGGTTTAGGGACAGAAAACAAGACACCCAGTGAACGCTGCTGGTGTAAATGGCAGGCCCTGGGTTCGTCAGCTGACTGCTGATTCACCATACTCAATGGCAGTATCCCTGCCACACACAGCACTGATGCCATAGGCTTGACTCAGGGGTGGAGGGGAGGTGAAGAGAAGAGTGGACAATAGTAAAAAGTCATCCTACTAACTGAGACCCCTCATAAACAGGCTAGCTAATAACCAAGATCTTCAAAAAAACAGGACATGAACATGATCATTCATTAATATTAGATCAATAGAATGGAATAGTTTAAACCAAACTATAGGTATAAAATTATATCATTACTAAGTATTCTCTGTATTTTCCAGGAGCAACCTTAGGCATATTTTCTAGTTTATGGGTTTTGAAAATTCAAATGATTGGTTTGCTTCATCTGACCATCAGAGGAATTGAAAATCTTTTTTTCCACAGTTTGTTTTTATCTCAAAATAGCAAAAAGAAAATAATGTGACCACAGAATATCGCCTCTTCCCCACAGCTAAGAATTTTACTGCTGTTCTTGTTTACTATTAGGTTATATGTCTCTCTTCTACAGTGGGATGTTTAGAATTAATCCACTTTTTGTGCATCAGCTTTCATTGGAGTAGGGGGACTCCTGGTGGCAAAATTCCCTTCACTAATACAGTTTAGGAACTCATAATTTGTCCATCTATCCATCCGTCAATTTTTACTATGGGTCTCCTATGTGCCCAGACACTGTGCTTAGTCCTGGGGAGTGGTGTGTCTCTTCAAAATTATTCCATCATGTTCCTATGGATTTAGATGCATTTACTCAAATTACTCAGAGCTAATTTTCTTGGGAAAATCTAGAAACAAGAAAAGGAAGGTCCACATCCTTCAGGACACTTCCTTCAAACTGTGGAAAAAAAGATTTTCAATTCCTCTGATGGTCAGATGAAGCAAACCAATCATCTGAATTTTCAAAACCCATAAACTAGAAAATATGCCTAAGGTTGCTCCTGGAAAATACAGAGAATACTTAGTAATGATATAATTTTATACCTATAGTTTGGTTTAAACTATTCCATTCTATTGATCTAATATTAATGAATGATCATGTTCATGTCCTGTTTTTTTTGAAGATCTTGGTTATTAGCTAGCCTGTTCAGTGTGAGTTCAGTGACTTTGGTTCCAGTCCATGTTTTGTACCTTTGCAGGTTCCTACAATTGCATAGTGCAGTGATATCACACTGGCATAAAAATCTTAACAAAGATTTTCACAACACAATACTTCCAAGTTGAGAGAGATCTTAGAACTTGTCTGAACCAGGAGCTCATAATCAAAGATCTATCAATTTTTGATAGATAGATATACCTGTACATATTTATAGATAGATAGATATAGAGAGAACTCTTTTGATATAGTTTCCTTAACAATCTTATTTTTTGTATTTTTATGCAGCTAAAAGCATTATTCTCTGAAGGGATTCATAGACTACATGAGACTGCTAAGGTTTCCAAGACACACAAAAAAATGAAGCTCTTCCAGCTAATAAGAATCCTATCACTCTGAAGACAAGGAGGCAAGAGCCTCTGGTTGAAGATCTCAGGGTAGGGAGAAGGAGGGTGAGGAGCTACTGACTACCAAAGGAGCCCCTTCCACTCACTTCTAGAGAGGGCTTGTGATGAGAATTTTCCTTCCATCAAGCCCACATATCAGGCCTTTCACTTACTTCCATTCATGATGTTAGTTAAAGGGGACAGATATATTGTGTCTTTAGCTGTGAGATTATGCGTGTTTGGCTTTCTGGAGGACTGAACACTGGGATAATATTTGTGATGATAGTCCTAGGGAGACAATGTGACTAAAATAACCTCCTACTGTCTAAAGATGTGATTTGAAAGCGCTTACAGGAATAGTTTGGTAATAGGAAATTGGGACTGCCATATTGGCCTCAAGAATCCACCCTACTGCTCGGAAAGGAGGATGAAGATAAGGAGGAGAAGGAAGAGGAAAGTGAGAAGATGGGAGAAGTAACATTTCTATAGCAAAGTAAGGTCTTTGGCTCACTTTACAAATTTCATCTCATTTCATCCTCACAACTCAGTGAAGAAATAACTATTATTATCCCCATTTTACAGATAAGGAAAGTGAGGTTGAGAAAAGTTATTTACTCAGTGCCACAGAGTTGATACTCATTTCCAATACCCTAATCATGGTACCATCTATATATCACCAAGAATAATAGAAACACTATGTTTTTATTCAGATATTATCTTATTTCTGTTTCTATATCCCTAACAATGAGCTCAGTGGCCGAATACTTAACAAAGCTTGTTGAATTAAAGATTGCTAAAGTTCAATGTCATGTAAAAGTCCTCATTGTTCCAGGCTGTCCTTACAAGATACTGATTTTAAAGATTGTCATGTCTAACCAGATTGCACATCTCTACCTCAGTGCTAAGGTAAAACTGCTATTTTTTTTTTAATCTCACAGGTAAGGGCAAGAAATCTACTCCAGGAAAAGATTTTGCCTTCCTTCCCAAGGGCCCTCATGTTACTAAAAGATATTTCAGAGATCAGTGGAGTGGTGTAGAGATCAGGCCTACAACACTGTAGCAAGATGGCAGTTCATCATGTCTGACATGAAAGGTTGGTGTTGGCCAATTAGTTTCTAGTGTATCTGAGATTGCTTCAGTCAGAGGCAGAGGAGATGACCACAGGTAACTTCTCCCAGGCAGCAGACTTGACACTTTTCATGGCTTCCACAGCTGCCACAGAATGCCCTGAGGCACCTTCCTTCCTACAACAACCCAAACTTCTGATCCTTCCATTAAATATACACGGGTGATATCAATGATGGCAATCCTAGTTTGAGGGAGATAGGATGGCCATTTCTCAATGTCAGCATTAGTAGGAAGGGTAACAGGATGTTCTGAAACAACACAGCATCCACTTGAGAGGTATCTGGCTTCTGGCTAATTCCATGGATGTTAGAGCTTCATGAGCCAGTCTGAGTGAGACTGAGTGGCCAGCTCTGGGAAATCCAAAGAATCATGGATGGGAAAATCAGATAAAGTTTCTAAGGGAGTTAGAATCCTAAGGGGGATTCATCATCTAACTTCCTTTGGGGGCATTCAGAGAAAGAATCATCCTCAGATTAGTGCCTTAGATAATGCTAAGAATCTCATCATCATTATTCATAATTTCATTACTGTCAATAACCTCAGCCATGACATAGACTGGAAATCATCTCCCCCCCAATCCCACCATTGCAAATGTATGTGAACTGAAGTTAGGATTTTCACATAATGAGCTGGAAGAAAATTCAGTTGTCTTCTAGCTCTCCTCATTACTATAAACTTAAATTCACTTCATGGTCGTTTCCACCCTTACCTTCTCTAGTGGGGACTAGAGATAAGCCTAATTTTTCTACCAGGTAACATATCTTCAAATACTTGAACACAAATTGCCTGCCCCACTCCCATATCTTCTCTATTCCAAGCTAAACATTCCCCCTTCTTTCATCTAATGCTCCAGGGTCATGATCTTGGGCCTTCAATACCATAAATGCCCTCTTCTAGACTCTCTCCTGCATAGTATAATCATTATTAATGATAATAATTATAGATAAATTTATATAACTCTTACACATATCAGAAATTAAGTGCTGTACAAATATTATCTCATTTTATCCTCACAACAATCCTGGAGAGTAGATGCTGGAAGGAAACTGAGGCAAACAGCAATTAAGTGACTCACCTAGACTTGCTGCATAGTTGGCAAGTAGCCGGGGACATATTTGAAGTCAGGTCTTCCTGACACTAGGTCTCATATTCTTATCTACTGAGTCATCTAAAATCTAAGGTACAGAACAGAACTCGGTAATATGAACAATGGCCTCAGTGTGTATTCAATTAGCCAAAGAGACAAAAAAACAGGAAACCTGCACTAGTATGGCAACACAGAAGCCAAATGGAGAGAATTTAATGTGAGAAGAAAGCCAGTTTTCAAAGCTTCAGAGATAGTGGAAAAGGAAAAACCTGAGAAAATGCTAGTGGAGTTAATAATTATGTTAAAAGGAAAGGCTGGTGGCACAATGATCAAGCTTCAGACTAGATATTTGACCCGGTCAAGTCACTTAACCCTATTTGTCTTAGTTCCTTAGTTGTCAAATGAGACAGAGAAGAAAATGGGAAACCACTGCAGTATCTTTGCCAAGAAATCCCCAAATGGGATCATGAAAAGTCTAACATGACTGAAAAATGACTAAACAAAAACTGGCTTAAAGACCTTTGAGAAGTGGAACTAAAGCCAGAACATATTTGAGATAGTTAGGAAGAAACATAGGCAGAAAGGAGAGCTCTCTCATTGTACGGGTCTGGTTATGAAAGGAATAAGGGAAATTAGATCAGCAGGGCAAAGGGTTTACATGAAGGTCTGTTCCCAGCTAAAGAAAATCTGTACATTTATTCATGAATCAGAAGAAACCAGAGGATTTTGAGTAGCCAAAGTCCCAGAGATGGTAATGATGGTGATAAAAAGTATACTATTTAATAATTTAATGATTAAGAGTAATTAACAATATTAATCTTTGTCGCGTATTGCAGGGAAGGAATGATTCCACCTTCTTTCTAGCCTTTTGATCAGAACCAGAGGCACTAGGGGGAAAGTAGAATAGCCTTTGGAAGGCAAGATGTATACAAATAAAGCCATGAGAAACAATATAAGAGAACCTATTTAAGTGCCAAAGTATGAGGTAAAGATAAGTTGTCCTTGTGAGCAAGGGATGAGTGATAAAACAAAGAACTCTATGAAAACCATCAATTCTTTGGAGCCAATGGGAAAACATTGAGCTTTCCTTTGTTTACCAAAAATTCTTTTAGGCCTTAAACTAAGTTGGTCTAAGTCATGTCTGAATTAGGAAAAAATGATGCTTACATTGAAACAAGATGTAGTTATATTAATACTTCACCTGATGGTATTTTACAGCTTATAAAGTACTTCATCTGAGACATTGGGAGCATCATCATTATCACTTTTTTTGATTATTTATAGTTTTTGGCCCTGGGCGATCTAGCATTTTTTTTCTGTTTCTTGAGTGAGGATGTAAATGGAGTGCTCATCAAATTTCCCTGTGCCACAAAGCTTGGAGGATGACCTAACCTTATTCTAGGATCAGAGCTGGTCCCTGTACAGACTAGGAAATACAGTCATATAGTCATTCATAGGGTACATCTGTACCCAGCCACATCTGTAGGCTGGGATTAAAACTCAGGTATTCTGCTCCCAAATTCAGAGTATTTTCCATCACACTATGATTTCTTCATTGAATGGGATGGAAACTGGAATCCCAAATAATGATATAAGCTTAGACATGGAAACAAATTTAACATAGGGAATTTAAGCAAACAGGATTTTGTTTGAAAGATTTGTAATTTCTTCAAAGCAAGGAATTTTGGGTGGGAATCAAGGGTGACCAGATTTCTATCACCACTTCAGAGTGTGAACCAATCATAGCTCAGTAAATAAGTCACGATTAGCTGTATGAACAAAAGAAAGATAAAGTACTTGCTCAGACACTTCCACAGGTACGAAGTATTAGAGGTGGGGGATTAAATTTGTCTTCCACTCTCTAAACCTAGATTTCACTCACGGACTCTGTATTGTACTTAGAAATAAATGTAAAATTCTACCCGTTTATTTAAAAAACAATAAGGAAGGTACAATTACAATGTAATACATGTGAAAGAAATCTGGAAGTTTCAAGGAACTTTAGGTTCAATGTAAGTCAACAGTATGATATGGCTATTGAAAAGCTCAACCTTTTGCATTGGAAAGGACAAAGCAAAAGTAATTAACAGAGTCTGTGCTCAAGCTGAGTAAGCAGCTCCTAAGAACTTGATGATCAGGTCACCTGGGTCTGATTCACTACATCACTGGATGCTGAAAGAAGTGACAGATGTGATTACCAGGACACCATCAGCGATGCTTGAAAAATGGAAAACAGGAAAAGTACCACAATAATGGAAAAGGGAAAATAGTCTCCTGATTTACAAAAAGAGAAAAGAATAAAGTCTACCAACTAGAGGCCAGAGAGCTAGATTTTGATTTCTGGGAAACTTTTTGAAAGGGTCATTGAAAAGAGTGTTGAACATCTCAAAAAGGAAGCAAACAGCCAATTGGGTTTCATCAAGAGCAGGTCATGACAGACCAACCTTATTTTCTTATGGACAATATTATCCACTTGTACATGAGAGCCATCCTATGCACATAGTTTACTTACTTACTTTAGCAGAGATTTTGACGAAATATTTCATTTTATTCTGAATACTCTATCAATCAAATGCAGACCTTGTCCACTATCGGAATGTCATCTCAGAGTTCAGAAATAGGAGTGACAGATAGAAGGTATAGGGAACCAGATTATAACGTGATGCTAGGGAACAGAAAGCTCCAAACCATTAGAGCTCTGACAGGTAGGGAAACTAAAGTTCAATGACCCAACTTCATATGATTAAGTGATTACTGAATCAAGAATTAAACCCAGAACATATTCTCTCTGATAAAGGTATTAGGGGATAGCAAGAGACATTTTACAACAAATATGAGTTCTTTGTTCTTTTCCAATTTTGTTTTCCCCATTCTCCTTCTTACCAAGAAGGGAAGGATCAAAAATAAAATGTGACATTTAAAATTAAGTACCAGCAACTACCTTCATGACTTTGCTCAAGTCAATACAACTAAGCCTTTGTTTTAAAGTTCCTATCTTTTTATTTTATTTTAATAATAGCTTTTAATATTCAAACTTTCAAATTTTCATTTTTTTAAATTTCCAAACATGTAAAAATAATTTTCAACATTTACCCTTGTAAAGCCCTTTACTGCAAGTTTTTCTCCCTTTCTTCCCCCAAGCTCTCTCCCCTAGACAGCAAACAACCCAATATGTTAAGTATGTACAGTTTTTCTATACATATTTCCACATTTATTATCCTGCACAAGAAAAATCAGAGCAGAAAGGGAAAAATGAGACTGAAAATGGAAAAAAGCAAGCAAACAACAACAAAAAAAGGTGCAAATGCTATGTTTTGTTCCACATTCAATTTTCATAGACCTCTCTCTGGAAGCAGATGACTCTCTCCAACACAAGTCAATTGGAGAGCTGAATTACTTCATTATTGAAAAAAGCCAACTCCATCAGAGTTGATCATCACATAATCTTGTTGCTGTGAACAATGTTAATGTTCTCTTGGTTCTACTCACTTCACCTTCCATCAGTTCATGCAAGACTCCCCAGGCCATTCTGAAATTATTCTGGTTATCTTTTCTTCTACAATAATAATATTCTATTACATCCATATAATACAACTTATTCAGCTGTTCTCTAACTCATGGGCATTCGGTCAGTTTCCAATTCCTTACCACTACAAAAAGGGTTACTACTAATATTTTTGCACATGTGGGTCCTTTTCCCTTTTGTAGGATCTCTTTGGAATACAGACCCAGTAGAGATGCATCTGGATCAAAGGAAATGCGCAGTTTAATACCCCTTTGGACATAGTTCCAAATTGCTCTCCATAATGGTTCGATAAGGTCACAATTCCACCAATAATGTATTAGTGGCCTAGTTTTTTCCATATCCCCTCCAACATTTTTCATTATATTTTCCTGTCATCTTAGTCAAGCTGAAAGGTGTGTAGTGGTACCTCAGAGTTGTCTTCATTTGCATTTCTCTAAGCAATAGTGATTTAGAGAATTTTTTTTCTTATGACTAGAAATGGTTTTAATTTCTTCATCTAAAATTATCTATTCATATCCTTTGATGATCTTTCAATTGGAAAATGGCTTGTAGTTTTCTAAATTTAATCAATTATCTATACATTTTAGAAAGGAGGCATTTATCAGAAATTTTGAATGCAAAAATTTTCTCAGTTTTCAGCTTCCCTTATATTCTTGGCTGCAATGGTTTTGTTTGTTAAACAAAACTTTTTTTTAATTTAATATAATCAAAATTATCAATTTTGCATTTCATAATGTTATTTAATTCTTCTTTGGTCATAAATTCCTTCCTTCACAGATCTATTTGTTCTCCTAATTTTCTTATAGCATTACCCTTTATGTCTAAATTGTGAACCCATGTAGGCCTTTTCTCAGTATAAGGTATTAAATATTGTTCAGTGCCTAGTTTTTGTCACACTATTTTCCAATTTTTCCCAATAATTTTTGTCAAATAGTGAGTTCTTTTCCCAGAACCTGGAGTCTTTGGGCTTATCAAAACTAGATAACTACAGTTATTGACTATTGTATTTTGTGAGCCTAACCTATTCCACTGATCAACTACTCTACTTAGCTGGTACCAAATGGTTTTGATGACTGCCATTTTTAATGAATGATCTGAGCTATATGGCCTCTAAAGTCCCTTTTATCCATGACTCTATCTTGGCATGCTGGTAAGCTGCAAATGGGAATGTGTGAAAGTCAGTTCAAACTGTCTCAAAAGAGCCAATATTAAAAATTTTCAGCATTGGCATGTATACCTCAAAAATTGGTAAATATCACAAAAAGGCTTTGATTTATTATTGTGTTGACTTAATAAAGTTTTGGAGAAAATAATAATAAACTTGAAATCATGTCGTATATACAAATCCCTTTCCTGCAATTCCCACCTCCCAAAGAGCCAGTAGTTAAACATATATGTGCATACCCTTGGCTGAGTATGTATGTGGTAGGAAAAGGGAGGATGAGTGGGGTACAGAAATAAAAATTAAGGAAAGATGTATATGTGTGTGTGTATATATATATATGTACATACAGAGATATATATATATATATATATATATATATATATATATATATATATATATATATATATATATATATATATATATATATATGTATGTAAGTGTGTGTATATGTGTGTGTGTGTGTTGTATTCTGGAGGTATAGCTAAGATGGCAGAGAAAAGGCAAGAACAATACAAATTCTTCCACAAACTTCTCCAAATACCTTTAAATAATGATTCTAAATAAATTCTAGAGCATCAGAATCTACAAAAAGATGGAGTGAAACAATTTTCTAGCCTAGGACAACTTGGAAGATCAGCATGATCTCCCAAGGTCTGTCTCACTTGGGTGAGAATAAGGAATGAATCAGCACAGCCCTGATCTCAACAACTCAGGAGCAGGCTTTGGGAACCACTGAATCAGCAACAGTGATGGCAGCTTCTGGAGCTCTCAGTCAACAGATGATAAATGGGTCAAACAACTGGTCAAAAAGAGATTACAGGTTTCTTTTTGTTAGCACTGAGGCAGGACTCTTGCTTTGTCCATACTCAGATTGGATATAAACTCTGAGTAGCAGTTCCAGGGCAAGAAGGAACACAAGCATACCACAGCTTGCAACAACATGGGAGCAAAGATCCTCCTTATACTTCCAGGCCAGAAAAAAAGTACATGTGGTTGCTCAAAGACAGAGAATTGCCCAGGAAAATAATAAACATCTTCTCTTAGATCATACCACCTTAGAAAAAACTGAAGTACCTCTGAAAACAGCTGCACAAAACCCCTGAAGCTTGGGACAATGCACACTCCACCATAGAAGCAAAGTGCAAATTTAACAAACTTAAAAGTCAAATTATAGGCTGGGGAAATGCGCAAACAACAGAAAAAGATCCTGATCATTGAAACTTACTTATCATAGTGGCAAGTGAGATCAAAACACAGACTCAGAAGAAGATAACAAAGTTAACACTCCTACATCCAAAGCCTCCAAGAAAAATGTTTTCATGCCATAGAGAAGCTCAAAATGATATTTAAAATCAAGTAAGAGAGGTAGAAAAAAAAATTGGGAAGAGAAATGAGAGTGATACAAGAAAATCATGAAAAACAAGCCAACATCTTGGTAAGGAAACACAAAAATTACTGAAGAAAATAATATCTTAAAAATCACATAAGCCTAACTTGGAAAGAAAGTACAAAGAGCCAATAAAGAGAAGAAGATCTTAAAATTGGCCAAAAGGGAAGAAAATCCACTAGAGAAAAAAACTCCTTTAAAGTAGAATTTTCCAGATGGAAAAGGAGATATGAATGCTTATTGAAGAAAATAATTCCTTTAAAATTAGAACTGGGAAAATGAAAGCTTTATGAGAAATCAAGAAACAGTAAAACAAAATCAAAAGAATGAAAAAATAAAAGATTGTGAAATATCTCATTGGAAAAACAACTGACATGGAAAATGGATCTAGGAGAGAAAGTTTAAAAATATTGGACTACATGGAAGCCATGATTTTTACAAAGAGCCTTGCCATCTTTCAAATAATTGACAAAGAAAACTGTTTTAATATTCTAGAAACAAAGGGTAAAATTGAAATTGAAAGAACCTACCCATAACTTTCTGAAAGAGATCCCAAAATGAAAACTCCCAGAAACATATTAAAGAGCTTCCAGTTCAAGGAGAAAATATTGCAAGCAGTCAGAAACAAATAATAAAAGTAATGTGGTGCCAAAGTGAAGATAACATAAGATTTATCAGCTTCTACATTACAGGATTAAAAGTCTTGGAATATGATATTCTGGAGAACTAATGAGTTAGGATTATGACCAAGAATTACTTAGCCAGCAAAACTGAGAATAATCCTCCAGGGGGGAAATGATATTCGGTGAAATAAAGGATTTCAAGCATTCTTGATGAAAATACCAGAGCTGAATAGAAAATTTGACTTTCAAATGTAAGACTCTAGAGAAGTGTGAATAGGAAAGTGAAATCATAAGGAACTTTATAAGCTTTAACTGTTTACATTCCTACAAAGGAAAACATCAATTGTAACTCAAAAAAACTTTCTCATTATTCGAAGAAACTTTATATATGGAGTGAGAGACAGAGAAAGATGGAGAAAAAAAACAGAAAGAGAAAGACAGAGAGAGAGAAAGAGAGGGGAGGGGCAAGGAGAGGACACAGTTGTTAGTTGAATGAAGGGTGAGAGAGGAATATCCTGGGAGAAAGGAAAAGGGAAAGGTATCATACATAAAAGAAGCGAGAAAAGCCTTTTACAGTAGAAAGGAGGAAGGGAAAGTAAGGAAGAATGAATGAATATTGCTCTCACCATAATTGGCTCAAACAGGGAATAACATACACACTCATTTGAGTCAAAAAAAATAAAAGAAAATGTAAAATAGATAATTTTGATTACATAAAATTAAAAAGGTTTTGCACAAACAAAACCATTGGAAGGAAAATTATAAGGAAAGCAGAAAAACGAGGATGTGGATAAGATTTTTAATAAGTGTATCTGATAAAGGCCTCATTGCTCAAATATATTGAGAATTGAGTCAGAATTATGAAAGTATAAGTTATTTCATAATTAATAATCAAAGGAAATGAACAAGTGGTTTTTAAAGAAATCAAAGCTTTCTATGGTCATATGAAAAAGTGCTCTAAATCATTTTTGATTAGAGAAGTGTAAATTAAAACAACTGTGAAGTACCTCCTCACACATATGAGATTAGTTTATTTGATCAAAAAAAAAAAAAAGAAGGGGGGGGAGAAAGAAAAAGAAAATGATAAATGTTGAAGAAGATGTGGGAAAATGAGAACACAATTTTCTTTGACCTGGCCTGTGGGCTTCAGAGGATAAATAAAATATTATAGGAATCATTTAATAGCAATTGATAATGTGCAAAATTAAGACAAGAGTATACAGTAACAGTCTGTTACTTTTTTTTTTACTTTTTACTTTTTTAAGATCAAAGCAAGATAAAACAAAAGAAATGCTAAAGATTTCTCAGTTTAGAATTATTCATTTCAACTCAGTACAGAATCATTAGCTAATGCACCAGATATTGAAGAACACTGCAGATAAAGGCAATTTAAGCTTAGACATTATATTTCTTTTGCTTTTAAAATTAGAATAGAGGAGAGAGTATAGTTGGCTTAAACTCCTTTTAAATAATTACAATTTGATATATTCAGAGATTAATCCACCTAAATCCCTCATGCAATAAACACAATGAATAAAGGCTTTTTAAAAATGTTTCACTAGTTATAACATTAAGATGACATAGGAGTTTTATTACAGTAAAAGCTCACATTTGCATAGCAATTTATAGCTGACAGAGAGGTTTGCTCCCAATACATACACTTTCTATCCTCCCCAACACTTTTTTCCTCCAAATCTTCCTTTAATATCCTCAGTTCAGTCTTCGGTTTCCACTTTAGCCTAGTTGCTTTCCTATATATATTACTACTACATCTGTTCCTGCTTCAACTTTTGCTGTTCCTGCTGCTGCTACTGCTTCACTAAGTCAGTGGTGTATTATAATTATTCCGTATTACAGATGACAAAACTGACAAGTGATATGAATTCTCTTAGGTTAAGGGATCATTAAAAGCAGGGATAGGATTTGAACTCAGGTATCCTGTTTTCCCAGGATAGGAATATCTGCCTTATACCAAAGATATCAGACCCACAACCTTCAGACCTTATGGCTTCCTGAGCGAGTGAAACCTGAATCTAATTTAAAAATATTTGGGAAATGTTTAACAAAATTGATAAAAATATACTCCAACACAGATCATATTAATTTGTGGTTTCTAAGTCAATATGTGGCCACGGGAATCTCTTTCTGTGTGAGTTTGACACTACAACCCTACATTATAATATTGATCTTTACTAGTCATTGATAAGGTTTATAGAGTTTTGTATCACAAGACAAACTTAATCATTACTTTAAATAAATATGCTTATGACTAGATGTGTTCACAGTTGGACCCACTCACTCTCACTCTCCCCAAATAGAGCCTCTAGATTAGTAGCTTCTTGATTTACCTTAATAATAATGTCATCTTTCAAAAAGCAGAGGAACCCATTTAAAAAGAATACATATTTTGGAATTTTTTTTTTCACAACAAGAAGAAAATGTTTATTCAGATGGAATGATAGCTTAGGAAATGGGGGTAAGAGTATATTCCATCTTAGAATCTATGATTGAAAGAGGAAATCTAGCTATAATAAGAAACATTCTAAATTTCAAGAAAATAGACTTGTTTTCAGAAAAAGGAGAGAGGGCCCTATAACCTAAAATTTTACAGAAAAGGCAACTCTTTTAAAAACACTACTATTAACTTACTCTTTTTTTTAACTTTTGAGTTCCAAATTCTCTCTTCTTATGATCCCTCACCTGTCCATTAAGAAAGCAAGCAAAATGACATCAATTATATATATGAAATTATGCAAAACATTTCCATGTTGCCAAAAAAGCAAGAAAAATAAACTCATTGAGAGTTGATAACTGGACAGTGTTGCTATTAATGTGTTCACCTGATTCTTTCCATATCACATTGCATTGGTTCATATTTGTCTCTTTTTTAATATTATTTTATTTTTTCAATTTACATATAGTTTTCAACATTCATTTTTCTAAGACTTTGAGTTCCAAGTTTTTTTCTCCCTTCCTTCCTTATCTCCCCCATCCCAAAGAGAGCAAATAATCTGATATGTGCAGTCATTTTAAACTTATTTTCACAAGTCATGTTGTGAAAGATCAGAACAAAGTGGAAAAAGCACAAGAAAGGAAACAACAATAAAAGGTGAATAATGTCTGTTTTGCTCCACATTCAGTCTCCATAGGTCTTTTTTCAGATGCAGATGGCATTTTCCATTATAAATCTGTTGGAATTTCTTGATTCGAGTTCATATAATTTACAGACATTTGAAATCCACTTGCTCATCATTTCTTATAGCACAGTAATATTCCATTACAATTCTATATCACAAGTTGTTCATCCATTTCCCAACAGATGAACATTTAACATTTCCAATTCTTTGCCACTATAAAGAGAGCTGCTATAAATATCTTTGTGCAAATGGCTTCTTTCTTCTCCCTCCCCCCACCTTTTCAAAATATCTTTGGGATACAAACCTAGTAGTGATATTGCTGGATCAAAGAATATGCACATGCACAGTCTGATTATCCTTCGACCATAGTTTTATGGTTGAAATAGTTCACAACTCCATTGTCAATGCATTAGAGTCTCTATTTTCTACATTCCCTCCAGCATTCATTATTTTGTTTTTCTTTCATGTTAGTCAACCTTAATTATGTAAGATATTAAATAGGAGTTGTTTTAATTTGCATTCACTAACCAGTAGTTCTTCAGAGCATTTTTTCATATGACTATTGATGGCTTTCATTTCTTCTTCTGAGAATTTCCTGTCCATATTATTTGACCATTTATCAAGTGGAGAATGGCTCTCATTTTTATAACTTTCACTCAGTCCCCTATATATTTGAGTAATGAGGCCTTCCTTTATCAGAAAAATTTGCTATAAAACTTTTTTCCAATTATTTTATTTCCTTCTGAGTTTAACTATATTGATATTGTTTGTGCAACCCCTTTTTAATTTCTCATAATGAAAAGTACACATTGTACTTCTTATTATCCTTTCTATACCTAATTTAGTCATAAATTCCTTCATTATCCATAGATATAAGAGAGAAAATTTTCCACACCTCCCTAATTTGCTAATGTTGCCACTTTTTATCTTGATATGTGGTGTAAGATGTTAGTTTATGTCTGTATTTCTGCCAAGCTATTTTCTGGTTAGGAAACTCAGTATTTAAATTCTGGAGACATAAAGTGAGACATCTCTGATTAAGATTCATCTCAAGAAGGCCAGTGTGCATATAGGAAAATCAGCATCCATTTTACATTTTTAAAAAACCATGAATAAAGTCTTGGAGGAAGCATGACTCGTTAGAAAGACTTATAATTGGAATCAGAGCCATCTGAGCCAGTTCCCATATGTGAGCCTCAGTTTCTTCATAAAATATAGGGATTGGTTTAAATGAACTTCAAGGTCCCTTCCATGTCTAAAATCCCAAGCAAGGTCAGCTAATGAAGGATGACAGCTAATGAAGTGTGACTTATTGTCACATTAGAGTAGCTGCCAGAACACTGAACTTAAGCAAGCCCATTATTGGATTCTGATCTTGACTTTGATCCCTGGAAAACTTTTACAATGATGTTTCCCAAAGATGGCCAGTAATTCTCTGAGAAAGGAAGCAGGAGTCCCCGAGAATCTGCTTGGCTCTCCCAAGGGGGGGGGGTCCTGTCATAGCAACTTCATGTTCTTTCTTGGCAGGCCTACTGAAATCCTGGATCAGATAAAGTGAATATAGCTTAGCTAGTTTTGAAGAAAGCATTTGACAAAGTATTCCATGCTATTCTCGTAGATAAGATGAAGAGATACAAGCTGAATGGTGAGAGAGTTGGGTAGTTTGGAAAATGGCTGAACCATCAGACCCAAAGTCTAGTCCCACAGGGTTTCGTGTGAGCTTAGTAGCAGCTACAGTATAATGCTCCAGGGAGCTGGCTTTGACCCAGAGCTGGCTAGATTGGGGTGGGGGGGGATGATTTAGAGCATCAGGAGGGATGTGATAACTATGTGAAAACATCTGATGGGATTTCTGTGGAGGAGATTAGATGTGTTCTTCTTAACTCCAGAGGACAGAACAAAGACCAAAAGCTAGAAGCTGCAAGGAGCTTTCAGGCTGGATATAAATAAAGACTTTCTAAACATTTAAAGCCAAAATGGAATGGACTGTCTCAGGGGGAGTGAGTTCTCCCTCACTACAAGTGAGAGCACCAAGATCCCGACCTGAGTTCAAGTCTAGCCTCAAGCATTACCTAGCTATCTGATCTAAAAAAATCATTCCAGTTTCTTCAACTGTAAAATGGACATAAAACAGCACACATCCCAATGAGATATGTGTAAAACACTTGGCACAATGCCTAGTACACAGTAGGTGCTATATAAATGTTAGTGATGAAGATGATGATGATGTTGATGATAACTATGTGCTAAATACTAGGATACAAATAGAAAAAACAAAGCAATCTCTCCTCACAAAGTGACTCACTTTCTAATGATAACATGATTACACATAAAAGAAAATTAAGCTAGAGAATAGAAACAGAGCCAGAAGGCCAAAAGCGTTGGGTCCTCAGTCTATTTTCATATACTAGATATAGATAGAGCTAGCGATATCTATATATACGAGATATAGGAGGAGGCCTATAAGTCACATAAAAAAAGCACATGGTGAGGCATGAAGAATGCAAGAGTAGTCCTCCATCTATTTAGAAGAAATAGAGTTGGTGCCTCCCTTAGTTTCCAAACTGTGTGAATTATCAAGAAACTTGAATGGGTTCTGGGTAGCCCATTTGAGAGGGTCACAGCAGCAAGGGAAAGAAGCAGAAAGGACTAAGAGAGTCATCTCACCTAGCCAGGAATAATAGGCCCTGATTAGCCAGGATTGTAGAGGGGGGCAAAATGATAGAACAAAGTTGCAAAGGTATCCCTATTGGTGGTGGGATGGCTAGATGATAGCTTCAGGGGGTGGTTGTAGAATGGACAAGACCTCATGTGTTTTTCAGTCACAGTTTGAACTTGGGTTTTATTGGGGATCTATCTTGCAAAGCATATTATATCTAGTCACCTAGATTTCTAAGGCAATTTCTTCCCTAGAAATCTACTCCAAGCTTTTTATAATATGATGGTGATCCTGGTTTTTCCAAAGCTATGTTAATGAAATACAAGGTCTGGTGCTGACCAATCAACAAAGATCTGTTCATGACTTGCAGGTGTATTATCTAAGGAGTTTGTGGCCATAATGATTCTCAATATATCTCGGAGAGTCACAGAGGATGCATCAGCGAGTAGATAGAGTACCTACATAAGTAAAATTACAATTCTAGGATTGTGACCTATAATTTTGTTTTTTAATTTGTTTAATAATTTTTAATTTTAATTAATTAGATAGGCCATTCTGATAAAGAAACACTATACAGATGGGAACTTGAAGTCTTCAGTAACATAACCTGCACATTCTGTAGATCTGGTCTAATGCCTCTAATGGCCCAGTGTTCTCACTTGTCCCAATCTTGTCCCAAAGCCCAGGGTTTATCAGTAGGGTTAATTAAAGTAGAGAGCAAGAAACTATCACCAGAAAAAACTGACCATGAGGGCAGCTCATAGTCAAGAGTAATAATTTATTTAGAATAACCCAGAACCAAGAGGAATAAATCAATGAATAAGTATTTGTTAAGTGACTAGGATGTGCCAGTCCGTGGGCTAGACACTGGGGATCCAAAGATAAGGGAAGAAATAATCCCTGCTTACAAGGAGCTTTCGACAATTAAGCACTTAATAAATGTTGGTTGCATTAAATTTATCCATGGAGTCAGATGTGGTGGATATCATTACAGAGATAACTATTTTAAATGAATGCTGGATTTTGATTCAAGAAGATCTAAGTTTGAGCAAGGTTTATGAGTCCTAGATATTTGTGGAGGAGGCCTATAAGTCATATAGAAAAAGCACATGGTGATGTATGGAGAATGCAGGAGTATTCCTCCATCTATTTTGAAGAAATAGAGTTGCCAACTCCCTTAGTTTCCAAGCTGTGTCAGTTATCAAGAAACTTGAGACAGGTCTCAGGTATTATACTATCTGTTTAATCTTGAGAAAAATCTCTTAATTTTTCTATCTTCCAGTATGGGTTTAATAAAAAAAATCTCAGAGTTGTGAAAATCAAATTGTGTGTGTGTATTATACATATATATGCTCACTGCTTTGCAACTTGAAAATACTGTATAAATGCTAGCCATTCAGCCCTTTTTTGTAGTGGCTACAAACTGGAAGTTGAATGGCTGCCCATCAATGGGAGAATGATTGGGTAAATCGTGGTATATGAACATTATGGAATATTATTATTCTATAAGAAATAACCAGCAGGATGAATACAGAGAGGCCTGGTGAGGCTTACATGAACTGATGCTAAGTGAAACGAGCAGAACCAGGAGATCATTATACAATGACAACAGTAATACTATATGAGGATATATTCTGATGGAAGTAGATATCTTTGGCAATGAGAAGATCCAATTCAGTTCCAATTGATCAAATAGAACCAGCTACACCCAGAAGAAAAAAAAAAACACTGGGAAATGAATGTGGACTGTTTGCACTTTTGTTTTTCTTTCCAGGTTATTTTTACCTTTAGAATCTGATTTTTCTTGTGCAACAAGAGAACTGTATGGGTGTGTACACATATATTGTATCTAAGATATACTTTAACATGTTTAACATGTATAAGACTGCCTGCCATCCAGGGGAGGGAGTTGAGGGAAGGAAGGGAAAAGTCGGAACAGAAGTGAGTGCAAGAGACAATGTTGAAAAGTCACCCATGCATATGTTCTGTCAATAAAAAGGTATAATAAAAAAAATGCTAGCCATTATATTATACCATCTACTTCTCCTCATTTTATGGATGTGAAATATTAGGCATAACAAGAAGAAATAACTTGTATGTGATTAACATAACTACCAGAATCAATGTCTTAATGCAAGATGTCTGATATAAATGCTGCAATTTTTCTACGTAATGATATAACCTCCACAAAGAAGATCCCTTCTTGGTTGAATTGTCTTAATATATAACTTAATATAGGCTGTGCATTGGACAGGTAATCCTTTCTGGGATAGAGTTTGGATGTCTAGGTAGTATGAAACTCCTCCAAATATCACAAAACTTTTAAGATCTGGGGAAAAGCTCATCTTGACATAGAAACACCCACTTTTATCTGACCATGTACACAGAGGGACATCCCCCTACAGAACTTAGAGAAAATCAATTCCAGACCTCTGAGCTTCATAGGGAACATAAAAGAAACAAAACCATTTGCATCTCTAGGTTGGGGTGAGGTCTTATGGGAGCAGTTACAAGGTATTTGGAAAAGGAGAAATACTCTAAGTTTTCTTCCCCAATGTGTTTTCACCAGAAGGGGAATGAGAGCAGAGCCTTGGGGAACTCAGGAGATGAAATTCTAATACAAGCTGTAGCAAGGAGGAAATTAATTGCAAAATACAATGATGAGCTAAAGGAGGATGAAGGAAGTAGGCAGGAATACATACGTTTGTCTCTTTGAACCCCAATTATCTTCTCTCTGTCTTTCTGCCTCTCTTTCTCTGTCTCTCTCTGTCTCTATTTCTGTCTTTCTGTCTGTCTGTCTTTATGTCTCTATCCTTCTGTGTGTGTGTCTAGCTCTATCTCTCTCTGCCTCTTTGAGTATGGGTGTATAAAATGGGTTTAAAGCATGCACACATTTACGTTTATTATGAACACACATGAGTATATGCATGTGTATGGTGTGTATCTGAACATGTGTTACATGTATCGTATACTGTTTCTCATTTTACTACATCACATGCATGCCTATATTTACATATATATAATACTTGTATGTATATATACATAAATATATACTGTCCATTTTGGCTAATTGTGTTCCTTTACTCTTGAAGAGGACCAAAATGACATCGCTATGTTGTCCATTGGCTCTGACGATGGCTGATGAGACCATTATAAGCTCTCCAGGCTTTACCACAGGTTGGGCAAAAATAGTCCACATGACCATTGAGAGTGGAGCTCTCTCTCAGTCTGCATATCTCATGTTTCCTTTGAGCTACTACAA
This sequence comes from Antechinus flavipes, assembly GCF_016432865.1. Classification (NCBI taxonomy): domain Eukaryota; kingdom Metazoa; phylum Chordata; class Mammalia; order Dasyuromorphia; family Dasyuridae; genus Antechinus; species Antechinus flavipes. The sequence continues at coordinate 11,079,479 of NC_067402.1, forward strand.
TTCTGCTTTGTTCATAGAGCACTGAGCTTTCTTTGGTACAGACACGCCATGGTGGGCACTCCTGGGCAGTGTATCTCATGTCTCACAATCAATGTCAAAATGCTTCAGAGATACCTTGAGAGAGTCCTTGTAGCGCTTCTTCTGCCTTCTATGTGAGCCATTTGTAAAATAATCTTTTAATCAAATACACAATTGGTATACAAATAAAATAGCCAGCTCTTCAGAATTGTACTCTGTGCCACAGAGATTGAAAGCTTGGCAGTTCAGCTAGAGAAAGACTTAAGTGTCCCGTACCTGATCCTGCCAGGTGATCTTCAGAATTTTCCTAAGACAATTCAAATGCAAGTGATTCAATTTCCTGGTATAGCCCTCACTGTGACACTGTCCAAGTTTCATGGGCATACAACCATGAGTTAAGCACAATGGCTCTGTAGACCTTCATAATATTTCTTCTTTCCCACAGTTCCTCTCTGAACTTTCCAAATACTTAAACCATTCTGGCAGTTCAAACATCATCTTCATCCTCTATGCATACATCCCCGGGAAATATACTACCAAGGTAGGTCATCCACAAGTTTTCTCCTTTTGCTGCAATCAATGGTTCCATCTATGGATGACATGATACTGACTAATGGAAAACGCTTTTCTTCCTGGTCACAATTAATACCAGCTGTAGAAATAATCCATATTTTATTGCCTCTCAGCCTCAGGAGCTACATTCAGTGCACAATAATCTGAAAACAAAAAAATTCATGCACGGATTCTCCCTCCACTTTAGTCTTGGCTTGTGGCCTTTTCAAGTTAAAGAATTTGTCATCAATAGAGCAGCTGACCTGGATGCCATTTTTGTGCCCACTGAAGACATCTAACAATATCACAGGAAGCAACATGCTAAAAATCATGTGGGCAAGCACTCAGCCCTGTTTTACTTTATTGTGACTGGGAAGTGTGAATGTATCATGCATCATTCAGAATCCTTGTAAGCGTGTCACCCTGCAATTGATATATAATACCAGTGAATTTGTCTTAGCCACCAAAATTTGCCATAATCTTCCATAAGTCCTCATGATTAAGAGTATCAAAGGTCTTTATCAGGTCAGCAAATGTTGGGTATAAACCTATGTCCTGTTATGGGCCTTTTTCCTGGAGTTGTCAGCTGTAAAAACATATCAATCATTTCTCTTCCCTTCTGAAGTCTCACTTGCTCTTAGATTGCAAATTTTCAGGTGAATAATCAGCCTATTAAAGACTCTGGCAAGATCCTGCTGGCATTAACTAAAAGAGCAACTATCCTGTAAAAGTCACATGACCACTTATTTTACTTTCCCCCATAGAAGTGGACAATAGAGCATCCTTGAGCCCCTGGGGGATAACCTCCTCTTGTCATATAACCTAAAAGATTTCAGTCAACTTTTATATGAGCAGTGAACTCCCTGCCTTCTAAATCTAAGTTAGATTAGAATTATCAGAAGGCATTTTGTCCCACAAGAGAAGTCAACTCTTCTTCAGTTGAAAGTATGGCTAAAGTACAAATGACTAATTTGAGGAGTACATCTAATGGCCTCAGGATTGGTGCGTGTGAAGAACACTATGGAAGTGTTCAGCCTATCTCCCCAGGAGCATATTCTTATCACTAATCAATGTGACTCCATCAACACTGAGTAATTGACAATACAACAGATATTTGGCAGGACATCATAAAAGTGCTTTGGATTGTTAACATCAGCATAAAACTTAATTTCATCTGCTTTATAACTGAGCCACGGCTCTTCTATCTCTCTAAGCTTCACTTGCACTTTACTTCTGATAAACATAAGCAAACACTGCCTTCTTAGAAAGGACAAGCTGTCCTACAGGTAAATCCTGCAGAGTTCTTATTTTTTTTTTTATTTAACAGGTTCTGAATTTTCCTGTCATCTCTCTTTATCAAACCAGTCTTGATGTTTGCACATGTTCTGGTCCAGATGAGTAAGTGTGATATTATACCCTAAATCTCTAAAAGCTGCCCATTACTTTTTTGCTCACTGTCACCAAGCACATGTAGGTTCAGCTTTCCCTACAAGTTCACAAGGAACTGTTTTCTCTTGGAGAAGTGCTCTATTTGATGGACATTAAGCAACCATCTTTCCTCAGGGCCAGTACTTTTGTAGAATGTGAACATTTAGCTTAGAGAGGACAAGCCGATGATCGGTCAACACTATACCATATATTACCTCCATCACTCTCCCATTCTGTCTCTTGCTACAATAACATAGTCCATTAAATGCCAATTTTTGCTCTAAGGGTGCATCCATGAAGTTTTATTGCATTTTGGTAAATGAAAGGCAGTGATGGTAAGGAGAAAGTCACGAGACACAGAAATTCTTAGTAATAACTGACTTGCTGCTACTTCTCTGAGTCTATTAATCCCAAGAACCTCCAATCATATCTGATCATCTATGCCTCTTCTGGAATTAAAGTTACGCAGGATAATAAGCTTGGCACTTTTTGATACCTTGATGGGAAGGGTCTTCAGGTATTCATAAAAATAATTTTTAAGCTCCTTAACTTTCATCATGGTGAGAACATGATTGATGGTAGTGATGTGCTTTCCTTCAAAGGGCAATTTCATTGTTTTGAGTCTGTTGTTCACGCCCTTTTAGGAAGCGTATAAGTTTGTTGACTTGATTAGTTTTGATTGTAAACCTATGCTAACTTCATGGCTCCCCTTTACTGGGACCACTGTATTTAGTTCTGTATCCAATTCTGCCTTTGGTTGCCTGATCTTCCTTTGCCAGACTCTTTTACTTTGGGCTACTCTTTAGATGTCATACCCATCGAGTTCTCTCGCAACAAGAGCTGTCCGTCTTTCACATTCACTCGTTCTTTTGTCACCCATAAATGTGTGCCCATTCCATGGATGGAATTGTCTTCCAAAAAGTCTTTTTCATACTTGTTTTGAGTTTCAGTCATAAAATAGGACCCCAACCTGCCACAGCAAGCCTGCCTGAGTTAGCTTAGGGGAAGTAGATAATAATTCTAGCCCTTTCCTCATGTTAGGAGGTGAGCAAGTACAAACCTTATAAAAAGCTGTTCAGATGCAGCAGGGGCTGCCAAATTCTATGTTGCTTCAGTTCAATGAGAAGGCAACCCTATGGCCAGCCCACCTGTGTTCAGGGTTTTGACTATGGTTGCCAATCTATTGATGCTTCTTCTTTTGCCTATCACCACAGGACTTTGATGTAGGTAAAAATGACAAAATTGTATGAGTGATATATTTTGACTCACACATAAATTGGATTTAGGTGAGGTGGAGTTGAGCCAGTGTTTGACCTCATTCAGTCATTGGAGTTCAGTAGCAAGACACACTCTCAATGGTTCAGGATAAAGTAGATGATCTTGGGATCTTTGATGATTAAGCCACATCTAAGTGCTCCTCCACAGGACCTGCTTCTGCACGTATTGAGCCCATAGGAAAAAAAAAAAACTGTTCACATCCACTCATTCCACTGAGGAAAATCTTCACATGATGGGGATAGACACCCCCTAACTCACTGATAAGTTTCAGGTCCATTGACTCTATTCAAGTTGATTTATTCCCACCTGCCAAAATGTTTTAAGTGGCTGTATACATGCTACAGCTTCTTGGAACCAAGGTGAGAACTGGTTGGTAAGTAGACACCAAAGGTGGAAAGCAGCCCTTATACCTAAAGTAATATAAAGTTTACCTGTCACCTATAGACCCTACTTTTACTAGAGGAAATAAAAATCATAAAGTTTTTTAGGTGAATTTTGTGGAAGGATCACCTATCTTTACATATGTATATAGTAAAGTACAAAATTTGCTTCAGGGCTGGATTTTGTTTTCATTTCAAAAATCTTTTTGGTGTACTCCATGGTGGGGGTTTTTCAATAACTTCTACAGGAACATGATGACCATAATTATAGTGCAAGTACAACAGTTCAAAGGAAATCATCTGAGAGACATATTTAACTACAAGTCTTACTTCCAATTTGAATTTTGCTCATGTACAACAACCCCAATGCCATCAAAAAAAACAAAAAACAAAAAACGTATAACATCTTATAAAATTCAGCTTGGGGATAGAAAGTGAACACTTAGAAACTTTCCAAAGAAATGCTGATAAATGCTGCTTAAATGATGCTCCTTCCTCCAGAGTCACAGTGGGGACATGGCCATACAGAGAGCAGAGAGGGAATTGGGCCCTTCCGAGTGCTTCTTTCACATGCAGTTTCTCTTTTCTTAGCCAAGGAAAAAACCCAAGATGGCAGTAAGTCAGGATGCAGATATTCTGCACTTAGGGCTTAGCACAGAGCAGGCGTTTAATGAATGCTTAGTGACTATTTCGATGACTTTTGGGAATTGAATATGTTCCTTAAATGAATGCATGTATATGTGTATGTATATATACATGACAAATAAATCCCACAGTCAGGCCCATTTCATTGGACACTTTGTCTTTCTCTAAATCCCAAACATAATCCTGACACATGTAAAGTCATTAAAAAAAAAAAGATCCAACATCAGTCAACAAATTTTGTAACAGGCACACGATTAGTAATAAGAATATTAATAGCTAATATTGTATAGCAGAGTTAAGTGCCAGATACTGTTTACCACTTTACAAAATTATCTCATTTTATTTGTCATATCCATTTTAATGAAGAGGAAACTGAGACAGAGTGATTAAGTGACTTGCACTTAAACAGAATCAGTGTCTAAGACTAAATCTGAGTTAAATCTTCATGAGTCCAGACCTGGTTCTCTAACCATTGAGCCACCAAGCTTTTCCGTAATATATCTGCCAGCTAATATATTTGACATTATAATGGATTTGAGGCATGTAGGCATTAAGATAAAAGTTGATCCAGGAACAAGGATAGAGATGAGGAAAGGAACTTCCCATTTCTTTTCCCCATCTCCAACAGGAGCCAAAGGCTTCATCTGTTTCCTTGTTCATCTACTGGTTTGGAGGGAGGAAGATGGATACAGAAGAGAGAAAAAAGAGGGAAGGGCAAGAAAAAATGGAACAAAAGCAGAGATCATGGGGGATATGTAGAACTAGTAGAAATCTAAGAGAGGATGGGATCCCTGAGGGAACTAGCCTCTTTCCTGAGTTCTTTACCAGGTAGCAAGGCAGCAGTTGGAAGATTTTGCAGTGTCTGTTGCTGTGTCAGCTCTTCCAAAACAGGAGAAGAGTCTTAGCCCGAGGCTTCCTTCTGCTGTTGACTCAGCAGAGGGGATGAGGAAAAAATAGGTAGAATCAGAATCCTCCAGAATCCCTCTGTACTGATGGACTCTGGGCTGGCTGAGCTGTGGATAGGCTTTGGGCCAGCCAGAAATATGACCAAAAAAAAAAAAAAAAGATGTAAACCATTGCTGCCTACATTGAGGGTGATAAAGTTCTCCTTAACTGTGTCCTTGGTGAGAAAAGAGAAAGGACAGGGTCTTCCTCAGCTCCAAAACTTACTAGTTAAGTATCAATGAGTAACTATTTGTCTACACCTTAATTTTCCAATTTGTAAAGTATGGATAAAAGCAGTTAATACCATATCACACGATCCAAAGTAGACATGATCAGGAATCAGATTCTGAGCCCTGGAGGAAAGGCTGAGGATAAAGTAAGAATTTCAGCTGGGTGGAGGAGTATAAGGAGAGGTTCAAAGATAATTTCACAAAAGAAGTGGTATATGACCTGAGTCTCAGATATGGTAAAAGATGAGGAGGAAGGTCATTCCAGGCAAAGAGGACAACTTGTAAAAAACACTCAGGGTTCAGCATCATCTAAATTGGCAAGAAGGAGGACAATATGTAATAAGATTGAAAAGGTAGGTAGGAATAAGTTTTAAATGCCAGACTGGGAACTTTCTATTTTATTTCCTAAGTAACAAAGAGTCAGTGAAGGTTTTTGAAAGGGATGGTCATGCTCTAGGTCTATGTCCAGGTCTATATCTTGGGAAGATTATTTTTCAGCAGTGAATAAGATATAGGAGGGCCCAAAGGTGAAATTAACTACTAATTAAAATATAATTTCAATATTCTAGCTGAGAATGAGAGCTTCTACTTGAATGGCATTTGTCTAAGTTAAGAGCAGAACACGATAAGTGACTGGACATGGGGAACAAAGGGAAGGAAGAAGCAAGAATGACTCAGGGCAGGGAGAGGAAGAAGAGGTGAAAGGTATTAAAATACCAGAAATATGAAAACAAAAATTGGCTGCAACTCACTATGCATATTCTCTTCTAAAAAGTTCATCATTTTGTCAAGGCAGCATTAAGAATGCTCTTGAACATAATAGTCAATGACTATAGTGATCTAGTGTTTGATAAACACAAACACTCCACCTTCTGGGAAAAGAACACACTGCTTGACAAAAATTGCTGGGAAAATTGGGAAATGATATGATAGAAACTAAGCACTGACCAATACCTCACACCCTATACCAAGATAATGTCAAGATAGGTTCATGATTTAGACATAAAGGGTGATACTATAAGCAAATTGGAGAACAAGGAATAACTTACTTTTAAGATCTGAGAAGAATAAAGGAATTTATGACCAAAGAAGAACTAGAGAACATTATAGAATGCAAAATGAATAATTTTATTTTAAATTAAAAAAGGGTTTGTACAAACAAAACCAATGCAGCCAAGATTAGAAGGGGAACAGAATACTGAGGGGCAAAGCACTGTTGGTCATAGGCAGACCAAAAGCAGAGGAAAGATATGACAGAGACAGAGACAAAAAAAGAGAGAGACAGAGATGGAATGACAGATATCAAAGAGAGACACAGAGAAAGAGACAGGTAAAAAAGAGACAGACACAGACAGAAACAGAAATAGAGTGACAGATAGGAAAAAAAAAAACAGACAGAAAGAGACATTGAGACAGATACCAAGAAACAGAGAGAAGAGAGAGAGAGTGAGAGCCGGGGGGAGGGGAGGGAGGGAGATAGAGAGGCAGACACAGACAAAGAAACAGAGATAAAAATAGAGAGAAAAACAGATCAAGAGACAGAGAGAAACAGAGACAGAGAGAGGACAGATCAGAGACACAGAGAAACATAGAAAGAAATAGAGATATAGGGAGACAGAGAAGCAGAAATAAAAATTTGGAGAGACAGTGAAACAAAGAGAGAAATACATACATGCAAACATGCAATTCATAGTAATATTTTGTTGTGATAAAAATAAACAAAAGCAGACAAGTAGAAACAAAGTAGGTATTGAATAAATTTCACATTATGAAGATAAAAGATCATAGGAAACTATATCTAGAGTTGGAGATAATTCTCAGCTGCCATCTATTTCAACCTTCATCTAACAGATAAGGAAACTGAGGCACAGGGAGATTATTACTTTTTTGGCTAAGGTCATAGCACTGTCAGAGGCAGGAAATGGAATAAATGAATGTAAAGTAATAGAAAGAGAGTTGATGTAAAGCTGAAAGAGTCATCTCAGAGTCATCTGGTTCAATGTCTTAATTTTATGAGGTGTAAGCTGAGCCAACACAGTGGAAAACTTGGATCAAAAAGATAGAAAGGGTTAGGGATGGAAAATGGACCCAGTTCCTCTTGTGCCAAAGTCAGGGTTTTTTCCTGCAGCCTTTCTTTAAAGAAAGAGCAATGTAAGTAATTCAGAGAAAACTGAAAAGACCAAGACGAACTGATGCAGAGGGAAGAGATCAGGGTCATGATGATTTACACAGTGCTCACAGTGCACCACAGAAAAATTATATTAAATAATAGCAAAATGCTGGGCATTGCAATGATCATCCTTGATTCCAGATGATTAAGAATAAAACATACTCTCCTCATCTTGGCAGAAAATCACAGGCCCATTGATTCAGAATGAGGCACACGTCACCAGGTGTGGCCAAGGTGTTGATTTGTTTTGCTTAGCTAATAATAATGCTACTTAGAACTTACGCAGCACTTTATAAGTATTATCTCATTTAACCCTTACAATAATTCTGAGAATATGTATTACTATAATCCCCATTTATACACATGCGCAAAAAGAGAAACATCTTGTTAGGGTTACATAACTAGTATGTTAGATAGGATATAAACTTAAATTTCCCTGATTACAATTCCAATGTTTCATCCACTGTGCACCTCCCTGCCCATTCACTGAACATTTTGCTATACGGGGGAGTTCCACTCAGAAGGGGGATGAAGCAGAAATTTATGGCAGGCACTATGCAAACTGCTCTACAAATATTATCACACATTATCCCCATTATGGTTCTTGAAGGTAAGTGCAATTATTCCCAGGGCAAGTAGCAATCACGCAGGAAAAGACCCCAATAAAACATTTTCCTCCTTGTATCTGTTTCTCTTTTTCCTTATCTCTCTAGGTGTCTGTCTGTCTGTCTGTCTGTCTCTCTCTCTCTCTCTCTCTTCTCTCTCTCTCTCTCTCTCTCTCTTCTCTCTCTCTCTCTCTCTCGTTAAGCATGAATAATGCACCAGCCTTTCAGATGGCACTCACATTTTAAAGAATGTCTCTTAATGATGTTAAGCAGAGGAGTAACTAACATAGGCCATTTTGGACAGCGCAGAAGCACAGCATAAAATATCTGCAGTGTTCTCACCATGCATCTCCTGTTCTATCTATGCACAGAGTCAGCTCTTCGCATCTTCATCCTGTGGGCCCTACAAATATCACATGGCAAGTGAAAGTCTATCCCTGAAAATTTCAAGGAGGTTTTGTTTTTACCTCTGTGACAACTTCTCCGGCTCTTCCACGGTGAGGGATCTCATACGCCTCGATTTGCTGTTTTGTGAGTCTCACTAACTTTTCTGCCAGCTCCCTCCAGCCTTTGCCTAGTTTGACAGCTGAAGTCAGAATCGCAGTCTCTCGGATAAGATGCACAACCAACCTTTGACAGTCTATCTTCAGCAGCGCCTGCGGCAAGAGTTACATGGTGAGAATGCTGCTGCCATCCTTAAAAACACGTCACCAATGCCTGATCTTATAAATGGAAAATACCACACAAACACACACACACTCACACACTCTCTCTCTCTCTCTCTCTCTCTCTCTCTCTCTCACACACACACACACACACACACACACACACACACACACACAACACACACGCCTTCAAGGAACTGTTTCTTGCTTTCTACCAAGTGCTACTGTAGCTGAGCAGTATTTTTTCATTCACTGTAACAGGTGAGCAACGTTTCTACACTGTGCTCCAAGCAAATCATACATATGAAAACACACCAGAGCAATAGGGCAGTGTGCTAATTGCCCTACAAATGTTGGGAGATGCAGCATGTGGTGAGTAGGGGAGGAAGCTGGGGTTGACTTTTGGTTCTCCACCCAACTCTATTACTTTGAACAAGTCACTTCTCTGTGTAGGATCAGCTCCCAGAAAATGAGAGGGATGAACATGATATAGTGAAGGAAGAGAATGTTGAGTTGCAACCAAGAAAGAACAGAGATAGAATCTTGCCTCTGACACTAACTTGTAGAAGTCCTGGGCAACTCACAACCCATCTGTGCCTAAATTTCTTGATCAATAGGGTAGATATCATACTTAATCTGATGTCATATCTTATCTGTTATTTTTGGAATCACATAAGATTTGATTCCAAATCCTCTTTGGATTCCTCTTTACTGTGGCTAAACTCATTGGAAAGAGAATCTATTATCAATATCTCCACCTGATCTCCCCTCTTCCCAATCACATGAAGCCAGATTTTTAACTTTTTTTATACAGTTGAAACTGTCAATTGGCTAGCATTTATTGAGTGGCCACAATGTGCCCGGCATGGTACTAAGTGCTGGGGATACAGAGAACGACAGTCTCTACTCTTGAGAGCCCCCGATCTAGTGGAGGAGACAACATTCAAACCAGTGATATGAAAAATAAATTAGGGATAATTTCAGAGGAAAGGCACTAGAATTAAGGAGGACTGAGAAAGACCACAGAGAAAGTGGCATTTTAACTGGGACTGGAAGGAAATGAAGGAAGGTAGGAAGTAGAAATGAGGAGGAAGAGATCTAGATATAATTGTTGCCAGTTTAAATGTTTGGAGTCAAGATGGAGTTTAGAGTACAAAGAAAAGCAAAAAGACCACTGTGACTGGATAACAGAGTAAATAGAGGGAAGTAAGATCTGAGAAGACTGAAAAAGTAGGAAGGAGCTTTTTATGAAAAAACTTTAAAAAGACAGAGAATGCTATAACTGAGACTGAAAGAAATAGGGATCTACGTGGAGTTTATTGATCAGCAGGTGACATAATAAAATCAGTTGGGCAGCTGAGCAGATGATGGATTCGCCTTGAAAATGTTACCAATGATATCTTAATCAACAAACTTAATGGCTTTTTCAATTCTCATCCTCAACCTCTCAGCTATATTTGGCAGTGGTAATGAATACATCTGGACATCTTGAACTGGAGCATACTAAATTCAACATGTCCAAACTAGAATCATTATCTGATGCTCACCTCAAACCCTTTCTCATTCTGAACTTTCCTAGCAATCTGGAGGACCCCACAATCCTCCCAATCACCTAGGCTCCTACTCTCAGTGTCACCTTAACGCACCCATAAATCCAATCTGTTGTCAAGTCTTGTCATTTCTACCTTCATATCTCTCATGTATGTTCCCTTCTCTACACATGTAACAATCCTTTTTGTTCATCCGCCCATGGCTTTACTTAGAGTCTTTCCATAGCAGTGTAACTGCTTTGTCTGCTTCAATTTCTCCTCCTCCATTCCAACCTTCACTCAGTTGATATTACCACTAGGATCAAATAAAACTTTTGTCATTTAAATTCCTTCATAATCACACCTTTTGATACCTTTTCAGTCTTTAGACTTTAAACTCTACCATATGCTTCATGATGCAGCCCCACCTGCCTTCTGGTCTTCCTCAATTGTGAAACTAATGTCCCTTCATCATGTCTTTCCATTGGCTATCCCCTTCCCCTAAATGTTCTCGCTCCTCACCTCCTCCTCTTGTTTTCATGGCTTATTTTAAGAGTAAACTCAAATAGCACCTTTTGTAGAGAGGATTTCCCAGTCCCTGCTGTTACTCATGCTTTCCTGAGTTTACTTTATCTCTACCTAGGAAGTATTTTATTATTGATTTTGTTATTTACAAATTGTCCATTCCATGAGAACTTGAGTTCCCTCAAGGCAAGGACTATTTTTACCTTTCTTTTGTACATCCAATGTCTGAGAACAAATGCTTATTCACTTACCAATGAATTCACTGACACAAAATGCTTTGCAACCTTGAAAGCTGCAATATCTCAATTGTCATTGATATTTTTCTATTCTTTTTAAATTTTTAATGCAGTGCCAGACATGTAGTAGGTGTTTAACATATGCTTACTGGTTGATTATTGACTTCACTACAGACTGAATATGATATATCCCTGAAATTAGGGCATACTTAATCACTTTACCAAGAAAAAATTAACTTTTTTTAATGAACCAGCCATGTGCTGTTTTTCTAATAGCAACCTTCCTTAGTGTTATGGTTGCTGCATTTCTATGACTCTAATTTTAGCCAAAATTTTATATACGAATGACTTTTCAAAGATCTATTACATAAAGAAAGACAAACCTATTGTTTCCTAAGAGATATACTAACATGTACTAACTGAAGCTAAACCAGTACACATTTAAGACAATGCAACACTTATGAAATGAATATCAATTTTTTTTCTTAGTCTTATTTTCCTTCCATTTTTTTTTTTGCTTTGTAAACTTTCTTCTCTATGTAAAAGCCTTCAGAAACTTCTAAATTTCTCTGTTTCTTAATGGCTTCAACTATAAAACACAATAAATAAACCTATCCAATCTTGTTGGGTAAAGAAAAAAATCACCCTCTATACTCATAAGCAAACAGTAAACTATACACACACATACATATACTCACATTTGCATAACCACAGGAGCCTATCAGTACAACCTACCACCTACAAATTTAGTTCATGTGACTTGTGGGGATTACACTGAAAAAAAAAGGGGGGGCAATATTTTATTATAAAGATCAAAATTTTCTCTAAAAGAACAAAAAAATAAATGGTATCTCCTTTTTTGCAGAGTTTGGAGTCTAAATAACTCAGCCTGAGAATGATATATTAGGTTGTCTTACTGAACTGCACTGCCATTTCTTTGCTTTTTCTCTTGTTTTATTTATTTGGCTGATTTTTTTGGAGGAGAAATTTATCTGGATATCAAAACTAAAGTTATTTTTTTTTATTTTATTAAGAAAAGGAATTGCCAAGTCATCTTCTAGCAACGATGAACTTTGACTTCTCACAAATGAAGCCTGCTGTTTTGGACCGAATTGCCTTCAGTGGAATGTACATGTAGGGATGGGATGTAGGAGAAATGGGGATTGTGGCTTAAAAGCTACCATTGTAAGCTACTGCGGATAGCAGCTGGTTTTTAGTCTTAGGCAATTATCCAAAGGCTGGACGTTTTCCTCAGTGTGACACCCTTATGCTGTTAAGTGTACACTTTGCCCATACTCTTTTGGATCCAGTCTTTTCAAATTCAGAAGCCACATTTAGAGTCCCCTGCAATGGGTACACTAATATTAAGTTCCAGAAACCTGTATGAACAGCATGAATGCATTGCTTTAAGTGCTCATTCTACCCCACACCTCCCAAAAATTGACATATCCATTGCCCACAGCTTGTGGAAAGAGTGTCAATTCTGGAGTCAGAAAGATTCATCTTCTTAAATTCAAATTTGACTTCAAATGCTTACTAACTGCGTGATCCTGAGGAATCCTATTTGCCTCAGTTTCCTCATCTGAAAAAATTTGAGCTGAAGAAGTAAAGGGCAAACTACCCCAATTGTTTTGCCAAGAAAACCCCAAATGAGGTCATGAAGAGTTGGACACAATAAAAACAAATGAACAAAGAGCCCCAAAGCCAAACTCCTGCCATAATTACGGAAATCCAATGTATTATAGTTATTAAGTCTTAAAATCCAGAGACATGACAGTTGTATTCATGTAAACATTTTTAGGCCAACAAAAGAAATGAAACAAATGTGCAATTCAGCCTTCAATGGGCACATTGTGAGATGCAGCAAAGCTAATGAGTTATTCCACGTATATTTATGATTTCCATCATGTAATTCAATCCTCATTATTCTGTGTTCTACAGCTCAGATGTACATTTGTTTTTATTTTGATCAGTCATTTTATAGCCAAATCTTTCTGAAACTTGCAGATAATCCTTATCAAAGCTGGAGATGGAGTATGGGTAGGCAGGGCTGGGTCTAGAGGTCAGACTCCTTGGGAGGCACTTTTCATATTACTTTGTATAAATAAACAATTTTAATGCCAAGCATTTTTACCCCTCATTGCCCACAGATTTCTGGAATAATTCAAAGTACATGAGTGTAGGGTGAAAAGCTCTTATCAACAGTAAAATACTCAGGATATAATTTCCCACCTCAACAGAATACAACTTTTAAACCTTGTCTAGGGCAGACCAATGCCCTGGTGCTGATATTTATTTGATTGTTGTAATTGCTTCATTGTATTTCCAAAAACAATTTCTACTTTAACTGTGTTTGTCACGATACAAAACAATACATGCCTTCATTAAACAAGCAGTGTTGTATAATTGAGTTGTGTAGCGTAATTCAAAATACTGATTCAACACATGCTGGGAGAGCTGGAATGAAAGCACGACTTGTTTATGTGATGTTAAAGTGTTTACCTTGTTGGCCAAACACCTTCCTAATGGTAAGTCCTGACAAGTTTACACTAGCCAGACAATGAAGCGACCAATGGATGTGGAATGGGATAAGAAAAGAGTGCACTTTTTCTCCTAGAAGCTCACCAATATTTCTATTCCATTGAAACAGGGAGGAAGTAATTGTTGGATATATTAAGGGAAGAAGAAGCAGGGATACTTCTGAGATCAGATCTATTATTTGGATATTGCAGAATTATTGAGAGTGAGTAGAATGGGGAAGGATGATGCCTTACCCATGATCCCTTGGGACTCCCAGGTATTTCTCTAGTCTTAGTCTATGTATCCTCCTAGTATAACCTAGGTCCAAAGGCAACTTTCTGGTTTTTCTTTTGCATATTTCTTAATTAAGCCTCATGCACCCATGTTCACATAGACAACTGCTTAGAGATTCGTCCCTACCTAAAAGACCAAGGAGTTTGGTGGTGAATTATCAGTGCTCCGAGTCCCTCCAGACTCCATGCCTGCAATCTGTCTTCCTAAGATAGTTGTCTCTCCCTTGGGGCAGTCTGTGATAGAGGTGATGACATCTATCATACTATGGTCTGTCAATGTCAGGATAGTGTCACCTCAATGGAGTTGGGCAGCCTGGTCAGACTCTCCTAAGAGAGTAAATGACAGATGTGGACAGATGAATCCATTTGTGTGACCACTAAGCAAGCATCGAATAAATTTCACAAAGCTTTGTCTGCTTTTTCTTTAGCTTATGCATGCTTGCTTTCTCCTTAGATACATAGAATCAGGAGCAAAAGGGACTCTCTGGACTTAGTGCCCCCAGCCACCATCTGCCTACTTAGCTGCTCAGTTACATCTACTGCTTATATCATTTCCTCTTACATAGTCAATCAACTAGCAATTATTAGACACTTTCCATTTGCCAAGTACTGTGTTTGGCCCTGGGGAGACAAAGATGGAAACATTACTCCTGTTCTCTAGAAACTCATGTTGTAAGGAAGAGAACACACAACTAGATACACATGTATACTCTATGTGTCACATTCAGAGACAATAAAATATATGCTATACATAGACCAAGCTAATATTATTGACTCCTGAGTTTTTAATCAGAAGGGATTTTAGAGTCCAAACTGTCCAAATCCCTCCTTTTGCAAGTGAAAACCGAGCTGTGGAAAAGTTGGAAGGCTTGGCCAAGTTTAAACCAGAAACAAATATCAGTATGATTCTTTCTGTATTTCTGGCCTAAAATCTTCTACTGCAGATTTGGAAGGTCATGGAGATGACTTGGGTTCTCTATGCCTTTGCCAGTTGAACTCTGGAAGGCCCAACCAAGTTGGAATATTTTCCAATTATGGGCACAGGGATGAACCAGCATAGCTAAGAGAAACCCACGGAAGCACGTAACTCCATATTTGTATATTTCTAGTCCTCATGTTCTTATGGTTTTTTTTTCTCTTAGATTACTTCTGAATCCCTGGGTTCCTATTAGTATGAAAACTGTCTATAGAGAAGATCTCTGCAAAGATCTCCTACTTCCTTTGGACCTGACTCTAGGCCATCCTCCAACAATCTGACACACATCTTTGAGACTTTACTCAAGAGGAATCATTGACGGAGAGTTGTACTTAGACAACATAAATTAAACTAAATTGCGGTCTCGTGTTCAGAGAATATTTCATTTGCTTGAATGGCTCGGGGATCCTCCACTTCTTACTGTTCCTCTCATGATACCCTTGATCAACCTTGCTATGACATTAGATGGCCTAGTGAATAGGGGATGGGACTTCGAATGAGCATGTATCTGAGTCTGAATCCTTCTTCAAATCCTCCCAGCTATGTGAGCTAGAAAACGGGGCTAATCATGAGCCTACTGCTTCACAGGATTGTTGTAAGGATGAAATGAATCTACACAGGTAAAGTACTTTGAAAGTTTTAAACATTGTATAAATGTTGCCTCTCATGCCTGGAATGGACCTTTCATAACTCCAACTTCTTCGTCTTGCTGCAAGGCTTAACTCGGCCATAACTTTGTCATAAATCCTTCTCTGACTTTTTCAGATCCTTGTTCATTGGCCTTAAACATTGCTTCATATTTAGTGATTCCAATGAATGTTAGTTATGAATATAGTATGTTCATAGTTAATATGATAGAATGATCAAATGTATTTGAATTCACACGTTTCAAAATTATAATTACGCAAAATATGGTCAGAGGAAAATCGGTACCATAGTGAATAGAGTTCTAGGCCTAGAGTCAAGAAGACTCTACTGAATTCAGCCTCAGACAATTACCAGGAAGGTGCCACTGGTCAAGTCACTTAACCTGTTTGTCTCAGATTCCTCATCTGTAAAATGAGCTGAAAAAAGAAATGGTAAACCGTTCCAGTATCTCTGCCAAGAAAATCCTAAATGGGGTCAAAGAGAGTCAGATACAACTGGAACAACTGAACAACAAAATAGGGTGATTGGTTCTTTCCAATGGAAATATGCAATATGATTATGAATAATGTGACTTTTTTCCAGGATTCATTTATTATTACTATTTCAGATATCCCCTGACATAGGGTAAGCTCCTTAAAGGCAGGGATCATTTAGATTCTTTATATTCTCAGCACCTGACACAATGAGGGAGCATATGGTAGACATATAATAAAGCTTTGTTGACTGATTAATTTATTATTCTGTTATTTATTTGATGGAAATATTGTCCCACTGATGATTTAAGATAAAGTTGTCTTGGATTTCTCTGCCTAAAAAGTGACCACCCCACCCACCCACCCCGGAACCAATTTGATAATGAACCTAACCAGAAGTAGCTAGATCGGTCCCAAGATGACTATATAAAAAAGACCTATATGACTTTTAATCAAAGTCTTCTCTTCTTGTTGGAAACCACTACTAAAGTATCTTTCTACTGGCAAAAATTTTGAGAACACAGAATGCCCTTCGTACCAAGAGGAGGAATTGAAGGACAGTAGTGCTTTAATAGAACAGGTCCATGGAACTTTCTTTTGGTTTGGGATCTAATTCTGTGATTTAATTGCTATAGGTAACTCCCCAGGTTCCCAATTCTCTAACTACAATGCAGCTAAATATCTCATTTCTAGTCTTAGATATGAGAGAGATGTTTTATATCTCTATATGGTCACATTCAGTTCCAAGATCTTCCCTCTAACTGCTACCCACTCTCTCTTATCCATAGACTAAGGATTTTAATATATCAAATCAGAGATTTAGGAAGAGACTTTAATATTTATCAAGGCTGACCCTTTTATTTTACAAATGAGGAAAGTGAAGAACATAGAACATAGAAGAACATATGTCTTCTCCAAGATCACACAATTAGGAAGCATCTGAAGTAGGTTTTGATCCCATGTGTTTTTTTTTTTTTACTACAAATCCAGTACAAATACAATCAGTGTATTCACAGTGTAATTCAAAATTAAAGGATATTAACATATATACACACACAGAATGGGGAGGAGGAGGAAGAGGAGGAGGAGGAGGAGGAGAAGAAGAAGGAGGAGGAGAGAGAGAGAGACTGTTCCTCCAATGAATTATAAGGTTAAATTGTGCTTTCTATGCCCCTGCTATTATTTACCTTTGTGAAATGGATTTGCTTTGAGAGAATAGAAATTGTCTAAATATTGGAGAAAAGAGGAAAAGCAAATCTCTTAAGTGTTATGTCTTAGCACACACAGATTTCTTATTCTTCCTTCAGGAGAAGTATATGATGATGGGGGAGGGGAATTTTTCTGAGAAGAATCCAATACTATATGAAATAGAAAGAACAACCTCATATTCAAACCTCAGGGGGAATTTAATAACTTAATTTGCTAACTTTTGGAAACAAATTCATCTATTCTTTATCATTATTTTAAAAGATGTGCTAATAAATTGACAGGATGATGAAATCTTAAAGTCTTTGTTAAAAAAAAATACACTCAAGTAATACTTACAACCACAAGTTCATAAAGAAAGCTCCTCCTATTTCTGTCGACATGACAATCTTCCTTCAACTTCTTGACAACATAAGACACTCTTTCTGTCTCTTTGTCAACTTGCATCTGATCAAAATCTTCTATCGTCAGCTGAGAATAGCCCAGCGCATCGGCTAACGCTTTCCAGTCCAAAATTTTTTCAGATACCAAGGTCAGCACAGTTGAATAGATATAGGTCATCTTCTTAAAGGGCAGGGCAGCCTGTTCCAGAAGTTTCTGGGTTGTAAATGCACTTTCTGACATATCAATTACTTGTTCTTTGGAAATCACTTTGACATTTTTGCAGTGCACAAGACCAAGCTTCCCCCGGAGGACACCTACATACCATTCCTTGACTTTATTCTGACCAATAGCTTTCACCGTGCCTCTTCCAAGAAGGGCAATGGTGTCCCCTTTGAAATATTCCAGAAAGTAGTTAATCTTGTTCTGCCTTAACAATGCTTTCAAGGTTACACCATAACGGTTAAAGCGTAACTTTTTATCTTGAAACTTAGGATATTTATCAGTTACTACTGAGGGAAAGGGGTAGAATTTGATCTCTTCCATTTTCAAGGAATTTGACTGACTAGGAATCCTACTAAAGTTGGGAGCTGGTTCAGGTGTCCTAACATAAAACTGTGTCACAGGATTATCGTTGGGAATACGTATCTGGACCAGGAATACAAATGTGTGCAAGGCCTTGTTGTCCACTGCAGAAAAAAGAAATTGTTGGTAAATGGCTTCTCCACTTTTTAGCTGCTCTTGTCTAATTTCTCTCCTTTGGTCATCTCCTTTCACTTCAAAATCTATATCGTCTGAGAGGACTGAAATGTGTAGATTACGAGGCTGGTCAAGCAAAAAGGAATGTTTCCCCCAGAGATGAAACACAACTGGAGACATGTTCTTGCCACTCCTGTTAATATCAGTAAAGGTGAGCCTGCGTGGCATATAGCTGTGTCCACATAAAGTAAAGATGGCGGTGAAACTGGGATGGATGTATTTGGGTCCATAGATTCCGACATATATAGTTCTGTGGATATAATCCCACACACTTGTGGCTGGGGCCTGAATGGCTTTGGCTTGGGCTGTGATCACTATGTACATCACATGACTTAGTTCTAATAATTTCATTTGGACTGTGTCATTGTAAATGTAGTGGATACCGAGTTCTTTGAAGGGCCCTTCTTTACGAGAGCTATACAAACAAGTCAGCATCCCCATGACTTGGCTAAAAGGGTCCTGCTTCACTTCACCTGAGATTTTCATTTCTAACCGAATGGCTTCCATCGTGTTGAGATTGCTTAACCTAACTTCCAACAGAGGGCTCACAGTGCATGACAGGTCATGATTTAGGGTTTTTGGAGGGTCCAGGAAAGCCCTCAAGGTAATTTCTTGGTACTCTCCAACCTTTACATGGCCCTGAGGCACATGAACAGTGATGTGTGATCCTGGGAGTTGTATTGTGCCTCCTTTGTGGTCCAAATTACACATGATGACAGGGCCTGCCACTTGCGTTTGCGCCCAACCCAGACCTTGACTCATCGTGTTCAAATCCAGGCATGATCGAGCCAGTTGACGTTGACTCAACCAGACCATTTTATAAGCCTCCCGGTCATGTTGAAGCCATTGCATGTCATGAGGTAAAATCTGGTCAGACATCTCTGTACTCAGTGTCGCATCCTTGATGTCCAAAAGTTCTGAAACACTCTTGGATTTCCCAGATTTCCTTGATGAAGACTTTCTGAGTAATTGATGAACATTTAATTCATCACCCGAAGAGCTATCTTCTTCTACTTCTCGAAAGAACAGAGAGGGGTCTTCTTTTAAGATGGATGTGTTTGTACTCTTAGTATTTCTTAACTGAGCTATGTCATCCAAGAATGGGTTGGAAGCAGAGAGTTCATGCCAGAATGGATTTGTTGTCTTGAAAATAGGACTGACATGCTGGGGGTTAACATCAGGTGAATCAGGAGACACATCGCTGTCTTGGCAAACTGGTTTTGAAAAAAAAAATGTGAATTGACATTCTCAAATGAATTTTTGAATCAATCATTATCACATCTCAACAATGAACATCTACTTTTTTTTTTAATCTTTCTTTCTACCCGCTAGAATCTGACCATGAATTTCAAAAGCAGGTTTATTTTTGGTAAATTTTTTAATCATGAGAAAAGAAAGGGAAAAAAAACAGATAATATCACAGTTTTTGAATTCCCTTTAATCTTGAGATTATCATTTCAGAATCTATCCTAGTGTCATTTATAAGAAGGAAGGAATTATCCTTAGCTTAAAGAGGCATAAAATTAATCTGCTTCTTCTTGGCTAATGGAATAATCAGAATCTTACTTATGTTTACTTGATTTTAGAGATAACATATTAGAGTTAACAAAGAACTGACTTCAGAGCTAAAAAAAAAAAAAAAAAAAAAAAAAAGCTGGGTTTAAAGTGTTGTCTTTCACACATAGGAGCTTTGTGACCGTGACTAAAGCACTTAGCTTCTTACTGTCTAGGAAACTCTCTAAGAATCTCAGTTTCAGCAAAAGTGACAGCATGTTTTGGTAGAAGGAGTCTCCAATGCCAATTATATCACACAGATAACCCCTAACCCAACTTCATTTTATGTTACTATTATTTAATCTGTTTTTACAAGCCAGTCATCTTCTGTATCAAACAAAACCCACAAATGTGTCTAGTGGTCAGATGTTTCCTCAGATCTATATGTCTTCACATTGTGGCATTTTTGTTTTCATAAATGGTGCTACTTTTAGAATAGAGTGAGATGAAAGATGCAAAGACCATTGCAAACTTTAAAACACTATATGAATGTCAACTAATATTTTCTTTTATTTTTTTTCAAAGCACTAAACATTATATGCCTCCAGCTTGGTAGAGTCTCTAGACTTTTTTCTTCTCTCATATAGTCTTTAAGAAGACAGGGTTATCTAAGTGGTCATAACAGATGCTTTGTGTGCTCTCAAGACAGAGACAGTAAGGGTACAGAGCAGTTGGTCACAAAGAAATTACAGAGGATCACTGTGTTAGTACTAGATGTAGGAACAGATATTGTTTGGCAACTCCATTGCCTATACCCACTTGTGGGTCAAAGTTTCACTCAAAAAGGAGCAGGGATCCTAAGGAACAGTATCACTTCCAATCATGAAGGTGAAGGGACCTTAAGGATCAGTATCAATTGAAATCCCAAGTAGACCAGATCCTTCTTTGGTAAGAACAAGAGAAGAGCAGTAGGTCTCTCCAACTCTCCAAAGATCATGTCGTTTTGAAAGCACCAAAAATTTTCCAATCCCTAGAATTGGCTCTGAAAATAGAAGTATGAAAAAAGTCTAAAGGTTGGGACAATGCCATTGCATTCTACCACCATGAGAAGAAAAAGTCCAACTTTAATATAAAATTATATTCAAAAATAGATTAGGAAAAATGGGCAAACCAAAATAAAACAAACAAAAAAATAAACAAAAAACCCAATCACAAAAAGCAACTATAGAGACAAAGAGGACAAAAATAACCTCAAAAGAAGATATGAAGTCAAAACATTTGCAAGCAGTAAAACTGACCTAGAACAAGTCTAACAAGAATTCAAGAATTCCTGGAATTATATATATATATATATATATATATATATATAATCACATAAAAGTAGAAGAAGAAAATTTAGGTGTAGAAACTAGATCAAGGGAAAAAATTAATGAAAAAAATTAAATAGCTTTCATTGATGAAAATAACATGATAAAAGTAAAACTTATCTAATGAAAAGTACAAAAGTTCATTGAAGAAAATAATATCATAAAATTAAAATTGAGCAAATGGAAGCTAATGGTTAAATGAGACATCAAGAAATTATAAAATTAAATGAAATGAAAAAAAAGAGAAATATCTCAGGAGAAAAATAATTAACATAAGAATTGATCAAGGAGAGAGATTTTAAAAACTATTGTGCATCTAGAAAAAGAACTAACAAATAGAAATATGTGTATAATAATTTTACACACATATACATATGTATGTCTAATAGTGGTCATCACTAGGCTAGAGGGAGAGAAGGAAAAAGTTTACATGATAATTTGTTGTATAATTGAAAGAATAGGAAGTGGTACATAGCAGATTTGCAGTTTCTTGATCAAATAAAAAGCCTGGACATCATATTGAAAGAAATTATAAAAGAAAACTTTTCTGATATCTTAGAAGCAGAAGAACTAATATTATGATCAAGAATAAAATACACAGCAAAAAAGTATATCTTCAAGGGGAAAAATGAACATCATAAAATACTTTAAATGATTATTAATGAAAATATCACAACTGAATAATTTTATTTTGAAATACAAGGCTGCAGAGAAGCATAAAAAGGTAAACATTAGAGGGAAATCATGGACACAAAAAAAGTAAAACTTTACATTTTCATATGGAAAAATAATACATGCTAATTCTAAGAACTTTATCATTACTAGTGCAGTTGGTAGGATTCTACATGGAAAGATGGTGCTAAAGTGAATTGATAATATTTGAATAATGTAAAAAAATAATAAAAGAGTAAGGAAGAAGGGTGCTCTAGGTGAAAGGAAAAGGTAGAAAGATGAGGAGAAATTATCTCACATAAAAGAGACTTTCAAGGAAGAACTTTTACATTACAAATAGGTAAAGAGAGGAAACACTGTTTGGACCTTGTTGACATCTAAATTGGTTCAAAAAATGTATGTGTATACATGTGCATGTGTACATATGTGTATGTATATATGCATATACATGATTATTTGAGTATAAGAATGTATCAACCATCAAAGAAAAAAGAAGGAAAGAGGATAAGAAAAAGGGGGATCTTTTGATCTGTTTTTTCTTGTGCAGCATGATAAATGTGGAAATAGGTATAGAATAATTGCACATGTTTAACATATTTTGGATTACTTGCTGTCTAAGGGAGGAGGGTGGGGAAAGGTAGGGAGAAAAATTTGGAACAGAAGATTTTGCAAGGGTGAAAGTTGAAAACTTTGCATGTATTTTGGAAATAAAAACTACTAGATTTATGATTTTTGATTAAAGCTTTTTGATTTTCAAAACATATTCATAGATAATTTTTCAACATTAACCTTTGCAAAATCTTGCATTCCAATTTTCATCCCTTCCTACCACATCCTCCCCTAGATGCTAAGCAATCCAATATATGTTAAACATGGTAAAAATATATATTAAATCCAATGTATGCATACATATTTATACAATTATCTTGCTGTACAAGAAAAATCAAATCAAAAATGAAAAAAAAAATGAGAAAGAAAATAATTTGTAATCAAACTTCAAGAAAAAGAGTGAAATTGTGATCTACACTCTGTTCCCACAGTCTTCTCTCTGGGTGTAGATGGCTCACCTCACTTCATCACAAGATCATTGGAAGTGGTATCAATCATCTCATTGTTGGAAAGAGCCACATCCATCAGAATCGATCATCATATATTCTTGTTGCTATGTACAATGATCTCCTGGTTATGCTAATTTCATTCGGCATCAGTTCATGTAAGTCTCCCCAGACCTCTCTGAAATTATGCTCCTGATCAGTTTTTATAGAACAATCATGTTCCATAGCATTCATATACCACAATTTAGTCAGCTATTCTCCAACTGATGGGCATCCACATGTAGTTTCTAGCTACTACAAAAAGGGCTACCACAAACACGTTTGCACATGTCGGTCCCTTTCCCTCCTTTAAGAACTATTTGGGATATAAGCCCAGGAAAGGCATTGCTGGATCAAAAGTAATGCACAGTTTGATAGCCCTTTGGGTATAGTTCCAAATTGGATCACTTCACAACTCCATCAACAATGTATTAGTGTCCCAGTTTTCCCACCTCCCCTCCAACATTCATTATTATCTTTTCCTGTCATCTTAGCCAATCTGTCATCTGAAATCTCAGAGTTGTCTTAATTTGCATTTCACTGATCAATAGTGATATAGAGCACCTATTTTAAAAAACCACTATTAAAAAGGAAAAGGGAGAATGATAAAAGAAGATAGTATTCAGAAGCAATACACATTTTAGAGGAGGGACAAAAGATAAAATAAGATAAAGAATTTAAAGAAGGATAAACACAAGAAAAATAAATGGAGGGAAATTCACAGAGTGAATTTAATTAACTCATCAATAAAATGGAAATAGGAGAATGGATTAGAACCAGAATTCAAAATATTTTGCTAACAATAAATATACTTGGAATAGAGAATCACACAGAATTAAAACAAGAGGTTGGGACAGGATCTATTATGCTTCAGTTGAGAGAAGGAAAAAGAGAGAAAAATAGAGAAAGGAGGAAGGGAGGGAGGTAAAGAGGGAGGATGGAGACAGGGAGGGAGAGAGGAAGGGAGGAAGGAAGAGAAGGGAAGGAAGAAGAAAAGGAGAAGGAGAAAAAAAGGAGAAAAGAAGAAAAGAAAAGCAAAGGGAAAAGGCAAGATTCATGATTCTTAGACAAAACATTCATGATCTTAGACAAAACAAAAGCAAAAATAGACTAACCAAAAGAGATAAACAGGGCAATTACACCTTACAAAGATGCTATACTGGATGAAATAATATCAATACTAAACATATATTCAGAAAATGATATAGCATCCAAATTCTCAAAGGAAAAGATTAATAAATTATAGGAGAAAATAGATAGTTAAGCTATACAAGTGAGAGGCCTCAATTTTCCTCTCTGAGATATAAATAAGCCTAAACTATAAAATAAATAAGAAGTTAAGAGATAATTTAAATACCAAAATTAAAATTCTGATTACCAAAAGTGAGATTAATAAAATTGAAAGCTAAAAAATATATAATGAACTACCAATTAAGACTAGAAGCCAGTCTTAAAAGAAAAAGTAAAAGATAATCCATTGATTAATTTTATTTTTAAAAAGAAAGGAAAAAACCAAATCACCAACATCCAAAATAAAAAGGGCAATTGCATCACCAATGAAGATAAAATCAAAGGAAGTATTAGGTGTCATTTTTCTCAAGCAAACTACCAATAAAATTTTTAAAAAAAAATAAAATAAAAGTCCCTTGACATAGAAAATTACTATGATGACAAGGAAGAAAAGATTGCAAAATCAGTGGAGAACAAAATGGCTACAGGGAAAACTTCAAAAAGGGACATGAATTGGTCTCAAGCTCAAAAGATTCTTTTGAAAGGACTCAAAATGAATTTTAAAAATCAAGAAAGAGATGTAAAAGGAAAATTAGGAAAATAAATGAGAATTATGCAAAAGAATTATAAAAACAAAGATTCAAAAGCTTAGAAAAGGAAATACCAAAAAGTGACTGATAAAAAGAACTCCCTAAAAATAAAATTGGCCAAATGAATATATATATATATATATATATATATATATATATATATAAACACAACTCCTTTAAAAGTACAATTAGCCAAATGGAAAAATAAAAAAAATAATAACTGAAGAAAATAATTCATTAAAAATAATAGTTGGAAAAGCCGAAGCTAATGAAGACCAAATGACAGACCTGTTGAACCAAGAAAAGTATATGAAGGTCTTTAGATCAGATTCTGCCATAGATAATTCCATTTGCTTGCCTAGAGCAAGATACGTCACCATTCTGAACTTCAATATTTTTTATCAGTACAATGGGTAGAAAAATTGCTACAGTGTCTAATACACTATTGATGTGAGTATCAAATAAGTTAATGCATTTAAAGAGTTTTGTGAATCTTAAATGCAATATCAGAATTAACTATAATGATTTTTTTCTTAAATAACTTTACTTATACTTTATAAACTATTGATAAACATTTATTAATTTTGTTCATTCATGGATTTAATCTCTTACATTAGAAAAAAAAATTAAATGGTTTTACCTTCTGTATTATACTGTGTAGAAGAGTTTTGTTCTTCAACCAAGTTTCCTTCAGACTTACTCCTGGGAACCCCTTCAGACCTACTCCTTGGAACCCCTTCAGACTTCAAAGGAGCACAGACACTGCCTGACATTTTTTTTTCTCCTGTGGATAGTAGGTAGAAGAAGACAAATCCCCATTTAAAAAATTGTTAGACTTTCTGAGACCCACGATGGGGAAGTTAACACTAAATCACTGTACTTCTCCCATATTCACTTATAGACTACCATAAAATAGCACTCTGAAATAAATCCTGGAACAGATCAGCAAAAAGATGGGGTGAAAAATATTTGAGCCCAAGAAACTTGAAAGATTCACAGCAAAGATCTTTCTTACTCAGATAAAAGGGGGAACACAGTCCAGGATAGGAAGTACCCTGGCAAGCAAAAGCAAGCCACATTTCAGTGGTAGATCCTAAGTTCCAGTGTGGTAGAACAGTCATACACCTATACCAGTACCCCCACTTGCCTCAACATAAGCAGGGGACTAGGCAGACTCCAGCACTGAGAACCACCATGTACTTCAGTGTAGCCCCAGGGCAAACAGGCAACCTCCAGCAGCTAGTTCCAGGAAACAGGTAGCCACCAGCACCAAACCTGCCACAGTACTTCAGCATAGCCCTGGATGAAGAGACAGCCATCAGTGACCGGGCTGCCATGTACTTCAGTGCATGCCTGAGGAAATGCAGAAATACTCCACCAGTTTCAGCACATGGCCAAAACCAGCACAAAATTCCAGCTTAGCACCAAGTAAGCTTCCAGACTCCAAAGCATCACCCGCTACCTCCCACTTCATCCCATCAGCACAACACCAGACATGAAAGTGCTCCATGGGCCTCAGTGCAACATCAATGACAGGAGCTGTAGGTCCTGATTATTTACCTGGTACTGCATTGATGTTGTAAAAAAATAAAATAAAAAGAAGAACAAAAAACAAACAAAAACAATCTGGCAGTAGAAAATTATTATGGTGACAGGGATGATCAGAAAACATATCTAAAAGAGAATAAGAATGTCAAACAAAAGATCCATGGGCAAAACCCCAAAGAAAAATGGGAAATCATCTCAAGCCCAGAAAGCATCAAGGAATAGCTCAAAAAGGAGCTTAAAAATCATATGAGAGATGGAAGAAAAATAGAAAAAAGAAATAAGAATGATGTAAGAAAACTATGAAAAAAAAAAAAAGAATCAACAACTTGCAACAAAAAAAGAAAAAAATGGCTTAAAAAAGTACAATTTGCCTAATGGAAAAAAAGCTACAAAAATCCACTGAATAAAACAACTCCTTAAGAAAAACAACTGGCCAAATGGAAAAGGAGGTACAAAAGCTAATTGAGGAAAACAACAGCTAAAATTTAATATTTGGCAAATAGAAGTGAATGATTCTATAAGACATCAGGAAATTCAGAAGAATAAAAATAATAAAAGAGAATATAAAATACCTGACTGGAAAAGCAACTGACCTGGAAAGCAGATGCAGAATGGACAATGTCAGAATCATTGGACTACCAATGACCTCCAAAGGAGGAGCTGGACAGGATCTTTAAAGAAATGATCAAGAATAACTGTCCTAATAGACAAGACCAGAGGCAAAAAAAAAAGACATTGAAAGAATATACTGGTCACCTCAGGAAAGATCCCAAAATAATAATTCCAAAAATCAAGCAAGCAGACAGAAAGAAGCAATTCAAATACTGGTGAGTGACAATGAGGATTGCACAGGACTTAGCAGCTGCAACATTAAAAGATCAGAGGTCATGGAACATGCTATTCTGGAAATCAAAGGAGCTAGCAGTACAACCAAAATCACTAGCCCAGTGAAATGAACCTTAATAATTCAAGGCAGGGAAATGGTCATTCAATGAAATGAAAAAATTTCATAAGCAAAGACCAGAATTAAAATAAAAAATTGAGCTCCAGTATCAAGATCAAAGAGAAGCATATGTGGATTTTTTTTTTTAAGGAAAGAAAACATAAGGGATTCAATACAACTAAACTGTTTACTTTCCTATGTTGAAAGATGATTCTTGTGATTCTTAAAAATTGTATCATCAATGTACAGCTGAAAGAAATATACATAGACAGAGGGTGTGGCTATATGGTGAATTTTAGAAAACGGAATAAAATAATTAAATAAGAAAGAAAAGTACACTGGATTCAGAAGGAAGCAAGAGGTACAAGAGGGTAAATTATTCACATGAAAAGGTACAAAAATGTACTTTGGAAAAGGTAGAAGGGTGACTGATGAGCATTGCTTGAATTTTACTTTCACCAGTATTTGGTCAAAAAGGTAATTATGTACATAATCAACTCAATGTAAAAATGTATCTTACCTGACAGAGAATTAAGAGAAGAAAAGATTAAGTTAATGCAGAAGGTAGATCTGAAGGAAGAAAGGGATGATTGGGGGATGTGGTTGATGGAAGCAAAACTTTACTGATAAAAGAAAGAGTGAAAGTAGAGAGGACAAATAGGAGGGAAAATTAGATAAAGGGAAATAGTACTCATATCTGTGAATATAAATTGGATGAATTCCCCCATAAAAAGGAAGTGGATAGAAAGTATATAAAACATCAGAATCTTATAAGATGTTGCCTACAAGAAACTTTTGAAGCAGAGACATACAAACAAAATCAAAGTAAGGAGCTGAAAAGACCTATATTATGATTCTGCTGAAGTAAATAAAAAGCAGAGATAGCAATCCTGATCTATAGAAAACACCTCATTTCTCAAATATATAGAGAACTTGGTCATATCTATAAGAATGAACCCAGCTGATAAATGGTCAAGGAATGTGAAAAAGCAGTTTTCAGAGGAAGTAATAAAAGCTACTTATAGACATATGAAAAGAGATGCCAAATCACTTTTGATTAGAGAAATACAAATTGAAACAAACCTGAAATATCATCTCACACTTATCAAATTGGCTAGTATGCCAAAAATGGAAAATGACAAATTTTGGAGAGGATGTGGAAAAATCAGGACACTAATGCACTGTTGGTGGAACTGCAAACAACCATTTTAGAGAACAATTTGGAAACATGCTCAAAGGACAAACTGTGTGTATCCTTTGATTCAGCAATATCACTACCAGATCTGTATACCAAAGAAATAGAAAAATGAGGGGGAAGGATCTATATATTGAAAATATTTATATCATCCCTTTTGTGGTGGCAAAATATTGGAGATTGAGGGGATGTCCATCAATAGGAGAATAGAAAAGCAAGCTGCAGTATATGAATGTAATAGAATACCACTGTAATAGAATACAAGAAATAATGAAGAAGCGTATTTCAGAAAAACCTGAATAAGATGTGTATGCAAATGATGGAAAGTGAAATAAGCCAAAAGCAAGAAAACATTATACATAGTATCAGCAACATTATGTGATCAACAATAAATGACTCAATTCCTCTCAGCAATAAAATGATCTAAGAGAAATGCAAAGAATTCAGAAAGATGACATTCAAATAAAGAACTGATGGACTCTGAATACAGATTGAAGCATATTTTTCCACTTTATTTTTCATGTTTTTTTTTAACTTTTTGATCTGTTTCTTCTTTCACAACAGTGATTAATATGGAAATGTTTTGTGATAGCACATGCATATCATACTAAATCATTTTTGGAAAAGAGAAGAAGGAAAGGAAAAATTGCAATTCAGAATCTTGTAAAAATGAATGCTAAAAATGTTCTTGATTTGTAATTGGAAAACATACTATGAAAAAAGTAAGAAAAACTAAAAAAAAAGATGAAGATGGAAAAATCAAGAGTGTTGCATGTATTTAAGTAGGAAAGTACATCAAAGAATTCTACTCAAAATCAGTTTTTTAAGACATAAAATAAAATGCAGATGGTTAAAAAGGAAATTAATTATATGGAAATACAATTGTCAAAAAATAAAAGTTGGCTTGGTGCTACAAAGTATAAAAAATCAGTTTAATTTGAAAACCAGTATCAGGTGAAAATGGTACCATTAGGGAGTTATTGAAGACCAAAAGTGCCCAAGGTAGTTCACAGACTTTTAAGCTCAATGAAAGCTCAGAGGCGACCTAGTACAATCTCCTTAATTTTCAGGCAAAGGAATTAAAGCCAGAGAAGGAAAAATTACTTCCTAAAGGTAATAAAGATAGGAAATATTAGAGTTGGCATTTTGATTTAGATCCCATAATTTCAAGTGTATCAGTCTTTATATGGGTATTTTTATGAATCACATTACAGGAAAATGGACTCATGCTGAATTAATATCGGTACCACTGTAGCTCCCCCTACATATTTACCTTTTACTATATTTCTCCTCCAAGATGGTAATTTCTTCTTTTATCCTATAATCCAAAGAAATAGCAAAGTTATGATGGTGACAGTGATAGAAACTCCATAAATCTCAGATTAGAAAGAGAATCCAATTCTCTAAAGTGACAGAGAGTAATCTCTTTTCTTAAGCTTCCCAGTATATCAGCCATCTACTATTCCCTAAGAGAGACCATCCAATTGAAACAGTTCCATTAGGAAAGGTTTTCTTACTTCAAGCATAAATGTGTTTTCTTATTCACTAATTTAACATAATTCTGTGACCAAATCAGACCAAACCTGAACTCAATGGACAAGTCCTTCAAATACATGAACATAGTAGGCACATCTACTTGAAATCTTATCTTCTATGCCCTACCTATCCACATTGTTGTTGTTGTTATTTTTTGTTTGTTTGGAGGTTTTTTTGATACTTATATGGTACATCTTAAAAGTCTTTTGTCCTTTTGATTGGTCTTCCTGAAGCACCATTTTTTATCATTATCATTTTTATATTTTATCATCATGCTTCTAAAACTAAATACAATACCACAGATGTGATCTGAGCAGAGCATAATAAAGAAGGGAAATTGCCTGCCTAGTCCTAGATGTTATGTCTTTTGATTAAGCACAAAATTATATTAACTATGTTGACTGTCACATTGAAATGCTGAGCCATATTTGGATTTTGTTCCATGCAAAACCTCTAATCTGTTTTTTTTTTTTTTTTGTGTGAGTTGATTTTTCTTTTTGTTTTTTGTTGTTGTTATTGTTGTTGTTGTTTTGTTTTGTTTTTTGGGAAAAAAAAACTTTTTTTCCTCCATGTTGTACTTGTGAAATAATATGACATTGGTCTCTTTTGTTTTTACATCATTTGGATTTCCCAATATATCTATCATCTTTATCCCTCTCAAATATTTATCCCTTACTTATAAAGAATTTTTTAAAGTTTGGAAAAGTTGAGAAAGTGTAACAAAACTTGTTATGGGCCAGAACTTGAAACAACATGCTAAGTCAGTGGAATTGATAGAGACAAGTTATTTAGCATGGTGTTTAATAGTTCTCTACTTCAGTACATGTATTTAGTACTTACTATAGTTCCACAAGCTTAACACCTATGATGAGAGAGGATATAAGCTTGGACAAACTCAGCCAGGAGGAAAACTAGAGAAGACCAGAGAAGTGATGGCAGGTGTCCTCCTTCGCTTCTCCACTGAAACTAAGACCCGGAAGGCCTCCACAAAAACTAGCCGAGCCCCAAGTGAAGGAGACAAGACTTTGAAGGAGACAATAAAGGATTTGGACTTTCACTCCTGGCTGCACTTGTGGTGCACAGTGTGGTTCACTGGCTGAACTAAAACTAAGGCTACCTCCAGAGTCCCCAAGAAAACCTCAACAGAGAATATTATATTTTAGAGAGAATAGTAGAAAAACTAACCATCACTAGACAATACAGCTGTTCAAAAAGTCTGATGTAACCTGTAATGTTCAAAACCTGCATTTTCTCATCTGATCTGAAATGAAAAAAAGGTGTTTTATCTTGTCTTTCTCTTGGAGACAAACTTATTCAATGTTATTTTGAAGAATTCAGTTTCACTTGTTTTACCAAATAATCCTTTAATTATATCTTTGTATCCCACCCCAGTAGAATGTAAGCTCTTTGAGAGAGGGGAAGGCTTTATGGCTTAATTTCTATTGATATCACTAGTCTCTAAGCCAATATCTTAATAAGTGTTTAAGAGATACTTGTTGAGATGATTAAATATATTCTTGAATTTTCTCAGTTCTCTGGTCCAAACTTTCAAATTCTCTTCTCTTTAAAAATCAATAGTCCTCTACCCTTCTCTAGTCCTAGTTGGTCATTTCTTCAAATTCTTTCAAAGATCACCGACACTGGTTTGGCAAGTGAACCTCTTGGTTCTTTCTGGAGGGTGTCAATTTATATTTTATAAACATATATTTATAAATTTGTAATATAAATTATATATAATATAAATTATAATTTTATAAATAAATATTTATAACTATGCCATGTGTATTTTAAATTATTAATTTTTAAAATTTTAAAATGTGCAAAGCCGCATTTTTCTTAACAGTATTGGAAGACTGAGAATGTAAGCTTTATTAGTTCAACATTATAGATGAGGAAAATGAGGTTCAGGATCATTCAGGTACCTGAAGTCACACAGCTAACATCAGTCTAAAAGATGGAACTTTTCTCCTTGATATAAAACAATTTTTACTAGAGCTCCTCACTGATTTTAAAGCACTGAAAAGGTGTCCATGTCCTCAGGGTATCTTAAATTATATCATAGTTTCCCTATGGTCACTCAAGACCATATTTCCTAATTACCAATGTAAATCACAATAATAATAATAATACCTAACATTTATAAAGCACCTGTTATTTGTTAGGTATTGTACATTTTCCAATTATTTTTTTTTTATCTTAACAATCCTGGGAGATAGTGTTATTACCCTCATTTTACAATTGAAAAGGCCAGAGTCCCACAATTAGTGTCTGAGGACACATTTGAGTGCACATCATCCAGACTTCAGGTCTGGTGCTCTATCTACCATACCACCTCATAAAATAGACCTGAGATTACCTGAAGTTCACTTATCTTTTTTTTTTAATAGTAAAGCTCTTTTCTATGAACCAACCTGGCTTTAGCTCTTTCTCCCCATCCCTTCTTGATTGTCTCAATCATTGTCCCTTGTGTTATTGTGGCTTCAGATTCTGGAGCTAAAGATATGTTCTTGTGGATTAATGGCAACTTCCTGAATTTAATCCATGTTTAAGAGGTCATCTGTAGTGAGGTGTAAAGAAATACAAAGGATGCATCAGTTTGCTTCTAATGTTCTTTATTTTCTCTCAGGGCTTAGGACAAGCAATATTCATTTGAACTCAAGCAAAGGAAAATTAACTCACAAAACATTACAGAGAAGCTGAGACCTTCTTCACAGATTAACAATGAAACACTAACATTGGAAACCAAACCTGACTGGTTCATAGTAGAAAACATCCATTCAGTAAAGGAAAAATTATAGAAATGGTTGACATCCTTAGAAAACTTCCAAGTTGTACAAATTGCTTTATTTTTCTCAGTTTATGTGAATCTTCCCACATTTCTATGGGACTTTGACCTCTTACAAATGAGAAAAATGAGAAATTGAGAACTTAAATAGCCTGTCCGAAGTCACATGGCTAGTAGATGTCTTCGTAACATTTGAATCTTCCTGGTTCCAACATCAATGTCTACCCAGTATCCCAAACTATTTATAAAAAAGACACCACAACAAGATGAGAGTTGTGCCTCTTATTCTGTCCCCATAGACCAGGCCAACTCACTTCCCCAACTCAAATAACAATTAAAATGACTAAATGTCATTGAGAGGTAGTTTCAGAGTGAGGAAGACCTCAGTGAGAATCCTGCCTCTGGAATATACTATGAAAAATTTTCCGCATTTTCAGATAAGTCTCAAAAATAATAACTGTAAAAAATCAAAGATTTCATTCAAAAAGGAAGTTCTTCTCTAGTAGTTCCCTCTGGTAAAAATTATAGGCAAGGCAACAAAGAAAAGAAAAGGAGAGAAAAGATAAATTGAATGTTGCAAAGGATTCCATCAAGTCTAAGCAGATAAGTTTACATGGATATACCTGGCATGTCCCAGGAGGTTCTAAAAGCAAATGATGCTAGTTCCAGATGGTTCTGAGAGCAAGCTGTACTGACTGAACTGGGAATATAGTTATGAACGACCTTTTTAAGCCAAATCAAATCAACAGATATCTATTGATTGTCTGCTCTGGGCAAGGCCCTTCTCTAAGTACTTGGGAATTCCCAAGCCATTACTTAATGTTCTCAAATAGATTTTACAGATAAGAAACAAATACTATTTTCTCAAGGTCAAATTAAGACTATGGGATAGTTAAGAAAGAAGCATCTCTTAGCCCTCAAAGTACATCCCAATTCACTCAATTCTATCATCCATCTTAGTTGGGGCATGCTTCTTTTCTTTGTGATGTCTCTCAGTATCCTTTATTAGCTTCCTTCACTCTAGTGCAAAAACCTTAATAGAGCACATAATGGAGCATAATTCTGAGAGAGAGCTGAAACGCAACATCTCCCTGTTTGTCTACTGAAGAGTGTTCTACACATAAGTGCAGTTTCAGAGCCTCAGCACAAATGTTTAAGTCTCCTTCAAAGGATCATAGATTTAAGGCCTAGA
The DNA here is from genome assembly GCF_016432865.1 of Antechinus flavipes. NCBI lineage: Eukaryota > Metazoa > Chordata > Mammalia > Dasyuromorphia > Dasyuridae > Antechinus > Antechinus flavipes. Next base: position 11,113,587 of record NC_067402.1, read on the forward strand.
AGAGACAACAAAGGCCAAATCTACAGAAGAACAAACTGAGGCACACGGAAATTAAGCAATTTCTTTAATATTAAAGAGAGTACAGATGTGAACCCAGATAATCTGACTCTGGATTCAGTATTCTTTTTACTGAACTGCCTGCCCCTCCTTAGTTGTCTATAATACAGGGACCAAATACATGGCTAGAGGCTCACATAAAGTTCATAACACTTCTGAGTCTGCTCACATTAGAATAAAATATAATAGTCACTGCAGGGATTCCTATGAATAGTTTAGTAGACTCCATTTTCATTTGAGTTTCATATCCCTGGATTGGACAATGAAAAGCTCTGTCTTCTCTGTGTCTGTGTCTGTCTCTTTTGTCTGCCTCCTCCCCCTCCTTTCTCTCTCTCACTGTCTCTCAATAACTATCTCTGTCCCTCTGTTTCTCTTTCTCTTATTTATTTTCCAATCTCTCTCTCTCTCTCTCTCTCTCTCTCTCTCTCTCTCTCTCTCTCTCTCTGTGTGTGTATTTCTCTCTCTTTCTCTCTGTCTGTGTCTTTATCCTTGTCCGTCTCTCTGTTTCTCTCTCTCTCATCCATCTCTCCCAATTTCTCGTTTTCTTTGTCTCTTTCTTTCTATTTCTCTGTCTCTCTGTTTCTGTCTCTGTCTCTCTCTCTCCTTCTGTCTTTCTCTTTCTCTCTCTCTCACTTTGGACATATTACTATCCTGGATACATTCATGCTGAAGCTACATATTTTCATACCGGCCAAACAAAGAGCCATCAAAGTCTCACTCTACTCTCTGCCATGATGCATGGTAATTTATCACACTGACCTCTGTATCAGAAAACATAAACAATCTCATAATCTCCATAATAAAGGCCTTTTCTCATTATGTTAAATCATAGCTTACTCATATGTTAACACATGTTAACATAATAACAAAGAATTTTACAAGCTTCCTAAAGATGCAAATAATTACTGTTCTCTAATATAAAAATAGCAAATTCAATTATAGACTTATAGACTTAAGGCTGAATGGAACTTTAAAAGTCATTGAGTCTAACCCTATCATTTTATATATGAGGAAACTGAGTCTGACATCAGTGAAACGATTTACCTAAATTTCTGCAACAGAACCCTAGTGTCAAGCAATTTGAGAAATAGTAAAAGAAACAATTCCAGTGTCCATCTTGGCCAAGTCACACACAGAAAAAAAAAATCAATATGGCATCCTGGATAAGAAGTCATCTAGTCTCTGCTTAAAGACCTCCAAGGAAGGGAAACCCACAATCTCAACTTCCTGACTATTAGAATTCTCTAAAAGTCAAATGGGCCATTTCCAGAGGTCACTCTTTCCTTGGCTCAAACTCCTTGGAGTAGCCCATCTGACTTTGAGAAAACTTCAATAGTTCAGATGATTTTTCATGACCCTAAGTCTAAATTGGCCCTTTTGCAAATTCTGCCCATTATTTCCACTCATTCCTATAGAAAGAATGATACAGTCTTTCCTGGCAGAAAGAAGCTGTTTTCCAAATATTGTCAGAGAATTGAGAAAGTGTCTCATAGACTTGAGAATGTAAAAATATGTTTAAAATCAAATGTTTCCTCTAATGTTTGCTTACTCTGGCAGACCTTGTGTGGAACTATTTTAAAAAGGTCTGTGGAAGCCTGAATTCTGCAATATGCAAATCACATTGATCCCTCAAGGCGCTAGTGAGTCTTCAAAATCCTGTGGTTTATTTCTTTTGCCCTAGATCATCAAAAGAGATCTAAAATTAAAGTTCTCTTGGGTCTCTGGAATGGTTAGTGTTTACATGCCATAAGCAAGGGATGGAACTAGAAAATCATGTTCTAAGTATCATTACCAAGAAAGGTCAGCAAGCCAGAACAATGGGGATGTAGGCCCAAAGCAAAATTAAGTAATAAAACTCAACAAAGAAGATAGCTAAATGCAGAAAGTAAACTTGACAAAGTTAAAATAGACATAAAAGGGGGAGGGGGAATCAACTAGGACAGTAAGTGTTTTATTTCTTCCCAGGAAGGCAAAAAACAAAACAATAACAATAAAGATAGGTTTCTGCTTCAGTCAATGGATATGAGTAAATATTGTCCTAATTTTATAAAAATGATGTCATTTCTGCAGACCATAGCCAATTACCCATACTTCCATTGCTGGCAAAATTCTGAAGTAAAATATTAAAGGGGATCTAATTGTGGTAGAATGGGGAGTAGTGATCACCATAAGCACATATGGGCTTAGGAAGAACAAGTTACTCTAAATCGGGTTCTTTTACTTTAAAAATATCTAATTATAAGTTGAATTTAAGTTTAGAAACTTTTTTAGTGGTATAATGATTAAGAGAATATCTAGATTTTAAGATAGCATTTGACAGAAACATTCACTATCCTTACAGAAAAGAAGGAAAGATGTATGTTAAGTGATAGTACATTGAGATAAATGTAGATTTGAATAAATAACTGAACTCAAAAAGCAGGGATCAATGAATTGAGGTTAACCTGCAAGAAGGAGGTCCATAGGAGAATTCTCCCAGGAATCTGCTTTTGACCATATATTATTCAACATTTTTTTCAATGACATATAATTTAATTTTCTTTCTTCCTGCCACTGTTTGATATTTCCTGTCTCTATGCTATATTGATTTTATCTACTCCTTATTGGAATGCCTTACTTATTCTCCTCTTAGATCTGTGCCTTTGGTTCATTTTTTCTGCATTGATTATAAAATCATAAATCTATATTTGGAAGGTAACTCAGAGATATTCTAATCCAAGCCCTCATTTTATAGGAAAGAAAATGGTAGGAAGTTGACTTACTTAAGGTCACTTTCATATTAGGCAGTCCTCTGACTTCAGAGCTAATATTCTATTGCTTTAAACACTCTACCACATTTTTATGGTAGGCAAATGACATTAGTTTGGCATTTTCATGTATTTATAAGTTCGTATGGCTTGTTACATTCATTAACTTGGGAATGCCACGTCAGACAAAACTTAGCTGGCATGTCATGTCTCTAGAACTCAAAATTTCATCTGCAAGATGGAAACAATGATAGCTGTACTATCTACTTTTCAAAATTTTTGTTATGAAAACACTCTAGAAGCCAAAGAGATTTCATTGGTACAGAGAATTTCTAGATGAGGAAAGTACTTTTATTAACAAAGGTTGTCACCTTCTTTCCAACTTAAGACTTAGAGCAATTTACCTACGGTCACTTGACCAGGATGTTTTAGAAGCAGGACCCATGATCAAGAACTGGAGGCCATTTTTCTATCTCCTGTACTAGAATGTCTATTGTTGTTGTTGCTGTGATTGATAATGTTAATAACAATAGAGAAATTCTTGATTCTTGATATATTATAGATGACATTTAAACAGAAGGATCCAAAATGATCAGAAAAAGATAGAATAATAGGCCAGATCTGATGATCTGATAGAATGAAATTCCACAGGGATGAATGTAAAGTCTCATTTTAGTTTTTGGAATATCAACTTCAAAATTATCAGAGGAGAGAGCCACGGCTATATTGAAAAATTAGATCGATAACCCATTAAGGTGATTTGATCCAAATAGAACGAGGAAGACAAAGTTGGCAGAATCAGAACTGATGATGGTTATTTCGCAATAAGGAAATCATCAGAAACCATTGTACATAATTGTGTTTTGGGGACTTGTGATGTTATTGCTGTGGCAAACTCCCAATGAGGAAAGTGTCTCTAAAAATATAGATCAATGAGTGTTCTCAATTAGAGACTAGGAAATAGATTACAAAGTAAGTAGATCTATGAAATGCATACAAAGTATAAAATATTCAGGCCAACAAAAATAATAATTAAAAATCCAAAAGAATCCTATATCAGAGAGAGAAACAAACAATAATATCAATGAACTTTTAGGGGAGTAGGGAGAAAAGTAGTTCTAGGATGGATGGATTTGTGAGGAAATTCCATGAAATATTTAAAGTTTGATTAATTCTTATCTTATGTAAATTGTTATCAAATAAAGGGAAAAAAGGCCTGCTTCTCTCAGTGAGACATGCATGATGCTGATAGCTATATAGATCTAAGTAAGATTAAGAAGAAAATAACCACTATCACAAAAGCATTTTCCATCAAATGTGAAAAGTCTTGAGTTCAAATCCTAGCTTTGTTATTTACCCCTGTATGATTCCAGGCAAATCACTTATTCATTTGACTATCTTTTTCCTCTTACAAGAAATGAGGGTTTAGGATTGTATGACCCCTAAATTGTCTTCCAGCTCTAAATCTATGATCCAATGATTATATTTGGTAAATTAAGTGTGATTTCATCAGAGAGGAATTTCTGAGTTAGAAATTCCCTCCACCCATTCAATTTGCATAGAGAAAGTCTCAGTGTAAGTCAAATACTAGGAACTTATGCAAGGCACATAGAGATTAAGTGACTCATCCAGGGTAACTAAAATAATAAATATTATGGACAGCGATTAAAACTAGGGCTCCGTGAATCAAAAAGTAGTCTATTATTCATGATACTATGCTACTTGCTCATCTGAATGGATATTATTGCAAAAAAATTACCAAAAAAATTTAGCAATAAGACCATAGTAATATATGTGAAAAATATTCATTGTGGTTAAGTTAGCCATATTAGGATTTTAAAAATATTTCTGAATTTGGAACATAAATATAATGTTATTTAAATAACAAGGACAAAAATCCTACATGATCATATTAATGGTTACTGAAAAAAACATCTTTTACAAATTGGTAGACTAATTTATAATTTTATATCACAGGAATGAAAGAGGTTTTCTTTAAAAATGTAATACCCATTTACAAAATCTAACAGCCAACTTTACTTCTAACAAGGAAACAAACACTGTAAGCTTTCCTGACACAATTCCATGAAGCAAGGATGACCCCAGCTTCCAATCTGCTCTTTCAACAGTCTTAGAAAGGATATTGGCTGAATACTAAAACAAACAAGTAGAAAATAAAATGAGGGCATGGAGGAAGAAAACATAATTCACATTTGCAGGTGACAGAACTTCCTTAGAAAACTCTAGACAATCAGAAAAGGGAAAAAAAAAATCAAGATAGTTAATTTTAGTGAATTGGCAAGTCAATCTCAATTCATATAAATCAGGAGCACAAAAGACAAAAACAAAAATAGATATTTTTCACTTAAAATTACTGTAAAATGTTTAAAATGTCTTGTTGTTCATTTTCTTATAACCACAGAGGAGTTGTACAAATACAATATAATACAATATTTATAAGAAGCAAGAAAAAGGAAGACATAAAGGCCTAGAGAACAGTTCATTTTCATGATTGAGTGGTGCTCTGTTATTGACTAACCTGATCTGAATATACATTTCTCATGCCATTATACACAACTACCTGGACCTCTTTATTGCCCTATATATACTATTAATTTCAGTTCTTCTGAGATTTTTGTGTTTCATATTCCACAGTCATACAACAATGAGAACTGAATATTGGTATATAAAAAGGTGACCTTTATTTCTAGGAAAACTTGGGGAGGTGATTAAAGAATATTTGAAATTTCCTGAAAGCAACCATCTGTCTTGATTTTTATAAACTGAACTGCTTTTCTTTAAATTGTCCTAGGAAGATTCTGAAGATACCACCCACTGAGGATCTTTATCAAACTAAATTGCCAAACATTCAAATTCTACTGCAGAGAACAACTCCATGGGGCTGGCCACATTGTCCAAATGTTAACTGTACATTTGCCAAAAAGACTATTTCATGGAGAACTCACATAAGACAAGTGCTCACATGTATGACTGGCACAGGACTACCCAGCATGGTATGCCTTCATCAGAGAAGATGCTGTGCTTTATGAGCAAAGCAGATTTGAAATGCTCAAAAGAAATACAAGATGTGAAAGGTTAGAAAAATCTTCCCCAAATGTTCATATGGATGATTTGTGCCTGAACTATGGCAGAGCCTTCTGAGCTCATATTGATCTGATCAGCCACAGTCAGACATACTGTTACTTGACTCTAACATAGTAATGCCATTTTGATCTTCTTTGAGAAAAAAAAAATCACAATGGTCAATCAATTCATATTACTAATACAACAGTTTTTGACATTCATGAGTCTTAGTAGATCCTTTTTCATTCGTTCATTCTTTCATTCACAACTGTATTTTGGGGGGAAATTCATAATCAGATAAGGGATAGGAGAGATCATAAAAGACAAAAGAGATGATTTTGAATACATAACATTAAAATTCTTGCATGAATAAAAATAATATACCTCTAATAAGAAAAGATGTGGATCAAACATTTACTTTACAAGCTAGCATTCACAATTTATCAGGGAGATTCATTTTCCAAAGGATAAGCCATCAAAAGATAATAACACTTTACAAAAGAAGAAATATGAAGTATCAACAACTCTATGGAAACATTTTCAGAATCACTCATAGAAAGATCAATGAAAAGTAAAACACCCCAGGAGGGTTTACTGACCCCATTCGGCCTGGGATACTTTCTATAGGGATTTGCTCATTTTTGCAGGAAAACCAGTAAACTCTAGGTTTTCCTTGCCAAGAAAGCTATTATTAGCTCATTACTGTTAGATGGAAATGAATCACCAGGTTCTGGATATTCTCTGGAAAATAAAAAGCCCCCTAAAATCTGCCAACAAGCATTCCCTCAACACCCACAAGGGTAGGTTCATCTGTTTGAGATTAAGAATTTGGGTGAACAATTTCCATATTGTGTCCTCCCTGACAGAAAATAAATCTTAATGCTCAGTAGCTGTGAAGTCAAAACTGTCTGGTGTGGCATTTTGAGAAATGCATTTACATTTACTGGACAAAAAGCACACACCAGATGAAATGTGGAAATCTTTATCTCACTCATCAGTCACAATGTAGAGCTGAATATGAAGTTGAGCAAACCTATGGAAAGTGTACCTCTCCACCCTCAATCAAGTGTAAAAAGGGGGGGATTGTGAGAAACCAGGGGGAAAGCACCCTGAAATCATACAAGAATCTGCATCAGAAACAATTCAAGGTCCCCCAAGAGAAGCATTTAAATGGAAGGCAGACATGCTAAATAAAAAAAAGATAAAAGACTTGATAGAAATTTTTAGTTCTAAGAGGAAGAAATTGTTTTGTTTTTCTTTGCCTTCTTTCTGCCCAACAAATAGTAGCTGCTTCAAAAATATCCATTATTTGATTTGTTATGAGAAACTAATGTCAGAATTTAATGCAGCTAATCCACCTCAATGTCATTCCATATCCTGGCTGTCCTCTTCTAGATGTTCACCAATTTACCAAAATATTTGCATGAGGAATGAAGGTAGAGATGTATCCACAATACACTTTTAAGTTAAATCTGCTTGTAATCAACTTTGCCATCAGTGCCTAAAAGCTAAGGATGTTGAAGTTACAATCAAAATGTTATTACAACCTCATCTTCAGTTTTCTCTCAAAAATGTCTAGACATCAACTGCCTTCATGTGGAAGGATTCAAGTTGGCTCTTTCTGAGGGAGACAAACCTTATGAGATACGTTTTATTTGGAGGTAATTATACAACTCTTTGAGAAAATGTTGCAAAATTCTTCCTTTCTTTTGCTCTCATGATGCTGAGAATACATTCAAATTAGAATAGAGCCAATGAAAGAAGGAAGAGATGTGGTCCTGGAATGGCTACCATGCAGAAAACTACACAATTAGTCCTTGATCAAAGGTCTTAAATCTATCAAAATTGGCTCATTTTATAATATTGTATCATATAAATCATCCTCTGGGATCTATTCATTTCATCCTGTATCCATGTGATAATTTGTTCAAGCATACTCCAAGTAGACTCCCCCTTGTTATAGGGTTTGCCACTATAAAAAAAAAAAAAAAAAAAAAAAGCTCATTACTCACTGACAGAGAAGTGATGGACTTACTAAACAGAAGGAGAAAAGGATTCTTTTGACATGGTCAGTGGGAATTTATGGCCAAATGTTTGTTACAAGAGTTTTGTTTTGTTTTGTTTTCTGGAGGAGAGTGGTGGAAGTGGACTGGGTAAGGAATAAGAGGAAGAGAAGCATATGTTTGTTAAACAAAAATGAATAAATAATGAGGTTCTAGAAAAGGATTCAGTGAAATTAACATCAAGAAGAACTTTTGTTTCACAGACTGGAACATTTTCTATATTGCAACTATGACATCTTTTCCATGGATGGGTAAAAAGGTACATGTGTGAATGAATAACCTTAGGTAAACAAAGTTTTATTAATCTCTTAAGACAAATTTAATATTGCAGTAAAATATTGCCACGTGTGGGGTAATCAATTATCTTTTGAATGCTTTCAGGATAGCTGCTGACAGTGTAATATAATTGGTCAGCCACAGAATTGTCCAGAATCAGTTGTTTTCATCTGGATTTGTGGCCAGTCTGGATTATCCACAATGACATGAAAATGCATTCTTTTGTTCAAGTCTTCTCTTCATAATACTGCAGGACAATGGAATGAACACCAGATTATGAATCACAGGTTGTAGTAATCTTAGCACAGCTATTATCTGGCTTTCCTTGGATGTTACCCTCTTTCTCTGTACCTCAGTTTCCTCACTTGAAAAAATAGAGTTGGATTACATGATTTCTACAATCCCCATCCCTTCAGCTCTTTAATCTACTTTTTCTTCAGGGTCTGTGTTAGAGATTGCTGATAAAATGTGTTGATGTTCTTTAGTTGTGTCTACCTTTTCTTGAACCTGTAGACTATACTGCCCATGGAAAATATACTGAGCTATACTTTGGGAGATCTATATAAAGAAGCTGACTGTATAACTTTGAGAAAAGATAATGAAGTGGTTTCCATTTACTTCTCCAATGAATTAAGGTAAACAAAGGTACCCAGAATCACACAGGCAGGATTTGAATTCAGATCTTCCTGATTCTGGGCCATGTGTTCTGTCCAATGAGCAATTTAACAACTTCCTAAAAATGGATTAGATGGCCTCTATCCAGAGAGAACTGAAATGGTTTGCAAAATGATAAAGAGTAAGATTTATTTTTATCCTGCACTCTAAAATGGATACAAGATTCTCTTTTCAAATTCTTGTGGTAGCCAGTTGATGATGATGATGATGATGATGATGGTGGTGGTGGTGGTAGTGATGATGGTGATGATGATGATAACTAACATCTATATTAATTGTTGTTGTGTCTTCTGTCATGCCCAAATGTTTGTGACCCCATGAATTATATCATTTGAATCATGTCAACCCTCCTATCTTCCACTATCTCTAGAAGTCAGTCCAAATTCATATTCATTGCTTCCATGACATATTTTTATCTAGCTCATCCACTGCCCTGCCCTTTTCCTTTTGCATTTTATCTTTCCCCAAACCAGGTTCTTTTCCAGCTAATCCAATCTTGTCATTATGTGACCAAAGTATCAGCATTTGACCTTCCAATAAATAGCCTGAATTAAATTCTTTAAGCTCCAACTGATTTGATCTCCTTGCTTCCAAGGGATGCTCCAAAGTTTTCTCCATCACCACAATTCAAAAGTATCAGGTCTTTAGCACTCCGCTTTTCTTATAGTTCAAATCTCAGAGTGATAGATTGTTACTGGAAAAACCATAGTGTTCACTATACAAACCTTTGTCAGAAAAGTGATGGCTTGGCTTTTTAGTCAACTGTACAGATTTGCCATAGTTTTGCTTCCAAGGACCAAGCATCTTTTAATTTCATGGCTGCAGTGAGTGTCTAAAATGGTCTTTGAGCCCAGAAATATAAACTCTAATACTGCCTCCATTTTTTCTTGCTGTAGTTGCCAGGAAGTGATAGGACCAGTTAAAAAGAACTTGCTTTTGATGATTTTATTTTTTATGTTTGGCTTCAAGCATCTTTCCCACTCTTTTCTTTCACTTTCATCAAGAGTCTTCATAATTCTTCTTTACTTTCTGCTATCAGACTGGTATCATTAGCATATCTGAGACTGAGGAATTCCAACTTTTTTTTTAATAATTATAACATTTTTATTGACAGAACCCATACCAGGATAATTTTTAACAACATTATCCCTTGCACTCACTTCTGTTCCGATTTTTCCCCTCCTTCCTTCCACCCCCTCCCCTAGATGGCAGGCAGTCCTATATATGTTAAATATGTCACAGTATATCCTAGATACAATATATGTGTGCAGAACCGAACAGTTCTTTTGTTGCATAGGAAGAATTGGAATCAGAAGGTAAAAATAACCCAGGAAGAAAAATAAAAATGCAAATTTTACATTCATTTCCCAGTGTTCTTTCTTTGGGTGTAGCTGCTTCTGTCCATCATTGATCAATTGAAACTGAGTTAGATCTTCTCTTTGTCAAAGAAATCCACTTCCATCAGGATACATCTTCATACAATATCGTTGTTGAAGTATATAATGATCTCTTGGTTCTGCTCATTTCACTTAGCATCAGTTCATGTAAGAGGCTCTCCAAGCCTCTCTGTTGAATTCCAACTTTTAATCTATTCAGCCTGGTATCTCACATGATGTACCCTGTATATAAGTTAAATAAATAAGTACAGTGACAATATACAGCCTTGCCACACTCTTTTCCAATTAATTGTTCCTTGTTTGGTTCCATTACTTCTTGGCCCATACATCAGATCTCCAGAAGACAAGGAAGATGATCTTTTAAATGACTTGCTACATTTTGTTGTGATCCACACAGTGAAAGGCTTTAGTATAAATAATAAAGCAGAAGTAAGTTTTGCTGTAATTCTCTGGCTTTCTGCATAATTAATTGTTGTTGGCAATTGTGCCTCTACTTCTGTCTTTTCAAAAACCAGCTTTTTCTTCTTGTAATTCTTGGTTACCATATTGTTAAAGCCTAATTTGTACAATCTTAAACATAATTGACCATTCCTCGCAATTTCCCTTCCTCGGGACTGGAATGTAAAGTGATTTTTTTAATCCAATAGCACTTGTTAAGTTTTCCAATTTGGCTACCATATTGAGTACAGGGCTCATCATGTGTTAGACTTTAAATAGCTTAGATGGAATTCCATTGCCTCCGTTATCCTTACTGTTAGGAAAACTCCTCAAAACCCATTTGCCTTCATTTCTCCAGGATGCTTCTCAATCTGTAACCCCACCATTGTAATTATCAGTGATATTAAGACCTTTCTTCTATAGTTTTTTGTATATTCTTGCCACTTCTTCTTAATCTCTTTTGCTTCAGTTAAATCTCTACTATTTTTGTCTTTTATCATTCTTAAGTTTTCATGAAACATTCTCTTGATAGCTCTAATTTTCTTGAAGAGATCTCATCTTTCCCATTCTATTGTTTTCTTCTGTTTCTTTATACTGCTCATTGCATTTAAGAAAACCTTAGAGCCTACTATGTACATGCACTGTGTTATGCTCTCTGTAAATAGTATCCCATTTGATGCTCACAACAATTCTGTGAGGAAATATGTAGTATAATTACTTTCATTATATAGTTGAAGAAAATGAAGAGAACAGAGTTTAAATGGCCTGCCCAAGTTTACTCACCTTATAACAGACTAAGATTGCATTTGATCTTAGGTTTTCTTTACATATGGGTCTGGAGCATTAGCAACTGAACCATCAAGACAGCTCAAGAAATAAAAATTAATTAGAAGTGATTATGAAAATCTATGCTGCGTTTGCAAAAAAAAAAAACATTATTTGATATAAATAGAAACATTTAAAAAGTAAAATTATTTTTAAAAAATCTTTCTTTTAAATCATGCCTTCTTTTTATTCCTCTGCATTATAGTGTGCAAGGTTTGCAGTAAGGAACATTTTTGCTAATATTCTCAGACATTTCCTCAAGGTGTGATCCTAAGCAAGTCATTTCCCTGTTTCACACTGAGTTTCCTCATCTGTAAAATGAGGCTTAAAATACCAGAAAACTGTTGGGACAGGCGAAGGATATAATGAGTGAAACACTTTGTAAAACTTAAAGTGCTATGTCAATTATAAAGATAAATGTCAATTATTATTAAATATAAATAAATGTCAACACTATCACAAATTAGGCAGTTCAAAGCACAGAAAGAGAAGGAAAAGGTGGGGGAAGGGAACTGTCTGGGTCAAAGTTAAAAGCACCAAGAAAAGCCCACATTCTAGGCTTCCCAGGTCTTAAACTTCCCTCTATTCTTCCCAACAAAACCATCAGAGCCTTATTTCCTCAACCAGACCCTGGAAATTCCAGAAGTTTCAGCCTCCCTCAGTTTACCCTACTATAAATGACACAATTTGAATTTCCATTTGAATCTGTTGCCATTCAAATTTCAAAATTACCTCTTGGAGGTTAATTTTTTGACTCCAAGCTCAAAAAAGTTACCATTGGAAAATGAATTCAACTGGACTTCAATAAGAACCCTAAACAACTCATGGCTAGAAAGAAATATCATTTCATGACAAATCAGCCCACGATGTGGAAACAAAACCAGTGAATAAGCTGCTGAGGGGAGAAGAAATCCATGTCAAAACTCAGGGTTCAAACCTAATCTGCTTTTGTCACTTAGAACTTTTTGTGATCATGGCTGAATAATTTTATGCCTCTAGCTTCATTTTCCTCAAATACATAATTAATAGATCGGACTGGATGATACCTAAGTGTTGTTTTTGGTTTTTTCCTGATCCTTCCACTGTTCCTTGGGAACTAAGTCTAAAAGATATGGAAATAACTAAAATCATTTGTAAGATGAATGCAGCCAATGAAACATTTATGTTACCATCTCATTAGGTCCAGCTGATGATTATAGATAATGGGAATAATGCCAAAGGAACCAAAATATTTTGATTTGCTTCTTTGTTTTACAGATGATTCCTCTTGGTTTCCAATATCCAAAACATTCTTATATATCATCATATTTTAATTATTAATTTAGTGTTTGCCTAAAATTCTGCATCTTCAGAATGACTCATAGCATTGAAGGAGTTGGAACAGTATGTATTGATAGAATTTTTTCCCTTGCCAATGATTCTCAAAGCCTTAATTGATTTTATAAGGATTATGATGGATGATGATGACAGGAAGCATTTCTCTTTCTCTTTTGGTTTTCCCTATCCAACCTGTTCCAGGCTTCATCTCACAATGTATCTAAATATCAAGAATATAAAGATCTAAAACTTCCTGTTGTGGGATCGTGTTCCTCCAAATAACCCATTCACCAAAAAAATTGTGAATAATCAAAGACAAATGGAACACAGACTTAGAAAGGACATTCAAGGCCATGTGGTCTAACGTCTTCATATGGCAGATGAGATTATTAAGACCAGTGAAGTTTAATTGACCCAAAATTACAGAGCTAGCAAGGAAAGTTCAAAGTGATAGTTTTCTTGCCTCAATAACCTGATGCCAGGTAGCTCCATTATATTATCTTAGAAAAGATCAAAGATTCAGAATTGGAAGGGATGCTAACAGTGACCCAGCCCAACCCCTTAATTCTATAGATGCCCAGAATAGAGCCAAGATAGTTTACATAAAGTGTTCAAGCTCACACAGGTAGCAAGTAACTAAGCTGGCACTTGAAGTCTCTAACTTAGATCATTAAGTTATAAATATATGTTATAAATATAGATATGGCACCTTTCTCTCTTTCTTTGATAACTTTTGAATGTAATATAAAAGTCTCTTTGTGTCAAAAGATATGCACCATTATGTAACTTTTTATATACAATTATTGATTATTTTCCAGAATGGTTTATCAAGCCATAGTTCTATCCATGTGATTTTCCCCCCATTATAGTCCCTTCAATATGTGTGATTTTCTTTTTTTATAGTCACCTTGGACAATTTTATGGGTGTGAGATATAATCTCAGAATTACTTTCATTGACATTTCCATAATTATTGGTGATTTTAATAATTTTAATGTGACTAAAGGAAAATTGGTTTACTCTCTTAAGCTGCCTGTGCAAACAATCGAAAGAATAGCTCTTATTTTTATAAACTTGAATAACATATAAACATATGATTATATATAACTATTATATATGATGGAAATATACATATGTATATATCTTCCTCACATAGTATATTACATTAATATATATTACATTTAATTCACCTATATTTAACATATATTGAAAGAGAGAGAGAGAGAGAGACAGAAAAGAGAGAGAGAAAGGGAAAGAAATAGGAAGGGAGGGAAGGAGGGAGAAGAAAAAAGAGAGAGAGAAACAAAGAAACAGAGACAGAGACACATAAATAGAGAGATTTGTAAGAAAAACATATTGCAAACTGGGCTTATCTTGGAACAAGATATCAGTCCCTGGATTTTCTTGGTAGAATCTTACCGAGTTTGTTTTCTGCTGACATAGCTTCTCAAAATACATATTAAGGCCATTATATTGAGACTATAGGGGAGGCATAAAACTGACAGGGACTACAAATTATCAACCTCCCAACCTATATCAAAAGAGGACATGGAGAAGAGATGCACAGTAAAGGCAACCAGGAATTTGGTCAATAGCTATATCTTTGGAAAGTGAGTGATGTAACAGACTCACTGGAGGATTGGAGCAAACATGAACATTGAAAAAAAAAAAAGAAGAAGAAGAAGTACACCTGAGATTTTATGGACACTCCCAAATGAGAAAGCTTCCTCTACTAATCCAGGTAAGCACATCCTTTGTAATATCTAGTTTCTCTTTCCTAGAATAGTAAAAGATTAAAGGTTGCCCAGAATCCCAAAAGCAGTATGGAACAGAGACAGGGTTTTAACTGGGCTCAAGGCTGGCTCTCCATCTACTCACCAAATGTGTCAAACTCTTGAGTCTTTGAAGCCCACCAAACTCCCCAGTGCTGTCAACCAAATTAAAATAAAATTAGAATATATTTAACAAAATTAATAAAAGTATATTACAAAAAAGTTTGTGTTCATTTGTGATTTTCTAAATTGATATCCAGTTAGGAACAAGATACAAAAATAAGTAAATAAAAAACCAATGAAAGAGGATCTAGGAATGGGAAATGCATGACCAAGGCATCATTTAGCGGTCTGTAGCACAAGGTCCTTGCAAAAACCCAGAAAATAATAAATTATGAACTTAGATCCTATACTTAACAGGAGATTGTACAAGTTATGAAAGAGAATATATCTTTAATAAGTGCCAGGAACCACTTTAAATCTCAGCTAACAACCTCAAGTGTTCTGTCCCAGTGTCTGTTCAAAACATAATGTTCTATGTGGGGAGAAAAAAAATGTTTTCGAAAATCAGTTACTGATGGCCTAGTTTATGGAGTCAGATTATAAACCTTTGAGACTGCTGAGGAAATCATTAGCATGAAAACCCAGGTATACTTGGAGAAATTTTCTCATTCTCATGTTTCATAACCCCCATCTTAGAAACATGAGATAATTTGGGCATGGTCTACTCTCACCAACTGGGATACTGACTGAACCCCTTTCCATTTACAAGCACACAGTTCACAATATTTCAAAAACAAAAAAGATCAAAATAAGAAAACAAAACTGAAATTATATATATATATATATACGCACATATATATATATATACATATATATACACATATATATATATATATATATACATATATATATGCAAACATTTGTTGATAATATTCAGTTCTGGCCAACTTTGTGACTCCATTTGGAGTTTTCTTGGCAAATATATTGAAGTAGTTGACCATTTTCTCCTCCAGCTCATTTCGGAGATGAGAAAACATTTAAGTTAAATCACTTGTCCAGGATCACACAACTAGGAAGTGTCTTAGGCCAGATTTAAACTCAGAAAAAGTGAGTTTTCCTGATTCCAGGTTTGGTGCTCATTCCACTGCACCACCTAGTTGCCTTTATATAAGCCTTAAGTCACTTTTACTTCTGAATGAGAAGTCTTCATTTATTCCTAATGTGCATTTTTATTTTTTGTTTTGTTTTTATTTTGAATAATCTTATAAAATATCTCCTAGGTTGATCAGCATGGCACTGAATTGGCAATTAATTTAGGTAATATCATCATTTTTATTATATTGGCATGACCCAACCATGGACAGAGTATATCTCTACAAATATTTGTCTTCCTTTGTTTCTATAAAAATGGATTTGTAGTTTCAGTTACATTAACTCAATGAAGATTGCTTGATGCTTTTCTCCCCTTTCCCCCATCTCCTCTATTTATCACATCCATTCTTTACCAAGTTTACCTTTGAGCAACCAAGAGAGGGAAAGGCAATAAACTATCACAGCATTCCCTAATTACAAAGTCAGAAAGCCAGAAGAAGGAGAATAAGACACACAAAAAGCAAACTATTATTGAGTAAAGATGATCCTGTGGTTTTACACTTAGTGTGGAAATGCAATTACAGGACTTTCTGCTTGTGCTGCATGGATGAAAAGCTAAGATCAGGAAATCACAATTCATGCAGTTGACTGTAAAGAAAATGACTTTTATTTAATTATGTAGAGCATGATGGTGTGATGTAATGAAGAGTACTCGATTTGAGTACTCAAAGATCCATAGGATCACCCTGGGTTTGTTATTAACTCATTACAACACTGGAAAGTAAAACATCAATTCTGTTTCCTTCTCATTGAATGGTGTGTGCTTCCTATGGGCCAGGAGCTGAGTGCTATACAAAAGAATAACACTTAGCCTCTGAACCTCATGGGGTTTATAGCTTAATAAATCACTGAATTGATCTATCTATAAAATAAGATAAAATTAGATAATTTCTATAGCTCTATAATTATAGGATTTTTTTTTACTCCATTTAATAAAAAGAAAGGGAAATCCCTTTGTAGAAGCAACTATTCACTATTCATCGTTGGGCCAAAACAATATAATAATGATGTTGTTCCCTGAATTAATTGCAACTTCACTGTCATGTCAATCAAATAACTAAGAGGACCTTTAAAAAGAATAGGTAAAATAACAACAAAATGTACACTAGGAATAAATGAAGACTCTTCACTCTGAGGAATAATAGTTACAATATATATATACATCATTGCCATCGTGCTAAAAGACCCAGATTTGGAGTCAAGAAAGATCTGAGTTTGAATCTTGTCTCTGATAGTCCTCATACTTCAGTTTCCTTGTTTGTAAAAGGTGGATAAATAGCCTTGTCTCCCTCTCTCACAATAGGCAAAAAGACAAAGTTTAAATTACAATTTAAATAAAAGCCATCTGGGCTCAGACACTTAACACTTCGTAGTTGTGTGACCCTAGGCAGTTCACTTAATCCCAATTGCCTCAGCCAAAAAGAAAAAAAAATGTGCTGGAGAAGGAAATGACAAATCACTACATTATTTCTGTCAAGAAAATCCCCAAATGGGTCTCAAAGATTCAGACATGATTGAAAAATGACTGAACAACAATGAAGATATATACATATTTATATATATACACACATATATAAATACATAAAAACATATATAGATGTGCATATGTATATATATTCACTTATATGTGTATAAATGAAAAAGAAAACTAAATAGAACTGCAAATGAGAATAAATAAAAAATTAAGTGTACAGGGACATAATTATTGAATTGTGAAATAAATGAAAGAAGGCAGAGAAAGCTTACTCTAATGGAGTTACAATGAAGTTTGGTCAGGAGATGGTGAGATTTCCCCTTAACCTGGAAGAAGCTCGAGAGAAAGACAAGGACACATCCTGGAAGGTTTCAAGGGCAGCTCGGGACTGACTAAATTGGACTTCTACCCACAAAGTGAACATGGATCTGAGGCAGACAGGGATCAGAGTGGAAAGCAAAAGGGACCCAAGGCTGAGAGCTAGAACAGCTTGGGCAGTCAGGAAGAGCTAAGTCCAGGTGATCAGACCAATATTTCCCATAACACCTTCCAATGTCACCTGAGAAAACCACTATATATATAGGGGAGAGGGTGGGACGAAGAAGGGGAAAAAATGGAACACAAAGTTTTTCAAGTGTCAAAATTGAAAAAATTATCCTTGCATATGTTTTGAAAATAAAAACCTTCAATAAAAAAAGATGATTATGTGATTTGGTCCAAGATCAAGGCAGTCATGATTGTCACAAGCAGTATTTGAACCCAGGACCTCTGGTTTAAGAGCCAGTATTATTTTCCACTGTACCATGTTTCTTTCTTTCCCTGAGTTTTTGAGAACAAGCAAAACAAAATACAAAATCAGTAAACAGAAAAATTAAACTAAAAACATGGAGGGGGGCCCAGAGAAGGCAAAGTAGAGAGCTGAGGATCAAGAAGAACAATCAGGACCACTGAAGAGCACACACTGGAGGAGAAAGGAGCAGAATGGTGATCTTTAAGTCAACAAGATCAGTCCTAAATGTGCAGCAGAAGGTATTGGCCCTTCTTCTCCCTCTTCCTCAGCCCCCACCACAACAGGTGCAAAGGATTCAGCCTTCACCAACCTCAAGCATCCATCATCATTCTTCACTATTACTTTTGTCACTTCAATATGTCCTCACCACAACTCTCTTGAACCTCTTAAAGCCTCCCTTCCTTCGAGATTCTCTTTCTACACAGCTGCTCAAAACAGTCTCCTGTAGACATAGCTCTGACCATGTCACTTTCCTGCCCTCCCAATTTTTAATTATTCCCCTATTGCCTCTAGGATAAAATGCCAGCTCTTCAGCCTGGTCCCTGAGAGGTCACAACCTATCTTTCCAGCCTCATTTCTTATTATGCTATTTTGTATAGTCTATTATCCACTCTCCACACTTTACACTCTATTGCTCCCTACTGCAAAAGCTCTGGCCACTCAAAATGATCTTTTAAGGTTAGCTCCTCCATGAAGCTTCCTCTCCTGTTTCTTATTCAATTGATATTCAGTCATTTTTCAGTCAAGTACAACTCTTTGATTCCCTTGTCAAAGATAATGGAATTGTTTACCATTTCTTCTCTAACTTATTTTTTTACAGATGAGGAAACTAAGAGAAATAGGGTTAAGTGACTTGCCCAGAGTCACACAGGCAGGAAATGTCTGAGGTCAGGTTCGAATTTAGAAAGCTAAGTCTTCCTCACTCTAGCCTAATGCTGTATTCACTGTACCACTCATTGTCATATCCATTCACCTATATTCTGAGTTTTCAACAATCTTCCCTGAATCTACAATTTTTATTTTTGGCTGAAGCAATTGTGGTTGAGTGACTTGCCCAGGGTCACACAGCTAGGAAGTATTAAGTGTCTGAGACCAGATTTGAACTCAGGTCCCTCCAACTTCAGGGCTGGTACTCTATCCACTGTGCCACCTAGCTGCTACAATATACACACTTTTTGACACTATTCCTCTTTAACACCACCCTTTAATTAAAGTTTTCCCTGAAAACTCCAATTCCTGCCACCCTTTCCAGTAAGTACCTCTCTTCCTATTCACAGAAGGCAGGAAGAAATGGGATAGTCCTTAGTGTTCACTGTTAATATCACACTATTCTTTGATTCTCCTGTCCAGAAGCAATGTGTGACCTGAGCCTGCAATTTTTAGCAAAAATCCTTATTGTTATTGATGTTGATAACATCATTGTTATTTATTATATGGTTCCTCCACCTTGGAAGTTTTCTATAGAGGCTGGATAACCTCTTATTGGGTAGGTTAGTTTGAGGATGTCTTCAGTATATGAGAGCTGATAAAACCACTCTCACCCTTAAATTCGATAATTCTTTGATGTGTTTTATGCTTTTAGTTAATTATTTAGCATATGTTATTCTAGTTCTTCATAAGATGGATAGAATTGCCCCTTGGTTACCAAACAAGTCACTTTAAGCCCTGACACGTGCCATCATGTGGGAAAAGCTGCGGGTATACATCCAATGATGGCCTACTTGTGTGTCTGTCACCCAAGGCTCAGCCTCATTATTTGAGGAAATGCCTAGAGTCAAGTTGTTGCCAATTACTCAGATCCAGCTAAGGAGGAAAATTGAACCAAGCAAGAGACAGGAAATCACTTAAAATTAAAGTAGATTAATTTGGTCATATAAATACTTCACAAATAGCCATCCAGCCTTTCTTGGAAACCTCGAGTGAGGGGGCCTTTAAGATAGCATCTTCCATTTTTGGATAGCCAGATTATTTGATGTACTGAACATAATTTTATTTCCCTTCCTCCATATTCATGCCCTCATTGTTGCCTAAGCCTGCAAAGTCCTTCCTCTCTCTCCTTTACTTGAATTCCTACCTTATAGCCCAATTCCAATATTGCCTTTTCCATGTCCCTTATTTCCCTTTGTTATTCCTGTGATAAGATATCCAAAAAAAATCTAAAAATGCAAGAAATCTTTTTTAATGTTTTAATTATTTGAAATTCTTCTCCTTGTTGTAAGGCAATTCTTTCTCACCACTAGAGATATCCAACAATGAAATGAACTGCCAAGAAAATCATGCTTTGCATCTCATTGGATGTCCTCAAGCAGAGGCTGGGTAATGATTTGTTGGGATTGTGATCTTTAGGATTATTGGGGACAGATAGGAAAAGAGACTAGTAATTTAGCTGGCTATGGAAACTCCTTCTGACTCATATTCCAAGCTTCATAAGAATCCTAAAATGGAAACCCTCTAGGACAATTCTTAGCTAACTAAAGTTCCTGTAAAGCCTTATTGAATAGATCATTCTGAAATTAGTGGGAGAAGGACAAAACCCAAGTCCTACTAGATAAGCCACAGTGAAATACCCAGTTGAAATATCCCAAATGAAATATGGAATCATTATGAATGAGTGAATGAATAAATGAATGTGTCATGATTCAAGTACTGTCTTAGGGATTGATGTAGAGTATACCTGGTGTGCAAGGACTGAAGAATAGCCTGGCAAAGTTAGGAAAGGCTCATCACCAGTTTAATCACGGGATGTTGAATTTTATAGCTTTGGCAACTCTCCAAAGACCACCTAAAGTGTCCCTGTAGCATGGAGGAAATATTCCCATGATGAAATTAGACTTGATAAATTGAAATATTCAACAATATTGGAGTGCTAATAAAGTGACTATTCAATTAGATAGCTAGTTTTAAAAAGTCATTGTTTATCTACCTTGATAAGATTTTACCACTAGAATTGTTCAATTAATTCTAAATGTGGATAATAATTAACTGTGGGAACATGGTTGTTTCAGACAACCATGTTTATCTGAAAGCTTAGCATTCCTGAATGGCCGAGTTAAATGAAATGTGATCTACAACAGGACTTCTTAAACTTTTTTTGCTCGTGACCCATTTCCACTAGAAATTTTTTACCCTACCCCCTGCATATAAAATAGATATACAAATCAAACATTTACTGATAATAAATCTTAATTTTGCAATTTCCACATCCTGTTATGTAATCCCATGCAAGGTCACAACCCACAATTTAAGAGACTTTAATCTAGAAAACCTTGGAGCCTTGGATTATTTGCACCCAGACTTTACCAACCAATTCAGTACTGATCTTCCTATCAGAATTCATCTTCCTATGAAGAAACAGGGAAGATAAAAAGAAAAAAGGCCACACGACCCAAAGGCTTCATTTGATTAAAAAAGAAAAAGGTGACATTTAGAGAGAATAGGCACCCCATATCAAAGCCTTACCAATGTAACCCAACTTGTCAGAGATCCCACCTCAAAGTCAGGAAAATCGAGGCTCATGTCTCCCCCTCTGACACATAATGGCTCTGAGAAAGTCACTTCAACACCCTAAGTTGCAGGGCTGGTGCTGATCTATCTTGGTAAAAAAAAGTCTCCTCACCTTATACTAAATGAAATATCCCATATCCACAGTCCTTGTTTCTATTCCCATCCAGGGTTTGAAGGGATCATGAAGCTCTCCTTCAAGTCTTTCATGTTTCTGGATGAAGAGTCATCTCTTTTTAGATTACACTTTGGGAAATGAATTCGAAGCAGCCCAGATAAGTAATGTTTTGATCTCACCTTTCCCGAGTGAGTCGGCCATGTGGCAAGACTAATTGTTTAGATCTCCTTAATGTTCATCACTTTCTTCTCTTCAGGGAAGTGGCTGGAGCCAATTTTTACAGTCAATCTCTTCACTTAACCCTCTAATCCAGTTGTTGGACTACGATGACTTTATCTGATCAGGAACTGCCCTTTTACACCTAGAATGACACATATTAATGACCGTAATTTGGAAACGAGACAAGCACAAATGATCCAAAATTACTGTGAACCTTAGACTTTCTAAGAAGAAAGTTCCTGAAAAAAGGAAAGGGAGGCATGAGTCACACTGAGGCCACGATCAGGACAAATTTCTGTCACTTTCCTCTGCCTGTCATTAATGCTCAAATCCAAATGAATGGGGAAAATCACCAGCTGTGCAAGAGAGATCAAGATCCTGATCCGCCTGCACGTCTGACAACTTTCACTTTTCTCTGGATTTCAGGAAGACAAATCCAGAGAAAGAAGCCTCAGAGCACTTGACCCCTCCTGTCACACATGTTCCCTCAGCTAAAGGGTTCGGGATTCATTTTCTAAAGGCTTCTTTGGGGATGACTCTCCATTCTGTCTGTGGAAAGAGGAGAAAAGCCACCAAGAGAAAGAAGCCCCCGAGCACTCAACCCCTCGTGTGACACACGTTCCCTCAGCTAAAGGGTTCGGGATTCATTTTCTAGAGGCTTCTTTGGGGATGACTTTCCACTGTCTGTGGAAAAGGGCGGAAAAAAACCACCATGGAGAGAGCTCAGGAACTGTCTGGAAATGACCCCGTTCTCCCCAGAGTGCCAGCTTAAGATCAGAACAGAGAAGCATGGCATTTCCAAGTCAAACAAGACACACTTACAAGGATGGAAACGAGCCCCAGCCGCTTCAGGCCTGGCACCACTCGGGACGTGACTGTCGGGGCCAGACCCCGGGAGCCCTCTCGACTTTCCGTGCTTGGCAAGGGTGGGAAAAAAAAAAAAAGAGCCACTCTGGCTGGAGACACAGCCACCTCCTCCTGAAGCACACCTAGTGCCGTGGCCACGGGCTCCCGCTCTCGGTGCCCTCTGGGACTCGAAGTCCTCCTGCTGCCGCTCAAGTCCTGCCCAAGCAGAAAGCAGCCAAGGGGGGTGAACTACACTACCCACAATGCCAGGCTGCTACCTGAAACCAGGAGAGAAGGGTGTGGACCCGCAGTTTCACCCAGGGGAGGGGGTGGGAGTGGGCACATACCACTTGGGAAGGCCAAAAGGAAAGGGAAAGAACAAAATGACTGGACTAGTTGGGGTTCCTTCTGGGTCTAGAGCTCTTCGGAGAGGGCTACAGGACAACCATTTGAATGTTGCCAAAGGAGTACCCCGCGACCCCACTTGCACTCCCCTTTCCTCCCCGCCCCCCACATTCCCTTTCTTCCCTCCCCCCACACGCACTCCCCTTCCTTCCCTCCCCGCCGCGTTCACACTCTCTTCCCTACCTACCCCCCACACACACACACACACATACACACACCCCAGTCACTGACAGGGACTAATAAACCTTTAAAAGAATTAACTTCCTTGCAGACAACACTTCCAAAGCGTCAGTATTTCTATGGGGGAAATATCTAAGAAGGTGACCTGCGGTGACACGGCCACAGGGGAAGGGCTTCCTTGGGGTGTGCTGTGGAGCTGCGAGGGAACGTTCTGCAGAGATCCCCTCACCCCAGAGACACTTTCAAAAGTGGCCTCTCCCTGCAACACCTCAAAGGGAGGGGGCCGAAAAGGAAGGCGGGGCGAAGGGGCGAGGAGCCAGCCCCCCTCTTTCCTTGCCCTCTTCATTTTGCTTACTGAGGGTCTTTTTTTTTTCTTTTTGTTCTTCTCACTTCTCAGCGTGTCACTCCGCCCTCCCCATCCCCCGAGCACTCCCTGGAAACCAGGAACCAAAGGTGAGCGCTCCACGGCAAGCTCGAGAAGCTAGGAGGCCCCCTCCCCCTCCGGGGGCCCCTGCAGCATAGTCCGCAGGCCTCAGAAATCACCCGTGCTCGCAACACGGATCCAAGCTCTCTAAGTGTTCTTGTGCTTTCGGGGGCTCGATGCTGTTTTCTCCCGATTCTCTGGGTATTGCTGTGGCGGCGCTAGCTCTCTCCTGAGGGGGGTGGGAAAATCTGGGCAGCAAGTGGTAGAGAGGAGAAGCCCACGGTCTGCTGCCCCCTGCACCCCAAGGGAATAAGGGGGGAGCCACTTTCCTCTTGTCACTGGTATTTGGGAAGAACTTGGATTCTCCAGAGACTTCAGACAAAGAACAGGTCCATGTTTAGCATAGTGCTCGGTATACCGTAGGTACTAAATAAATGCTTATTCTTTTATGCCAGTAGCAGCAGCAACAACAATAATAGTGATAGTGGGAATAGGAGTGGTGGTAATGGTAATAGTAATTGTGGCGGCTTTTCCTGCCATAAGCAGCTGACTATGCTGCTTAAATCTCTCATTTATTTGCATATGCATATGGTTAGCACAGTTTCTCTATCTCTGTCTCGTCTCTGTCTCCTCTTTGTGTGTGTGTTTCTTTTTCTCTATCTCTCCGTCTCAGTCTTTCTATCTCTCTCCCTCTGTCTCCCTGTCTCTGTCTCTCCCTTCGTCTCTATCTGTGACTGTCTCTCTGTCTCAGTCTCTCTCTCTTTCCCTCTGTCTCCCTGTCTCTGTCTCTGTTTGTCTCTGTCTCTCCCTTTGTCTCTATCTGTGACTGTCTCTCTGTCTCAGTCTCTCTCTCTTTCCCTCTGTCTCCCTGTCTCTGTCTCTGTTTGTCTCTGTCTCTCCCTTTGTCTCTATCTGTGACTGTCTCTCTGTCTCAGTCTCTCTCTCTTTCCCTCTGTCTCCCTGTCTCTGTCTCTGTTTGTCTCTGTCTCTCCCTTTGTCTCTATCTGTGACTGTCTCTCTGTCTCAGTCTCTCTCTCTTTCCCTCTGTCTCCCTGTCTCTGTCTCTGTTTGTCTCTGTCTCTCCCTTTGTCTCTATCTGTGACTGTCTCTCTGTCTCAGTCTCTCTCTCTCTCCCTCTGTCTCCCTGTCTCTGTTTGTCTCTGTCTCTCCCTTTGTCTCTATCTGTGACTGTCTCTCTGTCTCAGTCTTTCTGTCTCTCTCCTCCTTCCCCTCTTTTTTCTCCTCCCTCTCTTTATCTTTCTGTCTCTTTTTTCTCTGTCTTCACCGTTCCCCATGTGTCTACTTGTCTTTATTTCTGTCTTACACACACACACACACACACACTCACTCACACTCACACGCACACACCTTTTGCTGGAATGTAATGCACCCAAGATCTATTGTGTGGATCCCTTCTCTTGTGTACCCAGAGATGCACAGTCCCTGCCCTTCTGAGTCCTGAGAGAAAAAGGAACGTTGCCAAAGAAAACAATGTCATGTTTAAAACGGTTACAAAAGGGTCTTGGGCATCTTTGCATTAGATGTTCAGAATATCATCTGGTCCTATCCTATAGAGAGCATCTCTCAAAGAATCAATCCTAAATCCCACCATTTGGCCTGATTTCCCCAGAATAAAACAACAAAAGCAGGGGAAAAAAATTGTTTGCACTCATCCACTCGACCGCCCACCCTATAAATCATCCTTCCTAGAATTTCTCCTCCCCCTTTCAAGATTGATTTATTTATATTTACTTTTTGCAGACAGACAGCCAGCAGTGTTGGGGATATGGGTTTCCTAGGTCACACTGTCCTTAAGCCATGATTACCCTGTAAATTTCCAGATGTAGTTACCAACCTGTCAATTCTGGGGAGCAGTTGACATTCAGAACTAGTGCTTAGGCCAGCTGTTATTGGTGGCAGATTGATGCAATTTCTGTTGAATTAAAAAAGCAAGTTGGCTAGTTGATTTGGCACTCTGATGTGACCCTGCCCTCCATGACGTAAGTCAATAGGCTCCATCAAACACCTGTGTTTAAATCCATTGTTGCTGTAGTGATGGCTTAATGCTATTTTCAAGATAATAAATATCAGGAAATAGCCTCCAAAGGTCCACATATAATCATCAGGTTTTTCACCCTTTGGCTTATGATATTTATCATCAACTATCACTATGGTGTAGCATCTTCTTTGAAATCTCCAAGAAAGATCCATTCCTGTCATTCAAAATTATCCAAGAGGAACTTCACCTAGGTGAAGATTTTCAAGATGGTGCCAGGGAGAAAAAAATAAAACCAGAGATTTGCTGACTCCCTCCCTAGGTTTTGTAGAGACAAGGATGATAACACATCAGCTAGGCATCCTGAGGAAAGGCTTTGGAAGGATCTTTAAGCCCCCTGCTAGCATCATGAACAAAAAGAAAGACAGTTATTTCCCTAATCACACTCTGGTTCATTTGACACCGGAATCCTGAACTCTTTTAAATATCTTTTACTCTTAAATATTAAAAACTTAACTTTTAAACACACTTTTCTAACCAACTTTAATTTGCTGCTAAAAGCAATTTGCTTACTGCCACTTTAATCATCCTCTGACTTTATATGAAGAGTTCTAACTTATTCTAACTCTATATAATTAAAGTTATTTCACAACTCCAGGGGCCTACCTTATAAATGAATAAATGAAGAATTTAAAAAATAAAGGCCTAAATATGTTCTAAGCATTGAGAATACTAATAGAAAAATGAGGCACTCCTCATTCCCAAGGAGCTCAGGTTCTAATAAAGAATGAGAATACATAAAAGGAGATTCAGTTGCACTATGTATAGAAGGCCAGGCAACTCTAAGGGAGAAATATCAAGGTAGATGACAATGTTCAGTCAGTCATCATCAGTTTGCATCAGTAAGTCAGAAGATAATACCATGAATCTGAAGGGCAAAGAAGTAGATAATATGGCAAATTTCATGGTTTCCCATCTCACCAAAAGGAACAAACCTGTTGACTCCTACATCATCCCAACAATGTGAACAGTCGATCAGCCTGGCCCATAAGTCAGAGAAAAAGTTGGAAATTCAAGCAGAAAGGAGCACTCTAGGATCAGAGGTTTCCATCTGGACAGTGTAGAAGGTTTGGAATGATCAAATAATACTATATAGTCTGCCAATACCTAATTAATATTAAACCACACTGAAACTTACTCTCAGCATTTGTAAACAGAAATTAGATTCACAGAAAGACGTATAGGGATTAAACAAAGTGGTTTATCTGTACTATTGAAATCTTATTGTACAGTTAGAAATAATAAATGGAAGGGAATAGGAGAAATATGGGAAGACTCCTCTTATGCACTGATGTAAAATGAATTAAGTGAAGAATGGGATACACATTTAGTAAAACAACCTAAATGAAATAGCCTTCCATAATTTTAAAAAGCAATTAGGTACCCCAGGGAACAAATAATGAAACATAATTG
Source organism: Antechinus flavipes (assembly GCF_016432865.1). Taxonomy (NCBI): domain Eukaryota; kingdom Metazoa; phylum Chordata; class Mammalia; order Dasyuromorphia; family Dasyuridae; genus Antechinus; species Antechinus flavipes. The sequence continues at coordinate 11,140,818 of NC_067402.1, forward strand.
CCTATTTTCAAAAAAGAAGAAGGATACCACAAGAGTAAAAGGTTATACATTTTATCAGAAGGGGTCACTATTGATTCCTTTTACCTTTTTTTAGAGTCAAGACAGCTTATTGAACAATGATTTGTAGTAATTGAAATTTAGTTTGCGCTAAGTAATTTCTACCAGAGTATCTGTGTTTCTTTTGGTCTTTATAGCTTTCCTTAAGAATTGTTAAATATAGGCTGGTAATTAATTTTTAATTTATGTGGTCATCCTAGATTTTTCAGGCATTATTTATAAGTGTCAGCCTGGTATTCATTCATTCATCCAAAAAATATCATTTTGAATCTCTGCACTGATCACTATGCTTTGAACTAGAAATTAAAAGCCCAAAAAGAAATAGCGTATGACATTAAGGAACATCTCATCTATTGGGGATCAAATAACATGCATGCACAACAATATATACAAAGCCAATACAAAGTAACAGGAGTGTTGTTACCAACTGGAATGATCAAAAAAGATACTGGATAGGAAAAAATTCTTGAATGGGCTTTGAAAGAAGCTTGGGTCTAAGAACCACAATTTCAAGTCACAAGACAGAGAGTTTAATATAACTGATCTGTTAAGAGCTATATTCACAATTCTATCAACTAAGGAAACTGAGGGATAAACTAGTAACCAAATCTTGCCCTAAAAATAGCAGCAGAAGTTGGAGTCAGCTTTGTGAACTGAATTCTGATTGTAAAATCAGACATAGAAATACATCAGAAGAATAAGTCCACTAAGTGAATACTTTTATTCAACAGATGTATGTTCTCGTTCACACACACACACTCACACTCACACTCACACTCATTCACACACCCTCACACTCTCTCACACACCCTCTTTAAGATATATCTGATACAACCTAAAAAGCTGTTTACAAACCTGACCCAATTTATCTTCTTTGGAAGGCTTAAGTTGCCTCTCAGAAGTGAGAAATTAATTCCTTAATAATAAGATATTTTTTGTAAAATTGAAGTCATTGAAAAAAAAAAAAGGATCTCTCATTCTCAAGTGGATCATTCCCTACTACCTATAAATATGTGCATGTCTCCTTCATTCCGAAAAAAAATAATCTGATCCCACCTAGTCATCTTCACTCTCATCCTATTTCTCTTCTGCCCTTCATAGCTAAATTCCTTGAAAGTAAAGTACTGTAGGAGCCTCCAGTCTCTCTTCTCTCCCTCTATTCCAAACCTCTTACAAACCAGCTTCTGACCTTACTCTACTGAAACTGCTTTCTCCAAAGTGATTAATGATCTCTTGGTTGGTAAATGGCTTTTTCTCCAATCTCATTTTCCTTGACTTCCCTGCAGCCTTTGATACAGCTGAGTACTCTCCTCCTTTATAGTCCCTTTTCTCTGGATTTTTAGGACCCACCTACCACCTCCTCCCTGTTCTCTTCCTATCTCTCTAACCACTTCTTGTTTGTTACCTTGGCTGGATCCTTCTCCAGATCACACCTTCCAATCATAGTTGCCTCTAAAACCTCAGTCCTGGACCCTCTTCTCTTCTTCTATGATACTTCACTAGGAGCTCATCAGTACCATGGATTTAATGGCCATCACTATCCTGATGACTCTCAAATCTATCTATCCTAATCCAATCTCTCTGTTGACCTCCATTCTTAGATCTCCAACAATCTTTCAGAAATTTCAAACTGGATTTTTAGTATATATCTTAATTGAATCCATTGTTTTTCTTCCTAATCCCTCCCTCACACACCTTCCCTCTTACTGTAGAGGGCCACACCATCCTCCAAGTCTTTCAGGCTTCTAACCAAGCATTATCCTGGATTCCTCATTCTATTTTTACTTCATTCAATATGGCCGCATGACTTGTCAGTTTCACCTCTGCAACATTTCCAGAATACCCCTCCTTCTCTGACACTGCCCCGATGCAAGAGCAAGCCTTTAGCCCCTCACATCTCAGTTATTACAATAGCACCTGGTGGTTCTCCCTACCTCAACTCTCTGTCCATTCCAATCCAATGGGTCCCCATTGCCTTCAGGAGTAAGTACAAAATGTACTCTTTAACATTCAAATCTCTTCATAATCTATATTTCAAGTATTCCTACACTTTACTTCTCAACACATATTCTTTGATTCAGTGACACTGGCCTTCTGGCCATTCCAGAAACAAGACAATTATTTTCTCACTTCTCAATATTCTATATGGCTGTACCCCATGCCTGAAACATCATCCCTCCTCCACTCAAACTACTGACCTCCCTGTCTGCTTTTAGGACCCAAATAAAAGCCCATCTTTTACTGGAAGCCCTCCCCCAATGCCTCTTAAATCCAGTGCTTTCCATCTCGTAATTATTTCATTTTTTCTCTTTGAAGCTTGCTTTGTAGATATTTGTTAGACTATGCCCCTCTATCATTTGATTCTAAGTTTCTTAATGGCAAGTACTGTTTTTTTTTTATTCTTTTTCATATCCAAAACTTAGAACATAGTAAACACTTGATAAATGTTTATTGATTTTTCATATGAGGCAAGTGAGTCCATGTGAAGTGAAGCAATGTGCCCATGGTCACATGGGTAGGAAACAGACCCATAACTAGATATCTTAACAGAGCAATCTTATTTGGGCATTCAGTTCTGCCAGGAGAGGGGGCTGTCTTCTCACTTCTTCTACTTCCCTGACTTCTGAAGACCTGTGATCCTACTTCCCTCACCCTCGTCAAAGGTTTCTCCTTCCACCAGTCTTCTTAGGGTGCAGACCCAACGTAAGTCTAGGAGATGGTCTCTAGATGATCCTCCCCAATATGTCAACATTTAATAAAAAGTTCTGGTTTGTACCACTTAGTTGCAGCTTTGGCAGCTAGAATGAGATAATATTTATAAAAAGCTTTGTAAACCATGGGTTATTAGATGGCACAGTAGATAGAGTATTTGGTTTGGAGGAAGGAAAATGTGAGTTTAAATCTAATCTCAGAAACTTACTAGCTGTGTGACCTTGGGCAAGAAGTTTAACCCTATTTGCCTGAGCTTCTTCATCTGTCAAATAGGTTGAAAGGGGGAAAAAGGAAAATCTAATCCAATATCTTTGCCAAGAAAATCTCAAATGGAATCATGAGTTGGGCACAACTGAAACACAACTGAACATAGCAGAAATGGTGAACCCTAAAGCTCTATGTAAATGCTAGTTATGAATTAACTGACAGAAGGAATGCACTTGTTCTTCTTGCATCAAAAGGAAGAATTAAGGAGAAGTGAGGAAAAGCTGGCAAGAGGAAAATTTACACTTAACCTCTGTCAGTCAATTAGTTTTCTTGAGCACCACTACATGAAATATTGGAACAGCCTGTAATCTCAGGGAATTCATAACAGAAAAAAAAAAGTCCTAAGAGTTGTCCAAAGGGAAAATGGGTTTGCCAAGATATCAATAGGATTCTTCTCCCTGACAATCTTTAAGCAACAGCTACTTTTGGGACACCCTTGCTCAGGATTGACTTTCATAAATTGGCATCTGTGGTCCCTTCCCACTGGGAGAATCTGTGTCACCTATGACTGTTTTTTTTTTTCTTTTTCTGAAGGACTCATGTTATCTCAAAATACACTAGGACAAGAATCTGGTACAAATTCAAATATGAGCAGCAGGTAGCCTGTGAATATCCCCCAAACAATGGGAAATCACCCTGGTCTCATCCATAAAATCCTAGGGGAAAGTCATCTACAGAGATTCTCCAAGTCAAAGGGAACCTCGGGGACCATTTTGTACAGCATGGTGCTGGACAGAAATTCCCCCAGCAGTGTCCCAAACACTGCTCTTCCAGAATTTGCTGGAAGGCCTCAGGGAGGAAGAACATGTACCCTCCCAGGGCATTCCTTTGCACTTTGGGACAGCTCTAATTATTAGAACATGGTTTTCCTTACCCACAGCATGTTAAAATCCTTCTTTCTGCAACTTCCTCCTACTGTTTATGGTTCTGCCTTCTTTGAGTCAGGTCATTGCAGGTCATGAGGCTAAGGCCATATTTTTGGTTTTAACATCATCCACCCCCGGCCTCACTATTTTGTGTTTAGAAAATAAATATAGACAAATGGAAAGATCCCTAGACTTGGAGATTTTAAACTGAATTCTATTTCTGGCTTGACTACAGAAGAGGTGGGACAATGACAAATTCCTCAACCCCTCTGGATCTTAGTTTCCTCATTTGTGAAGTGAAGGGGTGGAGCCAGAGTACTTCTACTGTTAGAGGCTCCTGTTCTTTCTCTAGACATAAAAACATACTTGTTGGTGACATCATTTGCCACTAGAGCTAGTGTGGCACCATGAGGAGGATATGGGCTTAACTATTTACTTAGTGTGCAATGTTGGCTAAGTCATTTTTGCCCATGTGGAGATCGCATTGTAGAGTGTTTAAGGATCCTAGGGAGCAGAAGTGGAAAAACTAGTAGGTCTGAGGAATTTTAGAGAAGGGAGAAACCAAAATGGGTCCATGAAGGAGCTAGGAATTGAGCTGGTCTAAAGAGTGAGGAGTCAGAAAAGTCAGTTTTAAATCTTGTACTTAAGATGGACTTCCTGGGTGACTTTGAAGCTGTGTATCTCCTCTGGGTTCTTATTTTTCTCATCTCTAAACCAATGGGGTTGAACTTCAAGGTTATTTCAAACAAGCGCTATGATTCTAAAATCTTATCCCTGCAAGAAAGATACATAAGGGAATAAGGAGATAGTAAGTAATATGGTCAGAGGTACCTGGAATGAATGCAGGCAGTATGGTGCTGAGGGAAAGGAAATAACAGCAACATGAGTTTGGAACCTAAGGCCCTGGATTTGAATTGTACCTCTGACTTTTTTGTATCATCTTGGATAAATCACTTCTTTCTTCATCAAAGTTAACTTAATCATCTTCCAAGATGAACAGGTGGAACTAAATGATACCTAATGGTTCCAGATCTTTGATCCTCAGTTCCTTTGAATGAAGGGTTAGTGGCGTGAAAGAATCTGGCTCTCCACACTCCTCTTTTGACCTTTCAAACTTCTCCATTGTGTAGGCACTTGTTCCCAATTAATTCTTCCCCTGATTTTTCTGTTCCTTTTTATATGTTCTCTTCCCCCCATTAGATGTAAGTTCACTGAGGCAGGGGCTATTTTATTTTTGTTTTTTGAATTCATTTTCTCAGAACTTGTGGTGTCTGGCACATAGAAGGTAGTTAACAAAATACTTTTTGACTTGATAAGATTTATCCAAACCTTAGCAGAAAACTTTAATGGGGCAGTAGTGAATTAGACTGGACAGATTAGGATAGAGCTAGATACAGCATGGGAAACCACATCCTGGGATGGAGGGGGCTGGCAAAGTTTCATTGGACCTTATGGACAATGTGGTCAATGGGCAATAGCTATGCTGGGCTATTAAGTGAATGAGTTTTTTTCAGGAATGCCTGAATGAAAGAAGATTTTTATGAGAATTTAATGACTGAAAATGGGAAGGCCAGATTGGGGAACTGGGAGACTGGAAGCCAAGAATAATAATAATGTCTGGAGTGGATGCATTGTCTTTATGTTTGCAAAGGGTTCTACCCATGTTATCTCATTTGATATTCAATCCAAAAAAGATCTATGCAATATTTAAAACAAATTTGATTATCTCCATTTTAATATAAGGAATAAAATTTCAAAGTTCACTTAGACATTTTTGTTATCAAAGTTGTTAACAATAATGATATACAATACATAGTGCTAAAATATTTAAGAAATATTTTAAAGTATGAGCTCATTTAATCCTCAAAGGAATCTTGGGAAATAAAGACTGTTATTTTCAGTTTATAGAAAAGGAAACTGAGGCAAAAAGAGGTTAAATGATTTGCCCAAGATCACCTAGCTGGCAAGTATGAGAAACTGCCTTTAGATTCATCTTCCTCTCTCTCTTCAATGAGACATCTAACCATCTTTTTGAACCCAGGTTTTCAGACTCCAAGGCCTAGCCTCCGGGTTACTGTAGTAATGTCTGCATGATATGATGGTGGTGGAACCAAGGCAGCCCTAGTCATTGCAAAATGGGAAGTTTAGAAGCAAGGCCCAACCACAGGGCCCAAACCTGAACTCCATCTTCAACCTCAAAGTCACCCTCAAATACAAACCCCCAAATCTTTCTTTCTTGGTAGGCAGGGAGGTATAATGGCTGAAGAGTGAATCAAGAGGAGAGAACCACAGAGCTGAAGCTGAAAGGTACCTCAAAGGACATCTGGCCCAACTTCCTCATTTTATAGAAGAGGAAACTGAGGCAGAGAGGTAACAGGCCCAGCATCACTCAGGTGAGATTTGAACTCAGCTGCTCTGGCTCTAATTCTCATAACACTTCACCATTCTTTGTCTTCCTCTACAGTTTTTTTTTTTCCAAATAGGAAGCCAACAATAGCCTCAGAGTCAACTAAAACTAGACCTCTCTGTCCAGAAAACTAGACCTCTGTCTTTTGATCTATTGGTTGACCATCATGTCATGAAGAACTATCCATCCCCTCCTTTTTTCTTTGGGGCTCCCATAGGTTTATGTGCCTCTATTGGTCCTTTTAGTTATTTGTTAAGTATCGTCTCACATTGAAATAAATTGGAAAGACTTTGAAATCAGGGACCAGATTCTGTTGATCTTTGCATTGATCTTTGCATCCCTCTCAGCATTTGATCTAACTCCTGGAAGAAGAAGGGAACCTCATGAGTGCTACTCATTGATTGAATGGCTTAACCTGAAGATAAAACTTAAAGGTGCTCCATGGGCAAATGGGGCAAAGTCATTGAACAGTTAACAATATTAAACAACATTTTCCTTTTCTCCTCTTTCTCACCTCCTTATGATTCTCCTCTGTTCTCCCTACCTCTTCTGTAGGGGGTTTCTCTAAATGTGAAACTTTTTTGTCTGAACAACTTCCTAAGACAGAAGAGGAAACAGGAATAAAAATGATGCTGGGGAAGAAGGATTGAGATTCCACTCACCACATAGTGTTCAGTCTAGTTACACAGGGAAGTAAGGATGCCTGGCTATACATGTCTGAAAGCCCAAGTATGGTTTCTCTTCTCTAACTTGCTCACTCTGGGGCTTGCCCCAGATCCTTTTCCCTGATTTTTTCTTCCAGATTGAGTCTTCCTTTCTCAGATCAGACATTTGGGAGCCACTCACAGATCTCTCCCATCACTGATCGACAGGTATGGGATTTTTGACCTGACCTATTTCTGACTTGGGCAAGTTTGTCCCTATTTTTTTCTTAAAAGTTTTATTGTACCTTTTTTTTTTTTTTAACTTGCAGTAATTCCTGGAAATCATTGCCCCAATAACCCATCCACTGAGCTTTTCCTACCAAAAAAAAAAAAAAAAGCAATTAAGCAAAAACCAATCATGACTACAACTAGGGTCACATCATAATATATGCAACATTCTGTAGCCTTAGCTACATTTTCTCTTCTCTTCGGCCAAAATTAGACATTATAATCACACAGTATCTAGCTGGGTTCTGTCATTCTTCTTCATTATAACTGTATAATTATTGGACACATAATTTGGATGTTACAGAGTCGTTTCTGATAGTAATAAGTTCTGAACACTCTACAAACTAAGCATTTAGAATGGATGCCAGATCAATCTTGTTATGTGTAGCACATGGGGATTCCTTTCATATATGAGTTAGATGGAATCACTGTTGAGCTTCCTTGCAACTTCCAAAGATTTGGGATCCCATGATACAAATGTCTATTTCCTTTATTTATATGCCTCCCAAAGCTTACCATGGCAACTGGCACAGACAGATGTAGGGATGTAATAATCATTGAATGGAATAAAAAAAAAATGAACAACAAATGAGTGAATAAATGCCTGACTGAATGAGGATATGTTGGATCTTATTATTTCTAATAAATCATAAAGAAATCTATTTTAAAATAATACTTGGTATGCACATAATTTTGCCATTTATTAAAGATTAAAGAAAATTTGCATAGAATGAGATGGATATGCTTGTTTATTTTTACATAAAGAATTATATCTTGTCAGAATCTTTGATAACTTTTATTATTGCCAATATCTTCATGACTCCCTCCCCCCATATGGGGTCAGAGCCATAATTTAAGAAGCTTTAGAATAGAGCACTGAATTTGGAGCTAGTTCAGATCTGAAATACCGGCATTTACTAACTGGGTGGCCCATAGTAAATCTCAACTTCTGTCTGCCTCAATTTTCTTATCTGTAAAATGGAATAAGGCTGATGATGATGCTACCTGCCTCCTAGACTTATTGTAAGGATTTGGTATTGTTGGTAATGTTGGTAATGATATTGTACTCCACTCACTATTTGAAATATGCAGAATTCCATTTTCAACACACCTCTGCACTTTTGTACAAGCTGGTCCCCTTCCTCTATCCCTCCCTTCTCTTAGAATTCCTGTCTTTCTTCATAAATCAACTCAAACAATCTCTTATGCAAGGTCTTTCCTGATCTCCAAGTTGTTTTCATCCACCCCTGAAATTATTTTGACTAATTTATATTGCTTCCCCCCATAGAATGTAAATGCCTATGAGCTTATTTGTTTGTTTATTTTTAATTTGTATTGTCAGCAACTTGGGCATCACATGACAAAATAGATGCTTGATAATTGCTATTGAAGAAAGACTTGGATTTTACCTCCATACCTCGATGCCATTTGGGATCCGATTCTCTCTATTAATTTAGCTATTATAACCACTAGATATCTCCTCTTCCCCCAGTATAGTCATAGCCTCCCTGCCTCAGTCTCTCCCTTCTCCAAACTAGACCTCAACAGGGCACTTCACTGTATAATAGCAATTGAGTTACTGCTGGTGTCTCCATTTGCCCCATATCCTTCAGTTTGGCATCCTCTGGGTCTGGAGCCACAGAAAAATTTGTCTCCCTCCAAACCTTCTTCTTCAGATACTGAGATGATGTATTGCATCTTTCCATAGTGCTGAAAAGGCAACTGCTTCTTGTTTTCTTCTAGGTTGAATACTATTTGCTGCTCTCTGCTTACCCATAGCTATCACCAGTGCCAAGCACATCAGGAAGAAACATTTAGCTCCTTTATCACCATGGGGTGACAATAACAGTGGAATAAACCACCAAGAGGTCTGTGACATACAGACAATTACAAGTATGGAATCTGTATTTAAACTATCATAATAGTTCATTAGAGCAATTAGCTTTAGGGGAAATCTTCATTAGAGTCATGATTTTCTTTTCTTTTCTTTATTTTGTACTTTCTTTTTTTTCCCTTTCTTTTTAAAATGGCTGTTAAGAGACAGGGGAAAATAGTTTCTAATATAGTCACTGTAAAGCTACAGATTCTTCTCCAGACACAAGGTTTGTCCTGCCAACCTATAAGCATTTATTTCCAGGCTTTGGGATCAACAGATTATCAAAGCTGAATCAGGTCCATCCTGATTCTTCAGGAATCATCTGGGTCAAATCCCAGCAGATACACTGACCTGCCATACTTGAAAGAACAAGTCTATAAATTTGACTAGAGATGATGGTCTCAGCTAGATGATGATGCAAATGACCAGAGTGTTGAGTTTGGAGTCAGAAAGTTCTGAATTCAAATCTAAACTCTAACATTAACCAAGTCTATAAGTCTGGATAAGTCACTTTATTGCTTTCAAACTCAGTTTCTATAACTGCATAACAGGGATAAGAACATATGATTTACAGGACTATTATGAAGATCAAATGAGTAACATTAAATTTATGTAAATGCTAGCTAGATCAGTGTAGTTCATTGATCTAAAAGTAGAAGGAAACTTAGAAGTCATTCATTGAAAGCTTCCAATTTACAGACTAAGAAAGCAAAACTTCCAGAGGCTAAGTAACCAGTAAATCCTCAAGCAGTCATTGGCAGAACTAAATTTGAAACATGGTCCTTTGGCTCCAAATCCAGTATCTATGTCAGTTTCTAGCTGTGGGACTTCTTTGAGAAAGTTTTTACTTTTCTCTGTACCCTGTTTCCCTGAGCAGAAAAGAAGGAAGCTGCCCTTTTGATCTCAAGGGCCCCTTTCAGCCCTGGAATTCTGTGGCTCTGTAATATCGGGCTGCAGAAATAACCATCATACATATACCCCTCTGCCTCCTTCTGCCTTGATCTTAAAAATCCTTTCTTCAGAAACAGTTCCTGGAGAGGAGGATTCTAAGAAGATGGAGGATTAGTCAGAAATTCCAAGATTTTGAGATTTCCCCTATGAACAGTACAAATTTGTGCCTCAGGGTGAACATTAATTGTGAAAAACAAAGACTTGGGAAAACAGAGATCCTCTTGGAACAACCTGAGAAGACTGGAAAACTCCAGGATGGTATTTAATCAGTGGAAAATGTAAACACTTCCAGGTTAGATCTGTTGAAACACCAAGTGGGGAAACCTGGGACTAGCTGTGGTTGGAGCTTCAGCCAGAACCACAGAAATTTTCACCTCCCAGAATGAATGCAGAGCCAGGATCTCAGTCTGTGAAGACTGAGGGAATACTACTGATGAGAAATCCCAGTCCATCTGTGCTGCAGAGACATGGTCCTGGGCAAGAATGAACCAGCACACTAGGAGTACAGAAGCAGTAGGATAGGAAAATTGCTGGCTGTGCATAGTTGCAGGAGAGAGGAGCTCTACATTTGGGGTTCCAAGCCAGAAGAGAGAGCTGATGTGAAACTAGAGGCACCATCCTGCCCCAAATCCAGAACAAGATGTAATTATACTAATAGTTCTCATTTAAAAAAAAAATGAGCAGGAAAAAAATAAAGAACTCAAACATAGAAACTTACTATGGGAATAGGGGAGATCAAAGTTCATCTTCAGAGGAGGACAGGGAAGTTTAAAAAATCCTCTTCTACTCCAAAGAGAAACATTATATGGCTACCTGCTCTGAAAGAATTTATAGAACTCAACATAGCTTTTAAAGATCATGTGAGAGAGATTGAGAGGAATCTTTTAAAATGAGAAAGACATGAGAACCATTCCAGAAAAACAAGAAGGTTATGAAAAGAAAGGCAAATAACTAGAAAAGGAGATCCAGAGTCTTAAAGAAAATAGTTCTTTGAGAATTAGAATTGGGCAAGAGGAAGCCAGTGAAGACATAAGAAATAAAAAAATAAAGAAACAAAATATAAAAAATGAAAAATAGAAGAAAATGTGAACCATTTTATAAGAAAAAACAATAGATCCAGAGAACAGATTAAGAAGAGAAAGCATAAGAATGATTAAACTACCTGGAAGCTGTGATTAAAAAAAGAAGAAGAACTTTAACAATAAAGTAAGAAATAAAGAAATAATCAAAAAACTTATCCTGAAGTAATAGAACATGAAGGGAAAATAGAAATTAAAAAAAAAAAACCTATTGGTCACCACCTCACAAAAAAACAACAAGAAAAAAACATAGGAACACTATTGCAAAATTTTGAAACCCACAGATCAAAGGGAAAATTTTACAAGAAAAAGATCAAATATGCTGGGGCTACAATGAGAGTTGCACAAGATCAGCAGCTATAATAACCAACTGCAAGTATATCATAAATCAAAAATCAAAGGAACTAGGCCTGCAGCCCAAAATATCATACCCAGCAAAAATTAGCATAATAAGGAATGGAAAAAAAAAAAAAGAAGCACATTCAATGAACTCACCAATTTTCAAGATTTTGTCTCAACCAAATCTGAATTCAAAAAAAAAAAAAAAAAGTCAACATCAAAGACCGATTTCAAGGAATCTGAAGGAGTTCCTTCAAGGAACAAGGACAAACTTGAAGAAATATAAACATGGAAACATAAACCATATATCTAAGGATGAAATCAGTAACTGGGCATTCAATTGGGTATTGGCAGAACTAAGTATCCATCTGACTCTAAAAAGTAAAATTGTCTAGAAAAAGGTAAAAAAAATTAGTAATCATGCCATAAATAAGATTTAGAGAAAAACCAACAAAGAGACAAATGGAGAAGGAGGAGGAGGAGAAGAAGGAGAAGGGCTGGTAGTTCTTAAAAAAAAAAACTATTCATATCAGGAATGAATTAATAAGGTGAGGGGAAAAGATAATGGAAGGATTCATGGGTAGAGGTAGGTTAAGTAATAGCCAGGCAAATTAAAGAATAGAACTAAAGTAAAAGAGTTAACAAGGTTAGGAAATGGGAGACATACACAAATACAATAAGAATAATAAGTATTATTATTTTTTTAAGTAAGAATCAAACTTAAAGATTCAATCAAGAAAAATCTATATTACATGTCAGCATAATCTGTTTGGAAAAGGTGGGATGGGTGAAAGGAGAAAAGATGAAAAAAAGAATTAAGTAAAAAGTATACGGTAGAGTGCAAAAGAATAACCTACAAAGAAGCAAAGAAAAAAAAACCGGGCTATCATGAATATATAATCTCTCCTATTATTATATATGCTTTCTTAAAACAAAAAATTATTGTTATATAATTTGAATCCTCCCTGATATTCTGCTGAGCATATGACAATGTATATTTTTGTTTTGTTTTCCTTTTATTTATTGCTTTTTTTTCTTATTCTGTATTTAGTTTTAAATAAATATATTTTTAAAGGAAGAAAAAAAAAAAAAAAAGAAACATCCCCTGGAGTACGGAGTATCTATTTTCTTGGTGCAGAAAAAGGGGGGAAAGCACCAAATATTTTTAACCAGCATGTTTAATACATTTACTATGAATGACCATGGAATAGGAAATGAGAAGTTTTTAATTCACTTCCTGTTCTGCTATTACTGGACAGAAAGTCAGTCTGGCTTGGAGAGAGAGTAGGATTTTCCCTCACTGGAGGTCTCCAAGCAAAGATTGGATGACTACCTCTCAGGGCTTCCAAGAGAGGGAATTCCTATTCAGGTGGTGATTGGACTCTCCGGCCCTTGAGGTTCCTTTCAAATCTGAGATTGTCCGGTTCCGTGAAGGCAATTTTCTGTCCTTGTCCTTTGTCGTCTACAGTCTGAAAAGTTTAAGTTTAAAGAAAAATGAAAGCCGTATCTGATTAAGGGACTTTCTATTCCAATTCTGCTTCTCATATATTCAGCTATTCATTTATAGTAGGAGTGAATTGTGGTTCATTTATGGCTCTGTATTGACACAGGAAGGCATAAAAGGAAGGAAATCGTCATTCTTGTATTTTTTTTAATCATTAATCAGTCCATTAGCACTAATTATCTTTGGCTTCAGACACATGTTCCTAAGAGTCTAAACAACTCCATTTGCCTGAGGAAGGGACAAACCCATGGCTGGCTTGGTGCAAATGTTCTAAAGTGAAACCTCAGGCTAGGATATTTATCACATGGGTAGAGACTGTTCCTGGTGAAAGAGAATGAAGGGTGCAAGGTGGGGCAGATTTGGGCAAAGGAGGAACTCATTGGGTACAATTTTCAGACTGGAAGGAAATGGATCACCTGGAAGTTGCCTATTTTAAGTCATTTTTTATTGTTAACTAATTGACAAACTCTTAGTTTCTTTTGCTTTTATTGGTCCATTAAAAATCAGGGATACATAAGCTAAACTCCAGTCACCCCACCCTTTGTTTCTGCTTTAGTGCAGTTATTCCTGCCTGACCTCCACCCTATCTCCCAGTTTTTTTGATGATAATGACAATATCTATAAAGCACTTACTATGAGTCAGGAATTGTGCTAAATGCTTTATAATTATTACATCATTTGATCCTCACAATAATCCTATAAGATGAATATTCTTACTATCCCCATCTTACAAATGAAGAAACTAAGGCAAAAAGAGATTAAGTCACTTGTCCAGGATTTCAATAGACAGAGTACTTGAACCTGGAATCAGAAGGAGCTGAATTAAACTCTATCAATATGCTATGGTCAATGGGATCATGAGAGTCAGATATGGCCAAGAAACTAAATAGAAGCCAGGGTTACAAAGCTTGTAAATAGTCTAGGCTACATTTGAATTCAGGACTTCTTGACTCAGGGGCTGGTGCTGTATGTGATGAGGTGCCCTTGAGCCACAAGCTGATGTTTTGTGAGTGGTTTGTGTCCTGTGTGATTGCACTAATCCAGACACAGAGAGTGGAAACTAGGATGAGCACACTGGCCTTTATAAACAGGGATTCACTTTTCTACCAGTTTCCTCTAATGAAATACTAGTGAGTCAGTTTTAAAAATTTTCCCAGAAATCCAGAAATTTAAAAATCCTATTTCAAATTCAAAGAAAAGGAAGGGAGAACAACAACAACAAAAAGATGGAGGAGGAGGAGGAGAAAATCTTTTCTTCAACATCTGTTCCCAGCAGCCACTGTATTTGCTGGATTTTGTTTTTGTTTTATCTTATTTTTTGAGTTTTATGAATTATTTTATTGTATAGGGATGTAATGAATGATCAATATCAGCTACCCCTAAAGTAAGAAATTTTAAAATGCTGCTTAACTCCAACTGTCTACAAGAGCATCCAGTTAGCAAATATAAGCTAAGATGTGAGAAAATGGAATAAAAGGTGATCCTCCTAGGTCCTGTCGGAATGGAAGGAAACAAGGCAGATTTCTCTAACAATAGGGGCTTAATTCTTGCTCTAATTGTCACAGAAGTTGTTCCTTTCAGCAACTGTGCCTCTTACTCCAACAAGAGGTAGTGTGATATGCTGGAGTGTTAGCTGTAGTTGGGAAGAACTGGATTCAAATTTTCCTTCTGACCATTGCTAGCTGTGTGACCTAGTATGTCATAGCCCCTCTGACCCTTTATAAATGGGGAGAATCTTCCATGAATCATCTGCCACAAAGACTGGATGAAAGCTAAAGTAAGATAATGTGTGGAAAGCTCTTTGAAAAATTCTAAAGCCTTTATGATAGAGACGACAGTAGGGAAGAAAGCCAAGACCAAAGAGAATCCTCAGTTTGTTAGTTAAACCCTTAGAGTGACCAAGTCCAGCCTTTCCTTCCCCCATGTTCTGGATTCAGATAAACTGACCTTCTTTGCCTTTCTTCAAACTCAGCCCTCTTAAATTTGTACTTTAACTATGGTACCCTGGAAATAATAATTATAACAATAATATTAATGTAGCATTAATGTAATATGCCAAGCTCTGTACTAAATGCTTTGATCCCATGATGTACATGCTATTCACCCCATTTTACAGAGGAGGGAACTGAGGCAAACAGAAGTCAAGTGCCTTGCCCAAAGCACATGGCTAATAAGTGTCTTAGGCCAAACTTCAACTCAGATCTTCCTGACTCCAGGAACAGTACTCTATCCATCTTGTACCTAGCTGGAAACCACATGTGTTATCAATTCAAATGACCTGGATCCAACTTTAACCCATTTCCTGTGTGGTTTTAAACAGGTCATGTAATCTCTTGACCTCATTTTTTCCCCATCTGTAAAAATAAAGGGGTTAGATGTTCTCCAGAGTCCCTCCCAACTTTGATCCTCCTAGTTTCAGTATGCCTCATTTCCCCCAGTACAATATAAGCTCCTTGAGGGCAGATATTATCTTGTTTTTTGTCTTGTATCTACAATACTTGACCGAGTACTAGGACATAGTGCATTACTAAATAAATGTTTGTTGGATTAGATTGATGGGATTGGAGTATGTGCATGAGTAGGTAACAGTCTGCACTATAACAAAGCCTATAAACTTTGCTGTGGCTTTTTAGACACTCTGGGAAATAACTACATCTCATGGGCAATTCCCAGAGACAGAGAAGAGCCATTGCCAGCAAAGGAAATTGGTGACACCATTAGGGGAATGTTTCAAGAGTCAGAAGGGCCATCTTTGCACCTTCCCAAAGCAATTTTGATAAAAGAGAACAAAGAATGGCAAAATAATGGCTTCCTGAGTCAGGAAGAAGCTGAGCACATCATGACTGATCATACTGGCTCTAGGGATGTGGTTTTATAGAAGGCCAAGGACTGGACCATTTCATTAATCTGATGGAAGAAGTGACCTACTTTATTACAGATAGGCTCATGAGAAACAGCTGAAGCCGATTCTGCAAGGACAGCTTTTTGTT
This sequence comes from Antechinus flavipes, assembly GCF_016432865.1. NCBI lineage: Eukaryota > Metazoa > Chordata > Mammalia > Dasyuromorphia > Dasyuridae > Antechinus > Antechinus flavipes. The sequence goes on from NC_067402.1 coordinate 11,156,798, forward strand.
CTTTTCATTTGTTTTCAAATTTTATTGTTCCTGACAAAAGGAGTTCATTCCCACAGAGCAGTTTCAAGAAATCAAGGAGTCAGGATTCCAGTAAAATGCACTTTTTTTTTTGAGTAATTTGGACAGAAGACTTTATATATCAAAGAGCATGGTTCCAAAGAAAAAGTTCTGAAAATGCCTCACAACTCAGTTTCTTAAATTAAATTTTATTTTTTCCATATGCAGCATTTATTTTTCCTTCTAAATTTCATTGCTAATTTTAAAAAGTAAAAAAAAACTTTTAAGAAATGCACATAGTTAAGCGAAGTAAATTATATTACATATATACCTTATTTTGTTCAGCTATTCTAACTGAGGCATATTCATTCATTTTCCCGTTTGTTGCCACTGTAAAAAGAAATGGTACAATATACATAAAATGAAGGAACTTGTACATAAGAAAAACTTTTTTTTTTCCTTTTTCTTTCTAGAATAGAATTATTATGCTTTTGGGGTCAAAACTATTAACAACTGAAAGCATAGCAATAAATTGTATTCTAGAATGTTTGTATTGATTCACAACTTCATTAATATGTATTACTGTGCCTGCTTTCTAGCAGCTCTACCAACATATGCCATTTGTGGTCTATTTTGTCAATCTGTAAGATATAAGATAGAAGCCCAAATTTGCCTTAGTTTTCCTTTTTCTTATGTTCAATCTAAGTAATTTGTAGTATTCTTCTCTCATGTGACTAAAAATAGATTGGGTTTCTTTTCTTGAAGACTCCCTGTTCATAAATTTATAATTTTTTTTTTCTATTAAGGAATTGGTTTTATTCTTATGAATTTGAATGGATTCTTGGAAATGAGACTTATGAGTGAAGCTCACTTCAAAGATTCTTTCGCAGTCAACATTTCCCTTTAATATTAGGTATATTAAAGTTATATTTTTTATTTTTATACATTTATATATTCAATACAATTTTTAATTTTACATAGTAAAAATTGTTCATTTTATACTTAATTATGAACTCTTCTCCAATCCATAAGTCTAAATAGTAATGTCTTCCTTTTTTCCTCTAATCTGTTATATAACCTTTCAGATTTGGAATTTATCTTTGTATGTGGTGTCAGTTACTAGCCTAAATCTCATTTTGGACATATCCCTGCCCAATTTTCCGAATAATTTTTGTCATCTCTTTCCCAGTAGCTGGAATATTCAGGTTAATTAACATTTGGTGAGTAAATTCACTTGCTTCAGTGTTTTAGGTTACCTAATCTGCCCCAACTTCTCTACATTTTATGATTTTTTATTTATAGTTAATGATTTTTTAAATTATTACTTTGTATATAGTTTGAAATCTGCTGTTCTTAAATCCCTTTCTTCCTCTGTTTTTGGGTTATTTTTCTTGAGTTTCTTGACCTTTGGTTCTTCTAGATGAGTTTGACCTTTTTTTTAGTTCTATTAAAAAAATTCCTTTAGTAATTTGATTATGCTAGTTAGAACTAAAAAAAGAAGGCTATAAGCAGAGGAAAAGAAGAAATAAAATCATCATTTTTTTGAATATGATATCACATTATATTCAGAAAATTCTAGAAAGTCAACTAAAAGATTGAATGAATTAAAAACTAACTTCAGAAAAATCAGTAGGACATAAAATAAATCCACACAAATCATCATATTTATTAGGAACAAAAGCCAGCAGGAAGAGCTGGAAAGGGAAATCCCATTTTAAATGACAAAAGAATGTACAAAATACTTGGGACTCTTCCTACTAAGATAAAAACAGAAACTACATGCATACACATATAAAACATTATTATGTAAGTAAAAATAAACCTGAGTAACTGGAAAAAAATTAATTTTCTGTTAATAGAGAAAGCATATGTAGTAAAAATAATAACACCTTCATCTCCCACCAAAAAAACAACTCTTCACTTAACTGTCACAATGAAGGCAGCCTGATATTAAGATTCTTATAAGGTACTAAGACAGTGGAATTGATAGAGACAATAATTATCTAATTCAACATGGTTCAGTATGATTGATCTGATCCTACAAGGAGATGTTATAGGCCAGAACCTGAAACAAGATACTAACTTAAATATTGAGGAGACAATGTTTAAATCTAGTTTAGAATTGATTTAATCCTACAACACATAATGGTTTCCCAGTGATATAATGATTGGTGTGTACTCAGTATACAGCATATAAGCAAGAAGCTCTCAGGGCACTCTCAGAGGCAGAGACAGATTCATTCCATTTTCCATTCCTGTGCTGACCTGAGACATTTGGAGAGAGCTAGAGGCAGAAGCTAGAAGAGACAAAGGACTAGCGGCAGGAGCTCTCGGAACCAAGAAGAGAGATAGGCCTCTAAGAAAGTTAACCGGGCCCAAGGAGGGCAAGACTTGGACAGAAACAATAAAGGATTTGAACTTTAACTCCTAGCTGAATTTGAGGTGATTATTACTTTGAACTGAAATGAAGGCTGCTCCCAGAAGCTCCCCAAGAAACCTGCTCCCAGAGAACATTATATTTTAGAGAAGAATATTACAGCCTGACGTATAGAAAGACCAACCCTTAAATATGAACAGATCTTCTGTGCTTTGTTTTGATCCAAGCAACTATAATAGATACTTGGAGTAACCATGTTTCAAGCCATGTCTAAGATGTGGGGATTAGTCCTATGTAATGGTGAAAAGTCTTCCAACTGGTTGTAAAAACAGAAGTGCTAAGTCAAAAGGTGCTAAGCAAGAACTGAATATATACATATAGAAGTGGCAAGTTATTCACTCATTGAGCTTTTTCATTTTTTGGCTGTAAAAGCAAGAGCTGAGAAGGGGAGGGGCAGTAGTCTTGGCCACTATCCAGATAGAAAAGAAAGAAAATAAGACTTGGCTAGCTGTTGGGAAAACAATATGGAACTCTGCTTTACCTCTGGTAGACTTTTTCTTCTTTTCTTGTGAGAGGATGATGGTGATTCAAGGAGATTGAGAGGCAGTTGCTGTTCTCTGATCTCCCCATTGAGAGGCTTGTTGAGTTGTCTAACCTCTTTCCTCTTCCCTCTGCCTCCAATTTATATTCCCAGTCTATTCCCAGTCAACAAGCAACACCTGTGTCAGCAAAGGCTGCCCTGAAACTCCTTCAGATGTTATGATCCACAGCTGTGGAGGCTCTCGGCGAATTGACATGCCCCTTACACTTAGACATGGTCCTTAACAGCTAACCTACTACTTACTATTGTCTTTAAAAATATCTAATTTAATCCTCTCAGCAACTCTGGAGGGAGGTAGGTGTTATTATTATCCCCATTTTACAGTTGAAGGAACAGCTACAAATAGAATTTAAGTGACTTGTCTGGGGTCACACAGCCTGGGATTTGAACTCAGCTCTTCCTGACCCCAGGTCTAGTTCTTGATCCTCTGTACCACCTAGCTACTCACCTCAAAATATTTTTTTCTTTCTTTTAGCTTGGTCTTCCCATGTATGTTATGTGTATTTGTGGAAAATACACACACCAAACTTTTGGGAGAGATGTATTGGACCCATTGTTCTTACTATACAAATATTTATTAAACATATATTTTCAACTCTATTGGAGTCTGATTACCAGTCATTGATAAAAAGAACATTAGTATCAATTTAAATACCAGAAATCCAGTTCCTCAGTTTGATACCTAGAACACTGAGAACAGTAACCACCCTTGGGGAATCCAGACTTACAATGAGAGTGTGACAGACAAATAGCTCCAGAAAATATTATACTTTATTGTTTGGGCTTATAAAGTTCAAATTACAAAAATATGTCCTAAATACAAGATTTATACACTATTAAAATTAAACATTTTAATAAACAACATTTATGCATATGTAGACTTTCCATTGAATTAGGCATATCCTGTTATAATAACTAATTGACTTTTAATTTATTGGCACTATTATAGCCCTCAAGGCCATATGACCCCTTTCTCTGCTGTTTTATTAAGTTTATGACACAGGAAAAATTATCATTACAATTGTGCTAGCTCCGAGTTCCCAGTCAAGGAATTCCTAACACTCAGGCAGAGGTATGACTGGCTGTCATCATTCAAAGCTTTGTGTATCTCTAGCTAATCCCTGACCTCTTCATGTTTGAGGTAAAATTTCTTTACAGCAAAATGTTTAGGTAAAAGAAAGCAACTGGATATAATACAGAATCTATTGCAACACAGTTAGAAGAAGGGAAAGTTGGAGGGAAAAAGGAGACTTTTTGGAGAACTTCCTTTCCAAAGATGTGGAAGAAGTAAGTACCACCAATAGCCTCAACAGGAGTACATTGTTTGAAGAGGTGACTCACCTCCATTTTCCCCCTTCTCAGCACAGCTAATCTATCTTTTCTGTTTCTCCTTTTGCTTCTTGCCCTTGTACTCCTGAGCATTTCAAGTCAGGCTCATTAAGTTTTGGGTAAGATGGGAGATATTCTTCCCCACCATTTAACTATTGTGGTCCCTATTCCTTTCATTCATTCATTCATTCTTTTTCTTGCAGGCTGAGTAGGTTATTCAGGAGAAACTAGTAGTTCTGGGCTCGGGTTGTCAAGCTCTTTTCAGAGCTGCCTTCCACTTTTAGTGACCACCCGATTCACCTAACTCTAACTTATGACTCCAAGAATCTATAGCATGCAGTGACCTACTCTGGTAAGCTACTTTGGCACATGTGCTCAATTAGGTTGAGAAAAATTCAGGGGTTATAAATCCATCACTGAGTTGGTAGGGTGGCTGGTATGGTGGATGAGAACAATTTGTAACTATGACCAAGGCAGTGGAAGCCGGCACTTTGGTATGCTTAGAGCTTGTTTAGACATCAAAAGTCCCAAAGTCATCCACTACATCTTAAGTCATTGGTTCTCTTGATTCTGTCCTGCCAAAGGACTGTGATAATTCTGGAAGAGAGAGTGAAATGAGTGATTTTGTGTAACTGTGTCTCACTTAAATCCAATTCATTCACAAATCCAAAAATACCATCCATACCCTTTCATCATTTCTACCTATGGCAAAGTTCTGGCAACAGACTAATGAGGAAGCAGCAGGGGCATATACATGTTGTTGTAGTCACCACCATGCACAGAAGCAACCAAGGCTAGAGGATTGTCTTCTCTTGGGAAGCAGCAGTGACATTCGGCAGCCTCTGGAGGTCTGAGAAGCCTTTTAAGATTCACATCACTCAACTTCTGGTAGGAGGAAGGGGATAGAAAAGATGCTTTAAAAATTGTCTGCTCACCCAACCCTGGCCTGATAACTGTAGCAGACAGAGATCCCTCCCTGTGGTCAAAACAATAAAAAAACTTCTGCAAAAATGATTCCACGCAACACCTGTAGTACATGGAATTTGCACATACTTACAGATAGACCACATCCATGAACTGAAAGATGAACAGCTCTTGTTGTGAGAGAACTGAGCAGGTATCACATCTAACTAGTAGATCTGAGTGAAACAAGATTGGCAAATGAAAGTCAGCTTGCTGAAGTCAGATTTGAATGCCCCCCCTTTTTTTTGGAGTGGCTGCTATAAAGGGGAGCACAATGCAGCGGTATGGGTTTTGTAATCAAAATTAATTTAATCAACAAGATTGCATGCCTTCCAAAAGAAATGTATGACAGGCTCATGACAATGCAATTGACATTTGAAGGAAAACTCCATGTCACCGTCATCAGTACTGTCCACCATGATGAACCCTGATGAGATCAAAGGAAAAACTTCTGAAGACCTGGACAGTCTTACCAAAAGAGGACAAGCTTATAATTCTGGCTGACTTTAATACTAGACTAAGCTCAGACTAATAGACATGGCAAGGAATTCTTGGGAGAAATGGAGTTGGAAACAGCTGTGGTCATTTACTACTAAAGACTTGTGTATCTCATGACCTTCTCATCACCAGCACCAATCTTTGATTTACCTACATGCAATAAAACTTCATGGATGCACCCTCACAGCAAAACTGACACTTGATAGACTATGTGGGAGAAGACACAGACAAGATGTGAAAATTATGAAGGCAATGTGTCTTACAGAGATCATAGACTTCTCTTCTTCAGGTGAAATAGTCACATTCAACAAAACTAGGGCAAAATGGCTACCAAACATCAACACATTAGAGTGTTTCTCTGAGTGGGTACAGCTAATTTTGACCAAATAATGATCACCAAGAAAACACAGGGACTCTATCGACTAGCACCACATCATCTATATTGTGGAATATATCAGTTACAGGAAATGGAAAAGTTTTGCATACTGTGAATAGTTTACTTACCTTGGTAGTAAACTTTGCTGGGATGTAACCATTAATAATGAGGTTGATCATTCATGAGCTAGCTCAATGTTTGGGAGTCTTCAAAGGAAAGGAGAGGAGAGCAATTAGTTGACTACCAAACTGAAGATCTATGCCCATGAAGCCTGAAAAATATGTCAGCAACATTCCAGGAAACCAAATTGCTCCATTTACTTACATTAGGAAGATTCTGAAGATATCGAAAACTGAGATCCTTCCTTGAACTAAACTGCCAAGCATTGAAGTTCTACTCAGAGAACATAACTCCAATGGACTGTTCACATTGTTCAAATGCCCAAGTAAGTTCACCAAAAGGTCTATTTTATGGAGAACTTGCACATGGCAAGTACTCACATGTGAGAAAAAGCAATATAACAAAACTCTCAAGGTCATTCTTAAGAACTTTAGAATTGATTGTGCAACATGGGAGACACTGGTCCAAGGCCATTCAGCATGGCGTGCCCTCATCAGAGAAGGTGCTGTGCTCTATGAGCAAAGCAGAAGTGACTTAACCCAGAAGAAACACAAGACATGCAAATTTACAGTCTACCCCAAATAATCACTTGGACTATTTATGTCTCAACCATTGTAGAGTTTTTTGAGCTTGTATTGGTCTGATCAGCCACAAATAGACATAGTTTAGATGAATTCTATCGGTGATATCATATGGTCCTCTCAAGACACTGCAAGCTGAGTGTGGCACCCCTTTAAGCATTTCCAAGCATATCCACCTTTCTGGTTCAGAGATCACACTATTCTTAAATTGTTCTCAAGGCTGAGAAGTAATGTTTGAGCTATAATTCTCTAAACTATAAATTCCAAAATTCCAGTCAGTTCTCAGACCCCTATTCATTTCTCTCCTGGGATTTGAAATTTTGCAGTCTCTTGCAAAATTATCTGTGGTTCCCTTGACATATAGAATTATACAATAAAGCCTCAGATTACTTCAGAATTTAACAGATGAATGATTAGCCCAGTGCTATTCCCCACCCCCCAGTGGATGCCTAAAAGCAAAACTAAAGTATCCAAGAATGAGGGTTTCAGATGCAGAATTTCTCCTGAGAGTCCTTGCAAAAGCAGCACCTACTTTGGAGTTACTTTCCCACTCCCACTCAAATGGACAGACTGGGGTCCCAAATGTAGACTCACTACTTATAGTTAGAGTACTATTGCTTAACTCTGAAAAGATGGATTTCTAATACTGGTACAAAATTCCTCTTCAGCACCTCCTATTGTTAGCAAGACAAACTTAATTAAGTTCTAGAAAGGATGTTTACTAGAATGGCATAATGAAAAAAATTGGGAGAAAACCTTTCCTCCCAAGGCTAAAGCATACTCTCCCACAAATATCCATGATTGGTGGGAACGAGAGTCCTGAACTTAGAGGTTTGCATCTCACAACTCCTAGGAACCAGAAATCTTTTTTTCCCTTTCCCAAAACAGAGCCTTGATGAAATTCCCCTTAGGTGTAATTCTCTGCAGGACTTTGAGAGTTGGCCCATGGCTGCATTTTTTTCCCTGCAATGATGGACCTCATTTCCTGAAACTGTTTCACTGCCCAGTTGCATGTCTTCTCACATCTGTCATTCTCCTCATTCATTATCCACAACTCTCTATCGGTCACCACTACATCCTCTACTTACTAGGGGAACCTCCCAAAAGATCTCTGGATCTCCCAAATTTAGCAGGTCCTTTGGCAAATAGCATCTGAAAATACTTGCTTATCTAATCAAGAAAGAATAAACATACAAGAAATAAGTATTTTATTTGTTCTCAAACACATGATTTCAAAGGTGGGAGAAATAAATCTTGAGGATTGACACCTTCATGACCTTCATGACTTTTATGATATCTTCAACGAGAAGAATATTTGTCCTTTCCCTTGCTCTAGACAAATTTTCTTGGCACCTTATTTATGACTTGATATGTTTTCTCTTCCTAATCCAGTGTTCAAAATAATGGGGGCATAGAGTAGGTGGCAGAGATAGGGAGACAGAAGGAAACTCTCCTCCCACCTAACTCCCCAAGGCAATTTCCTTTTAGGCCCTTGACCCAATATGTAGTTCATCATGTGACTAACCCTGATACACTGACTGTTTTGAGAAGTAGGCCAGAGGTGTTTCTGATCCTTTTTTTCCCCATCATAAGATATTTTCAGTGAGGATCTTCAGTTTTCATTCAATGAGTCAACACTTTGGTCCTCTCCAATTGATAAGGAACTAACTCATGCTTAGACTAAACTTTGATTGACTCAATTGAGTTGTTTCCCATAGCAAGGTTGTGGGACATTTCTCAGTCATTTTGACTAAAACTGAGAATGCTTTAAAATCAAGTGATGGAAAATAAGGTTAAAAACTAGAGTTCAACTATAAAGTTCAATAAGTATAAAGATGAAGAATTTATATTTGATCTCGGAAGTAATGTTGTTCAATCATTTTGCTTATGTTCAACTCTTTAGGACCTTTTCTTGGCAAAAAGTGGTTCGCCATTTTCTTTTTTAACTCATTTTACAGGTGAGAAAACTGAGGGAAATAGGATTAAGTGACCTTCCCAGAATAATACAGCTAGTAAGTTTCTGAGGACAGATTTGAACTCAGGAAGATGAATCATTTTAATTCTAGGTTTAGCACTCTATCTACCATATCACCCAGTTGTATGCTTGGAAGTAATAAGGATCCACTAAAATATTTTGAGGTGAGGAATGACTTCTTAAAACCTTTCCCTTTGGAAAATTATTTTAGAATCCTCTGTAATATATGGTAAAATGCTTTGCATTGAGTAGGGCTTTCAATAGAAACTGTAGGTTTATCTCTAACCAAGACTTTGTTGATACATTTGACTGACCATATCTTTACCCATTTAAACTCAGCAATACTTGAATCCATGCTCCAGCTGAGACATGCCAGAAAGATTATTTTATAGGAAACTCACAAATGGTAAGTGCTCACAAAGTAGTCAGAAAAAAAAATAATACAAAGACTCTCTCAAGTTCTCTTTTAAGAACTTAAGAATTAATTGAATGACATGGGAATTACTGGCACAGGACTGCCCAACATGCTTGCCCTCATCAGAGAAAGTGCTGTGCTCTCCAAGCAAAGCAGTATTGAATTAACCCAGAAGAGATGTTGGGTGTACAAATTTAGAGAATCCATGCAAAGTGTTCACACTGACTATTTGTGTCTGACCCAGGGCAGAACATTCTGAGTTGATATTGGTCTAATAAGCCACAATCAGATACTCTGTAACTCAAATGTGAGGTCATGTTGGTTCTCTTCAAGAACAAACAGCAATCTTAATAAATTAAATCAATTAATTTAACATTAATGAATTAAATACTTAAATTCAGTGTATTTAATCTAGTCATAGACTCTTGACTTTTGAATTCTTCAGACAACAGGTCCATGAACAGGGATTAATAGCTACATTGAAAGGTTACATCTGGGCTTTCTGATTTATAATAGATTTTTTTTTTGTCATCGAGCAAGGAATATAAGCAAATTCTATGCTGTTGTACGTGCTCCATCTCCAGCTCAGACTAGAGACTAAACCAGGTCAATAAACATTTACTAAACTCCTGTTATGGGCCAGTTCCTGAGCAAAAGGTCTGTCTTTAGATCTCATTTTCATTATTTGAAAAGTGAGAAGTTTTACCAGCTTCTTTCTGCAGTCCCTTCTGGCTTCCAGATTCTTGGACTCTCTTTTTGCCTCTGAGCTGAAACTGGTCCAAGGTTCTGGACATTTGTGCTTTAAAATACATGGTCACTTGAAGAAAATATTTTTAATTAATCACCACATGTGAAGTTGGAAGACCAGAAGTCATGAGAAGCTGGCCCTCTGACAATCAGATACTTTGCAGAAAGTTGGTATGAACCATGTCAATTTGAAATGGAATCCAAGTGTAATATTAGAAACACCTGCAGAAAAGTCCATTTCTGGTCATTCAGAATGAAAATGTTACATAATTGGTATCTGGAAATCATTATTACAGTCCCAGAAGACACATACTTACACACATATATACATACACATACAAACTATGACTTGGATTTATCTCTTCTATCATAGGACATCTCCGATTGCTAGTCCCAAGCTCTTCTCATTCCCCACACCATCTGAATTACTAGCCTAGCCTCAAAAAGAGATGGGAAGAATTCTCCAGAATTTGGGTCATCTCCATGTCTTCACAGCATGGATGGCCAGCCTTCAGTGGATATACTTTACCAACAAGGTTTTTAATATGCATGTGCTGAGTCCAATCTATGAATTCCCTCAGAGTAATCTAACAAAAAGAAGACTGGGTCAGACCCAGAGGTTATGGTTTCAATTTATTATCAATATAACCTTGAGCAAATGATTCCTCCCCTTTGAGCCTCAGTTTCCTTGCTTACAAAATGGCAGATATGATCAGATAAACTTTAAAATCACTGCTCATTTTGATATTTGATGACTCCACTAGACCATAAGCTTTGGAAGCCTTTACCTTTGAAAAGGGCAAGGCCCTTCATTTATCCTACATGAAAAAAGTAATAGAACTAAAAAAAGGAGAGTTTTGAGTTCTCCCTCCTACATCAACTCCATTCCTTCCTCCAGGTAAATCACTGATCTTTTCTTTGCTTCCATTTATTTATCCATAAAAGGGAGATATTTCTATCACCTTCATCAAGGAAGTCATTGGAAGGATTCAAGAACACAAGGTGTTTTGCATTTCTTAAAACGCTAACTCGGTTTCTGCTATTGTTGTGTCTCCAAAAGCCAAGAATAAGGTATTCTGAATGCTTATTGGCCTAGGCAGATGAAAAGCAAAAATTATGCAGAGATTAAAGAGGTTAACTTATCCAGACTTAAAATTCAAGTCTATTATTTTCAAATTCTCACTCATATTTCAGCCACATGGTGGATCTGATCCCCTTTAACTTCCCAAAGCATCTGGTCTTCTCATCCCACATGCTATTACCTAATGAAGAATCTTGAATTTGTTGGGTCAATGTGAACCTAAGTTAGAGATGCCACTGACAAGATCTTTCGTCATTAATTCTCAAGCCAACCAATGACCTTAGAGTATACCAAGCCTGCAACATCAAAGAAATGGACAACTCAATACTCTGCTATTTTCACAAGCAGCACTTTGTGAAAACTAGCTATTTTCTTTCATTTGCCCCAAATATCTTCCTTCCACATAATCCTATTTTCCCTCATTCATTATTCTTTCAATCATTGACTTGCAAATAAATGTTTCCTAAGCTTAAATTTTATAAAAACTCAACAAATGATTGCCTTCATCCAGACATGGAGAGATATTTTTAATATATTAAATAAATGCATTTCAACGTAATTGGTACCCTTCGATACCATATATATATATGCCCTTGAATATTCTATGTATTTTATTTTACATATTTAAAAACATCATTCTGAGAAATGGTCCATCAGTTTCAGCAGATTTCTAAAGCTCTCCATGGCACAAAAAGAATTAAGAGTTTATCTAGATTGTACTCCCTGAGAATTTCTCCTATGAATCATCATGATCCTCTGTTTGGCATTAGTAGTTCTTCACTTTGCCTAGATTTCTAGATTTCCAGATATCGTACATATTGTTTCCCTTCACACACTCTATAATCCAATCAAACCAAACCAAATCTTTCTGCTATTTTTGGAAACAATACACCATTTCTTAGCATTGCCCCTTTGGGCTAAACTTTTCCCAGGACTATAAGACATCCCAACATGCCTCTATCTCACATAGCCTGTATTTCCTTCCAGACAACTCAAATTCAAACTTTTGTGATTTCTCCAGATTCTGGAATCTCCTCCCCTCTTCAAATTCATTTGATATCTATTTTACATAACAATATACACATATGTATGTATATACATTCAAATACATGCACAAATACATATACATGCTTTCTTACCCATTAGAATACAAGGTCCTTGAAGATAAGGACTGTTTCATTCTGCATCTTCGAATCCCTAGTGATTTCTAGGTACTAATAAATATTTGTTTATTATTATACTTACCATGCAATTGCCCTCATTCTAACGACATTTTTTTAAACAGGGAAAGTTATAGCAGAACAGATCCTCCTTTCCAGATATAGGTAGAAATCATCCACCAGAACAAAAATATATCCCCATATCAACTGGAGAGATGCTTCTGAAACCTGAGGAAGATGTGCCTTTACACTCTTCCAGACTAGTTGGACAAAGTTGTTTGCCTATTGTCTTTACTTTGAGACTGAGAGATCTCAACAATAGGGATCTGTCTTTTGATCTGTCTTTGTATTCCCAGAGTTTAGCACAATATCTGACACATTGGTTAGTTGTCATCCTTCATTCTTAAAGAAGACCAAAATGGCATCACTATGTTGGAATCAAAGTACAGTGTGTCCTCCTATGGATGATCAAATCAATACAAGCTCTATCTAGCAGACAAAGACTGTATAAACATGCTAATTAGCTAGTGTTTAGTTTGTCACCAGGACTGCAGCTTAGGTTTTTCAGCATGGCTACATCTTCCCAAAATTCCATATCATGGGCATATCCTTCAAGCATTGCTGAGAGTCTCATGTTTTGTTTTTCTCCAATCAATAATCATTTGTCATTTATCCTGCCATAAATGGACAAGCTGACTGAGTCTGATTCTTCCTTGAAAATGGGTGCATTTTGGTATGAATAATTCCCCACTTCATGATCACCATGGGCTCGTTCACTGAAAAACCCTCAGAATCCAGGGATAGTGACTTTTCCATAGTTGCTCTCTGATGCCATATGGAAGAAGGGAAGGGATAATTCTCTAAAAGAAGGTCTTTGTCCAAATTGGATATAAACATAAGGCAGTAACTGAATCTTCCCAAGATATAGTGGATACTTCATAGGTGCTCACTGTATGAATGGGTGGATAGATAGATGGATGAACCATTGTTTCTTTACCCTGCCAAAATAAGCCATGTCACAGAATTCTGGAAGCATTGAGGGGATAACCACACTCACTTAGACTCAGATATAATGGCATCTTATATAAAAGGCTTTCTTTGACTTTTCTTGAGTTATTAATTCTCTCATCTTCCTCAAATTACCTGATATTTACATCTGTTTACATATATATTTTCCAATATCATGTAAACTGTTTCAAGGCAGGAGCTACTTCTTTTGTATTCATTTTTATCTTTTAATCACAAGTGCCTGCCACAAGATTTCATCCATAGTAGACATGTAATAAAGGGTCTTGGGTTGAATTTCATACCTTCCATTCTCTCTGACTTCCATTCCTGATTCTCTGACCTTCTTACTGCATCATATTCAGGAGCCTTCTCACTCTGGAACATACTTTCACACCATGTCGACCCGTCTTCTCATCCTGAAGTATACCCCCACCCTTTCTTTCCAGCCCTTTCTTTGAATTGGTCCATTGATCCTAGAAACTCCATTTTAAGGAAGATCTCTGACCAAAAGATACATTGCTTCATTTCCCCTTGGCCTCAATTTCTGACTCTCTAATTTTTTTTTCTCTATTATATCTTTGCAAGGGTATCTTCCTGGGGCCACCTCATCCTTTTTTGACTTTCATTTTATGTGTTATTAGAATGTAGGCTTTCTGAGGTCAGGGACTGTCTTTTTTTTTTTTTTTTTGCGTGTTTCTATGTACCTTCCCAATGATTAGTACAATTCCTAGCATATAGTAATGGCTTAATAAATATTTATTAATTGACTGGAATTAAATTACTTAACTAATTATTGTAAATTCAAAGGTATATTTTCCTAAACTGTAAAATCACTGAGATATTTGTGGATTTTATAATCCTAGGTACAATTACATAATTAGGGACCCAACCAGGAAGGCATAAGAATTTTTTCATGTCTTGAGGATATTGTCTCATTAAGGATATCCTATTTTCTCATTTCACTCGCTGTTAAAGTCCTATTATAAACTTATTAGCAATAATTCAAAGTCTAGGAGTTTTCATTTAAGGGACAAACTCACGCAAAATGTAAATTATTTCAACAAGAATATGTGTGAATGTGGCCAATTAAGCTGCTGGACAGATTCTGGATTTGAATGAAAAAGAAATTATATCATGAATATAAATTTTCAATTTTTCAAAGTGAAAGACTAATAATAGCCTTGTTTTAAATGAGGATGGCCAGCACTAGATTGGCCTTGATAATCAGTAGAGAATAGGAAAATGAGTTTCTGTTAGAAATGAATTTCTGCCTCAACTATCCCCTCTATAAATTCCTTCCCAGTGGTGCTGGAGGGGGGGGGGGAGTAGGATCCTTTTTCACAATGCTTTAATCATGTTAAATTCCCATGGATTTCTTTGCCTTAAAAACTTTGATCTCTGCTATGCTCACCTTCAAAATATTAATGAAAAAGATTGACATATTCTCATAGTATAGTGAGATTTAGAAAGAAATATAGGAAGGAAGGAAGGAAGGAAGGAAGGAAGGAAGGAAGGAAGGAAGGAAGGAAGGAAGGAAGGAAGGAAGGAAGGAAGGAAGGGAGAGAAGGAAGGAGGGAGGAAGGATAAAGGAAGGAAGGAAGGAAGGACGGAAGGAAGGAAAGAGGAAGGAAGGAAGGAAGGAAGGAAGGAAGGAAGGAAGGAAGGAAGGAAGGAAGGAAGGAAGGAAGGAAGGAAGAAAAGAAGGAAGAAAAGAAGGAAAGAAGGAAGGAGGGGAGGGAGGGAAGGAGGGGGAAAAATTTATTAAGCACTGTATTAAGTGATGGGGATAGACTTTCTCTTGAAGAGCTCCCACTCCATTTAGGGGAGACAACTCATGAAGGCGAATTTAGTTGCAGGTTATATGAATAGGAAGATTCAAGAGTCTTTAAGGAATAAGAACAAACCATTTTCCACATTGTCATTTACATTAATAAAACCATTTCAGTTTTTGATGAAGAGCGATTTGTCTTGTGGTGAGAACAGTTTCCCCCTAGGTTTGCAAAAATTGCAGCTGCCAAGGGGGAAAGGGCCAAAACATCTGCAGGGGCAATATTAGGTCACATGTTCATAGGAGTTTGTCTCCTCTTCAGTATTTAAAAGGGGGGTAAAATACCCAATTGGAAACAGGATCAAGAGGTTTTGGGGGTGCTGCTATTCCCAGTGTCTTTGAACTTTCGTGTTTTTCAGAGGCTGATGGTCAGCAATTGGCACTATGTTTGTGCTTTCTCCACAAGGTTTGATCCCTTCTATTATGGCTGTAGGGGATGGGCAAGAATCGTGCATAGTGATCTTGGAAACAGTGCTATTTCAGAGGGTTCTTGAGCTTGAGATCCTGGGGAATATAAGGAGGTGGTACTAGATAGTGGATTGACTGGTACCTGGCAACTCCTCTTTTGCTCTCAGGACTCTTTATTCACTGCTTCAGTCAAGCTGACTCACCTGTCCACTCCTCTTGGTCATTCTGCCTTTCTAACAGATACACATCAGTATGTGTGTCTGAAGTATGATTTGTGAGGGCATGTCATATGTGTGGGAATGTTTATATAAAGACAGTGGAGGTGCAAATGAATACTAATCAATTTGCTGGATGCCTAGAGATAGACATCAATATGCATAGAAAGTTAGGTTTTCTCCAGTGATTTCTTTCTAGGCCCTATGCCAGGATACAATAGCCAGAGGTCACCAATCTGGACAAAACCAGATTTGCTGCATTGGGGAAACCTCCTGTTTCTACCCACACTGGCCAGGGTATGAGTTGTCATTCCTATGTCCACCTCTTTAGAAAAATTGGCTGGATGGGGTTTCTATTTTGCTTTTAGAAAGGATCTGAAAATGTCTAGGATAATCATGTTCCCCTTGGCCCAGTGTAACCCTCAAGGAGTAATAACTCATAAAAAAAAAAGTCCAGCCAAATTTCATTTCCATTTGTGCCTTGAATAATGTCATGGGGCTGAAGTCATGGGAGTTGAGAATTCAGGCTTGTTTTGACATCTGCTTAATTCATTGAATATCAAAGATAATCGAGTTCTGGGGAAACAGCTGTTGTCTGTCAAAAGAAGCAGTCAGTCTTGGACTATTCTTAGTTGCCATACCTTCCACTTCAGGCATTCTACCCTTTCACCAAAATCCACATTATGGAAATGCAAAACAACAACAACAACAACAACAACAACAACAACAAAGCCCACTCTTAGATAGCAACCAGTGTTTTATTCAAGATATCAAAGGTTGGGGTCAAACCTAAAATATTTAATAAGCAACCTATGGAAGGTACTTTGATCCATTCATCATTTGTGTATCATCATCTCCCTCACCAACACCATTCTAAATCAACCAATCAAGAAGCATTCCTTAAGCACCTACTATGTTCCAGCCACTGTGCTAGGTCTGAGGAGATGAGTCAGTGAAAGAAATCACCCCCTCATTCACCATGAACTTACAGTCTCATGGAGAGACAGTCAGAACTTACATAAATATATCAAAATCAAGCAATATATATACCCACATTATTAGGTACATGGTAGTTTGAGAGGAAGACTTTAATTGCTGATGGAGCAGGGATCAGGAGAGCCTCCATTCAGGACATGACACTTGAGCAGCATATTATAGGCAAGGAGGGATTCTTTGAGGCAGAAATTTGGGATGGTCAGTGGAAAGTTATGGTGATGGACATGGCGTATCAAATATGAAGATGAAAGAAATGAGGATGAAAGTATGAGGAAAGAAAGAAAGATGAATTAGACTATAATCCAGATCTCCAGGGGGAAGTAAAGTCAATGGGGTTGGAAGGACAGGTTGGGTTCAGTTTGTGAAGAATGGTAAAAGTTACACTAAAGCATTTATATTTCATCATAGCAACAACTAGAGTTGGTTCAGTAGGGGAGTTAATGATCAGATCTGAATTTTAAGTAAATTACCTTGGCAACAGAAAAGAGAATGAATACCCTGGAGAATGGAAAGACTTGAACCTAGAAGGCCAATTAGAAGGTTGTTAAAATAATCTATGCACTATCACTAAAGTGATAGTTGTGTGAGTTGAGAGGAGTTGGATATGAGACACATAATGATGGCATATCACAACTTGTTAATTGATTGGATTGTGGGGTAAGGAAAGGTGAGGATTGGGAAAATGAGGTGGAGTGGTCATAACTCTAAGGGACAGGAAGGAGGATGCCTATAGCATCACTGACATCTTCATATTATAAAAAAAATTACAGTATTTTCATATGAGTGACCTAATTGAATCTTCATAGATAACCTATGTGGGAAACAGTAAGAATATTTTATTTTTCTTGTTTTACAAATAACTAACTAGCAGTGGTTCTGATTTCCTTGAAAGGTTTTTCAGTGGAAGAGCACCCTGATCCTTTTGGTCACTGCCTCCAAAAGTATAGAGCACAACCCATTCACTCTTATATGACGTCCCCACATCTTCCACCAAATTCATCGCCTAGAGTCCATCTAACCCTGACCTTCTCCCAGGCCTCAGGATATTGGGGCAGGTTTTAATGGAACAAACACAATCTGTCCATGGATTGTTCCAAACTCCCTTGATAGGACTGTGATGCATATTTCTAAAGCATTTTCCTCACAATCAACCTTGTGAAATAGTGAAAAAACAGTTACTACCACTTTACATAGGGGAAAACTGAGGCTCAGAGAAATTAAATTATTTGCCCAAGATAGCTAGCCCTAACTTTGGAATCACATTCTGCCTTTTTCTTTTGTCTCCTGTGACCACTCACCCTGTAGAATGAATTCTTATTTGGGATGGTTGGAAAATGGGATTCTATGCCTAATTGAATTTACTCATCAATAGATTTGTGTTCATTTTATTGTGTTTTTGTTTCATCAAACTTGTGATTTCATTGATAAAAGGAAGTCCCAAAGAGAAAGGGAATTCTTCCAAAGCAGATCAAGTCAATAAACAATTCTTTTTGTTTGCTGTTGTTGCTGCACTTGCTGCTGCTGCGGTATACTAGCCACAACAACAAACAAAAAGAATTGTTTTGCAAATAGTTGACTTTTTATTAATTTGAGAAAAATGCTTTTGAATTAACTAATTAGATTAGAAATGATTACTTTTTTAAAAGAAGGTATCATCAACCTAAATTAGATAGGCTTCTTCCATAATAGCTTTGATATAAAGATATAAAGATAAGTGCTATAGTGTATGCAAGTTGGATTAGACTCCAACTAATATACAACATGTATATGGTATATATAACATGTGCTAGGTACTGAGGATCACAATAACAGAATGAAAGGCACTCTCTGGCCACAAGGAGTGGATAGTTGCTGCTTCAACCTGTGAAGAGTTGAAGTACATCCCCCTGTGAAGAGATATATGAGATTCCTGAGGAAGAAGTAAGCACCAGCCAACAAGTGAATTGGAAAAGACTTCCTATAAAATACGGCACATGAACTAAGCTTTGTGGAAAGACTTCCGGAATAGATGCCCCAGGGCTCTCTTGATGATAATAAATTATCACCAGTCAGTCAGTGTCCAAAGGTTTGTCAGGGAGCTTTCCAGATGATAGAATGTTGGATAAACCAGCTTTTAGTGAACTTTTCAAAGTATCCGTTGGCTCACTAGTTCATCCTCGCCGATTTTCTGCAAAGTATCAGCATATTAATCCCATGTCCTTCAGGAACATAAGGGACTATCGGAAGAAGAACCAAAAGAATCAGATTAAGACACGGTCTCTTTGAGAAGAGTCTACCAATGGCCTCAAACTTGGAAAATTTCTAACACTTAGAAGGACTATGACCTTTTAGCATTTAATGCAAACAACGGGGTCTGTGCCCATTCTGTTTGGAGCCTCTGAATTTCCCTGGAAGAAGATTCTATTGCCTTGTTATCCTTCCCCAGTAGACCAAAGTCTTCTGAAACGGGCCCCTTCATCTGCACATTCCAGTTTGCCTCAGAGATGAAGGATCGTCCCTTCTCTTCGGAGGCATCACACCACATTTTTCTTCCAAAATTCCACGATACGGACGCTGTCCATTTGTACATGTCATCCAAGCGGCGGAAAATGCTTGACATATTTATGGAAGCCTACAAATCACATCAGTCCAAAGAGAACGGAATCAAAAACATCAAGAACCAGTCTCCCTGGAATGCGCCTCTCATGTCTAGAGATGCTTGTCAAAATGCCTATCTGCTGAGCAAATGTGATGCTCGGGTTGTTTGCATGGGACTGGAGCCAATCAAAATATCCAAGTTTCACGATTGCCCAAATCCTAGAAAGCTACAATTCTAATGATTCAACTACATAAAGTAGATGAAAACAAGAAAACCTGGCCTTATCTAGTACAGTTACAGGCAAGCATAAGACCTCAGTCATATGACTCCTTGCCTTTCTATGGCATACAATCCTGTAAGCAACAATTAGAAGCTTTTGGCACATCTCATGGCCAAAATCACAGTACCAGTCACTAATAACAATAGCTAAGTATTTATAAGGATGCTTAAGTTTTGTAAATGGCCATCCATATTTGAAGGCTTACAATTCTGTAACCAGCAAATAGGGAGCGCTCATACATCTAATAACCAAGTCACAAGGA
Source organism: Antechinus flavipes (assembly GCF_016432865.1). Classification (NCBI taxonomy): domain Eukaryota; kingdom Metazoa; phylum Chordata; class Mammalia; order Dasyuromorphia; family Dasyuridae; genus Antechinus; species Antechinus flavipes. The sequence goes on from NC_067402.1 coordinate 11,176,593, forward strand.
CAGACATTAATAATAATTATCACTAGCATTTATATAGACAGAGCCTTAAGGTTTGAAAAAATGTTGTCTATTTGGTCCTCATAACAATTCTGGGAAGCAGACTTTATTTTCTCCATTTTACACATAAAGAAATTGAGGCTAAAGGACTTTCCCAATGTGACACAGGAGAAGATGTCTGAGGTAAGATTTGAGCTCAGATTTGACTCCACATCAGACCTATTATGTACCTACTGTGTCACCTGATATAGCTTATTAAGTATGCAATCTTTTTGAGTTTTGTTTTGGTCCAGATGTGGAATTTCAAATGTGTGGGAAACTCCTATTGTGGAAAGTCTCAGACAGTAATGCAGAGCTAAAGCAGTCCCACTACCTATAAAGCCTTGCAGAAAGTTGCCTGGGGATATTGAGAGGTTAAGAGATTTGCCCCTAGCAGGGTCAGAGTTGAGACTTCTACCAGATTTTCCTGCCTTTGAGATTGGTTTTCTATGTACCAGTTCAGGCTGCTTTTCTCATAAGGAAAAAGGAACCTAGTTTTACCATTATAGTCAAGACTTGGAGCACAGAGACCCCTTCCTGCCTGTTTAAGAAGGGAAGGAGGAAAGAATGGGATCATCTTCCACATCATTGCCAAAGTAATATTCCTAAAATATCTGGGGACATTGCCAGTGGTCTTTGCTTGTGTCTTGCCAATGGACTCTAATGACTTTGGAGGAGACAGTGAGGCTGAAGACTTTGTACAGCTCTGGCTGTACAAATCCACTTCATGTCCAAGTCAAAATGTCATCCTCATTGGTTCTCTTTGTATATGAAGGACAGAGAACAATAACAATAGCAGCAGCAGCAGCACTAAGTGCTCAAAAATGTTCTGCTTCTCCCGATTGCTACTAGAAGAAAAGATGATGTGGATCCTACCTCCTATTCGAGTCTTGTATCATACTATTCAACCAGTCAGTTCCCTGTTTCAGTCATAATGGTCAATACATATACACAGTAGACAAGGTTGGGTCCCCATCCACACTTTGGCAAGATGGTTCTGAGTGTCTGGAATATACAGCTTGGAAAGGAATAACATTCTAACTCCCTAGTTAAAAATCAGTTCAGTTCCTAGATCTCCTCAAGGCTAAGCCTAGGAATCTGGCCTAGTGTGACCCTGTATAATCTAAAACTTCTCTCTTCCCCTCCAGAGGTTGGTTCTTGGTGTCTGCTCTAGGATGTGATGGGCAGAAGTATTTCCTAGTAATAAAATCCAATCTCTCCAACCGGTGTTAATAAAGGAAGGTCAACAGAAGTTTCTAGTTTTAATATAGCTTAAGGACTACATTGTCACATGGCTTACACAAGCTTGTTCTCCTTTAGTATTTACTGAATCTCTTTTATAAAGGAGCAAAAATCAACTCTCAGTGTTTTTGAGAAACAAATGGGAAGGAATTAGGCAACAATATGTCATTTGAAAAAATTAATCGATTATTGCAAACCAATTCAAATCAATCCAAGTGACACTGTAAATAGGATGCAGAAAGAGCTAATTTCAATTTTGTTTTAGACACTTACTAACTGGGCAAAACTTGGCCTTATAAGGATCATTTTCTTCATCTGAAAAAAGGAGTAATAATAATAATGTTGTTGTTGTGAGAATTAAATGAGATAAAGTGTAAATCTTGACTCAGTATCTAAATTTTATCATCTTCATCATCATTACTGATATTAATATTACTTGTCCAAAGTAATATGCTAAGAGCTATGAAAATGAGTATAAAAGCAAGACACACAAAGAGCTTTGCCCACAAAGAGCTTAACTTCTCCAAGGGTATATAATATACACAAAATTATTTCAAAAAGAAGATGCATTAACAAGACAGGGTCATCTGGAAAAGTCCAGTAAAGAGGCAGCACATGAGCCTGGTTTGAAGCAAGAGAGAGATTCAATCATGATGTTATATATGACCAATCCAGGGAAATATTCACCAAGTACTTCAATTTGATATAAAGCTCAACTTCCAGGGGAAAAAAGAACAGGGATGGAAGAGTACAGGAGCCTGAAAGGTCACTGGGTCTTTTAAATGGACTCTGTGACATTACTTATCAGGAAAATTTGGTCAGTGATATTGAAGAGATTACTACTTCAAGTCTGTATTGGACTATATAATCTCTACCATTTGGCATTAAAAGTACTTCACAATTAGATCCCAACCTGACTTTCCAGTCTCATTGTATGTTACTTCCCTTCCCATAAGCTATGGGCCATCCAGACTGGTCTTCTCACTGTTCTTCACACGTGACACCTCAGTTCACATCTTCCTGCATTTGTACCCTTATGCCTGGGATGCCCTCCCTTTTCTTAAGAATTTCTTAAGTTTCCTTTAAAGTTCAGTGTGTGTATACACACACACTCACATACACACATATATGCATATATAATTATCATTATGTGTGTATATATGTGCCATTGCATCACATATACATATATGTCATGTGTGTTATGCTGTTATACATGATATTATATTATATTATATTGAATAGTATATAAATATATTTTATATATTAAATACTTAAATATAATATATGTAAAATATTTATATGCATGCACTTGTTTTTATATATTATATATTGTATCATGTGTATGTGTGTGTATGTATATATATATGAATATATATATGTATATTCATATATATATACATACACACACATATACACACACATACACATATATATACATACATATATATATATATATATCCTAGAAGTATGTGTTATCTCTTCCAATAGAATGTAACTTCCCTAAGTCCAGGAACTATTTCATTTCTGCTCTTTATACCCCTAGTACGTAGAATAGTGCCTGGAACATAGAGAATTGTTAACAAGAGCCTTTGTATTTGTGGATTTTGCTGCAGAGCCTCTGTCTGAATTTCCAGCTCTGTGATCCTTTGGACTCTGTCTGAGCTTCCATCCCTTGGGCCTTCCTCACCATTTCCTGGCCCAACACCGCCATAGATTACGCTGTATTCCACCTCCGAGTTCCCTTTTGAAACTCAGACTCAGGTTTTAGCCAACTCTGATAAAAGTATTTATTGACTCTTTGCCAAAGGAACTGATACTTGAGTCAGTTCATTAGTGGGAGAAAAACTAGGTTTATCACAAAGAAAGCTCAGCTGTCGGCCGCACCGGCCTCAGCAAGAACCAAAGAAAGTCAGAGAATGGCCAGGCTCCTGCCAAGAGAGGACAGGCCACGGGTGACTCTCTGCTCAGAACAGAGGCGGGCTCCAAAGAAATCACTTCTGAAAGTAAGCTGAGAACCGGCCTGGCTGGGCCCAAAAGAGCTCAGCAGAAACCATTGAAGAAGGCCTTTGTCTGCACTCGGCTCAGCACTCCACTGGGCCCCTGGCGACTGCCCTTCTTTCAAGTACCTTCTGATTCCCATCCTTAGCCAATTTTATTATTATTAGTATTAGATGGTCTAGCTATGATAAATAACAATCCTGCATCAGAAAGCAATGGGGAGATTGTTAGTGTGTGTATATGTATCTCTATGTGGTTGTATATGTGTGTATATTTTGTGTATATTGTGTATTTTGTAGCAGTGTATTGTTTGTATGTATAATGTATAATATAGATGTATGTAGTATTTTTATGTATAATGTATGTGTGTGTATTTGTATGTATGTATATGTATGTTTATATGTGTATTATATCAATGTATTCATATATATGTGTGTATCGTGTATATATGAATGTTTTGTGTATATATTATGTATGTGCCTGTATGTTTATATATAAACATGTTTGTGTATGTATATCTATGTTGTATATATGTATATGTTTTGTGAGTTTGTGTGCATGTTGTATACATGTGTTACATTGTATTTGTGTTGTGTGTAAATTTGTGATCATACATGTGTGTTACATGTGTGTTTGTGTGCTGGATATGTCTGTGCATTGTGTATGTATATGTCCAGTTGTATCTGTGTGTGTTTGTATATATGTGTGCATGTATATGTAGTATTTTTCCTTTACATGGATTAGAAATATTCCTCTCCATAATGACAATAACAAAATAGTGCCTTGAAATTATATGCTCGTTTTTTTCCTAGTAGAAATTAGCACATTAGTTCTTTCCAAAGAGACAGGGCTAAAATTATTCCCATTTTTCAGAGCAGAGAACTGAGATAATGAAAAATTGAGCAACTGGGTGACAGATGCAGGAAGATCATGAAGACCTTTTCATTCTAAATTCAAAACTAAGAACTATAATAAAACCTTGGAGAAGTAGAAATCCCCATCTCACTGTCAGAAAAATTCTCTCTAAATCTCTTTCTTCTTTTCATAATTGCTAAAGATTGTCAGAAAATGGCAAATAACAGCCTGAATAGAATGGAAAAGATAGGGAAGGAGATCCATATTTAAAGGAATACTGTCTCTGGGTTCAAAGCTCACATGTGATTTTGACCACCTTTCGGATCTTGACCAAGTTAATTTCCTTAGACCTCAGTTTCCTGATTTGTAAAATGAGGTTACATTAGATTGCCTCTGACATTTAGCTCTAGATCCATTATCCAATCAGCCACCAATAATAAACTAAAGGCTCCAAGTAGGCTTTTGATGACCCCAAAGCTCCACATTTTCCTCTGTCCATTGACTCCAAAGATTTGCTACAAAGAGAGCAAGAGAGTGGAAAGGAATTTGAGGGAACTGTTTCATAAGGGCATGAACTTTTTGGAGAGAAAAGAAAAGAGAGGTTAAAAAAGAGAAAAGATGCCTGATTCAAGGGTTTCAATGAATCACTGAGGGAAAATTTTCCTGACAATTCCTGGGACAAGGGAGCCAATGGGTAAACTACCTCAGCTGGGGACTAACTCAGCACCTCCTGGGTGGCCAGGCTGGCACTTCTCCCAGGAACCCCAATCTCATGTGGTATGAAAAGAAAAATTAGCCACTGATAAACTGGGACATCCCAGCTGGCAGATTTCAGAAATTGCACAATACACACAGTAACCATTGACCACATGGGCTGGATTTCCCAGCAAATTATTTCAAGAAAAGAAGGTGCATTTAAATTACTATAAAAACCACTGAACATACATTTAAAAACCACGTAAACTGAATCTTTGTAATGCTTTATAAATGCCTCCTTCTGTATTTGTCCCCTTCTATTTGTACCTACCTCCTATATGTGTATTTTTCCTTTAAATCATCTTATCCAAGTTCATTCTATTTTCTTCATTTCTCATTATTTCATCTTGTTCTTTCCATAGATGCCACACTTGCCATTCTACATTATAATGTGAACTCCTTGGGGTAAGGGTTATTTAGGTGTTTTGTTTTTCTTCTTATCCTCAACAACTATTGTTTCACATATGCTCAAAATATGATTTTTAATGGACTTAATGCCTTATAATACTTGGCATCTAGGTGGCAAAATGGAAACAGCACCTGAAGTTTGAACTCAATGTCCCCTAGACCCGTACGTACTGGCATAAAAGTGTGTTGCAGAATTTGTGGGGGTTGTCTTGTACCAATTATACCACTTAAGTAACTACCCCTTTCTAAAAACTAATTAACTCTGATTGATTGATAATCGACAAATAGTTATAATGGGAAGTACATATGATCAACATAATCTACAGTGCTAGACAAACCATTTTCTAATCCTAAGGACAACTTCTAGAGTATTAGGGGAAAAGAAATAGTCAAGCTCTAGACATTAAATAGGACAGTACAAATAATGCTGTTGGAGTCTCTTTGTAATAATATAGATATAGATATGTGTATAGAGAGAGAGATACACACACAAACATATATAAATACGTATATAAGTATACATCTAAATAAGTATATATGTATATATTGCATATATATGTATATATTGGGCATAAATGCACCTGATTATTCAAATGCTGCCTTCCTTTGGGTCAGTCTACCACAACACTTTGCCTAGTGGTATCTTTCCTCTTACTCTTCCCCCAAGCCATGTGGTATCTCCCCTAACTCCACTATGCTTCCCCAAATCACTTCTCCTCCTTACAGCTAACTAACTCTCTTGGGGTGCTAAATTCCTTCAGGATTTAGCCTTGGGCATGCGCCAACCTCATGGGGTGCTCCTTTTTTACTGCGTAATTGTGGGTTTCACTGAGGAACTTGTCTTTTATATGTTCTCCCAACTCTATTTTATATTGATCATTCCCAGTGGCTATTGTATCGCTTCATATTGTCTACAACTCTTTCCCCCAAATAAATCTACTTGTTGTCAAAGAGAACGGCCATTGTGAATTCTTCACATGATCGAACCCCATACCTACCAACATCTGGGTAATTATCCCCAGCTTATCCTATTTATAACTTGTTGAATATATTTGTTTGCTTGTTGTCTCCTGCCTTAGACTGTGACTTCCTTGAGATCAGGGACCATTTCTCCCCTCCCCCCCTTTTTATATTACCAGTGCTATCTAGCACAATACTTAGAACATAGTAAATGTTTAATAAATATTTATTGATTGACTGACTATTGTGCATTAGGGCACTGTGTTAAGTTCTGGAGATGCAATGAAAAACAAAAACAATCTGTCTTCAAGGAGCTTACATTCAAGGCAGCAGACATAGGATAACCCATAAGTAGATTTTATAGGGAAAATTTAATTTCAGGGACATGCCTGGGATTTCTAACAGGGCTTGGCAAGGTGAGACTGCCCAAGACTCCTGGGAGAAGTCTCAGGGATTTGATATAACTTGGATTTCTGACTAGATGACTTCCCCAGTGGGTGGGACCATGAAGCTAAACTGATCTCTCTCAGTGTCTTCTCCATGCAGGGCTCAGGGATTAATTTTGATCAATTCTTTTACTAACTATACCCAACACTGAAGACCTCATCACTAGAATTTTAAGGAAGCCAAGAAGGTCAGGAGGTGGAGCAGAGGAGGGAGAGTATTCCAGGTAGGTGGGATGGCTAGAGAGGCTACTGGGAGCTGTCCTTTCTCAAAATAGCCAGGAGGCCAGTGTCACTGAATCAAAGAGTACACATTAGTGTAAAGAGACTAGAAAAGTAGAAGAGGCTAGATTATGAAGAGCTTTGAATGCCAGAGGATTTTGCATTTGATCCTAGAGGCAATAGGGAGCCATTGAGTCTGTTGTAGTTATGCTCCTTTTTTTAAAGAGGACCAATGGCATCATGGTGGGTGATGTCCTGACTTGCATATGACTTAGATATAAGTGAGGCACAATTAGGCAAAATCTTCAGCCTCACTCTCCTTGAGTGATTAAAGTCCAGTAGCAGGACAATTGGCAATGCCACAGGATGCAGTGGATGACCTTGGCATCTTCCATGTCTGCCCAAGCTCCAAGTGCTCCATAGCACCTGCCCCAGCTCCTTCGTGGTCATTGGAACTAATGGTCCATTCTGACAGAGGAAGTCTATGTTCTTGGGGTAGCCACCTCCCTAACTCATCAAGGGGACCCTTATCTGACCTTATCATGGTTTGGCTGATCAGCCTTGGAGCCACAGATGACAGGTAGACGAAAGGTAGATACCAAAGATGGTGGGGCTTCCTCTTGCCATAGCTGTTAGTCTTCCCTGAACACTCCATATCCCCACGGAAGCTTACTGAGGGCAGGAGTACCATGATCAGATTTGTATTTAAGGAAAATCCCTTTGGTGACTGAAGGAGAATGGATTGGAATAGGGAGCGATGAGGGAGGCAGAGTCCCACCAGCTACTGCAATAGTTCAGGCATGGAGTGAGCTCCTGGACCCAAGAGATGACATGGCAGAAGAATGATGGGGCATATTTGAGAGCTGGGGCAGAGGTGAGATCTATAGGTCATGGCAGCAGCTTGGACTTAGGGGTGAAAGAGAGTGAAGGATCCGAGGTTTCTAGCCAGAGAAACTGGGAGGATGTCATTGTCCTTCACAATAATAGGGAAGGTCTCTGTGGGTAGTTGGTACCCTGGGTGAGGGCTCTTGTTTTACATTGCTTTGTTTGGCAACAACAAGGCAACTTCCCAATTATTTTTTTTTCACTCTGTACCCATCATAATTTTTAAGTGTTTATCTGTTAGGGACCTTTTATCATCCATGGAACCTTGTATCAAAATACACTACTAATGAAGCTTTTAAAAAGGGCTGCCTTTCAGATTCTCTGCCTCAGTTACAGAAAGTGTGGTCACACACCATCTCCATACAACTCCCAGCCTCCATCCCAAAACCTGATCAAAATGACTCAATTGACTTAACCAGCAAATTTGATGAGACAGCATGCAAGGTCCCTTTCAGCTCCAGAGTAGTGACTGTGAGGATCTCCTGAATGACTGGATCCTCTGGGGACATTCTCACCCTTATCATGCACCCCTCATCCCCATCCCAGGTGAAACTGCTCAGTTGCTGAGGTCCACAATAAATCAACCATTCATCAAATCAGGCTATTACAAAATGAATATACTGGAGAAGGATAATCCCTTCACTTGTTACTGCTGATAACTTAACTGGGATTAGTTAGTAGTCCTCTGAAAGTAAAGGGCTAAAGGGATGGGGCTGAGGACAGGATGCTTGGAGTGTATTTCTAGGATGAAGGGGGCAGGAATAGACCAGGGGTTGGGGGAGGGGAAGATGGCTGCAAAGAGAGAAGGAAGGAAACAAAAGGAGAACTTGGCTTCCTTTTTCCTTTGTTCACGCAGGCCTGGCTCCTAGGGTGGGGGGAAAGTAAGGGGCTGTGGTAATCCTGCCTGGCCCCATCCTCCTTCTGCCTAAGAACACAGAGACAATCATTCACTGGGGGAAGGAGGGAGGGGGACAGCTAAGCTCATTATGTGGGAACAGAAAAGACAAGTTTGTTCTTTCTCCTCTAATGATCTGGGAAACTTGGGTTCCAACGTGAGAAAGAATGAAAAAGATCAAATCCCGTTAAGCAGCATCTCAGAGGGACTTTGCTCGACCATGCTGCCACAGAAGCCCAAAATTCAATGTGGGATTTGGAAACTTCTCCTTTTATGCTTTCTGTCTGTGTGTATGTTTGTATGTTTCTCTCTCTCTCTCTCTCTCTCTCTCTCTCTCTCTCTCTCTCTCTCTCTCTCTCTCTCTCTCTTTCTGTCTCTCTCTCTTTTTCTCTCTCTTTTTTCTTCTCTCTCTCTCTCTCTCTCTCTCTCTCTCTCTCTCTTTCTCTCTCATCTTTCTCTATATCTCTTTTCTTTCTAGCTGTCTCTGTCTGTCTGCCTGTTGTTCTTTCTCTATCTCTGTCTCTTTCTTTCTTTCTTTGTGTCTGTCTCCCTCTGTGTGTCTCTGTGTCTCTTTCCTCTCTGTGTGTCTATCCCTTCCCTCCCTCTCTCTCTATCTCTCTGTCTCTATCTGTCTTTGTCTCTGCCACCTTTAGTCTCTCTCTCTCTTTCCCTCCCTCCCTCCCTCCTCACACTGTGTTTTCCATCTCTCTCTGCCTCTTTTTTCTTTCTCTTTAGCTTTGTCTCTCTGTGTCTGTCTACACCTCCCCCACTCCACTACCCTTCCCTTTTTTGCCTCAGTTCACACTGGGTGCCTGCAGTAGAATCATTCACCACAAAGAAAAGTCCAGCTTTCTGCTAGATCTGAATTTAGTCCTTTCAGCCCCTGGGTAAAAAAGTTGAATTTTCCCATCAGGAAAATGAAACTTTTTAACATGAAGGAAGTTTATTCCTTTTTCTCCACTTTCTGGTCAAGGGACATTTTTTTTAATCTGAAAACCATCTTGCAAATTTAAAGAACTACATGTTACTGACCTCTATAGGAAAAAAATATACATGCCTGCATATATACACACATATATATGTATGTTATTTTCTAGAGAAATAACCCGGAAGGCCTTTTTTTGCATCAGGTTTTAATCCAAATGGAATGCATTTCAGACACTAAGTGACCAAGTTTGTGCTTTCCCACGTCTCTCTGGGAAGGTCTCCCTTTTTTTTTTTTTTTCCAGTCTGGCTAGAGCTCGCTCATACCAGAAAACAAATGACTGGTCCTGTCAGTAACTAACCATCATTGTGTCAGGGACTATGTTACTGAAAAGAAATTGGAAATTATTCAATCGAATCAGTCTCCTTGGAGCAGGCTGAGTAAATCTAATTCTGTTCCCTTGGATACCGATGAATATCGAATTATTCCTACCCATTGAAGGTACAAACAGATAATGCCATAATAATAGTAGCAGTAGTAAGGGTAGTAAGAATAATAATAAAAGTAACAACCATAATGGGATTTGTATAGCATTTAAAGATTTCAGGAACATTTTTATACATGTGATCCTACTTGATACAAAACCAACAGTCTTCTCTGCTTCAAGTTATTTCCTCACACTTGATTGCCAAGAGACATGGCATTCCCAGCACCAAGGATACCTCACTACTCCCTAAAGGCCTCCTGTTCAAGTGCCCTCCTCTCTGGCAGTGTTATCTACAAACAACCTTTCTTATATGAGCCCAATAATTAACAAAGAGCATGTGACCAAAATCAGGTACTTTTTCTGGGAGATGGTTTCAGGAAGAAGGCAACATAGTGAGGCAAGCAGCTAACAGAGCACCAAAGGTCACCAAGGAACATCCTGAGGTCTTATCAGAAGGCAAAGACGTAGGTAGAATCACAATGCAACCTGGTACACGTTGGCGTGAAGATCCATTGAAAGAGAGTTTAAGAGAACCATTCCAAGGATGCAAAATCTTATGAATTCCAGATAGAATTCATCGGGATCACTAGAAGACCTCCCAATCCCACTGCCATCAAACCAGCCATCATCTTCAAAGCACATCCCGAGGCACTGGAGATCTGGTGCAGTCACGCTGAGCGAGGAACTCCCCATTGCTTCCCAGAGTTTGACATATGCCGTAAGTTGCAGTCAATGTCTGCAGACCCTGTTTCTAGGGAGGAAGTAGAGTCAGGAAATCCACACAGTCATCTCCATCAATTTTTTATAGGAAATATAGAAGAGACATTGGACTGTAGGGGAAAGACATGTCATCATCAAATGTGGTAGCATACTGACTGCATGAGGACATAGGTACTATCTTACTATAGATTTATGGCACCATGACATGAATTCTGTGGGGAATCCCAAGATACTAGGGCAATTGACCAGAATATGGCGATGGAGGAAGACTGCCTCTCTAAAACCTTAGTCATCTCACCTAATTAGATTTCTTCAGAATACGGAGATTCTGAATCATTAAGGGGGAAAAAATGTTTTTATTAAAATTTGCATAACGGCCAACACTGGAGATAATGATGAAAAACCTTTATTATTTTTTATCACTCGTTAAATTCAATTACATTTTCTTCCTCTCCCTCTTCTGCAGACTGTAAAGCATCTAGCTTTTTGTAGTGAGTTGTCTACAGAATAACTGCATGTGGTATTAACTTCCCTCGATCCAATGCTTGGTTAATGACTGGCTATTATAGAGAAAAATAAAATTATATTTTTAGTCTCTTCATTAACATTTGCAATTTCTCATGCTACACTTTAAAATATCACTTCATTTTTTTTAAATGATAAGAATGGAAGGAGATGTTTTTCATAGCTATGATTAGTGAGAATCATTTGCCAAATAAGGAAAAGGAAGGACCATATCCCCAAAGCTTACAAAAGCTATTAGATCATAAAACTGCACTAAGATTTTTGGGACACTGTATAATTAAAATATGTTTGAAAACACAAAATCATTACAGCTAAAATAGAAATTATCATTTGGGAAAATTGTTTGAATCTTGTATTTCTCACCAAAATCTTATAAGCAAAGTACATCATTAACACAAATATATCAAAGTCCTTCAATACCTGGGAACCTACCAGCTCTTGAGACATCCATCTCACATTTGGAGAGCTCTAATTGTTAAAGAAATTTCTTTTCCTATCATCAAGCTTACTTTTTCTTCTTTGCAACTGTCACTTATTGCTCCTAGTTCTGTCCTCAGGAATTAAAACATGCTGAACCCTTCCATGCTTGAACCTGACTATTCTTTTTGAGTCTTCTCTGGACTAAACAGTCCCTTCCTTCATCCTCACATAACTCTCAAGAGACTCAATTTCCTTCAACATTTTGGTTGCCTTCCTCTGGACTCTTTCCAGTTTATCGACAGTGGTTCTCTAGAGGACAACCAATGAGAGCAAAGTATACCGGGAATCTCATTTCCCTCTTCCTGGAAGCTATACATCTCTTAATGAAGCCAAAAATCAAATAGTGGAAATAGTTCAAAGGACCATGATCCCTGGCAACACAGAGAAGGGAGCCAGCTATCAATTCAAGACAGAATTAGCCCTGCCAATTGAGATCCAAGTTTTGGCAAGAAACAGGCACAGAATATATAGCTGAGTGACCTGCTTAGCACAGATACTACTTGCACTGAAGGAGTAATGAGAGAACACTGGAGCTCTAAGTTGATCACAAGCATTGTCTGAAGATGAGTGTGTTTGATATATATATGCCCATTCTTCTCACCGATAATATCTGTATTTAGGTGAGAGTGTGCCCCAGGTTTATTGATGGGATAGAAGGTTTACAATGACTTCTTTCTAGATCATCTCCATTTTGCATGTGAGGAAAATGAGCCTCAAAATAAGTGATTTGCCCAAGGTCACACAGCTGTGAATGTGTAATTCAAGGTTGGAATCCAAGACCTCCTTAGTGTGAGTATTTTTTGTTTGCAGATGATTGTACACTTAATGCAGCCTGTGAGGCTGAGATGCAGCAAAGTATGGATGAACTCTCTGTTGTTTATGTTAATTTTGACCTAAAAACCCCAAGAAAACACAAGTGCTTCCTCAGCCAGCACTGTCTTATTCATACATGGAACCATCAGTTCCAGAAAATGCAGAAATATTGATGGTATGAATAAGTTCACTTACCTTGGCCATAAACTTTCCAGAAATATACACATAAATAATGAAGTTGATGCATGCATTTCAGAGCTAGCTCAGAGTGTCTGAGGCTCTAAAGGAAAGTGTGGGAGAAGAGAGATATGAAACTGCCTCCCAAGCTGATGGTCTATTGTATTTGGGTCAGATCTGGATAATGTACCAGTGCCGTGCCAAAAAAACTGAATTATTTTCACTTGAATTGTCTTAGGAAAATTCTGAAGATCACCTGGCAACATAAGGTACCAACAATGATGTCTTTTTTTTAAAGCCTTTTATTTTCAAAACTTATATGCATAGATAATTTACAACATTCACCCTTATAAAATCTTGGGCTCCATTTTTTTTTTCTCTCTTCCCCCCATCCCCTCCCCTAGACAGCAAACAATGCAGTATAGGTTAAACATGTGCAATTCTCCTATGCACATTTCCACAATAATCATGCTGCACAAGAAAAATGAAATCAAAAAGGGAAAAAAATGAGAAAGAAAACAAAATGCAAGCAAACAACAACAAAAAAGTGAGAATGCTTGTCGTGATCCACACTCAGTTCCTACAGTCCTCTCTTTGGGTGCAGATGGCTTTCTCTATCACAAGACCATTGGAACTGGCCTGAATCATCTTGCTGTTGAAAAGTGCCGTGGACATCAGAATTGATCATCACATAATCTTATTGTTGCTGTGTATAATTTTCTCTTGGTTCTGCTCATTTCTCTCAGCATCAGCTCATGGAAGTCAATGAGATCTTTTCTTGAACTAAACTTCCAAGCATTCAGACTACATTGCAGAGAGCATAACCTCAGTGGGTTAGCCATATTATTTGAATGCAGAATATAGGTGTGCCTAAGAGACAATTTTGTGGAGAACTCATACAAGTCATGTGCTTACAAAGAAGTCTGAAGAATTTATACAAGGACTATCTCAAAGTCTCTCTGAAGAACTTTGGAATCAATTTTGCAACATGGAAGACACTGGTAAAGGACCAGTCATCATGGTGTGCCCATATCAAAGAAGCTGCTCTGTGCTATGAACTCATATGAGCAAAGCAGAATTGCAGTAACTCAAAAGAACCAGAAGATGTGCAAATTTAGAGACATCTCCACTCTGCATGTTCATAGGGATTATTTGTGCCTGACCTGTGTAAGAGCCTTTTGAGCTCATATTGACCTGATCAGCCACAGTCAGACACACTATACCTTGACCCTAACTTACTGATGTCACTGGTACTCTCTTCAAGACTGTAGAACAATCAGCTCTGAGTTCAGCCTTCTATGATGCACTATGGACCACTTTACCAAAACTTTACATCTATTCGGGAGCCATCAACAAGAAGACTGGGGATAAGGGATGTTACATGTGATAGCAAATGGTAATCTGAATCCAGATCTTTGGACTCCACTTCTGGCCCTCTTTCCCCACTGAGCACTCAAGCTAAGTTTTTCCCATTCTTTATTCCCAATTAGATAATTAAAAACAGGTCACATGTCCCTTCTGCTTCAAACTTTTTAAAGAGAAACAAGATCATTTCTGAGGCTTACTAAGGACGTGAATTTCTTTCAAGTCATATGAGAATCTGAACTCCTGAAAAAAAGTTAGCAAGAATTCATAGACACTGTTGATATACCCATTTGTAGTGAGGAATATGCTCTACAATGACAACTTTGAAGGGATATCATAGGGTGATGGCCTTGGAAGTAGAAGGCTTGGGGTCAAATACTATATTAAACACTTAACAATATAATTGGAAGCAAATCATTTAACTTCTCTGATTTGGAACCTTATTGTTTGAACAATAGGGAGAACAAAATTCGTTCTGCTTGGATATCTTGGTGCCTCTGACCCCCTAGTTTCCATCAAGGCTCATCTGAGGTGCCCAATCCTACATTAAGACCTTCTTAATCTCTCAAACTACCTTTTCCCCCTCAAAATTGCCTTGAATGTCTCAGACATTTTTTTGCTTATACCTATTATATGTTGTCTCCTTCAGTTAATCTGTAAGTTTCTTGAGGTCATGTGCTATTCAGTTTTATCCTCGAATCCTCAATACTGCGGTATTGCTAGTCATCTTAACTCTTGTTTTACTACAAAACTCATGACTTTGGGGGGCTGGAGGGGGCAGTGAGACGGAAGCCGTTAGGCTTAAATCCAATTCATTTGCAAATCAAGACATTACTCCTATGATGTCATGGTTCTCTTCAAGAAGGATGAGCAACAAAAATCTGTATCCCAATGTCTAGCACAGTGTCTGACACACAATAAAGGCTTGCTGACTAAGTGACTGATTGAAGATCTGAAGAATAAAGCCATTTATCCATGGCCTCACAACTAATATTTAAATCACACTTAGAGTTTAGTCCTGATTCTAATTCCAATGTCTTTCCACTTTCTGTAGGTGACTCAGTAGTTTATATCTGTTATCTCACTGTATAAGAGTATAATGTCTGTGAGGGCAGGATCTGTTTTATTTTGCATTTATATTCCTAGTATTTAGAACCTAGTAAAGCACTTAGACAAGGAATAGGCAAGTGTGGATGTCCCATTGGAAAGAGTACCTTCAGAAGTAGAATGTAAGTTTCTTGAGGACAGAAACTAATTTTGTTGTTTTTGTGTATCCCAAATCTGGCACATACTAGGTGCTCAGTACATTCTTCTTGATTGGTAGATAAAATCTCAGTTTCATAAAGTATTTAAAAAGTCACATTGGCTTTAGGAGACTGACTCCATCTAATCTTTATGAAACCAATTCTAATTCTTCTTCCCTTGGAACAGCCTAGATTCCAAATTAGTTATTTTATAGCTAAATCCAAAGTGTTATATATATCAAATAGACTTTGGCAGCAACATTTTCCCTCTAGCAAGACTTGTCCACTGAGAGTTGTTTGGATTTGTTGCTTGCTTTTTCCATTGACATGTAAATTTTGTTTCAGATAGTTTCTAAATTCCCATTACTTCTTCTTTAGTCTTTGCTGTGGCTACAGTATGTATTATGTATTAGAAATCTTGAAATTGTATGGAGTATAAACTTAGCTTTGGTTCTAGCCTATCCACGGCCCAATCCTGTTGCAACAAAATGACAACCAAGAAGATAAAATGTAATGCTTTCTCTTTCTAATTGATTGTTGCCAGTATCTCCAGAGTTTTGTGGGGGTTTTATTCTGTGCCCTTAAACAACCTTGGGTTTTTTCTTACAAAATAAGTTGTATACAACTTAAAGGCAAAACCATAAAAACCAGACCGACAGCTAAAAATGAGGCTGACCCTAAGAAAAAGTGTCCTGTTTTTCACCCCCTTTTTTCTGCTTTTTTTTTTCCTTTTCTTTTCCTTCCTTTGCTTCTTTCCTTCTTTCCTTTCTCATGTCTTCCTTCCTTCCTTCCTTACTTTTTATTTTTTTGACATGATCCAAGGGCTTTCAAATGTGTTTGAACTATCAGGTTGATCTCTAAGGTTTCTTCAAACCCCAAATTTCTGATACTGGGATTTCTGATCCTAGTTCTGACTTTCTTTTTTCCCTATTACCCACTGCAGAGTGGGCCTATGAGTGGACCAGCATAAAAACTATCCTCCTCTGGAGCCTCCCTCTTGGAAAGTGCCACAGAAATGACAAATTATCTGCTCTCTATCTCTCCTTCATTGGTGGTCCTTCTTAAGAGTCAGAAGATCTCAGTTCAAATATGCCTAGGTGACCTTGGCCAAGGCAAAACTCCCCTGAGTCCATGTTTCCTCATGTGAAAATCGAAGAGGGTTTGGTTGGGTAACCCCTGAGATCCCTGATAGCTCCATCTCTATGATCTTCTGATCTGATCTTTTTTAAACAGTCTCGTACAACGGAGATAATTCATTCTTTGCTTAGATTACTGCTCAGCTTCCATCAGCTATAGTGCATTTTTGGATAAATTTTGCCAGATCTCTGAGTCTCTTCAGCAACCTTTACAAATCCTCTCTCAGGGAGGCTTACTTTCTGGGAAGGTTTTCCCTGAATTCTAATCTCACATATTTTCTATTGGTTCTCATAGTTTCAATATCAGAGGCTGGCATTTTCCATTGTCTGACCTTGTCCCGAGATTCTGGCTATGTATCTTATATTGGTCCCCAGAGAGGTTTCAAGTCTCTTCAGCTGCTGAGAGAAGGCAAAACTGGGGAGTAGGAATAATAATAAGTGATTATCATGATACTGATGATCTTGGAGCATGACATATAGGACAAAGAGCAAGCTCCGGAGCCAGGATGACTCTGGTTCTGGCCCTTATTCTGATACAACCTGACTGTGTGATCTGAGTCAACTCCCCAAGAATGGCAGTTACTATGAATATACCAATGGCTTTGGTGAAGAGAGTTTCTTCATCAAGGATTTCCCTATATTCATGACACTATACCTACAGGATTTATCCCATGGTGATCATGCAAAAGACCTCCTTTCTCTCAGAGAACTTATATTCATTCTATCAGATAAAGACAACACACAAAAGGGAACAAAATGGGTGCAGGAGAGGGTGGTTGGGAGTTAGGGAGTAAAGCACTGTTGCTTGTAATTGATTTCCCAGTACTTGGCACAGTACCTGGCATACAGTAAGTGTTTACTTGCTGACTGATTAACTTGACAATTATCTTCAAGCTCTACTGTCTGAAATTTGTTTGTATATGATTCTTTTCAAAATACATCTCCCTCATGAGATAGTAAACTCCATGAGGGGAAGAACCATTTTTTGGTCTATATCTCTCAGTTTCTGATACACACTAGGCACATAATCAATGTTTGTTAACTTGATTTAAGGCAGAGTGCAAATGTCATTTTCCGTCCTATTTGTGGGATGTCCTGGCAGAGGGAATTCACTATGAAGAAGCTCTTCCTTTCTACCTAGAAAAGCACCTCTTCTATAGTTCCATGTCTGGGGCACAGGGTCTCACAGATAAGATTTGTCTGAGGCAGAATATGAATCATATTTTACCAACCCATAGTCCAGACTGAAAATCATTATGCAATTCTGCTATAAAACTGCATAGCCTTTGATCCAGCTGTACCACCACTGGATCGGTATTCCAAAGAAAGAGGAAAAAGGGCCCACACTTGCAAAAATGTAGCAGCTCTTTTTGTAGTGGAAAAGAACTGGAAAATGAGTAGATTTCCATCAATTGTGGAATGGCTGAATACATTATGGTATGTGAAAGTAATGGAATATTATTGTTCTATAAAAAATGATGAAGGGGCTGATTTTAGAAAAGCCTGAAAAGATTTACATGAACTAATGCTGAGTGAAACAAGCAGAACCAGGAAAACACTGTATACAGCAACAGCAAAATTATGCAATGATCAACTATGATGAATTTGCTTTTTCTAAGCTGTTCAGTGATCCAAGGTAATCTCAATAATCTCTGGATGGAGAACACCACTCAAATCCAGAGAGGGAACTATGAAGACTGAATGTAAATCAATACATATTATGTTCACTTGTTTTTCATCATTTTTTTTTCTCTTGTGGTTTTCCCCTTTTGTTATGATTTTTCTCTCCCAACATTATTCATAAGGAGATACATAAAAAAGAATGTGTATATGTAACTATAAAAATGTGTCTACATGTAACTGGGAAAAATAAAGATTAAAAAAAAAAAAGATTCTTTTCCCAGAATAAGTCAACCAATAGCAGTGACAACAATAGCTGATGATTTGCTTACTTTCCATCAGTTTTTGTTCCTAACAAAATATTATATTCCAATTCTGCCTAGATTTCTGCAATTTATCTCTGCAAAGAAACTCCTAGAGAAGGAACCCCTTCTACCTAAGTAAGTAGAAACATGTTCTATGACAATGATCTAGAGAATTGGCGGGGAACCCCAGAGGTTAAGTAACTTGCTCAGTCCCTATATGTCATAGAGAAAAACTCAGGTTTCTTCATGATTCTGACTTTTTACTATTCCAGACTTCATCTCTATCCCATTTTTACAGATGATGAAACTGAAGTTAAGAAAGCTGAAATGGTCACAACAATACTGGGCAGTATGTCTATGGTCATTGACCCAAGTCACTTCGCTTCTCTGCGTCACAATTATTTCTCTGTAAAATTAAGGCTTAGTTGGAGCATTTTCTGAAGGTCTCCAGGTTCTAATCCTATTATTCCATGTATTTTTCTAGTTGAAAGAATACTGAATGAACCTTGAGTGTCAAAAGGGATAAATCTGGTACTAGCGAGTTGGGGTAATTTGTGGGATGGTAGAAGGAAATCTAACAATCACATTATCCAACACCTTTATTTTTCAGATGAAGAAAATGATTATGGCCTTCTAGGGGCTTCTTTTGGAGTATAAATAAGGAGAGATACAGAAGAAAAAAAAAAAAAAGGAAAGAGAGACAGGAAGAGACAGAGACAGAGAGATGGAGAAGACATTGAAAGTAGAGAAGGAGGAAGAAAGACAGAGAGAGAGAAAGAGAGAGGGTGAGGGAACTGAGAATGGCAAAGGCTGGAGTAGATCCTGAGAGAGAAGCACAGAAAGAAAGAAAGAGGGAGAGAAATATAGAGAGGGGAGGCTGGGGTACTCCAGGGAATAATGACCTTCAGTATAGTCAATGCTCTTCTATTTTTAGACTCTGTAACAAGGCTGTATGGTAGAGTATCCCACTATTTAGTATGTTAAAATTCATGTGCATAAAACATGAGGCTGCCCTGCCAGGAATTTAGCCCTCATTGATATGCCAAAACAAGTTTATTCAGAGTCAAGTTTGCAAATAGGATCCTGTTTTCTTCCCAGAGTTCTAGTTCACAAGAAAACAAAACATTTCCAGAAGTAATATTGCACTGGGAATTTTTAAGGTTAGAATAATTTACTGTTGATATGAATCCTCAGGAATGCCCCCCGTCTGCCAAGAGAACGCTACATAGACAGCATTATCAGAGCTTCAAGGACCCTACCGCAGCGTTGTGAGAAAGCTTTTCACTTGGAAACTTAAAACCAGACCCAATACCACCCATTGGGGTTCAAAGACAAAACTTGATGGATTTCATTTCAATTTGCTACCCCGCCTCAAAGCACACGGCTACTCTTTTGGGCACGCCAGCCAAACATGGTTATAGGATCATAGATTCAGAGCTGAGGAGATCTTGTTTCATGATGTATAAAAAGCCCTGATTCCTAGTTCTGACTTGGGCTGGAGCTTCATCACCTCAATGAGAATCCAAAGTTTTATGTTAGTTTTGAAATGCAACTCTCACAAAGCCACAAAACCACCCAAGGGGACCTGGGCAAGAAATACACTTGAAGAAATGTGCTATTTTCCCCTTTGTATTTAGGGGATTTGTGTATGGAATCCAGAGTAGTTTTACAGGTCAAACAGCTGATCAGCTGAGTAATACTAAAACTTAGGCATCTAGGCCAAAATGACTCATGCATCACTCTTTGATGACTTGTCAACTCACTATTAAAAACACATCAACTGATACAATTCTATTTGAAGAAACAGCAATTGGGCTGTAGATTGGAGCTGGGTAAGCCTGCAGATACAAAACATCATGAGGAGCAGAAAGGTCAGAACGCCTGCTATCCATTGGGAAGGCCACATCTTGGATGTATGTGGTCCTAAGTTATCTGGGAAAAGTGGGATCATTAGGCACTAGAGTCCTGAGACATATCAACATAATTCTCCATTGATTAAAAAAGCAGGGTCGCAGCACTGCAGGTATTCCCCAGGTAGGGCTGGACACTCCCTAGAATTATGGGGAGCCCCCTTGGATGTCCCCTTGCTCTTGGTCATCCTAGATTCTTTCTTCTTGTTGGGACAATCCCATCAATTTCTTCATTGTTTCCCCAGGAGTGAAGGTAAGACTTGGGATCTCTTACCTTGGGGAAATCAATATAAATCCCCACTGCAGGATTAAGAACAAAAGGCCTGGGAAGTCCCTGAAATGCTTCCTGGTCTACTATAGGCAAAATATTGGACTCCTAGAACTAGTAAAGAGGTCTAGCAGATCTGTAAATAAAAGAGACCATCAATTTATCTTCATTCAATGTCCTTTAGAGATAAATGTTTATAAACTGAGTCATTTTTAGCACTACCCAAGTAGGTTGTAGAACATTACTACTGTTCTTACTACTATTCTTTCTGTTCAGTGTTACTTTGGTATAGAAATATAGTCTTAAAGATAGGATGCCTGGGGTTCAAATCCCTACCTAAGGAACTTATTAGCTTTATGACTGACTTTAGACAGCTCCCTTAATCTCTCCATGCCTCAGTTTCCTCATCTGTAAAACTGCTTCAAAATATGTGACTCTACAATCCTAGGTCCTAGATAAATGACCACATCTTTGACACATCCTGGTTGTGGCCCCCAGAATGTGTCATTTAATTTCAAGATGTTCCAAACAACTCTCCCAGAAAAGGTAAAGTCTTACATTTATAGAAGTCTTCTCACCAGAGAATTTTCTAGGTCAATGAAGTCGCATGTCAAATCCCTGATCCTAACTTATTAAGAAATACCTATTTGTTGTTTTTTAGTCACTCAGTGATATCTGAGCCTTTCTGACTCCATTTGGAGTTTTCTTGGCTAAGATTAGGGATAAGTTTGCTATTTCCTTCTCCAGTGAACTAGGATAATCAGGTTAAGTAACCTGGCTAGGGTGACACAGTTAATAAATGAGTAAAGATGGATTTGAATTTGAATTTTCATGACTTCAGGCTTAGTAAGAGCCATCTAGCTGCCTCTGAAATACCTATATTAAATGTAAATACCAAAAAAAAAAGTATTCTATTTATTTTAATACACAAACTGTATTGAACAATTAGCACCTTTTTAAAGAACTGTTAAGTCAGTGATTAATTTTTGAAAAACAAATTTAGTAAAGCAAAAAGCCATTTTAAAAATAATTTTACTTCAACCTGTTTAATAAGCCATTCCGAACATTACTATAATTCAAACATCTTTAAATGGCATTAGGATTATCTCTTTCCCCCATAAATATTGTTCATTCAAATTATTTCCAGAGTGATGCATGATTTTGTTTTCATTTTTGAATAATCATATTGATCTTTCCTTTTCAAACCTTAAAAAAGGGAAATTAGTGTTGTTGTTTTTTTTTTTTTTTTTTTTTTTTTTTTAGCATTTCTGGAAATTCCATTTTATAATAAGGTAGAAAACACTATTTCCCCCCAAACATTTTCTTATTTTTTTTCCCTTTCAATTATTGTTTTTTCTTATTACATCACACTGATTTCCCCTTAACCAGATCTGCCTCATCATCATAACCACCACCATTAAATTAGTCCATGTCCTCAAAAAAAAAAAAAACTTGGAATCCATCATCGATCATCTTAGGAAGAGATATTCCTTTTTCATATTTCTGAGACTATAACTGTTCATTAAAATGAATTAGAATTCAGCTTCTTTCATCTGAATTACTGGAGTCATTGTGTATATTTTATACTATAAAATGTATATAATGTGCATTATTTTCTCCATTGCCTATGGAGCCTATGCTTCATCATATTCTAATTTTCTTGAATTTACTCTTTATCATTTTGTTATTTCTTACCACACAATGATATTCAATTGCACTCAAATACCACTGTTCCTCAGTGATGGGCACCCCCTTTATTTGCAGGGTGGAATTCTTGGCTATGTTGCTATGAATGCTTGGTCTAGGGTCTTTGACTTCCTTAAAGGCTATGCCCAGTAGGAAATGATTGCTAGCACATAGGGCGTGATTCCTTTAGTGACTTTTCTCCTGTTTCTCAAAAGGATAGAATCAATTATATATAGAAACAAGAAGTTTATACAATGGTCAATTTGAATTGATGAGACTCTTCTCAACAATGTGAGGATTCAGACCAGTTTCAATGATCTTAGAATAAAGAGAACCATCTGCATCCAGAGAGAGGACTGTGGAAACTGAGTGTGGATCACAAACACAGTATTTTCACTTTTCTGTTGTTGTCTGCTTGCATTTTGTTTTCTTTCTCATTTTTTTCCCTTTTTGATCTGATATTTCTTGTGCAGCACGATAATGGTGGAAATACATATAGAATAATTGCACATGTTTAATATATATTGGATTATTTGCCATCTAGGGAAGAGGATGGGAGGAAGGGAAGAACACAAGTTTTGCAAGGGCAAATGTTAAAAACTATCCATGAAGATATTTTGAAAATAAAAATCTTTAATTAAAAAAAGAAGAAGAAGAAAGAATAGGATCAGTTCAGAATTCTACCAAGCACAATGTAGTGTTATCACACAGTCCCTCTAACATCAAGTTCCCAAAATATATTTTCAAAAGAATGTTTCCCTAAGGATGCAAAAGCACTTACATTTTATTGTCTGTATTACATAATTTATTTTTAAGTTTGTAATACTAGCAGAAGAAAGATTGAAAAATTAGGCTCCCCTTGGGCAGTATGGCATTTTCAAATCCATTCCCCCAAATCCAAATTCAGTGCCGACCTAGAACAATATAAGACACTTCTTCTCTACCTCTCAATCGCCCAATCCCTGGCCTATGCTCTCTGCCTTGAAATCCTTAAATGAAAACCACAAGTCTCTATACAAGGTATGTTGTCATTTGCATTTTTTTTAGCACTGGCAAAATTGACAACATGGAAATTCAATAAGCAAACATCTGTTCCATAGGTTGAATAAATAGTAATGTGCTTTTCATTTGTTTGTTTGTTTGGGAGAAGGGAGGAGGTGATGGTTCTTGCCTGTGATCATATTGGTATAAAATGGTCCTTGATGAGAGATAGACCTGGAGCACTAATGCAAGAGACTTGTTCAGGGTCACAAACTAATAGGAATTCAAAGGCAAGATTTGTCTTCTTGACTGCTCACTAAGCTTCTCTGTGTATCCAATACTCATGTATTCTTTTTAACTTTAGCTGTACTTTAGATATAGAAAGGAGAAGGAAAAGAGTTCTGACATGATTACAATAATCTAGTTGAGAAATGATGAGTCTAGTAACAGAGAGAAAAGAGAAGCAGATATAAATCAGGGCTGAACTGATTGGCTGGTGATGTGGGCTGACAGAAGGGAGAAGGGAAAGATGACTAGGATTGTGATCAAGGTTAACTGAAAAGATAGCAGTGCTCTGGACAAAAAGAGGGACAGTTGGAAGAGAGGTGGATTTGAAGAAAAAGATAATTAGTTTTGTTTAATTCCTATTGAATTTGAAATGCCGAGTGGATGTCCCTTTTGGACTGCCCAGTGATCAACTGGGAATGTGTGTGTGTGGAGCCTAAATTTGGAGGTAAAATATGGATGTCTATAGGAACTCATAAAGTCTCTGAAAAGAATTGTGGAGAGAAAAAAAGGTCCAAGACAGAGCTCTGGAGTGCATCCCAATAAGATATGAACAATGATCCAACAGAGGAGACAGAAGGAAAGACCAAAGATTCAAAAGTTCAAATAAGAAAGAGTTGGCAAGAAGAGATTGGGGTTATTAGCACTGAATGCTTCAGAGAGATTCAGAAAGACAAAGACTAAGCAAAATCCTTTGGATTTGGCTATTAAAAGTTTCAGAGTAAGTAGACTTTTGTCTTCCCCTATTCTCTTAGTGATGCTAATGTTTGTATCCTGTCGTATAATGTGTGGCCATTTTTCAGACTTTATGAAGAGGCCATCAATCATACTTGGACAAGTTGGACCACCTTGATTTAAGACTCATACCAATGTCTTAATTTTAATGATAAATGCAGGATCTTTCCACTGGTCTAGTTTACTTAGTTATCATGATCAAGACTTTTTAGGATTCATATTGGAATAGGGTCAGGAAAATCTGTTGAAACTATAATCCCCAAACCACAAACCTAAGTATTTCTCATGTATCAAAGCTGATCTAATGAGATACAAGGGCTGCATTGTGGAGGAGGGGGTTTAATCAATAATTGTTCATCACAAGATGTTTCCAAAGACTGATGGAATCTTAGGGAAAATCCAGATGTGAAATTCAATTTATTCCAAGAATATAACAGGAAATCAAATGATTGGTCTAATGTTTACCCCAACAATGTGTGTCCTTGAAGTTTCACTAATGCTTTGTAAGGTTTGTTCTTTGGCAGATGAAAAGATGCTTACATAGTTCTAAGTACTAATGCAAAATTTTCTAACTGAGCCTAATCTGTATTTGTTTCTAGAGGAGCAAAAAGTTGATATTTCTGGTAAAAAGAGCACCCCAAAAAATCCCCTTGGTATTTTAAATGCCTCCATATTGAGGTAGTTTCTTACTAAAGCATAAACATACTGCAGTGTACAAAAAATAAACATGAAAAAGAAAACACAGATGTACACAGCACTTACTTAATTTCTTTCTTTTCCCTTTGGAGAATCAGAAGACAATCTAATGGCATGAAAGGCCAGAATCTCAAAACTGGAAGGGATCTCAGTGGCCATTTTCTCATACCCATTTTTAATAAACCTTTCTATGATATATCCAGAAAGTAGTTACATAGCTTGCTAGAAAGCCATTGATTGAGAAGTAATTCACTGCTTCTCAAATTAGCCAGATTTGTTTGTTTTCCAGTGAATTGGAAACTCAAGCAGTCCCTTCAACATGTGGCCCTTCCTGCTTTCCTGGGTCAGGTATGCCTTCATCTCCCCACCCCCACCCCCATTACCTTTCACTCTTCTGTACAGACTGACATATTTACAAGTTGTCTCCTCCATTAGAAGGGAATCTCCTGGAAGGCAGAGTCTAATTAATTTTTGACTTTATATCCCTAACTCCTAGCTGAGTATCTAGCACACAGTAGGTTGTTAATACATGCTTCTTATTTGATTGACTGAATTTCATTATCTTGTAACAGATTAATAAAGGAACTCTTTTCCAGTGGTCTGAGAGGAATAGGTGTATTTGTTTGACTTGACCTCTATATATTTGTTTGACTTGCTTTGCTTCTTTATTCCTACTGACTTTCTTTTGGATGCTCCCTGTGCATGGGGAAGGGGAGGAGTCAGTAATTCACTCTGTATTTACAATTCTCTCTTCCACATCTCAGGGGCAAAGGGTGCAGCACCCAGAGATCTGAAAAATCCATGTAAAACTTTTTTTTAGCCTTCCCTTCATACCAGAGAAGACTGATTTTTCCCCTTTTCCTTATATGAGCATATGCAGTACTTTATTATAAAATCTGTGCTAAGTATTGGGTCATAGGTTCCATGTCATCAGGTTAGATTGGATAGCTCTAACATCCCTTCTAGCTCTGGATCTAGACATACTTTTGGTTATGGTCAGGAAGGGCAACAGAAACTAGGAGAATTAGAATGAAGTCCAGAAGCATAGCAGAGAAATCTGTCCTGAAAGTAGATAGAATCCTACTAGAGGTCTGTCAAAGGGACTGAGGTCTTTCTAGGAGTAAAGCTAAGGGAAGGGGCTCATCTTGAAGTCCAAAGCTCATTTCTGCTTACTATTCATTGGACCTTGAAAGTTTCACACTTAGTAGCCTTTAAATATCCCCAGAGTCCCAAGAAGGAAGTCAGTCTCTTTCAAGCACCTGATCAATCACTTTGACACACTGAGGGAGAACTACTTGGCCAGTTCTTAAAGCCTGTCATATTTTCCAGGCACTATCTTCTTGTTTTGACCTTTAGGATGTTACAGAATCACACGTTCATGATATTAGCTTTTCTCTTTGGTTTTAAGTTTAATGGTGTGTGATTTTAGCACCCAGAAGCTCCAATTTAGAACCAGCTTTGGGGAAACAAAAGATGGCAGATGTGGCTAAAATCACAATCAACTCAACAAGTGTCTATTAAGCACTTATTATGTCCAAGGCTATTATATGTCATGGTATGAGAAAAGAAAGAAAAAGGGAACTCAGTTTATCTTTCCTTGTGTTTATATGAAATGAAAAATACAGTTTCACTCAAGCTCTAAACTCACATCACTCAGCCAAGCTCTATACTCACATCAATCAGTCAGCCAACAAACATTTACTAATCACCTATTATCCAGGTATTGGTCTAAGCCTTTGGACCAGAAGACAATTCCTGTTCTCCAAGAATTCATAATCTAATGAGAGAGACAATTAAAAATACACATAGACACACAACAACAATAACAAGCTATATACAGAATAAAGAGGACATAATTAAGAGAGGAAGTACTAGAATGAAGAGGACTCGGGATTAAAAGGAAGCCAGATAGGTCAGCAATCACAGTAAAGGAGAGAAAGAGTTCCAGACATGGGAGACAGCTAGAGAAAATTCTAGAAAGGCTTAGTGGTTAACCAAAAAAACAAAAGGGGTAGAGAGGCAGTTTTACTAAATTAAAAAGTACTTGTTAAGTTGTAAGGCATAAAAAGACTGGAAAGGTAAGAGGGGCCTAGGATATAAAAGATTTTGAATGGCAGAACATTTTGTATTTGCTCCTGGAAGAGATGAAAACACACTGGAATAAATTGAATAAATGGGAGTGATATAGGTTTTAGCTTTAGGAAAATCACTTTGGTGGTTGAAGGAAGGATGGCCTTGTTGAGCTTGGGAAAGGGGGACCCAAAAGTTTGGGGTCACAGATTGGTGTCGTGAGGTATCTCAAAAGAGTTCACAGGTTTGAACCCATCTCCTAGTCAAGGAGCAAAGTTTATTGAAGTGACACCATTACAAAGCGGGCTGGAATTCTCAGAAAATTCAGCAGAGAAACAGAGCAAGGAGACCCATTTATCCAGCTTCTGTTAGAGATATGCTAATTCTATGGCTCATAGGTAGGAAGGAGGAATGGTCTCCCGAATTAGGTTCTTGATGACCAACAGATTATCTACCAGTCAGCAATGAACTGAGGAGTGGTCTACTCACTATTGTCTCAGGAGTTTGATCTGTGGGACTGTCCTGAGGCCAGAAGCTATCAGACAGATTGGGTGTGGGAATTTTCATAGGCAGACTCCAATGCCAGAGGATCTAGAATCATTGACTTATTGCCAGAACAGAAGTCTCCTCTAAAATCAGGGGACCGCAAAATCATATTACATCAGACTGAAGTAGGGAGAGACTTGAAGCAGGCTAAGCTATTGCAATGGTCCAGGCCTGAGGTAGCAAAGGCTTGCACCAGGATAGGAGCAGTGACAGAGGAAAGAAGGGACCATATTCAAGAGATACTGAAAAGGTGAAGTCAACGGACCTTGAAATCAACTTGGATATAGGAAGTGAGAGATAGGGAGGAATTCAGGATGACTCCTTGTTGTGTGCCTGAGAGAATAGAAGGGTGGCCTCTAGAGTATTGGAGAAGAAGGGAATGGGAAGGTGTTGGGGAAGAGATCATGGGTTTTGATTGGGATATGTTGGGGCTGATCCAATAGAAAAATTTCTCTCTGGATCATTATGTCTCCATCCAGATTGTAATCTGGGAAATACTAGGCTTCCAAGGATATGAGTAAGATGAATATGGATAAGCAGATCCCCAGATCATTTAAATGCACTAAAAGTAACAAGTACAAAACAACCTTCATTCCATCCCAGAGGAAATAAACAAAATGCAAAATACTCATAGAATCTCTGAACATAGAAAACACATGAAAGGTTTCTCAGTAGTCCATTAATTTTTTTTTCCCTCATGGGTCCCATTTTTCCATGGGAACCTACAATCGTTACTAAAACCCACCCATTGTTTGGACTTTTCTTTTCTTAGAAAGGAACTAAACATGGCATTTCCAGAGGGACAATGTCACAATATTACAATGACTGCCTCATGCCCACATGTCTTTTTCCTAAGTCATAACTTTAGTCCTTTCAAGTTCCTCCAGCTGAGAGGGTCCCATGAGCAAACCCTCTTCTCTTTCTAGGGAAATTCCCTTTTCTAGAGAGAAGGCCAGATCTCTGAACTCTTCAACTTGGGGTTACTCATGTAAGGCAACCCCCAAGGCTGGCACCTCCCTAGGAATCTCCCTTCTCTGACTAGAAGTTGACATTCTAGGTCCCTGCTTCCCTAGAATGTCCAATCTCCCCAGCCTTAAGTTACAGACCAGAATTCAGGAATGACATTTTCCATGAACTCCCCTTTGGTGCCATGTAGGCAAGCTTGTATAGCTCCCATGTCGGTCTCAAGGGCTGCTGCAATCTGTTGGGCTGGGAAAATCCACTCCCAAGTCTCTGATCTCTGGATTGTACTGAAAGGAATAAAAGTGGAAAGCAGCAGCTGGCCAGGAGCTCTCCTCTCCTCCTCTGTGTCACTGCACACATCTAGCTCCCATGGGTGTCTTTCCCCAAAATACACTTAAATGGCTCCCAATAGGGGAGGAGAGAAGCATATACCCCATGCATCCACCAGCACCGTCATTATGTCCCAGAGAATTACAGAATGAAAAAGATGAAAAGAAACCCAAAGGTCAGGTGTGCAGCTCTCCTTTGGAGGTAAGCACAAAAAAGGCTCTTCTCAGAAGTCTAAACTGTGGTGCTGAGGGGATAGCCCCACTGAAGTCCATCCCTCATGGGATTCCAAGAAGAGGGGTGAGGTGGACTTTTGTGATCTTAAATGAGTCATTATGGAATGGAGAAATAGAGCCCCCAACAGATTCACCTCCTAAGTACAGTTAGAGAACTCTTCATCTCCCATTATACTGTCTCCCCAGTTCAATGTTCAAAGCAAGCCTACCCGATGGTGCCATGGCACCTCTGAATCAATCCATGCCTGGATTAGCTCCCTAGAGATTTGGAACAGCTCTCAGTGGCTGAAAAGTCACTTGATATCTCTGTACCTCACTTTCTGTAGTATATCCCAATGCCTTGAATGAAAGTCTCAATAGCATCCATGATACACAGTTCTTAAACATCACCAAAATTAAATTGGGAAATGTGGGTGAGGTTCTTGCCCTACCGCAGATGAAGAGATTGAAACTTACACTCCTTCCAACCCATAATTGTACAAGGTCAACAGAATCTTACCAAGTTTTTCTGGACTCATCTCAGTGAGGCTGGTGTAGAAAAGAAATATAGATATATAAAGATACAGCCACAAAAGTTATCAGTGAGGAGAAACAATAGAAATGAAAAAGCTTCCCCTCCTGAAGGGAAAGTACTTGAGTGAGACTCATCAGGGACATCAGTCTCTCTGAGATGGGGAATCTGAACTGAGCCTTGAAGGACATGGAGGATTCTGAAATGTAAAGAAGAGAGATAGCTTTAAAAACAAATAAGGGTGCTGTCACATGTGCACATGGGGAAGAACTTTATTTAAGCAGGGAAATCTAGTGGTGGGGCAGTAAGTAAAAATAACGAAGATGGCTTAGATTTAAGTTCATTTGTTGGTTTGTTCTAATACCTAAAGGCAACTAAACTAAGGGATAATAGAAATCATAGCATGTTACCTTGTTTTGTCCACACTCCATCTCACAATAACCCTGGAAGCTAGGGGAGGCAGGGATTCCTTTACCTATTTTACAGATGAGGGGACCGAGGTCAAGCAAATTGGGTGAGCTGCTCAAAATCACTGTAACTGTCTGTCTGTACAAAGAATCTGTATCTGCATCAAGTGTGTTTGCTTCAAGATTTTTTTCTGTCTTTTTCCTTTTATAGTGTGTGTGTAGGGGGGAAGAGGGCAGGGATACAAATCACTTAATATCTGTTTGCCTCAGTTTCTTCATCTATAAAATGGGGAAAACAACAACACTTACCTCTTAAGGTAGTTGTGAGAATGAAATAAGATACCACAGTGCTTGGTACATAGTAGATGCTATATAAATGCTTACTCCCTTTTCTGCCCTCCACCCTTCATGTAATTTCATTTTTGGTTGGTGGAGATTAAAGCGGGGGTGGGAAATGAGATATTGTGAACAGATGAATATGAACGAAACCAGGCACTAGGTATGTGCAAGTTGCATTAAACATCACGGGGTCATGGATTTAGACCACAAGAGGATCTATGAGAGAACTGAGGCACAGAAGATAAAGTGATTTGCCTAAAGTCGCACAGAGAGTGGAGCCATCATGTAGCTGTGGAATATAGAGGAAGTGCTTGGAGAGGTGCCGTGACTTGTGTGAGATTTGGGTGGAACCAGAATGAATTGGGGCTCTATTTCTTAATCATCTTTTTGACTTAAATGTGTGTTCTTTGAAGACAGTTGCTCAGTCATTTCAATTGTGTCTAATTCTCCATGAGTATATTTAATGTTTTCTTGGCAAACATAATGGAGGGATTTGCTATTTTTTCTTTGCCTATTCTACAGATGAGAAAACTAAAGCAAATAGGATGAAGTGATTTGTCTAGGGGCACAAGTTTTGCTAACTGTCTGAGGTTATATTTGAACTCAGAAAGATGATTCTTCCTGACTCCAGGCCAAGTACTGTGTGCATTACGACACCACCTAGCTGTCGAATTTGAACAATGAATGAAGGAGCTAAAGAATATAAAGAAACTAGAATTTGTTTCTTCTCCCTCCTTTTCTTCCTTCCAGCCTTCCTCCCTTCTTTCTTTTCCTACCTCCCTTCTTTCCATCCTTCCTCTCTTCCTTCTCTCCTTCTTTTCCCTCTCTCCCTCCCTTCCTTCCCCCCTTCCTTTTTTTTTTCTTTCCTTTTCCCTTTTCCCTGCTAAGGACATAGAGTTCAGTAGCTATCTATATTTATTTCCTGTGTGTTTTTGAAATAGAAACGTTGAGACCAAGATCAGTATCAAAGGGAAAACTTCTCTTAGAAGCAGGCCTTGGACCAAGAAACAATTTGATAAGAAGAATCTAATTATACCATGTTGAAATTCACTATGAGATTTGTCCCATGATCCATCTCAAGGGAAGGGAAAGGTCGCGAGGATTTTCAAGGTCAAATCTAACTTTGGGCCTCCCCCAAGTTTGGCTCCATGCCATCTTATAGCATATTAAGTCCTAAAACCAAAGGCCTGATACCCCCAAATAGTCACTTCTTGGAGCCACACTTTCCTCCCCAAGCACACGATAAATACATGCTTAAAGCTTATGATCTGCTGAAAGACCTGGGGGTATTTATCCTGGAGAAGGGAAGAGTCAGGTTGGGCAAAAGGAAAGGAACAGAGTGTTCAAATATGTGAATGATTATCATTTGGAAAGGAGAGGAAACTTAGAATCTTAGCTCTAGAGCTATAAGACCATGTAGTTCAGATGGAGAAACTGAGGCCAGAAAAGTAAAGTGAGTGGCCCACAATGACCTATGCTATCATTTCAAAGGAGGGATCTGAACCCCAAACCTCTGACTTTGGAGATAATATTCTTTCCATTGTGCCAATACACCCCAAGGGGCAGAACTTGTAACAATGGATCCAAGTTGCACAAAAGACAAATTGAGGCTAGATATCAGGAAAAACTTTCTAACAGGAGAGTTGTCCCAAGGAGGGATAGGCTGCCTCCAGTGGATTGGGTTTACTTCCTTGGAGGTGTTCAGTTGGATACTAGATAAGAAATTATCAAGAATTTGAAAATGACTCTTCTTACTCAAACATGCACCAGACTCCATTATTACCAATGCTCTCCCCCAGATCATCAATTCTGTGACTTTATGATTCAATATAAATAAGTTGTAACCAAAATTACTATGTAAGAAAGACTCAGTGGAAGGTGTGAGTGGGAGCATCTTCCTGAAAAGAGAAATGGACTAGGGACAGGATTTCCTGAGCACATCGTTCATACTTTGTTCATACTTTCTGCCCGAAACTTTGCTTTCACTCCTACATGATTACTGTGGTACTTCTGAAGCCAATAGGATTATCTTTATTCCCTGAGCAGAGGATAAGTTTAATAGTCACAATAATAATGTCATTCTTCTCATACACAGACCACCTTATGGTTTCAGAGCCAGAGTGCAAAGAATGCGGACATTAAGAGTAAGAAAATTTTGGGTTCCAATCACACTCAGAGACGTCCTAGTCATGTGCCAATAGTGATAGAGTTGAGATGTCAAAGGACTTCCAGGGCTTAGAATGGGCAAGTGCTTCCCCCTGACACCTTTCTTTTCTTTTTCTTTTTTTCCCTTAGGGGATAGGGATGAGGTTCATCATACTTAGCATATTTCCTATGTGTTTTCAAAAATGCAGAATTGAGATTGAGAAGGGAATTAGAGAGAAAATTGTCCCCAGTTTCATGGAAAAATAATTTGATAAGCAGAATCTCATTAGGCCCCACTGGGATTTACCAGAACTTGATGTCCAAGACTGTTTTTAGAGAAGAGAAAGCTCGAAAGAATTCTTCAAGGCCAACTTTGGGTCCAGTTTCAGAAGGGTGATTCCTTGCCATTGATTTCATCATAATCAAGCAAAAAACTCAATTAAATGCCTAAAACTTCATAATACAAAAAACTTAAGAGAAAGTGGAAGGTCATCAGCAAAGTGCTCTGGAGTTGAAAGAGCAGAAAGAGGAGCGTGAGTGGTTGGGTTTCCTGAGTTTGATTGCTGTCGGGTTCCACAGATCTGGATACTTCTGCTTCACTTCTGGCTCCTTTTCCCTGTACGAAAATAAGCCTTCTGTCCAAATTTACTGGCAGCTCAGAAATCATAGAGGATAGGAATGGAGTCCCTGACCAGAAGTGGAGTTTCCCTTATACTTCAATGTTATTCTTACTAGGCTACTATCTGGCCATAACACTGGGATTAGCATCAGGAAGACCTGAATTTCAATCCTTGAGTCTCTATCCATCTCTGTTTAAAGGTGGTCCTGGACCACACATTTAATCTCCATGTGACTTTGATAACTCCCCAAGACCTAACTGCTGTACCCTTGACCTGTTGGCAAAGAGTGTTTCCACCCACACTGGGTGTCCCCTATGTTGATGATGACTAGTTCTTCCTCTATGGCCTTCTCATTGAGCCCATAAGAAATCAACAGTTTGGAGCGAGGACTGGAGCACCAGGTTCAGAATCAGGAAGACTTTGGTGCACATTCTAACTGATTTATATTGTTTTATGAATCTGGGAAAGTCAACCTCTTTAACACACTGTGGTGAAGAGTAGTGACCATGAGAGTCCCCACGTGTCATTCTCTGCCCCAATCAGTCATAGGTCAGGGGAGAGGTTATCATTAATTTGACTTTTATAGAAGTTTATATTTTCATAACAATTTGAGATTTGCAGATCATTTTATATCATTTCATTCCTGTGAATAAAATATGTGATGGACTGTAGTTGATATTATTAGCCCTATTTTACAAATGATCAAATTAAAGCTTATAGTGGTTAGGTAGCAAGTATCCGAATCAGAACTCCAACTCAAGCCAGACTCTGAGCTCCATTGTCTATGCATTATAAAGGAGTTAAGGATGCAGGTTCCAGAAAAGGAGTTTGGGCACATAAGCACAATCCCACATGGGAGGGGGGGGCTCTATCCACCTACCCCCAAAGAAAAGGATCAGCACAGCCAAGTCGAACCCCTTCATTCTCCCATAGCTCAATCTGCTCCTTTAAAATTTTATTATCATATCTCCTTTGCCCATAGAACTGTTTTGAGTCAGATCCCAGGGCCATAGGTTGGAGCTCAAAGGAAAGTCAGAGGCTAGATGGTTTAATTTCACTTTGCAGATGAGGAAATTGGGGCTCAGCAAATTTGACTGACTTGTCTAAAGTTACAGCAGAGGCAAGACTTAAAGCCAGGTGTCCTCAGATTCTCCAACCTGGGTACTTTCCATGATACTTTACTACTTCCTCATTAAGGTAGCTGAAAATATGAAACTGCCAAGCCATATGGGAAAGTGAGATGATACTATTTTTCTTAGAAAGTCTGTAGG
Source organism: Antechinus flavipes (assembly GCF_016432865.1). Taxonomy (NCBI): domain Eukaryota; kingdom Metazoa; phylum Chordata; class Mammalia; order Dasyuromorphia; family Dasyuridae; genus Antechinus; species Antechinus flavipes. The sequence continues at coordinate 11,211,086 of NC_067402.1, forward strand.
ATTTTATCTAAAGCCTGCATGGTTGTTAGTATGAGGGCTTGGATCTAAACCTTCCCATGACATCTTTTGGTTCTATAATTCTAATGATTTCATTTCCACAAATCTCAGGTGTGTGTGTGTTCAATCAATTAATCAGTCAACTAATGAGCATTTGGGCCAGGCACTGTGTAAACTTTGGCAGATCAAAGAAGGGGAGTGGAGAGGCAATATGCACCATATATAAAATACATTCAAAGGAACTTCGGGGAGAAGTGAACACATTACCAAGTTGTGGGGTTTTAATAAAGACCAGCTGTAGTCAGAAAATGAGTCTTGTACACCAGAGATTCTAAGAGGCAGAGATGAGGTATATTAATTCCAAACTAGGGGTTTGGTTAATGCAAAGACACTATGGTAGGAGATGGAGTGTTGTGTGTGAGAAGCACCAAGAAAGCAGATTTGACTAACCCAGAGGGTGCAGAGGGGAGTAAAGTGGAATAAGACTAGAAAGACATGATGGGGCCAGGCTGGGATGAGATAAATGACCAAATGAGAGAGTTTACATTTGGTCCAAGATAAGAGGGAGCTGCTGCAGTTTCCTGAGAACAACATGGTCAGAAATGAACTGGAGTAAAAATACTTTGGCAGCAGACTAAAGAATAGGTTGAAGTGGGAAGAGGCCAGAGGCAAGGAGACTGAGTAGTTCATCACAAAAAAATCATCACATGATGCATGTAGGGATGAGCTCAAGATATTGTGAGGTCGAAAAGGAATGAAGCATTTTTATTTTGTACTTCTGTTAGTTTGTAGATTTTAGCCATATAACATGGGATGGCTTCATAAGGCTGATTCTTTTTTTAATAATTTTTTTATTGACAGAAGCCATGCCAGGGTAATTTTTTACAACATTATCCCTTGCACTCACTTCTGTTCCAATTTTTCCCCTCCCTCCTTCCACCCCCTCCCCCAGATGGCAGGCAGTCCTATACATGTTAAATAGATTACAGTATATCCTAGATATTTGTGTGTTTTCTTGTTGCACAGGGAGAATTGGATTCAGAAGGTATAAATAACTAGGGAAGAAAAACAAAAATGCAAGTAGTTTATATTCATTTCCCAATGTTCTTTCTTTGGGTGTAGCTGCTTTTGTCAATCCTTGATCAATTGAAACTGAGTTAGATCTCTTTGCGAAGAAATCCACTTCCATCAGCATACATCCTCATACAGTATTGTTGAAGTTTATAATGTTTATAATGATCTCCTGATTCTGCTCGTTTCACTCAGCATCAGTTCATGTAAGTCTCGCCAGTCCTCTGTGTATTCATCCTGCTGATCATTTCTTACAGAACAATAATATTCCATAACATTCATATACCACAATTTACTCAACCATTCTCCAATTGATGGGCATCCATTCATTTTCCAGCTTCTAGCCACTACAAACAGGGCTGCCACAGACATTTTGGCACATACAGGTCCCTTTCCCTTCTTTAGTATCTCTTTGAGGTATAAGCCCAGTAGAAACACTGCTGGATCAAAGGGGATGCACAGTTTGATAACTTTTTGAGCATAGTTCCAAATCGCTCTCCAGAATGACTGGATGTGTTCACAATTCCTGTTTTCAGTGTCCCTGTTTTCCCACATCCCCTCCAACATTCCACATTATCTTTCCCTGTCATTCTAGCCAATCTGACAGATGTGTAGTAGTATCTCAGTGTTGTCTTAATTTGCATTTCTCTGATTAATAATGATTTGGAGCAGATTTTCATATGGCTAGAAATAGTTTCAATTTCTTCATCTTAGAATTGTCTATTCATATCCTTTGACCATTTATCAATTGGAGAATGGCTTGATTTCTTATAAATTAGAGTCAATTCTCTATTTTGGAAATGAGGCCTTTATCAGAACATTTGACTGTAAAAATGTTTTCCCAGTTTATTGTTTCCCTTTTAATCTTGTCTGCATTAGTTTTGTTTGTACAAAAACTTTTTAATTTGATATAATCAAAATTTTCTATTTTGTAGTCAATAGTGATCTCTAGTTCTTCTTTGGTCATAAATTCCTTCCTCTTCCACAGGTCTGAGAGGTAAATTATCCTATGCACTTTGAAATTTATTTATAATCTCATTCTTTGTGCCTAGGTCATGAACCCATTTTGACCTTATCTTGGTGTACGGTGTTAAGTGTGAGTCAATGCCTAGTTTCTGCCATACTAATTTCCAATTTTCCCAGAAATTTTTGTCAAATAATGCATTCTTATCCCAAAAACTGGGATCTATGGGCTTGTCAAACACTAGATTATTAAAGTTATTGGCTGTTTTATCCTTTGAACCTAATCTATTCCATTGATCAACTAGTCCATTTCTTAGCCAATACCAGATGGTTTTAGTAACCTCTGCTTTATAATTTTAGATCTGGTACAGCTAGACCACCTTCATTTGATTTTTTTTTCATTAATTCCCTTGAAATTCTTGACCTTTATAAGGCTGATTCTTGAAGCCACATGTTAGTGATTTCTAAATGTCAGAAGATTGCAGATTTAGCAAGAGATGGGGGGAGGGGGGCTTAGAGATGGCTTACTTCAGCAGTGTCAAAGTCAAATACAAGAAAGGACCAGTAAACTGTATATAAGAATCCCTCTAGGTCACCACATCTTAACATTTTCTGTATTTATTTTGTTAAATATTTCCCAATTATTCTTTAATCTGGTTCTCTACACTCAGAAGTGATTGTGGCAACATGATGGTGTTTGATAGCTCTGATCTACTCCGACCTTGCTCTGGGACTCAGTTTTCACCCTGGGGAAAAATATATGAATGAAAGATTCCTATAGACCACATTATGACATGCAGCCATAGGTGCAGCTTCCTGGATTGGTCCATCAGGATATTTGTCTTGGAAAGGCACCATGGAAAGATAAGAAGTTGGGCCAAGTACACTGCCGCTGTGATATTGTATGGAGCTTTAAAAATTACACCCTCCATATTACTCTGCTTCTCCATATGGAGGAGTACAGGTAGGAAGGAGAGACAGAGGCAGAGAGGAAGGAGAGACAAAAAGAGGGAGAGACAAAGACAGGGAGACAGAAAAAAGAGATGACAGAGAAAGAGACAGAGAGAGACACAGAAATGGCACAGAGAGAGAGACAGAAACAAAGACAAAGAAAAAGAGACACAAAGAGATGACAGAAACAGAACGAAAGATAGACAGTGAGAGAGGCACAGAGAGAGAAAAGAGACACAGAGAAAAACAGAGACTGAGAATATTTCTTAAAAAAAACTTTCCATGTGTCAGTCCATTGTGCTAAGTTCTGGGGATACAAACATAAGCAAAGAAAATATTCCTTGACCTCCAGAAAAAGTTTAAGAAATTGCACAGAGGCCTGTTTTGAGATAAAGAAAGACAAAAATTCCCCTATTGCAGCCAAGGTGCAGAATCTGGAGTTTGAGGTAAGAGAAAGTGATAATAGAGAAAGAAAAGCACGTGGTAGTCAGAGTGCAGTCCTTTCAAGTTATTGACAAAAAACTGATTATGCACAAGGAACTGTTGATACCAAGAATAGCAAAAACAGTCCTGACTCTCAAGAAGGTCACAGTTTGATGGAGAAGACAAGATGTAATCCCATGCACATATCATGGGGAGGAGAGAGCTGGAAATCCACTTGGATGATGTCCATGGGAGTCTCCTGCTATACCCTTCAGGCCCAATTCATTGTCCATCTGAAGTACCAGTCAGTGATTGTTGTAGTGATGAGTTAAACGCCCTGGGATTATCATAAAAGTCTGAGGATGGTAGTCAAAAAACCCTCATGGTGAACCGTATGGCAACTGGAGTAACAAAAAGAAGCTAAATAAAACTTCACGCCACAAAGACTTTGTTGGAGTGAGACTTAAGCAGAGGCTATGCCTTTTGAGCACCATGAAAGGAAAATCTCAAATTCCAGAAAAAGAGGGGCCATCTGAGGAGCATATGGGTAAATTTAAGATGAAAAACTAATCTATCTGCTGCTAAGTATTATGTAACAAAAAAGCTGTAGTAACTGGAGGTATATTCCCCCTCCAACTCTGGATTTTTTAATGTGGAACTTCCATTGCTGCTTCATCTCATGTTAGTCTGATCATGTCTTGTCACCTAAATATGATTTATCTCACCCCCATTCATGAGTCAGGGCTGGAAATAGGAAGCAACCTTCAGAAGATGTGGTTTTTCAGGGTGTCACGAAATAGGACTCCCTTTCTGTTACGTCTTGTGGCTTTGGTGGAGATAACTGTAGGTGTTAGACTTGTTATTATTTAGGAAAATTTGATCTTGGTTTGGGTTTTGGTGACATAATATCTTGTCATGAATTAAGGCTTGACTTGGTCCCTTGGGGGTAGATTCCTGTATTTCATGGTAGCATGAGGATGACTCAACATTTTCAAAGGGGAGAATGGAAAGAAAACTCCAGCAAAGCCTCTGACCCATTTGGCAATAACATACATTTCTGTTATCTTGGTGATGGTACCACTAAGTTTGGAAGGGATTCCTCACTCCTGTACTTGACTCCCCAAACTACAAGCCTTCATAGCCTTTACCTTCCATGTAAGCCTAAACTGAATAAATGTAAAGAAAATACATCCAAATGAATATACAAATACATCCAAATAAATACAAGGAGGTCAGGGTATGCTTTTGGTTGTTTAGTCACTGCAGTCACATCTGATTCTTTGTTACCTGATCTGAGATTTTCTTGGCAAAGATACTAGGCTAGACTAGTTTGCCTTTTCTTCTCCAATTCATGGGAGCCCATCTTGGGCTCTCTTATCTCATTTATCTAGACTATTTTTCTTGGTCATCTCATCAGCTCCTTTGGATTCAATCAATATCTCTATGCTGAGTATTTTTAAATCAATATATCATTCGTCACTCAAACTATATCCTATAGGCATCTCAAACTCAACAAGTCCAGAACTGAACCCTTACTTCCTTCCATCCTAAATCCTCCCTTCTTCCCAACTTTTCTAGTACTTCCAAGAACACTACTATCTTCTCAGTTATTCAACTTCAAAATTTTAATTTCATCTTTAATTTCTCACTCACGTTCACCCCACACAGATGTTCCATTGACTGAATTCAGATTTTCGGCCCTATAAAACTAGTACTTTGTCTCTTAAATTATGTTTTATTTAATCAACTTTAAGCCCTTGTAAGCTTAATCTTCTATGATTAGAATGACCAAAACTGACTGTTTTGGTCATTCCTTCCCTAGAACCTTCTCCAAGAAGAAGAAAGAAAGAAAAGAGGAGAAAATGTGCCTTTTTCTGTTCTTGAAAGAGGCAGAGGGACTGTAAGTTTGGAACACTGTATATACTGTCACTTAGATGAAAAGTAAATGAGTTTTGCTGAACTTTTTTTCCTCTTCTAATCTTTACTACAAGGGAGGGCTCTCTGGATGTAAGGGATATATTTGGAAAATAATGTGATATAAAAACAAAACATCGTTCATAATCTTTTAAGAATGATGGTGGTGATAATCCACATTAAGCATTTTATTACTAATGATTGCGTTTGTCCATATAGAATACAGAGGACTCTGGGGATGGAGACATGAATGTCCACAACAATCCTTTTCAAAAGCTATCCTGAGAAGTTTCAGCCAATAGTTCTTTTTCTCTTAATAAGTTTTCCTGTTGTGTATAGGAACTCAAAATTCTAGCTTTAATGAAACTAGGGTAATGAGAGAGAGCAAAGGAGAAAGATTTTTTGAATGTAATGGAACAGCCTCCCAATGTCAGCATCCCTAATTGCTGGTGTCAACTTTATCCTCTTGGCTTTTGGCCAAGGTTGGACAGAGGATTTAGGAAAAAGATGCTAGCAGAGTGCAGGAACATCAGAAAGTTAAGAGAGAGGAGAGAGAGAGAGAGAGAGAGAGAGAGAGAGAGAGAGAGAGAGAGAGAGAGAGAGAGAAAAGTGACCTGTGTGAGATCAACCAACTCATGCCCTCTACTATTTACCCCTGTTAAGACTTTAATAACAAAGCAGATTGATGGAATTAGAATTCATCCATTTATTGTAGGGCCTGGGAACCAAGACAAGGACCATATGGCAAGTGAAGTAAGAAATCCCAACAAGCTAGATTATGATTGATCTACATAGAAGAATATGTATGAAACCATACAAAGTGAAGGAGCTCTCCTGTTGAAAGATGTTAGTTCAATCACAAGGGAGTGTTCTTGATCTCACCTATGGGGAAAATTCCCAGAAGTTTCTAATGTAGCAATCTGGATATGGACACAATAGAGACTGCCATCTCCTCTGATTGCCAGGGTCTTTTCCTTCAGCAACTGGAAACAGAGTTGGTCTCTTCTATCTTCTTTGTCAAAGCTAGAAGACAGGAGTGCTCGAAGCAACTTGATTCTCAAAGACAACCTGAAGCTTGAAGAGTCACTAGTGAAAATGTGAGTCTGCTACCTCTGACAGATACTACTCAGTTCCTCATGCAGGGCAGGCCCTTTATCTCCACCAATAAGGAGAGAGTCTCACACCAAAGGGCTCTGGGATTGGACTTAAGCAGATACAAGTGATAATACCCACATGCCATCCCCTCTTATATCCACTGTTATAGAAGAAACATCTTTGACAATGAAAATTCCTGACCTTTCAAAGGCATTCTGATGTTGACCGAGTACTTTACATTTGATTTCAACTACAACCACCCTGTGAAGTAGGTATTATCTCCCACTACAAAAGGATGGGAAGTGGAGCATCTTGTGAGAGGAACAACATATAGGCCAGCATAGCCCCGAGTAGCGCCATTTGGTGTCAATTTTTATTCTCTCCCCAATAGAGCAGAAATTCCCTGAGAACAGCTGATGACCCTTTCCTATAGGATTTGTACAGAAGCACATTGTAGGTTACTTAACAGGACCTCAAGAAATACTGATTGACTTTTTATTCACTTTTCTTAGTAAAAATGTTCTTTGAAAATAGCTTACTTATATCCTAACAACTGAGTCAAATTTTTAATAGTGTATTTTTTCCCTAGCAAACACTCCATTTTAAAACATTCCTGAATTAAAAACAAACAACAACAACAACAACAACAAAATCCTTATGATTACCTTTGTTTTGAAAAGTTAAATTCACTTCACAGAGAAGGAATACCACTGTTGAATGATTAAGTTTTCAGGTAGTTTGAGATTGATAACTAGAATCAATATCTAGCAAGCAATTATTAAACTTGTAATAGTCACTGTGGATACAAAGCCAAAAATTCTAAAGTCTCTGCCTTGAAAGGACTTATATTCCAATAGGGGAAACAATGTGTACCTGGAGAAACATTATTATTGTTACTTGACCATCTCCATTGAAAATCATAACATCAGGGAGGTGACGCCATGACCTATAAGTGGGATTGAGATGAGGGAGGACTGTGCAAAGTCACCAGCCTGACTTTCTCCCCTGAGGCCATCTAGGTCCAATGGCAAGGCAGAGCAAGACCAATTGAAGATGGCCCTGGATGCACTGTAAGACCTTGACCTTTTTAAGCTGAGATCTTTAACAGGTCACATTTTAACTGAGGTAACACCCAATCAAGGCTTAGATGGAGGCCATAGAGACATAAACAGCATATAAGTTTTTCTTACTTATGCATGTGTGCACACCCACATGTACATGTCTGATGTATACATGTATGTATATATACATATGTGTATTGTAAGGATACATGTATTCACATACATGCATATATATATAACCTTGGAGAAGGCTCTAGGGAAGGAAAAAATTTTTAAAAAAAAGAGTTCATACAGAAGGTGGCCCTTGAAGTAAAAACTGAAGAAATCTGGGGATCCTCAGAGTCAAAGGGAACAAGAAATAACATTCTAGAAATGGTGGACAGTGCCAAGACAGAAAGGAAACAAATGGATTATGTAATTGAAGCATCTACTTGCTTCCATGCAGATTAAGATGCCTAGACTCAAAAAAGAGTTTAAGGAATATTTAAGGAATTTGGAGAGGCAGAGGGAAGCCAGAATGCAGAGCACTAAAAGGGACCTTGATGGGGTTGTTGAGTTATTTCAATCATGTCCAACTCATTGTGAGCTCATTTGGGATTTTCTTGGCAATGATACTGTGGTTTTGCCATTTCTTTCTCCAACTCATATTATAGATGAGGAAACTAAGGAAAATGAGATTAAGTGACTTGTCCTGGTTCACATAGCTAGGAAATGTCAGAGGCCAAATTTGAAGGCAAAAAGATGAGTTTTCCTGATTCCATGCCCAATGTTCTACCCATTGCACCACCTACCTGTCCACAGGGGACCTTAGAAATGATCTAATCTATTAACCAGACTGGGATCAACCTCTAACTTGTGGGTGGCTGGAGCTAAAACAAGGAAGGCCAAAGAGAGGTGAGTCAGGACATATACAGCAATTGAATTACTTTTAGAGTAAGGAAACCCCCTGCAGGTGGATGCCTCCCTCCTAAGAAGGAGAGCTTAATGTTGCTGTTGCTTGGGCCATCTATATTCATAAGTGGAATCAGCCCTCAAAACAGTCATTCTGCAGTATTGAGACATTTCTCATGGTCAGCATTTCTTGGTACAATACAGGCATTCTTGGGTCCCATGGAAACAGTCATTGTCTCAAATCTTGGGAGTCATGATTACTCTGTGGAATACAGAAGAGAGCTTTATGATGGCAACAAGACAATAGTACAAAGAACAGGGATTGTAAACATATAGTGGATGGTTCTGAAAAATGGGGAACTAAATCCCTCAATGAACACCTGGTGATGGTCCAATATGCTTTGGCAGAGGGTAATACCATACATAGTGCAAATGATTATTGTTATCGCAAGCTCAGGACACAGTCTGCTTGCTGGGCCTTAGCTCTGAGAAACAGGGAATCTCCAAAATATTTTAATATCTCCCTTTTGGACAAAGGGAGAAAGTCTGAAAGAACCCCTGTTCTTATGACCAATAAAGGAGAGGCAGGTATATTCCACAGGATATTGTCCACTGGATTTGAGACCTATTAGAAAAATGTATCCCAGATATAATTGTTAACCACTGTTTGAATGAGAGGCGATTTCTGAGAATGTCAGAGTGAGAAAATATCAATACATGCTTGATGGTTGGGTACATAACAAAAGGAAGAGGAGGAAAAACAACTAAGAGAGGAGACTTAGTCCTTATCTGGAGTCTTAGGACACCTGTCTCATCCAGATGTAGGCTTCCAAATTCCTAGGAGTCAAGTCTCACAGAAAAATTCACTAACTGTCCTCCATTTGGTCCAAATTCTCATAACTCTTCATGTCCCCTAGGCCTGGTAAGGACTCTCTTTTCATCAACATTTGTAAAAGTCCTTTCTTCAAGGTCAAGCTGAAGTGCCACCCTGAAGTTGCCCCTGATTGTCACTAGCTGAAAAATTGCTCTTTCCACCAATTTGCATGTGGCATTTTGTCTGAGTCTCCCTTTTGCCATGATTTCCTTTTGTTCTGAATCAGAATTATTTGCATGCAGGGTAATTCCCCCATCCCCAGCCCCATTAGATTTGAAGCTTCTTAAGAGTGACATCTGTCCCCCATTTTTGATTCTTCTAACATCGTGCCTTGTGCATACAAGACATTCATTAAGTATTTGCTGAAAGATTGAATTCAATGACTTTCTGCTGATTGAGTAATAGCATGACAATCTGAGCTCATATCCCTTTTTGGCAAACGTCTCCAATGGCAGTATCTATCTTACCATGCATCATAAAAAGTCAACAGCTTTCATTTCTTTTTCTGAAGTTTCCCTCTCTGTCTCTATCTTTTAATGAAAATGCTGTATGTCTTAATTTGACCATTTGCCCTTAAAACTATTATTTTGCTTTGTCATCAACGCTCGGCCTTCTAGTCAGGTGCTTTGAGGATGAAAGAGGATATGAAACAGTAGTGAGTGGCTGGTCTTTAGGAGCGATGAGGAGGCAAGAAACAGAGGAAAGCTGCTGCTCTCTGTGAGAAGCTGGAAGATTCCATAACACATCATTAATGTGAAAAGGAGAAAGCAACCTTAATGCTCTGATGGTCCTGTGATCTCTTCTACAATAATATTCTCTGTAGCAGTTCAATCTCAGCCAACTACAACTTCTTATACTGAATGATTATAAGAAAAATAAGAAAAGCATCAGAACCATTACAGACAGAACTGTTGCACACCAGCCATTGGACAGAGCACTGATCCATGCATTTTTAATAGAATTTTATTTTTCCCAATTATGTGTGCAGAAACATTTTTTAGCATTTTTGACAAGATTTTTAATTCAAAATTTTCTCCCTCTCTTCCTCTTCCCCCTTCCCTCTTCTGAAGATTGTAAGCACTTTGATATGGTTTTTACATGTACAACCATCTAAAACATTTCCATATTAGTTACAATTGTGAAAGAAATAACAGGGCAAAAAGGGAAAAAAATGAGAAAGAATAAAGTAAGTGAGAAAATATGTTTCAATCTGCATTCAGAGTCTATCAGTTCTTTATCTGATTATGGGGATAGTATTACTTTGTGAATTCTTTTTGTATTTGACTTGAATCATGTTGTTGAGAAGAACTGAGTCATAGTTCATGAGCCTCATAGCTGATCATAATGCAATATTGCTGATGTTGTATACAGTGTTTTCCTGGTTCTGCTCATTTCATTTTGCATCATTTCATACAAGTATTTCAAGGCTTTCTGAGAACTACCAGTTCATCATTTCTTATTGCACAATAATATTCCATTACAGCTTATTCTACCATCCCCCTATTGATGGGCACTAATTTAGTTTTCCAAAAAGGGCTGCTATAAATATTTTTGCAGATGTAGGCATCCTTCCTTCCTTTAATGATCTCTTTGTGACAGAGACACAGTAGTAGTGTTGCTGGATTAAAGGGCATGCACAGTTTGATTGCCCTTTGGCACAGTTCCAAATTGGTCTCCAGAATGGTTAGATCAATTTATAACTCCACCAATAATTCACTAATATCCCAATTTTCCTATATTTTTTCTCTATATTCCCTCTATATTTTCTCTATAACATCTTTCCTTTTCCTTTTTTTTTTTTTTTTTTGTTATATTGGCCAATCTGCTAGGTGTGAAATGGTATCTCAATGTTGTTTTAATTTGCATTTCTCTAATCAAAAGTGATTTGGGGCACTTCTCATTATGCTTATAGATAGCTTTTAATTCTTCATCTGAAAATAGCCTGTTCATATCCTTTGACCATTTGTCAACTGAAGAAAGGCTTGTATTCTTTTAAATTTGACTCAGTTGTCTATAAATTTGAAAAATGAAACCTTTATTAGAGATACTTGCAGTAAAAATTGCTTCCTAGATTTCTCTTTTCTTTTTAACCTTGGTTGCATTTTTTTATATAAACCCTTTTTAAATTAAATATGATCAAAATTGTCTATTTTTTATTTCACAATGCTCTCTATCTCTTGTCTGATCATGAATTTTCCACTTCCCCATAGTCTGACAGGTAGATTATTTCTTGCTCTTCTAGTTTGCTTATTGTCTTACCCTCTATGTTTAAATCACATATCCACTTTGACCTTATCCTAGTAAACAATGCAAGAAAAACATTTTTAAGAGTTGTCACCATATAAGATATTTGTCATCTTCAAATAATATGGAATGAAAAAATGTTCACAGTATAGATACTTTGTGGAAGAAAATAAAATTATGTCAAAACAATTTTAAATGAATGTTAAAAATAGATACTTGTATAAAATTTAACACTCTCCCATAAAATGTGAGAAGCCAAGGAGTTCCATGTCATCCTTGTCATGCTGCCTACTCCTAGAATTGTCCTGACAATACCTTTTATGAGTATGTAGAGCATAAATGCACATCCCAATTCTCTTAAAATACTATTTTGAAAAAGCAATTATTTTATCTAACTAAAATTTAAAAAACAATTATTTTACCTCAACAATCCACAAAATAGTAAATATGAAAAAATAATAGTGGGATAATGACTTGTTCTTGAACGATTTCTACCTGGTTATTAAAAAAAAAATTACAAAGCATTTGAAAATGAAAGCAAATGAAGTAGGAATTGCAAATATTTATTATCTCATTTAAGATGAGAAAATTAAGGATCTGGAATATTGCATGCATTCACACATGTATGTATGTGTTCATGCAAGTATATGTATATGGATTATGTGTGTATTTAATAGAGTTCTCCTCCTCTATGTTCCCAATCATATTTTAGTGACCCCACCAAAACTGAGCTGATACACCAATGCTTTCATTCAATGCTTTTTGTCCACCAGTTCAACATTATACAGAATATCCTATATATGACCTGGGTTGTTCTGAGGCCACCCTCTGAAAGACAGGCTTGTTACATTTTATACTCTTAATATTTTTTGATACCTGAAGGGTTGAAGAGATCTCTTTCTTCTCTGACATTGTCTTGAGCCCATAACTATTGTATTCCCTATTTTAGGGTCCAATGACTATTACTCCCATTCTATATAAGCATTTAATAACAGTTTAAGTTTTATAAATGGAAATTTAGCTTTAAAATATGGCAAAAACACACACACACACACACACACACACACACACACACACACACATACAAGGACCTGGAGAGTATAAGTCTATCTGGATACAGAGGAAGAGAGAGCAGAATGAGGCTATTACTTTTTAGCTCAATTCCTACATATGATGAATCCCACCAAAGTCAATTCCAAAACTCTTCTACTGACATTCTAGGAACTTTGAACCTCAGGCTTTACTTGTCACTGGATACAACACTCTCCTGGTTTCCTGGACTGGTAGGTTTCTGTGGCTTTTCTATCAAACCACAGACTCTACTCCTTACACCTACTTTAGGTCAAATTGGGAGCCAAATGGCCAAAGGCAAGGAGAGGAGGCGGTCATAAAGTCTTCCCCTAGACATATGGCATTACTTGTTGCGAGTAAAGGATTCCTTTAATCTGAGAAGCAAATATAGAAAAAAGGCACCCAGGTGTTGTGTAAGACCATTTTTAAAAGACCAACAGCTCTTTCTATGCAGCCAATGGGAAAAGCTACCTTCAGACTCATGGTAGACCAACACAAAGAAAATACATTTATTCCAAGTCCTACAATCTCTGAAAAATGGGTCTCCTCCTATCTTCCACATAGAAGTGGCTCTTTAGGTAGCTAAGTATATACTAAGGCCTCATTGTGCATATGTGTACATGGATATATGTAAACACATCTGTGTGTATACATATATGTATACGTATGAATGTATCCATATATATACATGGATATAAGAAGGACAAGGGAACAACTTGTACCAGGACCATTTCTATCTGAATTAAGGGAATAATGAGATAATAAAAATAATAATAATGCATATTTTTTCAAGGAAATAGTAGAAACTGAAAGTTATAACATTTTGACACCTATCACAAATTCAGAAAGGCATGATCACATGACTAGAAGCTCTCTAGCATTCATAAATTAATCAATGACAAATTCCCAAGCTAAAAATACATGCCTGAAAATATCCTCGAGAATTCAATAAATAAACTCTTCTAAAACTAGACCATTATTACAGACCAAACTGTTGTTCACAATTTCCCAGACATAACACTGACCCATGAAAACTTAAGAACAACATTTTAAATAGGTGCAGCCGTTCTATTTATAACCTCTGAAATACATGGGATGAAAAGCTCTTAAAATATAGAGACTTAAATGGAAATTATAGTGTTTTTTTTAAGGAATAGGATGAGATACAGATCATACCTGTCACCACTATTTGCTACTAGAGTGTCAATAAAACTACAGAAGATAAGCTGACATCCCAACATTTTCTTCAATTGCAAAAAAAAAAATAAAGATTTGTATTTTCATGTTCAATGAGATAGATGAGTCTTACCCAAATATACCTAATCAATGAAAAAATAATTCTTTATCATATAGCACGTATTAGATACTTAATATTTATTGATTAATAGCATGTGTCGGGTATTGAGCTGAGTGCAGGGAATGCAAAAACAGCATGAAGGCATTCCTATTCCTTTTTTTTTAAGTTGCATAATAGAGCAGTTAGAATCAGGAAGATTTGAATATGAATCCTATTTTAAATACTATCATAGCCTCAGTTGCCTCATATGTAAAGTGAGGTTAGATTTTCACAGAGAATCTAATGAAATCACATGTGTCAAGCACTTTGGATATGTCTTAAAGCATTCTATAAATACTAGCCACTATTATTATTACTATTGTTATTCTATTATTATTATTACCATTATTATTGTTATTCATATAGAGAATAGATGCACAAAAGCTGAGTAACAGGCAGGGTGGGAGAGAGGGAATCAGCCAGTGAGGGATCAAGTATGTTTTCAGGTTGAAGGTGAAGCTTGAGCTGTGGCTTAAAGGAAGAGAAGTCTATGAGATGCAGGAGGAGGCATGTTTCAGGCAGAGGCCAGCCAATGCAAAGGCCTGAAGACATGAGGACCAGTAAGAAGAGCAATTTGCTTGGATGTTGAGCATGAAAAGTGTGTGAACCTGTAGGAGCAGGAGCAGGAATATAATGAGGCTGGAAAAGTAGGTTCGATCCAGGTTGTGGAAGATGTTTCAAGACAAAAGAGGAGTTGATGTTTGATCTTGGCGGTAATGGAAAGATATGTTTATTGAGAAAGGACATGATACTATCATAAGTGCATTTTACCAGATCCCATTGGTGGATGTGTGATTATTGGATTTGAATGAGGAGAGAATTAAAGCAGGCAGCTCTTTTCAGAAGTCTTCACTATAAGGCAGGTCAGAAGTGGGGAAGCTTGAATGATGGCAATGGCTCTGTGAAAAATAGGTGCCATTTTATACCTTCTTCCAGTCTTAGTCTAATAACATTGGAATTGTTCTTGAAATCCATTAACTTGCCTTACTCCTATTACAACTACTACCACTCCTACAACAAATAAAAATAGCCATAATAATAATTTTATATGGCACTTTATTTTTTTAATCACTTTAAAAATATCTTATTTGAGCCTCACAACAATCCTGGATTGGGGGGGGGTGGTAAAATGTTATCATTATCTTCATTTATAGTTTTACATGGAGGCAGTCAGCAGAGAAGGGATTTTCTAGGGTTACGTAGTTAGTATACATTTAAAGTCTGACTTTAGGGGCAGTACTCTATAATCTCAACCACCTAGATTTTACTATATTATGTTTTTTCCTTGCATTATGTTGTATCACAGAATTAAAAATTAGAAATGACCTCACTGGTCATCATCAGGTCTAATATATGTCTGAAAAAGGAGCTCCACTGTGACATTCCCAATATATAGTCTTTGAACTTCCAAGTAAACACCTCCAATGAGAGGGAATTAATACTAACCCTTTCCCTTTCAGATAGCTGAATTTTTAGGAATTTCTTTCTATTTATTGTCATTGAATCATTGCAGTCATATCCATCTCTTCATGATCCCATCTGGAGTTTTCTTGCCAGAGACATTGGAATGATTTGCCATTTCCTTTCCTGTCTTATTTTACAAATGAGAAAACTGAGGCAAACGGGGTAAGTGACTTGTCCAAAGTTACACGGTTAATAAGTGTCAAATACACTGTATTTGGACTCAGGTCTTCCAGTTGTCAGGCTCAATATCCTATTCCCCTATCACCTAGCTGCCTAATTTTTTAATACATAAGACCTAAATTTGTCCCTTTGCAGCTACTATCATGTTTTTTTCCACCTGAAGCAAAATGGAAAGAGATCCCTCTTCCACATAATTGGAATGACCATCTCCCCTTTTCTCCTCCAAATTATCCAGTCCCTTCAACCAATCCCTCTTTGATATGACCTCCAGGCCTTCCCAGCTTTCTGATCAGTCTCCAGCTTATCAGATGCCTTTCTTAAACCATGGCACCCAGAAATGAACACGGTCCTCAAAATGAGATTGAATAATTATGTAACTTGGGGACACTCTCACATCTCTATTCCTGGATACCATGACTTTTCAAAAGAAGTATAAGATCCCCACAGCTTCTTCCCAGTCTTTCTCTCATTTTTGAACTTTTATGAACTTATAATCCATTAAAAATAGACCAATCTCTCTGTTTTGTTTTGTTTTTCCAGAACAAACACAGTCTAGCCATCTCTCCCCTATCTTGTACTAGACAAAAACTCTAGATTTTATGTAAAATGCATGGGTCTGGTTGAGTTTATCTCAATTGCATGGTTGAGGAGGAATTGTGAATTAACACAAAATACTCAAGTCTTCCCGTTGATTGAGTTGGAGAAATGGGAGTAAAATGTCTTTTTTTTTGGAGTTATATCTATATCACCCTCTCATTTGTCATCATAAATGAAGTAATTTGAGTTAGTTCAAAGTCTGAAAGTGGAAACGGTTTCGTGTTTGAAGCAGACCTGTGTGACCTCAGCAACGCAGCCTGGACTTTTGCACCAGTCATCAATACCCAGACAAAGGAAATGACTCATAATTTTTTGAAGGAAGTACTAAAATTAACAAAAGAGATACTGAGTAATAATTCTCTTTCTATATACTCAAGTGTTCTGTAAACAAAACGCATGCATATAAATTATACAGAAATATAGACTTCAGCACTATATTTATGATTATGTATTTGCTACTCATTATTAGAAGTTAAAATCCCAGATCATTACATCAACATTTTAAGGAAGAAAAAGGTCCTGTTTTTGTTAAATGATAAAATAATCAAATCTCCAATGGAAACATTCTCTCTTTCTGTGGGTCTTCTGGAAATCCTCTTGAGTAACATTTAAATAGATGAGCTTTAAATAAAACATTAACATGTTTATCTCATAATATAATATAATTGTCATAATCACAATTTCAAACAGAATTACATTTCTAAAAAAATGATTCTTTATGAAGAGAAGATCAGAAAACTGGAGCAAAATAAATTTGTACAAAACTTTCCAAGAGACTTCCGGTTAAGATGGCGGAGAGGAGGCTCACAGTTGCATAAGCTCCGCGCTTTCTCTCACTATCCACTTCATTACAAGCCTCTGAATCAATGCTTGACTGAAAAAAACCCACAAATAGTTACCAAGAGAAGCCATCCTTGAGATCCGCCAAGAAAGGTCTGTCTTTACTGGAGGGCTGGGGCGGTTTTAGATCGGGCGCAGGCGGCGGGCAGCGGCAGTGAGAGCACGGGAGCAGAGCTGAGAGGGGGTGGGGAGTGATCGTAGCCGTCTCTGCGGGGAGAGCTTCGCTACAGGTTTGGAACCTGCAGCAAGTCAACACCCCAGCAGAGAAGCTAAAAACACCGGGGCTGAAGAACACAACCGCAAACAGCTGGAGTCTCTCAGGACCTGGCCCCCCCCCCTTCCCCCCCCTCAGTGACTCAGCACGCTTTGGGATCTCAGAGCGCAGGCGCAGCACAGTCCTGCTAGTGCCTCACTGCTGCCACCTGCAGTCTGTAGAGGAAGCTCGATAACACACCCAGCCCCCCCCCCCCAAAGAAAGACTCCAGTTTTTTCTGTTTTTCTTTGGTAGTTTGTCTCTGATTAATAGACAGAATGAGCAAGAAGCTGAAGAGGACTTTAACCCTTGACAGCTTCTACACAGATAGAGAGCAGACTCTAAATCCTGAGGAGACTAAAAACAGGCAGTCCCCAGGTGATTCCCCAAAGGAGGAAATCATCTGTTCCTCAGCACAGATGAACCTCATAGAAGTGATTAAAAAGGCTCTCACAAGGGAGCTAGAAGAAAAATGGGGAAAGCAGAGTGAGGCTTGGCAAAAGGAGAGGGAGGCTTGGGAAAAGGAGAGGGAGGCTTGGCAAAAGAGCCTGGAGAAAGTTAAAGAGAGAGTGGATAAAGAAGTAAAATCCTTGAAAAATAGGATTAGTGAACTGGAAACAGAAAACAGCTCTCTAAAAAACAAAATTGGCGAAATGGAAAAAAATTCCACAGAACAAAAGAACTCAATTGGACAATTAGAGAAAGATTTTAAAAAAGTGAGTGAAGAGAATACTTCACTGAAAATCAGAATTGAACAAGTGGAATTGAATGACTCGAGGAGACAAGAAGAATCAGTCAAGCAAATCCAAAAAAATCAAACAATGGAGAAAAATGTGAAATACCTTCTGGGGAAGACAACAGACCTGGAAAACAGATCCAGGAGAGACAATCTGAGAATCATTGGACTCCCAGAAAAACATGATGAAAAAAAGAGCCTGGACACTGTCTTCCAGGAAATTATCAAAGAGAACTGCCCAGAAGTCATAGGAACAGAGGAAAAAATAAACATTGAAAGGATTCATCGATCACCCACTGAAAGGGATCCTAAAATCAAAACACCAAGGAATATAGTGGCCAAATGCCAGAACCCTCAGATGAAAGAAAAAATATTGCAAGCGGCTAGAAAAACCCAATTCAAGTATCAAGGAGCCACAATAAGGATCACCCAGGATCTGGCAGCATCCACATTAAAAGATCGAAGGGCCTGGAATATGATATTCCGAAAGGCTAAGGAACTTGGTATGCAACCAAAAATAACTTACCCAGCGAGAATGAGCATCTTTTTCCAGGGAAGAAGATGGACATTCAACGAAGTAAGCGAATTTCATCTATTTCTGATGAAAAAACCAGAACTTAACAAAAAGTTTGATCTACAAATATAGAACTCAAGAGAAATCTAAAAAGGTAAAGATTAATCTTGGGAACTATATTTTGACTATATAGATGTATAAAGAATACATGTATACCTTGTTCTAGAAATTGATGTGGAAAGGACATTGTACCAGAAAAAGGGTAAAGTGGGGGTAGTACATCTCATGAAGAGGCATAGGAAACCTATTATATCTGAGAGAAAGAATGGAGGGGGATGAATATAGTGGGTATCTTACTGCCTTCAGAATTGGCTTTAAGTGAAAAATCTTAAGACATATTCAATCTATGGTGAAACTTCTCCCATCTCATTGAAAAGTGAGAAGGGAAAAGTGGAAAGGGAAGGAATAAGCTAAGCGGAAGGGAATACGGGAACTGGGAGGGAAAGGGGTAAGATAGGGGGAGGAACTCTAAGGCGGGGGGAGGGACACTAAAAAGGGAGGGCTGTGAGAAGCAAGGGTGCTCACAAGCTTAATACTTGGAAGGGGGGAAAGGGGAAAGAAGGGAGGAAAGCATAAACCGGGGTTAACAAGATGGCAAGTAATACAGAATTGGTCATTCTAACCATAAACGTGAACGGGGTAAACTCCCCCATAAAGAGGAAGCGGTTAGCAGAATGGATTAAAAGCCAGAATCCTACAATATGTTGTTTACAGGAAACACACCTGAAGCGGGGAGATACATGCAGGTTAAAGGTAAAAGGTTGGAGCAAAATCTACTATGCTTCAGGTGAAGTCAAAAAAGCAGGGGTAGCCATCCTGATCTCAGATCAAGCTAAAGCAAAAATTGACCTAATTAAAAGAGATAAGGAAGGACACTATATCTTGCTAAAGGGTAGCATGGATAATGAAGCACTATCTATATTAAACATATATGCACCAAGTGGGGTAGCATCTAAATTCTTAAAAGAGAAACTAAGAGAGCTGCAAGAAGAAATAGACAGTAAAACTATAATAGTGGGAGATCTTAACCTTGCACTCTCAGAATTAGATAAATCAAACCAGAAAATAAATAAGAAAGAAGTCAAAGAGGTAAACAGAATACTAGAAAAGCTAGATATGATAGATCTCTGGAGAAAATGTAATGGAGACAGAAAGGAATACACTTTCTTTTCAGCAGTTCATGGAACCTATACAAAAATTGACCATATATTAGGACATAAAAACCTCAAACTCAAATGTAGTAAGGCAGAAATAGTAAATGCATCCTTTTCAGACCACGATGCAATGAAAATTACATTCAACAAAAAAGCAGGGGGAAGTAGACCAAAAAATAATTGGAAACTAAATAATCTCATACTAAAGAATGATTGGGTAAAACAGCAAATCATAGACATAATTAATAACTTCACCCAAGAAAACGATAATAATGAGACATCATACCAAAATGTATGGGATGCAGCCAAAGCGGTAATAAGGGGAAATTTCATATCTCTAGAGGCCTATTTGTATAAAATAGAGAAAGAGAAGGTCAATGAATTGGGTTTGCAATTAAAAATGCTAGAAAAGGAACAAATTAAAAACCCCCAGTCAAACACTAAACTTGAAATTCTAAAAGTAAAGGGAGATCAATAAAATTGAAAGTAAAAAAACTATTGAATTGATTAATAAAACTAAGAGTTGGTTCTATGAAAAAACCAACAAAATAGACAAACCCTTAGTAAATCTGATTAAAAAAAGGAAAGAGGAAAATCAAATTGTTAGTCTTAAAAATGAAAAGGGAGAACTCACCACTAACGAAGAGGAAATTAGAGCAATAATTAGGAGTTACTTTGCCCAACTTTATGCCAATAAATTCGACAACTTAAATGAAATAGAAAAATACCTCCAAAAATACAGCTTGCCCAAACTAACAGAGGAAGAAGTAAATATCCTAAACAGTCCCATCTCAGAAAAAGAAATAGAACAAACTATCAATCAACTCCCTAAGAAAAAATCCCCAGGACCAGATGGATTTACATGTGAATTCTACCAAACATTTAAAGAACAATTAACTCCAATGTTATATAAACTATTTGAAAAAATAGGGATTGAAGGAGTCCTACCAAACTCCTTTTATGACACAGATATGGTACTGATACCTAAACCAGGTAGGCTGAAAACAGAGAAAGAAAATTATAGACCAATCTCCCTAATGAATATTGATGCTAAAATCTTAAATAAAATATTAGCAAAAAGATTACAGAAAATTGTCACCAGGATAATACACTATGACCAAGTAGGATTTATACCAGGAATGCAGGGCTGGTTCAATATTAGGAAAACTATTAACATAATTGACTATATCAATAACCAAACAAACAAAAACCACATGATCATCTCAATAGATGCAGAAAAAGCATTTGATAAAATCCAACATCCATTCCTAATAAAAACACTTGAGAGCATAGGAATAAATGGACTTTTCCTTAAAATAGTCAGGAGCATATATTTAAAACCATCAGTAAGCATCATATGCAATGGGGAAAAACTGGAACCTTTCCCAGTAAGATCTGGAGTGAAGCAAGGTTGCCCACTATCACCATTATTATTTAATATCGTATTAGAAACACTAGCCTCGGCAATAAGAGTCGAGAAAGATATAAAAGGAATTAGAGTAGGCAATGAGGAAACCAAACTATCACTCTTTGCAGATGATATGATGGTATACCTAGAGAACCCCAGAGATTCTACCAAAAAGCTATTGGAAATAATTCATAATTTTAGCAAAGTAGCTGGCTACAAAATAAATCCCCATAAATCCTCAGCATTTTTATACATCACCAACAAAACCCAACAGCAAGAGATACAAAGAGAAATTCCATTCAGAATAACTGTTGATACCATAAAATATTTGGGAATCTATCTACCAAAGGAAAGTCAGGAATTATATGAGCAAAATTATAAAAAAGTCTCCACACAAATAAAGTCAGACTTAAATAATTGGAAAAATATTAAGTGCTCTTGGATCGGCCGAGCGAACATAATAAAGATGACAATACTCCCTAAACTAATCTATTTATTTAGTGCTATACCAATCAGACTTCCAAGAAAATATTTTATTGATCTAGAAAAAATAACAACAAAATTCATATGGAACAATAAAAAGTCGAGAATCTCAAGGGAATTAATGAAAAAAAAATCAAATGAAGGTGGCCTAGCTGTACCTGATCTAAAATTATATTATAAAGCAGCAGTCACCAAAACCATTTGGTATTGGCTAAGAAATAGATTAGTGGATCAGTGGAAAAGGCTAGGCTCACAAGACAGAATAGTCAACTATAGCAATCTAGTGTTTGACAAACCCAAAGCCCCTAACTTCTGGGAAAAGAATTCATTATTTGATAAAAACTGCTGGGATAATTGGAAATTAGTATGGCAGAAATTAGGCATGGACCCACACTTAACACCATATACCAAGATAAGATCAAAATGGGTCTATGACCTAGGCATAAAGAATGAGACTATAAATAAATTAGAGGAACATAGAATAGTTTATCTCTCAGACTTGTGGAGGAGAAAGAAATTTGTGACCAAAGATGAACTAGAGACCATTACTGATCACAGAATAGAAAATTTCGATTACATCAAATTAAAAAGCCTTTGTACAAATAAAACTAATGCAAACAAGATTAGAAGGGAAGCAACAAACTGGGAAAACATTTTCACAGTTAAAGGTTCTGATAAAGGCCTCATTTCCAAAATATATAGAGAACTGACTCAAATTTATAAGAAATCAAGCCATTCTCCAATTGATAAATGGTCAAAGGATATGAACAGACAATTTTCAGAGGATGAGATTGAAACTATTACCACTCATATGAAAGAGTGTTCCAAATCATTATTGATCAGAGAAATGCAAATTAAAACAACTCTGAGATACCACTACACACCTGTCAGATTGGCTAAGATGACAGGAAAAAATAATGATGAATGTTGGAGGGGATGCGGGAAAACTGGGACACTAATGCATTGTTGGTGGAGTTGTGAACGAATCCAACCATTCTGGAGAGCAATCTGGAATTATGCCCAAAAAATTATCAAAATGTGCATATCCTTTGATCCAGCAGTGTTTCTATTGGGCTTATATCCCAAAGAAATACTAAAGAAGGGAAAGGGACCTGTATGTGCCAAAATGTTTGTAGCAGCCCTGTTTGTAGTGGCTAGAAACTGGAAAATGAATGGATGCCCATCAATTGGAGAATGGCTGGGTAAATTGTGGTATATGAATGTTATGGAATATTATTGTTCTGTAAGAAATGACCAGCAGGATGAATACAGAGAGGCTTGGAGAGACCTACATGAACTGATGCTAAGTGAAATGAGCAGAACCAGGAGATCATTATACACTTCGACAACGATATTGTATGAGGACATATTTTGATGGAAGTGGATTTCTTTGACAAAGAGACCTGAGTTTCAATTGATAAATGACGGACAAAAGCAGCTACACCCAAAGAAAGAACACTGGGAAACGAATGTGAACTATCTGCATTTTTGTTTCTCTTCCCGGATTATTTATACCTTCTGAATCCAATTCTCCCTACGCAACAAGAGAACTGTTCGGTTCTGCAAACATATATTGTACCTAGGATATACTGCAACATATCCAACATATAAAGGACTGCTTGCCATCTAGGGGAGGGGGTGGAGGGAGGGAGGGGAAAAAAAATCGGAACAGAAATGAGTGTAAATATAATGTAATTATTAAATAAAAAAAATTTATAAAAAAAAAAAAAAAAAAAAAAAAAAAACTTTCCAATGGTTTACCCCATATTTAACATAATTGAATCTGTAGACTAAATCTTTCCAACTTAATCATTAGCTCACAAAGCCAGATTTCAAAGTATTTATGCAGGGATTGCATGAACATTAGCAGAGGCAGAATGACCACCGCTTAATAGTTCAAAAGAGTAACTCATAGAAAAATGCCTCCTGAGGATTAGAAATATTCAATAATTGTCCCTAATTTGATCTGAAACAGTTTGCTATCTGAAGCAAAACAGGAGATTGATTTGAGAAGAAAATTCATATAAAGGCACCTACCTCAGTTAAAGTTGATAATCAAGTCCCTACTAAGAACAGTGTACGTTGATAGGCCAGGAAGTTCAGGCTTGTTTGTCTTTGGAGGAGCTGCCATTTTGCTGCTGGGGATGAATAACATGTGCTCAGGTAAATAAAAACACAATATAAGGAAAATAACAGAAAGTTCTACCAAGAAGTCAAGAGGATCAGTTGGATGGATCAGGCAAGTTCTTAGATCCTAGTCTGCCCTGGCTGCCAACAAGGTTTTGATGCAATTTAGGAATTCTAAATAGCAAAACTAAGGAAAGAGGGGATAGCAGCCATAGGGGACTATGTCTACCGATTCTAGGGTGGAATATAGATGTCATGTTTAGGAAACCATTTCACTGGAGTGAAAGCAGTAGGAAAGTAAGCTATTAAATATAAGACATAGAAAAGTTAGTTGTGGGGGAAACATTGGAAAGGGCTTGAAATGTCAAGCAGAGGACTTAATATGTTATTCTTGGGGTCTTTGACTTCAGATCTGTGAATATGTTTTAAAAAACCCCATACATGGGGACAGCTAGGTGGCATAGTGAATAGAACACCAGTCCTCAAGTTCAAATTTGGCCTCAGACACGTAACACTCCTAGCTGTTGTGACCCTGGGCAAGTCACCTAAACCACATTGTCTCAGCAAAATAAATAAACTAAAAAATCATATACATATCACTATATATATGTGTGTGTGTGCGTGTGTATGTGCGTGCATGCATATACATATATATAGTACACGTAGATGTGTACATATCTAGGTCACTATATTTCAATAGATTTAGTTTCCTTTGTAATCCTTGGGCTCCGATCTTGGGTTCCATCACCTGATTTATTTTGTGAATTTATAATATGATTCTGAGATGGGATCCAGAGGAAACTGCCAAAAGAGTGTCTTTTACACAAGATAAAGAACACCTCTCTGAGAGACTCTAACGAGCTGCTGAAGAATTTTGCATAAGGGAGTAATGTTAAGAGATCTGTTTTTTTTTTAAAATATCAGTTTGGCACGTAGGTAGAAGAGAGATTCACAGAGAAAAGCAGAAAAGAAGATTTGTTCCAAAATATGGTTTTTATTTCAAAAGGAGAATCACTTCTGCCTGTGTAATGATAGGATACTGGTTATGTGAAATCCAGACAAAATGCTGACTTTGTGAACTTTAATAGTGTACTGATTGTGTGTGTGTGTGTGTGTGTGTGTGTATAATGTGTGTAGCTGTATGTATAGATATATAAAAAACCCTCTTCCCACTGCCACCAAAACTAACACCAAAATTAATGAAGAGGAAGAGAAGGAGAAGGAGAAAAAGAAGGAAAAAAGGAGGAAAACAAGAACAACAAGAAGAAAAACAAGAAAAGGAGAAGGAAAAGGAAAAGGAGGAGGAGAAGAAGAAGGAGAAAAAGGAGAAGGAGGAGGAGAAGAAGAAGGAGGAGAAAGAGAAGAAGGAGAAGAAATTTATAAGTCCCTTAAGCTCCCTAATCCTTATTTTTCTCATCTGGAAAATCAGAAATTAAACTTTTATGGTAACTCCCATTTCCTCTTTTCAGTTCCATAACAAACCAGCTCAAAATGCAATTTGTATGTGCTTTGATGAATGAGAACACAAAGGCAGAGAGGACAGTTGCCTCAGCAGATGGAGGAGCGAGGATGTTGACAGGCTTGGAGATTGTCCCATGGGAGGATCAGTTTCAGCAACTAGGGATGTTTAATATGAAGAAGGGAAGACAAATATTGGAAGGGCTGCCTTGGGCAAGAGGGAATGCAATCATTCTCCTTGATCCATCAGCCAGCACTGAGCTGGTATGGCCAAGAAATGGGTGTAAATTTATAGAGAAAAAAATGATTTCAAGTCTGACCTAAGAAAACCAATAAAGAGAACCTGTCTAAGGGAGGGTAAGAGCCAAGTCCCTTTACTGAAGCTTATCAAGTAAAGCCCTTTTCAGAAAAGCCATAAAAAAGATTGTTGAGCCCAGGTGGATTGGACTAAATGGCCTCTGAGTTTCCTCCTGCTCTAGATCTGAGATTCTTTCTGTCTATTCAGCTTGCCTCTGAAGCCCCTCCCAGTTCTATGATTCTGTAATTCAGGTTTTGCAGTCCCAAAGGCTTTGCATTTTGGCAACACCAAAAGGAAGTGCATGAGAACATTTCTCATTTCCTCTTTCGATCCTGCTTGTTGAAGCTCTTTCCTTTCAAAAATGAAATTGTCATGTACCAGGTGTCCCAAGAGTCCTGGTGCTGTTTTTAAACAGCATTAAGATCTTTGAGCTACTCTGTTTAGAAAAAAAATGAGGGAGATTTTTGTATTTTAATCGTTTTCTTCTATTATTTTAACCTTTTCAAACTTTACATGGTAGTGCCAACATTCCCCTCCTTATCCAGATTTCCTTCTGAACTTCTCTTTTTTGTTTATTTCTAATGATTCAATGCCTCTCTTTTTATTTCATTTCTTCCTTTATTATTAGTATCTTTCTCACTAACCCCAACTCCCCTCCAAAATTAATAAATAAAAGCCATCTGTTATACTGTATTATTCTGATTCTTGAAAAAAAGAATGCTAAATGAAGAATTTCCTCTTTTAGACCTTAGAGATTGTGCTCTTTCAAATAAATGTCAGACTTGTAGAAAACTATAGGCTGCTATATGAAAAGATGCTCCAAGTCATTATTACTCAGAGAAATACAAATATATATATATGTGTATGTATATGTATATATACATATATATATATGTATATATACATATATATGTGTATATATATATATATATATATATATATATATATATATATATATATAAATCCTCCTCCCACTGCCACCAAAACTAACACCAAAATCAATGAAGAAGAGGAGAAGGAGAAGGAGAATGTCCCACTACATACCTGTCAGATTGGCTAGAATGGCAGGGAAAGGTAATGCAGAATATTGGATGGGATGTGGGAAAACTGAGACATTGATACATTGTTGGTGGAATTGTGAATACATCCAACCATTCTGGAGAACGATTTGGAACTATGCTCAAAAAGTTATCAAACTGTGCATATCCTTTGATCCAGCAGTGTTTCTGCTGGGCTTATATCTCCAAGAGATTTTAAAGATGGGAAAGGGACCTGTATGTGCAAGAATGTTTGTGGCAGCTCTTTTTGTAGTGGCCAGAAACTGGAAACTGAGTGGATGTCCATCAATTGGAGAATATTATTGTTCTGTAAGAAATGACCAGGAGGATGATTTCAGAAAGGCCTGGAGAGACTTACAGGAACTGATGCTGAGTGAAATGAGCAGGACCAGGAGATCATTATAAACTTCAACAACAATACTATATGATGATCAATTCTGAAGGCCGTGGCCCTCTTCAACAATGAGATGAACCAAATCAGTTCCAATAGAGCAGTAATGAACTGAACCGGCTACGCCCAGTGAAAGAACTCTGGGAGATGAATATGAACCATTACATAGAATTCCCAATCCCTCTATTTTTGTCCGCCTGCATTTTGGATTTCCTTCACAGGTTAATTACAC
This sequence comes from Antechinus flavipes, assembly GCF_016432865.1. Taxonomy (NCBI): domain Eukaryota; kingdom Metazoa; phylum Chordata; class Mammalia; order Dasyuromorphia; family Dasyuridae; genus Antechinus; species Antechinus flavipes. The sequence continues at coordinate 11,238,230 of NC_067402.1, forward strand.
ACTATTTAAAAATCTGATTCTTTTTGTACAGCAAAATAACGGTTTGGACATATACATAGTATTTAATTTATACTTTAACATATTTAACATGTATTGGTCAACCTGCCATCTGGGGGAGGGGGTGGGCAGAAGGAGGGAAAAAGTTGGAACAAAAGGTTTTGCAATTGTCAATGCTGAAAAATTACCCATATATATATCTTGTAACTAAAAAAACTATAATTAAAAAAAGAAAAGTACAGGCTGCTGATATCCAGGTGGGCAGTCCTATTCTACCCCTACCCTACTCTTGGACCCGGTGTGTTAACCATAGGACAACCTTCCAAGTAGCTATCCAGGATCTCATCCCCAATGATCTCTGCCAATTGAAAGGCAACTTTCTGAGATCATTTCTTAGATGACTGAGTCATTGTCTATTTTAACTAAGCCCTTGTAAAACAGGTCAGCAATGTTAGTTGACGAGTTTGTTCTCTTCTTAGAGATACCCAATATTGCAACCCTTGATTGGGTATCTAAACCCAATATAAAAGATATTTATCCAAAGGATGTCACTTCTTGACCAAGTTGTGCACAGAGGGTAGATTTCACAGGGTCTAGTGCTGGAAAAAGCCCAAGAGAACATCTAGTAGGATCCCCTCATTTTACAAATAAAGAAGCCAAGAGGGGATAACTGACTTGAGCAAGGTCATATAACTAATAAGAGACAAAATCATGATCTGAAATCTGACCCCTATAGATTTAAGATCCAGAACACTACATCTAAATGGCCCCATTTCCTTTCTTGCCTTAATGCTACTGGGTTTTAGCTTATTCTCTTTTAGCCTTCCTAATTACCCAAAGTCTTTACTTCTTTTTAACATCCCCAATCTTTTGCAATGGTCATCTTCATGGCTGGCCCAAGAGAGGTCTCCTCATCATCATTGGAGCACACCCAACGTGCTTCTTGTGAGCTATTTTAATTCCCCCTGGGAGACAAAGTTGTCCATTTTACAGATGGGAGAACTGACAGACAGAGAGGTAAAGATATTTATCCACAGTCACACCTGAAGCCCATTTTCTCCTAACTCAAACTTCAGTTTTCTTTCTATTCCACCAAGCTGAATCTTGTGTTTCTTAAGTGCTGCTTGTTTATCAAATTCTAATAATAAAAACTATCATGTGCATGTGCTTACTCTGTGGGGTAGTAAGGCAAGCATCATATTCTCAATTAAGAGTTGAGGAAACTTGGGCTCCAATCTTGGGTTCCATCACCTTAGGAATTCCCATATCAAACCCTTTCTCTAATCTTAAAGGAAGAAAAGGAAACTGTATGTGCAAAAATGTTTGTGGCAGCCCTCTTTGTAGTGGCAAGAAACTGGAAAGTGAGTGGATGCCCATTAATTGAAGAATGGCTGAACTGATACTGAGTGAAATGAGCAGGATCAGAAGATCATTATATACTTGAACAACAATACTATATGATGATCAATTCTGATGGACGTGGCCCTCTTCAAATCAGTTCCACTTGTTCAGTGATGAAGAGAATCATCTAAACCCAGAGAGAAGCTTGTAGGGATTGAATGTGGATCACAACATAGCATTTTCACTCTTTCTCTTATGTTTCCTTGCAGTTTGTTTTCTTGGTTTTTTTTTTTCTTCCTTCTTGATCTGATTTTTCTTGTGCAGCAAGATAACTATAAATATGTACACATATATTGGATTTAACATATACTTTAACATATTTAACATTGTATTGGACTACCTGCTGTCCCCCAGATGGGGGTTGGGGGAAGGAGGGGAAAACTGGATCACAAGGTTTTGCAAAGGTCAATGTTGAAAAAATTACCCATGCATATGCTTTGTAAATAAAAAGCTTTAATAATAATAATAATAAAAACCTCCCTCTATTGCTGAGGTTTGGCTACTCTTCAGTAATTAAGGGTCACAAATAATTCCATCACCAAGCTTTTATCAAATACCTGCTTCATATTGGCCAGGCACTGTGCTAAACACTGAAACTACCGAGATGAAAAGGAAACATTAGCTGCCGTGAGGATCTTACAAAGCAGCTTCTGGGGAACAGAGGTGCTAAGTGACTTCTCTGTGGTCCCACAGCCAGGATTTGAGATGACATTCAAACTCTAGTTCTAAGTCTAGAGCTCAACCCACTTGGTGAGTGGGTGAAGGAAACAAAAGGTGATTAAACATAAGAAGAGCCCATTTTTGGCTGTCATGTGCAACCCATGGCCCTGAATATTGCTTTTCCCCTCCTTATTCTTCATCATATACAAGGCTGGTTGAATTTCTGAATAAAATAGATTAGACCTTGAACTCCATTGTTGTACCAAAGTCTTAGGTGAGTCTAGAGCAGGTTAGTAGCTTCTCCACAGAGCTGCCTAGAACACTGAAGGTTTAAAGTATGAGCCTAGGTCACCAGATGCTCAGGTTACTGGCAGAGTTTGAACCCAGGTTTTCTTGACCCTAAGCTGCCTCTTACTTTTGAAAAGTAACATGGAAAGGCAGGGAGTCCAAATGAAAGGATGCATGTACCAGGAGTACTCATTCAATGAACAAAGGAGTGTCTGGTGAACCTTTTCCAGGGGAAATCTCTCTGTTTTAATTACTCTCTTCAGGATTCTCCCATTTTGAATATTTTAAGAATTCTCAAGAAAGCTCTTAAGTGTTAGAAAACGATTTTCCCCTAATTATGACATTTTTGTTTTTGTCCCAGTTTCTTTTAGTTAAGCATCAGTATTCTTAGCACCAAGAGCAATAGCAAAAGTCAAAATCATCTATAATAATAGGAAACTAAGGTCTTCAAAGTGCTTTAAAATATAATCTCATATACCTCACTACCATTTGGAGCATGTAGGAGATACAGGGATAGACAGAGTGCCAGCCAGCTCTAGAATCAGGAAGATTCAGCCTTGAATTCAATTCTGGTCTCAGACATTTACTTCTGTTTTCTTTTTTTTTTTTGGCTGAGGCAACTGGGATTAAGTGACTTGCCCAGGGTTATACAGCTAAGAAATGTTAAGTGTCTGAGATCAGATTTGAACTCAGGTCCTCCTTCAGGGCTGGTGCTCTATTCATTGTGCCAACTAGCTGCCCTTCAGACATTTACTTTTTACATGATCCTTGGCAAGTTGTGTCACCCTTTTTATCTCAGTTTCCTCATCTGTGAAATGAGTGGGGAAAGGAATTGGCAAATCACACTAGTATCTCTACTGAGAAAATCCAAATATGGTCACCAAGAGTGAGCAATGACTTAAAACCATTTCATAAGGCAGGAACTTTAGGTGTCATTCCCACTTAAGAGATCAATCAATCAAGATTTGTTAAGCACCTACTATATTTCTAGTGCTGTGCAAGGCTCTGAAGAATCAGAGAGAAAAGAAGGAGTCCCTATCCTTAAAGACCTTGAGTTTTAATGGGGGTGACAACTTGCTTTAAGTCAATATATAATTTATGCAAAATAAAGACAGAATCATTTGGGGAGGAAGAAGTATCAGCTTGGAGGAAGGGATGGATCAGGAACAGTCCCCCCCTCCCCCGCCCCAGTAGAACTTTACACAGAACTCAACTCTGAAGGAGAAGGAAGCTTCTCAGAACACTAGGTGAGCAAAAAGAGCATTCCAGGCTCACGACATTAGAACAAAGATGGGGATCCGGATGTAAGAAAGAAGATGGAGTGTCATATGTGAAAAACAGTCAGAAGGCCAACTTGGCCTGATCTCACTGTCTTGACATGACTCACTTCTAGTCCCAAATGGCCCATTTGAATTTAATAGGTCTTGGGTGACCACAGTCTGCTAAATGTCAGGAAGCCAGCTGATACTCTAAGTAGTTAACTTGTACTATGAGTTGAGTGCCTCCTATAAGGCTCTCTTCAGCTATATTTTGCTCTACTCAGTTTCCATAACAACAGACCTGTTCCCATGGAGAAACAAAGATGAATACTCAGGGAAAAAATAAGAAGTTGATGTTGAAGACATATAACTTCACTCCATGGATTCTGTTTCTCAAGGACTGTTGGAGAGGAGAACTGGCTAAAAACAAAGGCATTAAACATGCAAACACTTCATCTCCCTGCATATGTCATAGTTTAGAATTCCTTGGAATTCTCATGGAGTGAATTAAATTGGATGGCTTGAACGGCATTATGAAGGGAATATTTCCAAAATCATTTTAATGTTTATTTTACGCATATATTTGCTCATATATACAATTATTTTTATACTAAGAGTATTGTTCTGTGGCACTGTATCTGTGGTTTTTTGAATCTTATTGGGGATTTTAAGAGTGACTTACAATATGAAGAGACGGCACAGCATAGGAAAGAGAAGGCTAGATCTTAAAAAAAGGAACATTTGGTTTCAAGTCTTATATCAGACCCAGCTCTGAGCCAAGGGGCATGCTGCTTAACCTCACCATGCTCAGGCACCTAACTCTGCAAGAAAAGAAATTATTGATAGTTTGTGGATAAATTGGGATAATTTCCCATATCCCACACTAATAAGATTCTAGCTTCAGCAGGAAAAAAAAAAGACAGCTAGATGGAAAAAAAAAAAGTTCTATCTGATTGGACTCAGGATAGTTTCTTCTCTGCAGTCCAATATTTACTGGAGCTGAGGAAAATCATTTAACCTCTCTGATCCTTAGTTTTCTCATCTATTTCTTCATAAGGTGATGAGTAAAGTGTTTTAGAAATCATAAAGCACTTTTGAGAAGGGAATTTACTTCCCCCACACACACCATCATTTTTTTTATTTGTATATTTTAAGAATTCCTGGAATACTAACAAAATTTCCCAGTCTATTTGTTGTTAAAATCAGCTTTACAAAATTTAAATCAAAGAAATAAGGTTATGAACAAATAAATTTAAACATTTTCCAAAATCCTTTGGCTTCTACAACCATCCTCAGCAAATAGTTAATATCATTAACTTGTGAAAGACAGTAATTCAAAGAATGACTGTAATGTCCCAAGATACTTGGCACCAGTACATGGTCCTCCATTGAACCAACCAGATTTCCCTCAATAGATCTGGGACCTAAACATATACATCAATTTATAGGCTTCATTCAAATGGTCCTAGGGCCAAACCAAAAGGAAATGAAATCCAGAGACTTCATTGCAGCTTCTTCCTCTGTCCCTTTCCTGACTCCATCTACTGTTGGATTGACTCAATTATTTTCTCCCTTTTTTATTAGTTCTTTTTTTCTAACCTGACTTCTTTGTTCCTCTTTCCCTCCCCTTTCCTCTCCTTTTTATGTTTCCTTGCCTCCTTTGTTCGGCCTTTGTGCCCCTCCTGCCAACTTAGATTTTCTTCACTATTATTCCATTTTTCTCCCTCTATTTCTCATTGTCTTCTCTGTTCAGCTCTCTGCTTCTTCATATATATGGAGGATATTGTAGAAATATGTATAGATATCAATACACACAATACATATATATTTATAAGTTTATATATACACATAAAAACATATATGTGTGTATATAAATTTCTACAAGTCCATTTCATTTCCCCACATGCAAAACCTACCACTACCACTTCTCTCATTTTGACATTTTCCTAAATCTTTTCTGATCCTTCTCATCTCAGGAACAATTTTTACTTTTATTTCTCCTTTCGTACTCTTTCTTTTATTCACATATTCACATTTTTCCCCTCAGTTATGTCTTCCTCCTTTCACCTATTTTAAATGAATAAAATAATAAACTAATGTAAATATTTTCTTTAACACGATAAAAGAATTAAAAAGTAATGTCATTTCTGGGTTACAAATTAGTCTATGAGAATTGTTCAAGAAAAAGTTCTCATTTTTGAGTGTTCTAAAACAGCAAAAGAGAAGGAAGATGAGGAAGATGAAGGAGGAGGAGAAAAAGAAAGGAAGAAAGGAAGGAAGGAAGAAAGGAAGGAAGAAAGGAAGGAAGGAAGGAAGGAAGGAAGGAAGGAAGGAAGGAAGGAAGGAAGGAAGGAAGGAGGACAAAAAGAAAAAAAGAAAAGGAAGAGGAAGAGGAGAAGCTGCATTTTTATTTTTTTTATAGAAATGTCAGAGTAATAACAATACTTCAGCAAGACTAGATTAGTGCTACTCAATAGTATAGCCAACTCATTCTTCTGGTGACTAATTTTTTTCTTAAGATGTTACAAAGAAACCAGATAAATTAATCAAGATATCATTGCAGTTTTAAAAAAGTACCTTCTAATTACCTAAAAAGGCCTATTCTAGCACCTATACATGAGAAATATATTCTCTATTAACTGATAAAGAACAAATCCTTTATGACAAATACAAATTATTATAATGTCTTTGAGAATTCAGCCAGCCATCTCTACTGAACCCAGAGTATCATCACAAATATTATTTGCCTTTATCCTGATGTAACAACTACCCATAAAAGGTTAAGAACAAATATTTAGTCGATATCCCCATGCTAAATCTTCATGATATCCAACCTGTATGAAATAATAAGCTCTAATAACAAAAGAGAACAAAGTTTTGCTGTGGGAACAGAATAAGGGATACATCATCCCAATCATCCTATCTTTGACTAGATTTTTCTTCAAGATGTTTTAATGACCCTGTGGAAGATAAGCTTGCTGTCGAATGAATAGAAATCAGAGAAAATAGTATTTGAAAGCTGCAGGGAGTATAGAGGACTAGTTAATCTTATCTGGCCATTTTAGATGTAGCACATGCTCTACCTAAGCTACTTCCCAACCATCCATTCTCACTGAAAGGCTAGGTTTCCAGAGCTTAGCTGCTATTTTTGTCCTCAAATGGCATGACCAAGTTCCCTAGTGAATACAAATGTACTTCCTGTCTTCCCCAGGGAGACACCAGAGCTATGTTTATACCTACTGAGCAATTGAAACATGTTCTCACCTACTGAATGTATTTGGGCTAAGTAGAACAGAGTGATGGCTTTCAGATAAGGAAAGATAAAAGGGTACACAAGGTCAGTCGGTATTTACTTCTGACTATGGAGCCAGATATTAATATTGTGGAGATATTACCTCTGGAAGACAAAGAACATTCTCAAAACTCAATTCTGGCACCACTGCCTCTATGAGTCCTTTTCTGACATACTAGACCTTCCTTCTTTCAAGCGCCTTCTCTCCAAAATTATAGTGTAGCTACTTGAAAAGCAGTGAATTGAGCACTGCCATTGGAGTTCAGAAGACCTGAATTCAAAGCCTCAAAGTTAGAGCAAAGACTATTTTCCTTTTGCATTCATATTCCTTGTATATCTAGGACAGTTCCCAGAATGTAGTGGGAATCAACCAATTGATGCTACATGAAGTGACATTGGCTTAATTGTCAAGGTCCAGCATGCATAGATTTCAATCTAATATTATTCTTGGACTTTGGGTGGATTAGGAAACTTTAGAAAGTGGGAAGTATTCCCTTTTAATTTTCTGTGCTTAGCATAGTGTCAGAAACAAAATTTAGGGTTAGGGTTAGTATCAGAATCAACCACAAGGCAGGAAGTTGGCCTGTGCTCCTAGGGGAGTATTCCCATCAGTTCTTTCCCAGATGCAGAAGAAGGAGTTGCTTGAAGAAAAAGGGAAGGACCAATGAGAGCATAGCCCCATCCAGGGATGTACCATCATGACTAGTTCTATCTCTATGGATGCCCTTAAATATAAACAAATGGATTGTGTTGGTTTTTTTTTCTTAAAGAATAAAAAAAAAAAAAGAATCTTCACTATGCAAACAAAATAAACTGGAGTGAAAGCAACTAAAATGGTGATGGATCATATCATATGGGATCAGCTTGAGGACTGGGGATGTTTAGACCTGATAAGAGAAAACTTGGAATGGTCATGATAGATCCTAGTTGTCAATTGACATACATCTGAGTGTTTCATGGATTTCCAGATGGAAAGGCCCTTAGGGGCCATCAAATCCAATTCCCTAATTTTTACAGATGAGAAACATAAGAAACTCCTGGCTTCTCATTTAGGTTTAATTATTTGCCCAATTTCAGAAATCTGGTAAGGAAATGTCTAAGGATGAATTTGGACTCATCCTCCCGACTCTAAATCCAGTGCCCTGGCCAACATAGCTCTGTCCTCAAGAGCAGAATCGATCTTCTTTTCTTTCCCCAAAATGGAGTGTCTACCCAAGAAGAGCTCAATAGATGAGCACTGAATGAGAGACTTATCTATAATCGTAGCTTTGACAAATGTGGAAGAACATCCAAATTTAGTAGGAGTTACCAGACTCTTCATCAAGAAGGGTCTAAGATAGATAGATGGATCAACGGATGTAAGGATAGACAGAGATAGAGATGTATATGTGTATATATACATGTGTGTATACATAAGTGTATAAATATGCATGTATATATATACATAATTATATATGTATTTATTATATATTATATATATGTATATATGCTAGATGAATAAATATCAATTTTTAAAAACATTTAAGGAAGAATTTATGAGAAGTCTTGGACAAGGAAGCTTGCCACAGTTCTTTCCTCAATTACATTTATGAATGCAAAAGGATCATAGGGGAAAAGACCTAACCAGTAAAAAGAAATGGAGCATGTGTTAACAAAATCCCTTTTTCGGTCATTTAAAAATATTTCCCAATTTTCCTTTCTACAAAGCCAAAAAACTCAAGATGGCTGCAATTCATAAATCTTCATTTGAAGGAGTGATGAAAAGCCAGCCAGACAACATACATGCACATCAGCCAGGATGTCAGCAGCTGACAGATTAAAGAATGAGCAAGGTAATCAACCTATTTCTCTGGGGCCTTGTGTTGTCTTTGCTCAAGTTTCCAATGATACTTTGACTATTTGGACACATCTGACATCTTTATTACACCCTCCAAACACTTAGCTGGAATATGGCTTGCTTTGCTTTGAAGATTAAAATAATTATTTAAGTGTTCAGGATAATTAATGCCATAACTCAGTTTGAGTTGAAATTATTTTCCCAGGGCTTTCATTAATCCATATTCATGATCAGGGCCCCATTATTTTAAAAATAAGACCCTAATTGATCATTTAGTACAAATTAAGATTGTGAGTTGCCTCTTTCAGGACCTATTTTTGTTGCTTCTAGTTTTTGTGTACAGCATGTGTATGGTTGACGAGATCCATTTTTAGAACACTTTTTATCCAGAGACCATAAAATCCTCATAAAAGCAGAATGAGCAATTCATAACCACAGCTCTTGGTTGCCACCTAAAGGTCTCTTGTTTTGCTTCTAACGAGACCTACTGTGCATGCTTTCTGGATCATAATCGCTGCCCATTTCAGGCAGATTGCCCCATAAACAATATAATCAAAGTTGTCATCATGAGCTAAGGGCATTCTCATGGAAGCCAGAGATGTGTCCGGCTTCACCCCAAAGATCTGAAGGAGGAGCAAAGAGCAGAATTTCTCGAGATGCAAATTTCAGTTTCCTGGCAAAACAAAACAAAGCTTGTTAGCAATTAAAGGGTGATGGATGGCTTCAGGATGTGGTGAGTTCCCATTTGGTGAAGGTCTTCAAGAAAAGGCTGGTTGACCACTTGTCCAGTAGATTGAAGAAGGGTTCAGGTTCCCATGTGGTTTGGATTAGATCTAACCCAGCAGAGGTTCCTTCCAACACTGAGATTCTTTTTTTTTTTTTTAATTTAAATATTTCAGCCGCCACTGTCCTTAAAAAGTGGTTGATAGCTGATATTTGTAGAGCACTTTCAAGGTTGCTAAAAAAAAAAAAAACTGCATACTTGCTAACCTTTGAGTTTTTGTTATTAAGAAGCAAATAAAAGCAATTTTTGTCATTTGTATTCTTGTTAATAATATCATAGATTGTTTGGAGCAAGTCAAAGAAATTGAATAAAGAGTAGTATTTCCCAAGTTTACCTGCTAGTTTGCCTAAGTTAGCTCCCCTCAAAACGATACTAGGATTTCTAGTTCATTCCTGATGTTCCCTTTCTTGAAATATCTCTACTTTTTAGCTCTCTGCCCATGACTGTTGTAATTCTGTCCTAGCTTTGACTCACACCCTTCTTCCCATTACCTTCTAGAGAAATGCTAATTCTGTGTGAGACCAATGGCTGGTTCTGCCTGCCATTTTTGTTTTGGATGTGTAAAGTCAATGTGACCCTGGAAGGAGCCAGATGTGTTACCTGTTCCTAGCCTCATCTTCAGCAGTTAAGGGGTTTCCCTCAAGACACTGCAATTTGCCTTTCTGTCCCCTATATGGCATGCTTTACCAGGAATTGGCTCAACTTTTCTTGGACTCCTTTATGTCATTTACCAGTACAACCTGAGAGTTCCCATTTCCACCTGATTTCATACCTACTTTGTAAGAAAGGCACATCCCTTGCTGTCCCTCAGAAGAACATTGAGCTCATACTCCATCAGAATGTCCCTCCTAATTCTAGATTTCCTTCTGTTATATCATCCTTCCATAGTAACATGGAACAATGATGATAATATATGTATGGTAATAATGATGATAATAATATCATCAAAGTCCTTCACAAACCAATCAAATTTTCTTGGTTACAGGTTATTCTCTCTCTTTAAAGAATCCCCTCAAATTCCTCTTGAGTGCAACTTCTAAACTCTGAGACCTGGTCTTTCTGTAGTGCACCCAGCCAGAATTTCTTTCTTCCATGACAATTCTCATTCTCTGAAGCTCTCATCATTCTTAGGTAATTGTCTAAATCTACCTGCAGGCTCTCCTTCTGGCATGGGTTGCTACTACTTTGGTAACTACTGCCTCTAGTCACCTATAGGGGAGGAGCAGAATTCCTTTGAGGGGCTTGGCTGGAGCCCTTCCACCACAGTCTTGCCTTATAGCTAGAATCTGAAACCTTCCATACTTGTTCATTATTTTATATGATAGAACCTGAAATAGCTCTGATTCTTTCCAAGTAAGTACTAAGGTCTACATGTATGTAGAGATGTATAAGTTACTCTTTATGTTTGCAAGGCTCATCTCTCCCTGTCCCTTCCCTTCTTGGCTTCTTCTATACTCTGTCCAATTTCTGTAAGATATCTTTTCCAGTGTCTCCACTGAAGATGATGATGTCCCTCTGAAACTGGCACTGTATAAATCTTGAAAGTACATAGTTTTATGAGAGGATTGGGGAAGAGATTTGAAATCATTTAGAATATCATCAAAGATAGAAATTCCATGACTTGTATATATCATGAAAGATAGAAATTCTATGACTTGATAGAGATAGGGGAAATAAAGCCATTTGCCTGAAAGCACAAATCCAATAAAACAACAAAAAAGGTTCTCTCTGATGCTAAAGAAATCAAAAGTTGCAGGTGGGAAGGCAGCCTTAGCACAATGCTAGGCATATAGGAAATCTTAATAAGTGCTTCTTGACAAATTAACAATAAATTCAATTGGTTTCCTACTCAGACCCCCTAAAAGCATGTTTTAAAAAAAAAGATGATATTCAGATGAATTTATTTCAAAACTTGGCTCATCTCAGCTAAAACATTATCATTTGCTCAGTCTAGTGTTCATCCCCTGTTGTTTCTCAGTTGAAAGAGCTCACGCATAAAAACATTTTTCATTTTCTTGGGTAGGAAATACAGGTAGACATGACATGTACTGTTATTACATTAAACACTTTAGTTACCTGTACACGAAAGTATGTCTTTGTCTATGTTTTAGGACAATACTCTAGTGTTACAGTTTTTTTTTCTTTAAAACTCAGATTTTTTTTTTAAATTGTGTTTTAAATTGCACAATGACAAAACTATATTTCTGGCCTTTTATATGTTACAATGATTTTGTATTAAAGGTACTATATTGGGAAAGAAAGAAAGAAAGAAAGAAAGAAAGAAAGAAAGAAAGAAAGAAAGAAAGAAAGAAAGAAAGAAAGAAAGAAAGAAAAGAAGGAAAGAAGAAAAATTATGCTCACCACTAAATTGCACTTTTATTGTAAGTGTTATTTTTAAAATATGTGAAACTGCATTCATGCCATTTTCTTCCTTTCCCTTGAGGGAAAATTGGAAACAAATTGTCTTAGCACATATTTGGAAAGCACAGATCAATCAAAAAACTGTCACTTGCCCATTCCTTTTCAGGTCATGGAACTTTCAGTCAGTCAATCTATCAAATGGCTTTTTATCAAGCTCTGGTCCAGGTAAGTAGCTAAGTGTGCATGTATTGACAAGAAAAATGGATGTTTGGAACATTCTTCTCTAAATCTTCTCTTGTTGGGGTTTCCTTGGGTTCGCTGGAGGTAGCCTTCATTTCTGTTCAGTAATCATCACAAGTGCAGCCAGGGATTAAGGTCCAAATCCTTTATTGTCTCTTTCCAAGTCTTATCTCCTTCTCTTGGGGTTGGGCTAGTTTTCTTAAAGGCCTTCTGGAGTTATTGTCTCCTTCAAAGTTTTCTCTCGTTTACTTGGGGCTCAGCTAGTTTTTCTGGAGGCTTTTCGGATCTTGGTTTCAGTGGAGAAGCTAATGAGGACAGCTTGCCACCACTTCTCTGGTCTTCCCACGTTCTGATTCAGGCTGAATTTGTCTGAGCTTATACGGTTTCTTATCAAAGGTGTGAATCTTGTAGAACTATAGTAAGTACTAAGTACATGTATTGAAGTAGCACAACCATTGTCTCTATCAATTCCACTGACTTAGCACCTTGTTTCAAGTTCTGGCCCATAACAAATCTTACCCTCAAGAAGATTCCATTCTATTGGCAGATTAATTAAAGATGCCTAATTAAAGTAAATGACATGCAAAACAAATGCAAGATATGGCAAGTTGGTTTTATCTCAAGTCTAGGGAACCAGCAGGACCAAGACTAGTTTTCTTGATTTACTTATGACATGAATCAAGAAAATTAGACTAGTTGGATTATATTGTATGAGAACAGGAGAACCTCTTGCCTGCAACCAGCTATAACCTATCATGGAAGTCTATGCCATGAAAGAGATGATGTCCTTTACAAAACAAAACAAAACAAAACAAAACAAAAAAAAACTGGATATGGAAAAAGCCCTTTGTAAAACCTACAACATGGTGAATAATAATAACAGTTAGCATTGAAGATATAGTTTAAAAGTTTATAACATATCATGCATAAATTATCTCATTTGAGCAACTCTTGGAAGTAATTGATATTCTACATTTATCTACAATTATCCCTCTTCTACAGATGAAAAAATTGAGACAAGATTAAAAGTCTTTCCTGGGTCATGAAACTAGAAAGTAGCTTAAATGGGATTTAAATTCAGAACTTCCTGTCTCTAATTCTATCATTCCTGCCCATTGATCCATTCCACAAGTATACTGAACAGAGCTAGAACTCAGATTTGATCTGTGCTACCAGATTACATAACGATGAGGTGCTCCCCATGAAGTTAATTAACTCTCTGGCAAATCCAAGACTGGAACACAAATCCTGACAGTTTTCTATTAGTGTGCAAATCCTCAACTGTACTCTGGGGCATCAATACTTAAATAATGTTTTAATATCAATTCTCTATAACTAAAACAGAAATGATAGGATTGGGGGAAAGATTTGAACTCATTTAGAATATCACCAAAGATAGAAATTCCATGGCTTGTATAGAGACACAGAAATGGGGGAAATAAAGCCATTTGTCCAAAAGCACAAATCCTATAAAACAACGAGAAAGGTTCTTTTACGATGCTAAAGAAATCAAAAGTCGGAGGGGTAGTTAAGAATTATTGTTCTGTTTTGTTTTCCAGTGTGACGATAATGAGGTCAGAGAAACTGCCTGGGTAACAACAGGAATTCAACAAGATTTTGTTGGCTAATAGGAGAGTGGGGAGGCTGACAAGAGGATTATTCTTTCTGTGTTAAGTATTACTTGCTCCTTTGGTGTCCAATACACATGCTATACTGAGAAGGGCTAGAGCTGGACATTCTGTTCACTTTTTCTGCAGAGATATTTATGATATAGTTCTTCAGAATCATGAGAAGCCATTTTTCTCTCTTCTCACCTCCTCCTCCTTTCTCCCTGTCCTGAACTAACCCTATCCTCTCCTCCAGGAAGCCTTATCAAGCCTTGGTCTCCCCAGATGACTAACCATCAGAGCAGCTGTTTTGTTTTGTTTTATTTTGTTTTTCTTTCTTTTTTTTTTTTTTCACACTGACCAAATAAACTTCCTCTGCGCTGAGGCTTCCTTTTAGCTAATCCAGGATTCAAACTTTTGTTGACTTAATCAACTCATCTGGTTTAGTTTTCAATTTTTTTTAAGGTTTCTTTTCTAAGTTTTTTAATTTAATATTTACCCACAAAGGATGACATCAGGTAATACATAACAAATGGTATTCTATGCCCAACACATGTGATGTCTGCACTGCCTAAAAAAGAATTAAAGCTAATTAGTTTGATTGAAGCCATAATCAAATGCTCTAAGAGACCCAGGATTTCATGGGATCAGAGATTTTAGAGTTAAAGTTGCCTTCAGAGATTATCTAGTTCAACCTTAATATTTTTCAGTTAAGGAAACTGAGGTGAAGACCTAATTACAATCATTGGCAGAGTTAGTTTTTTTTTAAAGTAGGCCCTTCAACCACAAAGTCACTGTTTTCATAGAATCCTGCTACCTCCTGTGGACATTTCCATCAACAATACAGATGACAAGCCTTATATTCCTATCTTCCTGCATTTTTTTCAATTCCTTGTTTTACCAAAAATTCACCAAAGGAGATCTACCTAAAATTATCCTCTCATTTCCATTTTTCTTGACATCAAAAGGGCAATAACAAAACACATAAGCGCTCCATTGGTTATATCTTATACCCACTCAATTGGCTTTTTGGTTGATATATTTCCTTGCCACAATTCTATTTCCCCATGGTAATGTGTTGTAGCCCTCTCCAACAACTATCACCTCTCCCTCCTATACACACTCCAATACACATTCAAACCATTCAATCCTAAAGAAACTTTAAGAGTCCATAATGCACAGATATACAATGACACTGGGAGAATATTGTAATTAAAAGATGGATTTTGTTTTAAGAAGCAATTTGGGATGGTTGATTCATCATTCCTTGATTATATATAAATAAGTGGATTTGTTCTTTAAAAAAGCATATATATCAATGGATGGCTTTCTGGGTCTAAATTTTTTGTAAACTCCCTAGACCTCTCCCCACATTGTGACCTTTTCCAATCTTTTGGAATTTGGTTCAGTTTAGCAAGTATTTATCTTGCCCTCTGGGAGATTTTGTGAACCAATCCTCAAAAGATTTTAAACTTGGGCTGCCTCCAGTAAGAGTTTCTTCTGTGGTTACATAGGTCAGGTCCAAAGGCTTGAATCCATCTTCTGAAGTGACATTTATGTTTCTAGATCTTCAACTTTAAAAAATTAGGAACAAGTCAGTAAGGATCCAGCAATAGGCATAATTGGAATGAAATACATATATATGTATTCATAAGATAATAATAACAACAATAATATATTTATAGAGTGTTTTAAGTATTTGGTCCTTATAATAATTTTATGAGATGGTTGCTAATGTTATTTTCAATTTACAGATGAAGAGATTGAGGTAAGTAGAAGTTAAGTGGCTTGTTCAAGTTCATACACGTAATAGATGTGTGAATTGGGATTGACTTTCTGATTTCAAGCATAAAACTCTACATGCCCATTACAATATAAACTCCTTAAGGACAAGGACTGTCTTTTTTTTGCCTTTGAATCTCCATTACCAACAAAATGTCTGGGAAATGGTGAGTACGTAATAAAACCACACTGAATGATTATATCCCTGAACCAAATACAATTTAAATGTTTTTAATTATCCATATTAATCATAATTTTCTCTTCCCACATAACAATGGAATTTAATGATTCTATGTATAGTTGAAGAACAAAGTTGGGATATACAAGAAAGTCATTCATAATTTGTATCTTGACCAAGAATGGGAATTTTCCATTTTTAAAAGTTCTATACGTGCTTTTGTAAATATTCTATGGCATTATGGATTTAATTTAGCCTCAAATAACTACATAAATTGAGCATTTCTTCCATAGGCTGAGTTGAGGAAGATGGATTTCTTGCTAATTGAATGAACCTGATAATTTAAAATATGCTGCTAACAATTCTGATTTTGAATTAAAAATATCTTTTTGTCTGGAGTTTTTCATAAACCTCCCTAGGTACCTGAAATTGTCTCCCTCTTCATTTGCCTCTTAGATTGTCTAACTTCTTTTAATGTAGAGCTTAGATACCAGCATCACCTCAAATTCAGATAACAGAGGATCAGGAGCAGGATTTCAACTCTTCCCATCATTTCTGGGATCTTGGATAAGATATTTTACCTTGTGTTGAAAAGTATCTTTGAAAAAATAAAATATAATTAATTTTTAAAAAATTAAAATATAGTTCATTTTTCTGGGACTCATATAAAGAAATTAATCTCTAAGAGAGAGAGAGAGAGAAAGGAAGGAAGGAAGGAAGGAAGGAAGGAAGGAAGGAAGGAAGGAAGGAAGGAAGGAAGGAAGGAAGGAAGGAAGGAAGGAAGAAGGAAGGAAGGAAGGAGGGAGGGAGGGAGGGAGGGAGGGAGGGAGGGAGGGAGGAAGGAAGGAAGGAAGGCAGGCAGGCAGGCAGGCAGGCAGGAAGGAAGGAAGGAAGGAAGGAAGGAAGGAAGGGAAAAAAAAGAGAGAGGAAAGGAGAAAGAAAGGGAGGGAGGAAGGAAAAGCAGCTGACCATACATCTAGCTAAGACTGGGCTCTCCTCAAGTCTGCTTTCAATTAGATACTTAGTCTCTGCCAGACTGTTGAATATATAAGATCCTCTTAAGAGAAATTTGGAAGAAGAGTCCAAGGAGGCTTTCTCTATGATGCTACCATTTTCCCCTAAATACAAAGCTATACTGATTTCCCTTCTGATTTCTGAAAAATCATAGTATTCATCTTCAGCAAAACTACACAGTCATTTTTGATTATGGCTCCTTCATTGCTTATCTCCAATGGGACATCAAGTCCTGCTCATTTTTCTGCTAAAATGAAAGCTTCTTTCTCTTCCATTCTCATTGCTACCACTTTGTCCAGCCCCTGATTACTTCTAGCCTAGATAGTGCAGGAAGATCAAAGTTAAATGAGTACTTAATTTGGTACCATAGCATATTCGTTCAAGTCACACCTTTATCACTTGCTCTCTGTTTAGGTGTGGTCAACTCATTTAACTTTTTTGATTTTCACTTTCCTCATATGGGAAAAGAGGAAGGATGGTGTCTGAAGCAGGGGTCCCCTCAAGGTGTTTACATTCAAGTAGTGGGAGGATGCCAATAAAAACTACATATAATTCCTATATCATATAGGATATAGGGGAGCACTAAAAACTAGGAAGTGGAGATGAATAATTGTCTCTTAAACACTTCATTTGTCATCTTTCTGTCCTAATAGAAGCTAAAAGCCCAACTCTAATCTTGTCAAGTCCAATACTGTCATCTTGGATCTCAAAGGGTGATATTGATGGATATCTTCTTGTATATGTATATAAACAAATCATATCTGTAAAGAGATTGGAATGTCTCCAGTGAATTGTAAGCTGAGGGGGGTGGGGAACACAGGGACTATTGCATTTCTTCCTTTCTTTTTCAACTTCTAGAACCCAGCTGGCACTTCATAAAATCAGAGGTGGAAAACTGGATGAGACTTCATAAGATACTCAGTGCCACCCCCTCATTTAATCGATGAAAATGAAGGTAAAGGTGAAAATAATAAAACTCAGAGAAATTGTGACTTTTCCCAGTAGAAAAAGCTACAAGTTGAGAAGTTGAAATTTTAAATTAATTAAAAAGGTGAAGTTTTTCCCCTGTACTAAGCTCTGTTTGTGGAATTACAGATGCACTTTAGGCAAATCAATTTATTAAATAAATGAGTGTATCAAGTATTATATGTGTCATATGTGATTATGTAAAATACTTTTATATAAACTTTGAAAAGATTACTTGGTCTAAAAAGACATTAGACTTTTTTTTTTAATTTAAGGGACATGAATCTCTATAATCTATATAAAAGGCTTATGATCTTAACATTCTTTATGAACCTCTAGGTTTCTGCAAGTGGGAAAATTTCCTAAATTACCAGTAAAGGAAAGCTAAAGGCTCAGTAGCATTAAAGAGATTTTAAAATTAGGTTTGTGCTAACAAGTCAGCCTTTTTCAATATGTATACATTTATGAATTTCCCATGGTCATCATTTTTTAAAGACATATTGTTAATGGATTTTTTTTCTTATTAAAGAAAAAAAACCCTCATCAATGTGTAGGTCAACAGCTCATGGATGAGGAATGCAAAAAGAAATGCACAAAGGAACTTGGCACAGGCAATCAATAATACCTTAGCCAAAGCATTTCCACAATCCATCACCAACTTTGATGGACTGTCTGTATTGAATGCTCCCCCTGACTCCGGACTCTTTGATTTCCCTCATTTCCTTCCAAGATCATCTCAAATTGTTATCTTCTACATGAGGCTTTTTTCTGATTGTCCCAAAATTTGTCTTTTCTTTGCATAGATTTATATGACCATATGTTCTCTCTTCCTTTCTCTTTGTCTCTGTGCCTTTGTCTCTTTCTCATTCTCTCCCATTCTGTCTCTGTGTCTTTCAGCCTCTCTGTCTCTCTGTCTCTCTCTCTCTCTCTCTCTCTTGCTTAATAAGTGCTTATTGATTTTTGACTGACATCATAAAAGTGAACAGCTGACTACAAGGACAATATTATGTTTATCTTTGTAATCCTAGTGTTTGATAAACAGTAGAAAAGGTTTGCAGAGATCTATGAAAATGATTGAACTGAAAAGTTAAAGAGGCTAGTTAGAGCTATTGGGAGCAATAGTGCAGAAAATGAGCTAGAACAAACAAAGCAAGTTCTGCATAAAAATAACTGATGTTTATATCCTTGTATCAGTTCTCTCATTCTTGGTTGTAGATAAGGGTGATCTACAGGTTTCACCATTTTCATTTTACAGACAAACACCTCTGAGATTGAGAAAGGATTGAAGTGAACTGCCTGTACTCTAAAAGCCAGTAAATACAAAAAGTAGATTTGGACACAAGTCCAAAATACTCTTAACAATACCCAGTTGTTTTTTTTTTTTTTTTTTTCCAAAACAAAAGTTGTACTCAATAAGACTGAGGTTTCCTTCCTCCCACCTTTTTTTTTTCTCAGTTCTTTTTCTGAAAATGAGTATTTTCACACTTTTATCACATTATGAAGAATTTTGTGGAGGGAAAAATAATTCTGATAATGGGGCAGCTGAAGCTCTGTTTTACATGATTGACTTACTACATTATGATCAGGGAAATCCTTCAGAAGTTCAAAAAGTTTTCTGAGGAATTCACTTGCATCTCAACTGCCCTAAATTAAGAAAACCAAACATTATTGAGACTTTGATGGCATGTAATATAGGAAGATGATCAACGTCCAGGAAAGATTTTTCCTTTTGTAATCTTAGTGTTCTAAGGAGATTAGTCACGGAAGTTCCTTGTCTTAGTCTTTAGAATTGAGAAATTCTTTAATGCAAACACACATGAGATATTTACTATGGACAAGGTAACATGTAACATGCCCCAATAGACAGAGGGGTTCATATCCTGCTTTTGTACAATCAGATGGGTACATAACTCTCTCTGCCATTGGGCATGACCCAATCTACCATGACTCTTAATTCGCCTTAAGGGATCCCTCCCCCAGAAAATAAAACAATAGCAGATTCTGCCCTCGAGGATATGTGAGGAAGGAGAAAGCAATTGGGATGCATATAGATTGGAAGAATCCAGATAATGGACTAAGGAGAAAAGTTACAGGCAAAATGAGCTCTAGCAATAGTTGAGGAGCCCTGCTGAGAGATTGAGAAAATAGATGTCACAGAAAAAAGTGACCCTGGAAATGAAGTTCTCAGTGGTGTAGATGAGAAAAGAATTTAGTTTGTGTGGATATGAATGAAGAAGAACACATTGCTTCATTTCAGAATACAGTGGATCAATAGTCTTCTAATATTGAAGAATAACGTGAACTGGATCCATAAACCTCCTTTTATTCCCCTGCAATACTCAGTTACTCTGGAAGAGCAAAGAGAGACACCACAAAGAAACAAGGTTAAAGAAAATTAAATTGTGATTTCAGAGGACTGATGGCCAAAAAATAGATGGTGGCCCATAGGTGTGGAGTAAGGCAAGCCTTTGGGGAGCCAGGTCATTTTGTTCGTTTGTATTTATTTCTTACAAGGAATGTGTATTTGATGAAGAGAGGTAGTTATTGGGAAGTCACATTTGGGTAAAAAAAAGAAAGAAAGAAAGAAAAGGGTATAAATAAAATGCTTTTGAAGAGAAAATGGCTTTGACCTTATCAATTTTACTAAAAGCCATTTTTCGTTGTTAACATTTCCCTAGTGATGATTTTTGAATTTGAATTTACTCATTTGAATTTATATTGTGACTAACGTGCCACTTTGGATTTATATAATCCAACTTGAAAATTGATGCCCCAAAAGACTGCTCTGTTGCACTGAACCGCCCTGCTCCAATCCTGTGTTTGTCTTGATTGCTGAGCCTGCTTGGAGACCCACAGTCCTCCTGGGAATTATGAATTCCAATGCTTTTTCCTAATTGTAGCACTGCAGAGTCTCAAGGGTGGCTGCATTCCTAAGGTCTGCAAACCGATCTCTGGAAAGTGTGCATGCTGCCTTGTAAGACCAGGATGAAGGTTTTCCTCTTTTGGATGGTTGTTAAGTCTGCCCAAGAGCCGGGACAAAGCATCTGTGTCCTTGGGTGAGGTTTAAAATTAGGGCGAGCTTGGAACAGCGTCAAAATTTGAAACGTTACCCAAAGTTTGTTTATTTCAACTCAATCCAGGGATCATTTTTAAATACTTACTGTGTGACAGGCACTTTATTAGTCATTGAAAAATCAGGGGAGAAATGTTAAATAGCTTTTGGCCTCAAGCAATCTGTACTCTGCTATGGGGAAAAAATAAAATAAGATCACACAATTAAGCAAACAAATATAAATCATCTATAAAACTACACTTAAGAACATTTGATAAAAGTGAAGTTCCTGGTGATCATTTTTTTTCTCTTTGTATCCTAAGCGATTAGCATAGTAGCTGGTAGAAAGTTGACAATAAATGGCAATTGATCACTTGGGCAGATGTAAGGGGGGGGGGTATATTGGTTGGAGAGGAGAAAACCTAGAGGCAAGGACACCTATTAGGAGGTTATTGTAACTGATGAGAGACTGAATTAAGGCAGGGGCCCAGTGAGTAAAGAACATGGGATAGATGAGTAGGTAGAGAAAATCTACAGAGAATTTTGGAAACAGAATGGATAGGACCTGATGACTGATTGTTTATGGGGTGTAGATGAGAATAAAGAGCAGGCATCTGACTCTTAGGCTGTGAGCCTGGGAAGAATGGGGGTGCCTTCTACAGAAAAAAAAGGAAGTTAGGAAGAAGGGTTGATTTGGAAGAAAAGCTACACACCTGTTTCACTGTAACCCCTTTGTGACAGTTCATGAGGGACCTGTTGCCAAACATCTTCTGGCTTCTGTTTTCTCACCTACTCTGCGGGCACAAAGCACAACACCTGAACTGGGGGAGTTTTCTGGGCAGGAGGCCACTTACTTTGGTACTTTCCACTCCCTCAGTTAGCAATTAGGCAAGAGAAAACAGAGCCTCCTACTTAGCAATTACCTCCAAATACCAGTATGGAAACTGCTGGTCATAAAGCCAGGGGCTTTAGAGAGCTCCAAGGGTCCTCAGTGATCACCGAGCTGCACCCCTTCATTTTCCAGAAATTTATTCAGTTTTCAGAGGAAACAGAAACCTTAAATGAGCACCAAATTTGAGTGGAGAAGTGAGTGGACCTAAAGTCTCAGCAGCCCTGGGGGTTAGATGCCAGTCCTTCCTTAGGATTTATGGATCCCTGCACAAGGCATGGGATCTCTTTAGCCTGAAGTTTTACCATCTGAAAAAAAAATAAACAAAGGGGTTTAATTAGATGCTCTCTAGAGTCTCTTAATGTTCCAGCTTCTATGACCCTACTGAAAGTAGCTTCAAAACTCAAGCTCAAGTGTTACTTCCCAGGGACCTATTAGATACACTTACCTGTTAGGTCCCCTCACCCTCTATTTACTTTGAACTCTGATTTTTAAGAAGACTTTAGGAAGAAGACTGGCAGTACTTGAGAGGGCCGCCCAGGGGAGAATGTGGAGAAGAGTGAAGAGGATGAGAAGCCATTCGTCAGTTGGGGTCCTTATTATTGAAGGAAGCTTCCAAAACAATTAGATCCAAGATTCTTGAGGGGGCTGGGGAAGATTTGTGTTTCTTTTCTTCTGAACTGTCATATCTGCATTGATATTATAGGAAGGAAGGAAGGAAGGAAGGAAGGAAGGAAGGAAGGAAGGAAGGAAGGAAGGAAGGAAGAAGGAAGGAAGGAAGGAAAGGAGGGAGGAAGGAGGAAGGGAGGGAGGAAGGAAGGAAAGGAGGGAGGAAGGGAGGGAGGAAGGGAGGAGGGAGGAAGGAAGGAAAGAAGGGAGGGAGGGAGGAAGGAGGGAGGGAGGAGGGAGGAAGGAAGGAAGGAAGGAAGGAAGGAAGGAAGGAAGGAAGGAAGGAAGGAAGGGAGGGAGGGAGGGAGGAAGGAAGGAAGGAAGGAAGGAAGGAAGGAAGGAAGGAAGGAAGGAAGGAAGGAAGGAAGGAAATGCAAGGTTGCCACGGCAAGCTTCCAATTCTCCTTCGTTTCCACTTCACCAGATTGCTCAGTTAAGGAAACTAATAGCTTTTCTCCTTGACCTGCTCCAAGGGGTCCCCTAAAAGCTTTTGATGGAGATTGTCAATTAAGAGGCAGGGGGACCTGCTACAAGATCAAGGCTGTATAATGACTAATATCCTTAAAAGAAGAAAAAAAAACTGGTAGGAAATGAGGGTGGGGAAGGGGGGCTCCCAACGTGGCCATAGTTGGAGGGTGCTAGTGAAAGGACTTGGGAACAGGCTGCATTCACAGAACTTCCCCATTTCTCTCCGCACTCTACTGAAAAGGTCAGGAGCTTCTCTCTCGGTCTCAGTCTCCCTCTGGGTCTGTGCTTGTCTCTCCGTAGGTGTCCCTCTGTCTCTCTGAGGTCTCTTTCCCCTCCCCTGACGGCCAGGGCAGGGGTTTCTAACCTCTGTGTTCCCTCGGTCCCTGTGATCTCGGGCTACACTGAAGTGAGGCGAAGGCTGAACCACACTTTAAAGAGGGGCGAGGAGCGCGAGCACTGGCTGGCCCGGCGGAGTGGAGGGCCTGAGGCCGGCAGGGGGGAGGGGCTGGCTGCCGGGGAAGAGCGGGGCAGAGGCCACTGCCGGCCTCCCTGCTGGGACCCGCAGAGTTGGGGGGCAGGGGCGCTTGGTGTGACTCCAGGAGGCAGGAGGACGTTGACAGCGATCGGGATCCCCCCTGATTGGGGGAGCGGCTCTTGGTCAGTGAGTAGATCGGGAGCAGCGGGCGGCGGGAGGGACGGGCGAGGCGGGGAGGCGGGCTACGCGGACTGCAGCCCCTCAGGCAGGAGGCACCGGGAAGCCGGCGGGGATCGGAGGGGGGACGTGATGCTGCAGTGGCTGTGTGGACATAGTCCAGCCACTGTGAGACCCTGGGGAAAGGGGGCGGGGGGAGGAAGGGAGAGAAAACTCTTACACACACACACACACACACACACACACACACACACACACAGGGCTGAGCAAAACAAAGAAAGAGTATGGGCCGGTGACTTCATGCTTCACCAATGTCCCGCCCACGCGCCCGCGGCCGCCGCTGCTCCAGCCCAGATCTCCGGGGTCGCGGTGGAACCCGCGCCCGTCTCTTAGCAACTGCCAAGCCGCCGGAGTTGACCGGTCCCAGGCCGCCCGGGGGCCCCGACGGGACTATCTAGGCCCAGTCACGAGCCCCTCCTGCGCAACAGCCCCCGCCCCCAGGTCCCCAGCTGCTGGGAGCTGCCCCCCTCCCCAGCTGCGCTCTAGGCCCCCCGGCACTGGGGGCTAGTGCGCCTGGACAGCGGCAAGCGCCTCTCCATTCTCTCTCGCTCTCGGCCCGAAGGAAGGAGGAGGAAGAAGGGGGGGGGGGAGGAGGGGAGCCCAGCCTCCTCTTACCTCTCCCCTCGGGACGTACCCGGGGCCCCTCTAGCCCCACCACACCCCCCGCGCCCGCCCCCTTCACCTAGTCTCCAAAGCAGCCTCCGCTGCCCGCCTGCCTGGACAGTCGCCGTCGGTGCCGCTCGGGCGCCTAGACAGGAGCCGGTCTGCGCGCCGCTTCTGCTAGCCTGGAAGCGACAGCGGTTCCGTGCCAGCCCTGAGCAGCACCCGCCCGAACCGGGGCTCCTCTTTGGGGCGGTCCGTTCCTTGCCTCCACCAGGGTCCCCGAGGCCGAGGTGAGCTAGGAACCGAGAAGCCCCACGCAGCAGGAGCGCAAGTTTGGCGGGATTGCCCACCTGTGGCTCGCAGCCTCTCCCTTTCCCAGCCTGGGACGGTCCGTTCCCTGCGCTTGGCTGAGATCTCGCCCCCGCCTCCGCCTTCCCCCCCCCATCTGCCAGGCGCCTCTCCCCTCGGCCCCCGCCTCTCCCCCTGGGCGCTTTGTTTGGGGCCAACTCCCGGCGGAGCTGATTTATGCGGCTGCAGCTCCGTCGGGGGCGGCCGCGGGCAGAGGCTTGGAACAAAAGCCCTTTGTCCCGGGCCGGCCGAGCGGGGGCTGGGGCGCGGGCAGCCGAGCCGGCCCCCGCGCGCTGGCTCCGGGGCTCGCTCTGAATGAAGCGGGACCGCCCGCCGCTGCCCTCCTCCGCCGCTGCCACAGCCGCCGCCGCGGGGCCCCAGCCGGGCTGAGCCCGCCGCCCCTCTCCGCCCCCGCCGGCCCCCGCCTCTGCCTCGCCTTCGCGCTCCGGCCAAGCTCTCGAGCCCATTGTGCGAAGCGCCCGGATTCCTGCGGTCGTCCTGACATGCTGTGCCCCGCTCGGGCCCTGGCCCCGCTCCTGCTCCCTGCCAAGAGGGCGCCGCGAGGCACCGACCCCTGCCGTAGCCGGGAAGCAACGTGGGACTGAAACTTGGCCCCGAAGGACTTCCCCGCCGGGTTGTCCCGGCCCGAGGCGGGAGACGAGCCCCGAAGCTTGAAGGCAGCGGCCGGGAGGGGCCGCCCGCCGGGCGCTGCTAGCGATGTGGGGCTCGGCCTTGGCGCTCTGGACCGCCGTCGGCATGATGTGCCTGCAGAAGGGCCGCCCAGCTCCGGGGCCCGTGCTGGGAGCCGCCTGCCTTATCTCCGTGGCTTTCGGACTGGGACACAGCAGTGGTAAGTGGCCTGCCTTTGTGGGCAGAGGGGCAGAGCCTGGGCACGGGGGGGCACGTTCCCTGCCAGTCAGCTGGCACTGTCGCCAGGTAAAGAGAAGGAGGGACTGCCTCGTTCGGGGGCGAGCTGAGGCACCACGACTCACTCGGGACGGGCTTCCGAGTGGCTGGCTGCGGAGCTGGCCCCTGGCTTGCGTGACTGACGGCGTCGTCCCCCCTCCCCTTCCCTAGCCCCGGAGGTCCCCTAAACAGGTGCCTCCAGCTGGGCCAGGTGTAGCGCGTTTCCTTCTCTCGGGGCTGGGGATTAGGAAGGGCACAAAGAGAAAGCCCAGAATCGGAGAGCCCGGAATCCAGCTTTGTTTGCTCAGGAGACAAAGCGACTAAAACGAAGGGAGCCGGTCCGGTGGCTCCTTGAGAAGGATCCATTAGCTTCCTGACCCCAGTCCTCACTTACTGACCCCGGGGCTAAGGACTCGGCGGTGGAGGCCGGGAGGCAGGTGTCCTTGGTCCTAGGTCCAAGGGGAGGGGATCTGAGCAGCCCAGGCTTTTCGTTTTACAGGTGAGGAAATTGAGGAGGGGAAATGCCTTAAAGCGTAAGTGGGAAAGTCGGAGTGAACCCACGAGCTTTGCCTCCAAATCCAGCATTCTCTCCACTTCACTGCTCTGACTTTTAACTGAGAACTGTCACTTAAACATTAGAACTACCCTAAGAAACACATGACTGCCAAGCCTTGAAGCTGGGAAGAAGGGAACAGCCCTGGCTCCAACTCGGAAGGCAGGGGTTTCAGTCATTCCTCTGGCAAGTGACTTGGAACTCTCTGGGCTTCAGTTTGCTCACCTGGAAGAGAAATGGGTGGAAATGATTTCCAAAGTCCGACCCACAATTAGAACCACGATCTCTAATCGGTCCCTCGAAGCTCTGCCACTCTAATTGACACAGTAGCACCAAATGATCTTTATTCTCATGAACTAGGGCACACATTACTATCTGGTCTCTTTCTCCAAGGACTCACTCCAACCTCCCTTAATCCCATAAACTAGGGAACACACATATTAATACTATCCTATTTTACAGAGGAAGAAACTGAGGTTCAGTTAAGTGAATAGGAAAGACTCCCCTTTCATTCACCCTGTTTCCTGTCTTAAATCCTAATATCAGGACCCGAAGGCTCTCTTGGCTCCTTCCTTTATCAACATTTCAATTATGGTTTAAAAACAATCAAGTTGGGCTCATTTATAATCATAACTTTGTCAAGGTCTACTTTTTAAATTTTGATGTTAACCTTTACTTAACAGTCCCAGGAGCACCTTCCATTGACCTCCTAAGAGCTAGGGATGCTTAGTTAATGGTAGTTATTTTGTAGAATAAAATCAACTCCTACACTTGGACTCTGCCAAGTTTCTGCATGAAGCTAATTAAAATGACCAAGTCTTAACCCTATAAAATTAGATTTATAATGGAATCACCATTAGTCTTCTTTAGGGAGTTTAGCTTCCCTAAATAGTTTCAGATATAATTGAGGAATATTTTATTCCCTGAGATTTCCTCCTCCATTCAGCATCATATAAAAAATGGCCATTAAAATGGCTTTTCCTTGTGGTTACGTTTTGGGGGCTACTTCTGTGATCTTAAAATAACATCCATAGAGTGAGGAAAAGTACAGCATTCAGCATAATTGATTACCAAACCAGTGAAAGAAAATAGGATGTATTTCCACATAGTACATTTCAGTGCCATCTCAAGAGACACTAACAAGGTGACTTTTCCACTTAAAAAACATGCTAACCTTTGAATAGTGCCCATAAGGTCAAGGTTACTTAGGCTAAAGGGGAAGAGAGGGTTAATTGTTTGGTTGAAGGAAATGTAGTAGTGCTCTCCATCACTTTTCACTCTAGGTGTTTTGCAAACTTTAGGGATCATTTTGGCAGCCCTTTGAGATATTGGATGCTGTCACTGAGATCCCTTGCACCTGTAGTTTGAGCAAGTTCCTGAAACATAAGAAGTACTTGTTGATGACTTGATTTTATGTTCACAGGTTTCTATTCTTAACTCTTAAGTGTGTGCAAAAGTTTTCTGATTTGCAGATCTATGTTTTAGGGTTAGGGCTTGAGAGGGGACCTAGCGTGTGTTTGTGTTTGTGTTGTGTGTGTGTGTGTGTGTGTGTGTGTGTATGTGTGTGTGTGTGGAGTTTTTGGTAAGGAATTCTGTCTCCCAATAAAACTGGGCACCTTTTCTATATCCAATGATCTTACAGTCATCTGGGGCACTAGCAGAATACAAGATAGAGCTAAAGCTTCTTATCCCTCTTCAAACCCACCCATCCATCCTTGGAGCTAAGATTTTTGCCTCGGATTTTATAGAACAACTTTGAGGTCATTTGCTATATAATCCCTCTTCTCCCCTTTTGCTTGAACCCTTCTACCCTATCACTCAGATGCTTTTTGCCTCTTTTTCCTCCTTCCCCTCTATCTTATATGCCTTATTCCTTTCTAGGCTAACCCCACTACAGGTCCAAGCAATCTCATTCAACCTATCTCCATAAATAGATTGCCTCCTCTGGCATCTCTCCTCTGTTACTTATTTTCAATCTCTCCCTCACTGCTGGCTCATTTCCTAGCTGTCTAAAATCATTTTCATGTTTCCTCCATCCTGTCCAAACCTTCACTTAATCCTTCCATCCCTACTATCACTCTACATCTCTTCTTCACTTTGTACTAAAATCCTCAAAAACTCCATCTAAAATAGATACCCCTTTTCTTTCCTCTCATTCTCTTTTTAACCCCTTACAATGTAGATCTCCAGTCTACAGAAATTGCTCCTTCCAAAGGGATCTGTTACTTGCCAAATCCAATGGCTATTTCTCAGTCCTCATTCTGTTTAACCTCTCTGCCTCCTGATACTGTTGATTACTCTCTCCTCCATGATACTGTTTTCTCAAGGTTTTCCAAAAACCACTCTATCCTAGTTTCCCTCCTATGGGGGACATGCTGGACTCTGACTGTAGTCCCTAGAGTAGTTTATGAAAATTACTTACAGAAACCTTTCCCCAAATCACTAAGATAAGTATATTTAGACTTGCTGAGCCCACAGAAGGAACACTTGCTCCATAAGCTGTTCCTTGAACCCAAGCAACCAAGTTGCTGTTTTGACCCACTCTGTTTTAACAGATCCTGTGGCTAGGCTACTGTCTGAAAAAAAAAATCTGTTTTTAGCAGCTTTCGTATCCCTAACATGGTTTAGAGCCAGAATTTGGATATAAAAGCTTTCTTTCTCCCAACCCTAATAGCCAATTAGTTGCCTATGCTATTTGGTATACGGCTTTGGTGAAACAAAAGAGAAACTTAAAAGAGAATCCCGTGGGAGTGTTCTCACTCTGACTGGGAACCAAATGCTCTCCAGCAACACTCCTACTTACCTGATTACTCCTGCTCTATCTCCATTGCTGGATCCTCCTCCAGATCACACCTGCTAAATGTAGGTATCCCATGGGGGACCCTGTTCTTTTCTCCCATGGTATTACTTCACTGAGTGATTTTGTCAGTCTTCATGGATTTAATCACCATAGCCATGCTGATGATTCTCAGATCTACCTATCCTGCCCCTAGATCTCTGCTTTCTTGTTCCTTTCAATGTCCCAAACTGGATGTCTAATAGACATATCAAACTTAAAATGCCCAATATTCTCCCCCATGAAAAAATCCCTTCCCCCCTCCTACTTTCTCTAGCATTATGTCTTGCCAGTCTTTCAGACTCATATTCTAGGAGTCATTCTGGACCCTTCCTATGTCTCACTCCCCATGTCCAAGCTATTGCCAAGGTCTGCCAATTTCCCCTTTGCAGCTTCTCTCACATGTGCCCCTTTTCTTCTCTGATACCTGATGATGTCCCTCCTTATCCCAAGCCTTGATTACTACCATAATTGCTCACAGTTCTGCCTGCCTCAGGTTCTTCCTGCTCTACTCTATCATCCATTCAGCCAACAAAGGGAAATGCTACTCAGAAAACTCTAGGGGTTTCCTATCACCTCCAGAATAAAGTCTTCTGTTTGGTATTCAAAGCCCTTCATAACCTAGCCTCTGTTCCAGCCTTCTCACTTCACCCCACAATATGTCCTCTTCCATCTAGTTACACCAGCCTCCTGGCTGTTCCATGAACAAGATACTCCACCTCTCAGCTCTGGGCAGTTTCTCTGATGACATCCCATGTCTGTACTGCCTTCCTTTCTCATTTCTTTCTATTGGCTTTCTTTAAGTTGGAACTAAAATCCCTTCTTCTACAGGTTTCCCCAATGCGCTCCATTTTAGTGCCTTTGTTCTCTTAATTATTTCCTTTTTAACTTATATTTAGCTTCTTTGATACACACACATACACACATGTATATATTTATATCAGTAGGCAGTTACTCAATTGTTTATTGACTGATGAATCTGGACTTCCTTGCTCTGAGGCAGTTCACTGTGTTATGTTGATGCATCATATAGAAAGAAATTCTTAAAATGAACATAGGTATCTTTAGAATTTCAAAATCAAAGTACAACGAAATACTTAGACTGTGGACTTACAAGTCCTAAGGTATATATTTAATAATCAGTAAATATTAAATACCTACTATGTGCCAAGTACCTAATTTAATTTCAAAGAGAATTTTAGTTGTAAGCTCTCTCAACTAAGGCAGATAACACCTTTTCCATTCAATATAACTAACTTTTATTAACTCCTATCATAGGCTGAACTTTGCTAAGAGACAGGGAATTCAAAAATAAAAATAAAACTTTGAGTAGTTTATATTCTAGAACCCCAGATTTAAAATCAAAGGATCTCATCGAAAGTCTTGACTCACTTAACCAGTCCTATGATATGGGCCAAGTCACTTCCCTTCTCTATTCTTCAATTTCTCATTTGTGAAATGAAGATTTTGCACTTGGTGTCATTTCAGTTCTAATATATATTCCTATGATCCTCTATTCCTTTTTTTTTTTTCAAATTAATTCTATTCTTAGTTGCCTGAGGTTCAGTTAATTAGTTTGTTTCTACTGGTAAGTGTGAATGGTGAAATTTGAATCCAGGTTTTCTGAACTCCCGGCCCATTATTCCATTTGCTGCTTTGCCTCATCTGGTGGCCTCGGTATTCATCAATTTACTCCAGTTCTGTAATTTACTTCAAGGATTCGTGATAATTCAAATGAATAAACAAAAAAAAAATCAGTAAATTAAATGATACAGTAGAGCTTGGGGTAATTCCCTCAAAATATACATGGGAGATGAGTTGCTGGTCTGCAATGAGAGGGGGATTTCTTATACAGAATGCCCTACATCAATAAAATCCTGGAGTTGATTTTAAATAGAAATCAATCAATAAAAATAAATCATATGATTTATACTTAGTAAATAGATGTCAGCCAGATAGTACAAGGAAGAGAATACAGCCCCTGAAATGAGGAAGATATAAATTTAAATTCTATTTCGGACAATTGTATCTGTGTGATTTGGGGTATGTCATTCAACCTCCATCTGCCTCCAAGTCCTCCTCTGTTAAATGGAGATAATAATAGCAGCTACTTCCCAGGTTATTGTAAGGAGCAAGTGAAATAATATTGTAAAGTACAAAGCACAAAATAGGTGTTTAACAAATGTCTGTTCTCTTGTTTAAATTTATTTGTGTTAGGATTTATTTATTAGATTAGAGGGTAAGAACAATGTAGGGAATAAAGGGAAGAACACAATTTAAAATTCAAATCCACACTCTAACTTTTATGACCTTTTTATCTTAGAAAAGTGAGCTCCCTGGTCCCACTTTGGGACTAAATGACTTTAAAGGTCGCACCCATGTCTTGATCCTCAGAATCCTATAAAATAGACATGGGATTATTCTTCAAAACAATAATAACTCACTCAGCAAATACTGATTATCTATGATGTGGAAAACATTGTACTTGGCTCTGAGGAAATTCACAGTCAAAGAATTCATGGGCTTATTTTAAAAATCTTTTCATCAAATGTTTATAATCTGGACCATTCACTGATGTTATTTTTTTTTCTATTCTCTTTAAGTCAAAGTTATAGAATGAGAAAAGCACCAAAACTATAAAATAGTTAATGTGCAACCTAATTCATGGCTGAAATTTAGCTAAGACTTGCTAAAAGTTGTTTGACCATTTGCTTGCTAAATAGATTTGGCATCGGATGAATATTATGGTAAAGCTAAAGACTTCTGGTGGCCAACAAATATTCTTTTCACTCCATCTCATGGTTCCTTTTGTGTAATCAGTTTCTCACATGTAAACAGGAAGAAAAAAGAACTAGACCTAAAGTCAAGAAGACTCATCTTCCTGAGTTGAAATCTGTCCTCAGACACGTAATAGCTATGTGAGCCTGGGCAAGTCACGTCACCCTATTTGCCTTAGTTTCCTTATCTGTAAAATAAGATGGAGAAGGAAATGACAAACCATTTCACTATCTTTGCCAAGAAAACCCTAAACGGGGTCACAAAGAATCAGACATGACTGAACAACAACTATCACTACAACAAAAAACAATGATAAGTGAGAATGAAAGCAGAGACTTTTGTGTCAGGCAAGATCCAGATACATGTGTCTGAGGACTTAGGACTGCAACTAACTGTGCTCATTAACTGTGCTTTTGAAACAGGCTTTCAGAAGAAGTCTTTTGTTTGAAATGTTAGCAGAAGTAGAGAGTGTTTGATAAGCTAAGGACCTTGCCTGAGTAAAAAGATGGATAGTCATCACCAGTGAATCCTTTGAGGAACACTAAAATGTCTCTTTTATTTCCCAAATGTCAACATTAGAGATCAATTATATGGTGCTCTCTCTAG
This sequence comes from Antechinus flavipes, assembly GCF_016432865.1. Classification (NCBI taxonomy): domain Eukaryota; kingdom Metazoa; phylum Chordata; class Mammalia; order Dasyuromorphia; family Dasyuridae; genus Antechinus; species Antechinus flavipes. Next base: position 11,270,316 of record NC_067402.1, read on the forward strand.
ATAATTCCCCTCTAAAACAACACATGGTCACTAACACCTTAGTGTGAATTAGCTTAGTAGGCTACTTTCCCCAGAGACAGATCCTGAACAGGATCTTGAGAGCCTGGGCAACTGACAGCAGAAGGAAGGTGGGTGGGTTGGCTCAGTAGTATAAGGCGGGAGGCCACACATATTCTGTCTACTCAGGACTGGCTAGATCATTAAAAAAAAATCACTCATATCTGTTCTTACAATGGTGGACATGCAATCAATCTTTTATAGGCTCAAAGCCAGGAAGATTAGGATTTATGTGGGCAGGAGCAGATAAACATAAGGTAAATATGGCAGTTCGCAGGCATATGGTCCCTCATTTATTCAGCAGACAACTGTTGCTACAGGACGGTCCCATCTACACCTTCTTTTGGGGGTTGGAGTTCCTTAGTTTCCTTATCAATCTTGTCATCAGAGTCTCATGGAAACTCAAGCCCAAACAGAGTCTGTCTTCCTTCAGATCAGATTTTTCCTCTTCTATCATCCAGCTCAATTCAGCACAACTTTCAAAAACATAAATGACAGTTCCTACCTCAAGGGGCTTAAATTGTTAGGAGGTAATACAACATCACACAGAGGAAGTGTAATGAATAGAGAGGTTGGAAAGTCTTGACTTCAAGTCCTCCTTTTGACTCATGATATCTGTGTGATTTTGGGCACTTGTCTCTCAGTGATCTAGAGATAACTTTCTAAATTGCAGAGACGATGCTGTCTGTATTTAGGCAGAGGGAAGTTCCTTATTTAGGCGGACCCTATAAAGGGACCAATAAAATCACAGTATCAGGACCCATGCTGGAACTTAATAAATTTCAAAAAAATACAAAATACATCATCAGGTGAACAAGCATTTATTAAGTTCTTGCTGTATATCAGGCACTGGGTTTAGTGACACAAATTCAAAAAAAGTGAAAAAAAAAACTTAGGTTTTTTTTTTTTTTCCCCCTAAGAAATGAACAAAAATAAAAGATCAAGCAACTTTTAAAAATTCAATATCATTTTTTCCAAATACATGTAAAGACATGTTTTTCAACATTCATGTTTAAGATTTTGTGTTCCAAAATTTTCTCCTTCCCTTCCCTTCTCCCCTCCCCAAGACAGCAGTCAATCTAATATAGGTTAAATATGTTCAATTCTTTTAAACCTATTTCCAAACATATCATGTTGAGCAAGAAAAATCAGCTCAAAAGGGAAAAAGCCATGAGAAAGAAAAAGCAAACAAACATAAAAAGGTGAAAATGTTATGTTTTAATCTGCATTCAGCCTCCATAGTTCTCTCTCTGGATGTGGATGGTATTTTCCATCCCAAGGTTTTAGCTTGAATCATCACATTGCTGAGAAGGACAAAGTCCATCATAGTTAATTATCACATAATCTTGTTATTACTATGTACAGTGTTCTCTTGGTTCACTTCACTCAGCCTCAGCTCAGGTAAGTCTTTCCAGGTCAAGCAACAATTTTTTAGAGAAAATAGCCAATAGCCCCTTCACCAGAAACAAGAAAGGAGCAAACAGAGCATCTTCTTGGTTAATATTGGTGGGCAGTCAATGACTAATTGGTTTCTGTATCCCTATCTCCTATCGGCCTTGATAAAAGTGGAATTACATATCATAAACTCTAGTCTATGGTACTAATAGCTGCAGAGATAAGGGGGTGGGGGAGGCTTGTAGCACATTCTCCACTCCCAAATCAGATCCAGTCTTTGGATTTAACTTGGAAATTGATAACATGATTGTCTCTACGTATGTGTCTAAGCTATTAATAATTGTTCCTTTTGACTTATTATTCAAATAAATTTCCCTTCCCTCAAAGTACATTATTAGACAGGAATTGCACCCAACTAGTATGTTAAATAGATGTAGGGAAACAATATGAAATAAAAATCTATACTTAATCTTCAAAGTACCTCAAAAAAGATAATTGAGCCCCAAAAGCATATATTAAGCTCCTAGAGTTTTCAGGGAATAATTATAAATGCCAAGAATAAAAAATACAACCTGAGTTCTTTCCTTCTTAAGTTTCTAAGTGATATGAGCTGGGAGGGTTACATTTATGTGACTAAGAAAGTATCTGATAATTTGAGAAAGAAGGGAGCTCTAAAAAACTAGGAGATTAAGAATCTTCCTCTTGGAACTGGGGCCCTGAAGGAAATTCAGGATTCTAGCTGACTGACTGAGAAGGGACAACCTGGGAAGATGCCTGGGGTTGAAAGATGTGATGCTGAGTTCAGGAAGATCAACTTGGCCAGTTTGGCTGGAATGGAGAATGTGGGAAGAGGAATAATGTGTAATGATCCTGGAAAGGAGGGCTGGGGCCAGACTGTGAAGGGCTTTGGCTGCCAAGTTGAGTTTTCCTCTAGCTTTGCTTTTGCTAAGTCCAAAAAGAAAATATTTAATCAAGAAACAAAAAATCCAGCGCCATTTTTTCCAGTTTCTTTTCAACCTCTCTCAATAAACTTTCTTCCAAAGACATTAAATAGTTGGGGGAAATGATAATATTTTCTAGCCATTAGAGTGTTTAAAAAACCCACCTGTTGATTTGTTCCTCAGCCCAGAAAAATCATTTAGCCTTCTTGCTAGATGTGTACCATATAGATGTCTATTTCAACCCCATTCTTTTCTTACCCAAAGTTACTTTATTGACAATTTAAAGCCAGCATTTTGACCCCCCCCCCCATTATTCTAAATGAGTATCTCTGGCAGGGAATTTCTCAAAAAGTAGCCATGTTCCTTGGAAATGGAAAAACCATTTATTTGACTTGTGGTATAATCTTTATATTGCTTATAATTAGGCAAAAGTGGTTATTACAGCCCCCTTTGAACCAAGCCCCCTTGGAGAAGCTGCAGAAACATATTCATTTAAAGCATCTTTTCTCAACCTTCTCTACAATTTTCTTGATAAGTGATATGAGAACTTGATCAGTTGGGTCATCATTGGCTCTAACCCCACTTGCCTGACACAGATGCTGCTATCCCAAGAGATTAAAAAAAAAGGCTTTTAATTCATGGCAAAGGTCAGTTCCCTGGATGGCTTCTTGTAGCCGGTTAATCTTTCAGTGCTTCCTGATCGCCCATCCAGCAATCCTGGTTTGAGCCAAGATTGTCGCTTTCCAAAAGAGAGCTGCCATCTTTATGCTTCATTGCAAAAATAAAGTTATTTATAGAAAAAAGATAGCAAGTCAGGCTTCCTGATTTCATATTGTTTTCTGTGGGCTGCCTTCTTATGACTGATTTTTGAGGCTTTTATGTCTACATTAGACTTCTTTACTCTAGATGAAAACAATGGTTTTCCTCTACCAATAAAATGATGCTATTCCTTTACCTTTCTGGATACAATGGAAGAGGAGGTGGGGCACAGCCTGAGGTTCTTCTAGTGGTTATTTCAGAGTCTTCCTTCTCTGTGGTCTTCAGGATATGGGGATTCCCACTCAATTCAATTCAAACATTTATTGTTTATTTATAGAACTTACTTTGTGATTGGTACTATATTAAACATTGAGGATAGAGATGAGAAAAAGAGATGGTCCCTACTCTCAAGAAATTTACAATCTAATAATTTACAGACATAGTAGACAATCCTTCTGGGAGAGAACTGCCTCAGATTATCCCATTGAGGAGTTGGAAGATTTCCCAATTATAACATGCTAGTAATATAGGATTCTTCCACCTTGCTCCTCTGTATAAAGATCAAGGCTATGTTTTCAGCTGGATTTTTGAAGGAGTGCACTGTGGAAGCATATAAGCCCATCTAAAGGTTATATATTGAAAGGAGTGCCAGTGCATTGGAAAGTTCCATCTAACAATTCAAAGTGGGGTCAACAGTTGAAAAGGAACTCAGAGGCCATTTACTCCAAACTTCAGATTTTCACCTAAGGGACTGACACTTACTGGGAGATGATATAATGGATTGCTCCTCACTGGAGGTCCACAGACTGGAAATACAAAACCATTGTTTGAGTATATTAAAATGGGGATTTCATAAAGGGTTTGGGTTGACTGAATGACCTCCGAGATCTCTCCTAGCTTTTAGATTCTGTAATTTCCATTACACTGTATATATCTTGCATAATTATTTACTCATTTCTCCCATTAGAATGGGAAGTCCTTGAAGGCAGTGGCCATATGCTGTTTTTCTCATGCTGTCTTTCTCACTGCTTAGGGGAGTACTTTAAACAAAATAAGTTCTCAATTAATGCTTGGTTCTTGATGAATAATCAATTAATGGTTCTTTATATCGATTTTCAGATAAGCTGAGGTATCTTCTGCTCAAAAAAATCAACTATTTTAATAAGTTGACTACTTACAGAGCAGATAGAAAGTGAAATGGATTGTGTACTGGACCTGAAGTCTGGAAGACCTGGGTTCAAATGTGGCCTCAGACATGTACTAGCTATGTGCCCTTGGGCGAGTCACTCTGTTTGCCTCAGTTTCCTCATCTGTAAAATGAGCTGGAGAAGGCAATGGCAAAGCACTCCAATACCTCTGCCAAGAATCCTCCCAAAAGGGTTCACTGAGACTTGGACATGACCAAAAAATTATTCACCAACAAGAAGACCCTTTACTAATTGGTCAGTGTCTAGGCACCTAAATCAAATGATCTAGATGGCTTTACATTTTGACAAAGTCATGGTAAAAGGAGATGGCAATAAAGCTTAGTGAACTCCATACTCTCTAGCTCTTTGATCCAGGCTACTAATGTAAGATTGAGTGATACGGTGAAGAAGGCACTAGACTTTTTTACATCTGTAAAATGTACCTTCCTCTAGAAGTGATTTTTTTGAAGTCAAATTACATCATATTTAGAAAGTGTTTGTAAATTGAAAAGCACTGTAAGAGTTCCAGATATTATTTGAATATTCATTGTAGCCCTCAGATATAAGCTTTAACTGATATCACCTGATGATGACTTGATTATGTAAGCTTCCCCCTGCTGTACAGGGCCACGATATCCCAAACGAGTCAGACCTTTACAGTAAACTAATTGCAAAGAGCATGCCGGCATGTTCTCCTATAATATTGAAATTTCCAGGCTTCCAATTGAGCCACCAACTGATATGCCAAAAAATCTAAGCATATAGGCCCTAAACTTTTCAATTAGAAGGCTTACCTTTAATACATCATAGTCAAGAAACCAGTTAAAGCAGGAAGCATTTATTAAACTCCTACTGTATGCCAAGGCCTGTGCTAAACACTGAGGGTATAGGTAGAAGCAAAGAGAAAAACAATCTTGTCCTCTAGGAGCTTACATTCTGACAATGTCAGTGTATTTGCATGGGTATCTACGGAGTAAATGCTGCAGTTCTTTAGAAATTCTGCCTGACAATCCCAGAACCCCAGAATCTCAGAGTCAGAAGGAACTTGAGTAGCCATCAATTCCAAGCAACACCTAAATGTGTATCCTCACTAGACCATAGCTGGAAAATGAGAATCCAGATTTTGCCTGAAATCCCTGAGAGATTAAGCCCCAACCCCTCCCAAATTAGCACTTTTTGTTTCAGATGGGCTTCCTTGTTAGAAACATCCCTTTTGCTGCTTCTTCTGTCTTCTTGCAAAGCAGAGAAAAATAGCTCTTCAAATACTTAACATTGTGTAACAAGTTTGTGTGTGTGTGTGTGTGTGTGTGTGTGTGTGTGTGTGTGTTTTGTGGAAGTAATGCATTAAGTCATTTGCTAATTTGTTTGTTGGCAGTGATTATAGAAAGCATTTCCATGAAAAAAAGTTCTTCTAAAAAGTATTTTCCAAATCCCTGTTTGGTTCTCAAATAAAACACCCATTTTTTACAACATTCCATATGTTCAAGTGGTCCTTGTACTCTGATCCCCCTGAGAGCTTTCACTGGCCCACTTTGACTCATGGCATCATGGGAACTCTGCAGCTACCAGGCCCTTTAGAAGGTCAGCATGTTCAATGCCTGACAATGTTAGACAGTAGAGGTGATGTATCTTGGCCCAGGACATATGGGTGACCAGGATCTGAACTGATAACACTGGAGTCTTCTATGACCAAATTTAACAGTTTTTTTGGTACTGTTCTCTGCTGCAACTTCCATTTGACCCCAAAGAGGAGAAAGGATAATTGAAGAGAGGGGAGCCGTGCTAAGTTTTCCCTGCAATTGAGAACAGGATGAAAACAGATGTCTCCTGGACTTGAAAACATTCAAGTTCTTATCTGGGTTCTAGTCTAGTTTACAAAGGTTGGGTTCAGAGAAAAACACCATGAAGAAAAATGAGGGGAAGGGCAGTTGAGAAAGTGGGTAATGTAAGCAAACAACAGAGCATTAAACATGACAAAAAGTAATAGAAACCAGATCTGTAGAACCCTGGATTTTAATATCTTGACTCTAGCAGGAACTCTCTGCATGAGCCCAGGAAGGTAACTTGATTCTTTTGACTTTGTGTTTCTAATCTGGAGAAAGAAGTAGAACTAGGTGGTTCCTGGAGTTCCTTCCAATGCTAGAGTACAAAAAGGGGTGTCTTTCAGTCTAGCATCTTACTAAATATTTATCAAGACAAGTGCTAGACACTTTGCCACTCTTTTATCTGAGATACAAAAGGGCAGAGCTTAGTGAAGATACGCCATTGATGATAAACTTGGTATAGATGTACCACTTTGTGGCATGAAAGCAAAGTCCTAAGCTCTGACTTCTGGTTCTCCTGAATTACTTATTTATTTGGTAAACCTCAAAAGGCATCCTATCTCTGACTCTAGGATTATCATTGCTTTATTCCCACCTTTCTAATAGTAGCTTCTCTCTATTCCCTGCATATCTCATAGTTAAGCTGAAAGGAAATATGTGAAAATATGAGTTTAAAGTCTTTTAATTATATGTTATCAAACACCATTCTATAATAGAAGAAGCAAATCCCATAAATTAATTAAATCTAGGTAAGATTGATTTTAAGCATCTGTACGACTCCAAGATTGGTATCCATTCTCTCCACCAATATAAGTTATAACTCGCCATGTCATAATAGATGACCCATCCTTGAAAGTTGAAAAATTAGTCCCCCTTGTGGCCAATGTTATGATGAACTTCTCCTAGCTTAATTAGGTGAGCCATTGGACAGTAGCTAATAGTACCCCATCAGGCCTTATTCGAGCCTCTTCAGCTCAGTAGCAGCTGTCAGCTGGACTGGCAGCGCTGGCATAGTCTTTCACTGCCCAAGGTTACACCCATGCCCAAGGGAGGCATTGGAACAAGACTCTACTGAAGGTCAGGTTACAGATGATGTCTTATTCCTGGTAGTTCTCATCCCTGTAGGTTACTAAGACATGTGATCGCCTCAAAACAAATGTTGTCATCCCCTCTTCTGCTTGAGATTTGAAATTTAGTGAACCAAGAAGGATTATATAATATTGGAAGAGTTGATGGTAAAACCATGCTTTATGAAATATAAAAGTGCTTTAATTTCATTTGAATTTCAAAACAAATGCCCTGCAACCTTCAGTTATTATGAACACAGTTTCACAGATTTGGAAACTGAAGCACAAAGAATTAATTGACCAACAAGCATGTATTTCTTAAACTGACACTCTAGGCCAGCCACCATGAAAGTAAGTGACTGGTTCAAGTTTAGAGAGCTACTCAACAGAAAACCTAGGTCATCTGAATCAACTGGACTTCCATCACCCCAGTGATTCTCTGCATTAATAAGAATACACTTTATGGAGCTCTTGCTTTCCTGATAATCTCTCTGCGTGGAAGGCCACATAAGTAGTGGTTTTTTTCTACTTGTACTCATGGAAAAACAGATTCTGAAAGGGTTGTCCAGGATCACAAACTAATAATTGAACCTGGGTCTTTCTGACTCTGAGATAACTTCTAAGAACTGATGGAAGAGCTAAGAGGACAAGCTTGTCAATCATTCAGCTCACACTTTTACAATTCACAAGTTGTCAAATCCATCACTTGACTTGATGTTCAAAACCACCCTAGGAGTGGTTAGTTGTTATTCTCTTTTCATAGATGGGAAAACTGAGGCCTAGAGAGACTTCCAAGATTGACTCAGTCACATGACAAATTAATGGCAGATTAAGGATTCAAATTTAGTTTCCTTAATCCATGGCAAAGCTTCCAGATAGCCAGAAATTCTTGAGTGGATATGAAAGCTAGAAATTACAACTTTCCTTCCCATTTATGTCATCTTTCTCAAGCTCTTCCCAGTTTCATAATTCCACTCCAATCAACTTGCAGACAAGTTTATTCATTAACTTTGGAGCCAGAGCTGAATTCCTGGCTTTCCTTCTATCTCTGTGTGGTCCCAAGAGTTATTGAACCTGTCTGAAAGTTCAGCTCTCTCATCTATACATTCAAGGTGGCCAGTCTAGATGTCATTTCAAGTCCTTTCTAGCCGTAAGTCTATGATCTAGAACTATGCCCAAAGGGCTATCAAAATTTGATCCAGCAGTGTTTCTACAGGGCTTATATCCCAAAGAAACCTTAAAGGAGGGAAAGAGACCCACATGTGCAAAAATGTTTGTGGCAACCCTTTCTGTAATGGTGGGAAGCTGGAAACTGAGTGGATGCCCATCAGTTGGGGAATGGCTGAATAAGTTATGGGATATGAAAGTTATGGAATATTATTCTTATATAAGAAACCATCAGCAGTCTGATTTCAGAAAGGCCTGGAGAGACTTGCATGAACTGACGCTAAGTGAAGTAAGTAGAACCAGACTGTTCTCGGCATTGTACTCGGCAAAAACAAGATTTTGTGATGATTAATTCTATTGGACGTGGCTCTTCTCAACAGTGAGATTATTGAGGCTAGTTCCAAGGATCTTGTGATGAAGAGATCCATCTACATCCAGAGAGAGGACTGTGGGAACTGAGTGTGGATCACAATATAGCAATTTAACTCTTTTTTTGTGGTGGTTTGCTTGCATTTTGTTTTCTTTCTCATTTTTGCTATTTTGATTTGATTTTTTTCCCATGCAGCAAGATGAGTAAGTATATAAATTTGCATGCCTATATTAGATTTAACATATAATTTACCATGCTTAATATATATTGGATTACTTGCCTTCTAGGGGAGGGGAGAAGGAAAGAGGGGAATTTGTAGACAAGGTTTTACAAGAGTTAATGTTGAAAAATTACCCATGCACATGTTTTGAAAATAAAAAGCTTTGATTAAAAAAAAGAGCTATGACCTAGTATACTTGGGGCATTCTTAGGAGGTAGTAACTTTTTCAATCTTCTCTGAAGATTCCCAACTGTTGGGGATGTACAAAGCTGAAAATTGATCTTAATGGCTTCTGAGATCTCTTCTGAGACTAGTGGTTGGAAAAGCCCAAAGGAAAAAGCAGAAGCACCTACTCCTTGAGTCAGGAGAGTAAGTTCCTTAGGAACTCAGAGCCAACTATCTGGTTATATTAGACTCTTTCCTTTTTCCTCTGTAATCTTCCTCAGTTGGCTAAATGATTCCTTGATTATGGGTTCTGTTGAGTCAACATATAGCTTCTCTTTGGAAGTTTCTTGAGGTCATGGATTATTTTTGCCTTTCTCAATTAATCAGTAAGCATGTATTAATATTCTTCTCTGTGCCAGGCACTGTGCTAAGTTTGGAAATACAAAAAAAAAAAAAAATCAGTCCCTGTCTTCAAGGACCTCACGATATAAAGGGGAGAGAGAAAGCAAACAAATAAGTAGAATTAGGTTATTTATTGAATAAATAAATTATTGAATGAATAAACAGAGAAGGAAGTAAAATTAAGAGGGCTTGGTGAAGGCTTTCTGTAGAAGATGGCATTTTCGTTGGGTCTTAAAGGAAGCCAGGAATCCACTAAGAGGAGGAAAGAGAACATTCCAGACAGAAGGGACAATTCCTCAAGGTGAGAAATAAAGTCTTTTTCTGGGAACAACCAGGAAGCCAGAGTCAATAAATCTAAGAGTATATATGGAGGAGTAATATATGAGAAGATTGGAAACATAGGAAGGGGTTGGGTTATAAAGGGCTTTGAATACTAAACAGAACCTTTTATATTTAGTCTTGTAAATGATAGGAAAATTCTGGAATTTATTGTATAGGGAAAGGAAGGTGTATACTTATCACTTAAAATACTGTCTGGAATTCAGTAGTGCTTAATAAAGGTTTATTGATTGGCTGATTAGACATAAAGCTACTGTATGTCACTCTAGAAATGGAATTGGTCTTAGAGATCATCTGGTCAAACATTGTTACTTCACAGTGGAGAAACTTGATGTCCAAAGAGAAGAGATACAAGTCTCACAGTCCCAGGCCTGAAAGGTGATTTCCAGCTTCTGACTCTTTCCGTGGTCCAAATCTACCTCTCAATGTGGCAATGGAGGCAATAGGTCAGGTGATCAGTCACCAAATGTTTGTTAAGCATATACTATGTTCAAGTGTGCAAAATGTGAATTGGAGCAGGAATAATAGAAAGTCATCCCAATGGCTACCTCTTTGATCTCTGGCTTGACTATTTGTTACTGATGTCACCCTGAGCAAGTCCCTTCCATTTTCCCTGGCCCAGTTTCCTTATCTCTAAAATGAAAAGGCAGAATTAGAGACAGCTACCTTTAAAGTTTCTTCCTACTTTAGCACTATGAACTCATGAAACAGTCTAAATCAACCAGCATTTATGAAGCATTTACTATGGTGCCTTTGTCCCAGAACTACCAAAAAAAAATAAATAAATAAAACAGAAACTTAGTTTCTACTGGGAGGAGCATGTGACAAAGAGGAGGAAGAGGAGAAGAAGAAGAAAAAGGAAGATGAAGAGGAAAAGGAAGAGCAAAAATTCTAACTATGATTAGGAAGGTCTTCCTGGAGAGGAGATCATCAGAGTGAGCCCTGAAAGAGGCTTGGAACATTAAAAGACACAAGAGGAAAGGGAGTTTATTTAGAATAAATCCATTTTCAAAAGTTGATATTGATTTGCTGGCCATGTAATAAAATCCATGTCAGCAAGAGGTCTTCAAATTTCAAAGAAGTGTTAGCACATCGAAGTTCTTTGTGGTCTATACTTTAAGAATTTCTTTAAGCTTTAGGGATTTTGACCTGAGCAGCTGTTTAATAGTGAAGGCAAAAGAAATAGAAGGAGAAAGGGAGGGAGGGAAGGAAGAAAAAAGGAAAGAGAATGGAAGAACGGAGAAAGAAAATGAGAAAGGAGGAAAGAGAAAAGTGAAGGAAAGAATCTAAGAAAAGAAAAAGGGAGAGGGGGGAAGGGAGAAAGAGAGATTCCTACCTGCCAAGAATTGGAATGGAAAATAGGAAGAGGCCCTGAAACTAATGAAATGTGTTATATTGAAAACATTATCTGGAGGGGCAGAGTGGGAAACTGGTGAATATTTTGGCTTTTCAAAACAGGGAGTGTGCCTCCCAAAGAAGACAGCTGGAATGCATGGAACCTTTCCAGTTAAAACAAGGAGCAGAGCACATGTTCAGTCCGGCTTTTCCAGGCCAGCCTCAGCGGCTCTGAGCAGGGCTTTGCCCCGAGCAGCCAGGAACGCCTGGATCGGGGAGATTTGGAGCCCCAGAAGTACAGGGCTAAGGCAGGCTCACCCCCAGGGAGATATCCTGATTGGTGGCCACCGTTACTGTCATTCTGGCTTCTCTCTTTGGGGTTTCTCCCCTTCTCTTGGGTCAAGAAAACTTCCTCAGGTAGTGTGTCACTTCCTCAGGTAGTGTGTCCTAGTGACAAGACCCAATTCAACAAACATTTATTACTCTCTTCTCCTAAGGAGAAACAAAAGGAAAGAAGGTAAAAGTTCCTGCCCCCAAAGGGCTTGCATTTTACCAGGGGAAGCCCAGGGAAGTGAATGGGTCAGTTTGGTTTAAACGTGGAGTCCATGGAGGGAAATAGTGGGAAACAAAGCTGAAAAACTGGGCTGGTTCTAGACTTCTAAACCTTGAAGGCCAGAATATTCATCAATAGGCATTGATATGCCAGGTACTCATTTAATCAGATACTAGACATACATAAAGACAAAAATAATGGTTAGTCCCTGCCCTCAAAGAGCTTGCATTCTATTGGACAGAATTTAACTTTAATTTGGCCCACAGAGGGAAGACCCGGAAATAGTGTGAGCAAAAGAATCATGTGATCAGACCAGTACCTTAGAGAATTTATATAAGCAGTAATAGGAAGAACAATGGAGGGAACATAGACTAAAATAAATTTGGAGGCTTCCATAGTAGGCTAGGAGAAAAGGACAGGTGCTTAGAGAGGTAGGGTAGGAGCAGAGAGATCGGTACAGCCTGGGGAGATGTTTTTGAGGTAGAATTGATAGAACTTGACAACTAATTGGAGTTAGCAAGGTGGAGAATGAGGAAGACAAATGGATCAGGTGCTAGGGAAGCCAGTATTATGGTCTTGGAGATGGACATTTCTCAGTTCAAATCCTGGTCTCAGACTTTTGCTATTGTGTGATAGTGGATAAGCCATTTAGCCTCGGTTTCCTTATTTGTAAATCATGAATAACAATAATACCTATCTATTGAGGATAAAATGAGATATTGTGTTAATGCCCTCTGTAAATCTTAGAGCTTTGTCAATGTTAGTCATTATTATTGTTAAGGCGCTAGGGTTTCAAGCCTGGATGACCCGGTTGGGGCTGGAGAGTGGTGATCTTATTGGTGGAAATAGAGAAATTAGAGGAGAAGGATGATCTTAGGGGAGATGAGTTTAGTTTTAGCCATATTGAGTTTGAGGTTGATCTTTGAAAGACATCATGGTACAAGGGAAAGAGAACAGAACTGACTTTACAAGTCAATAGACACCTAGAGTATTATTCTGCCATTGATACTGATGGTGTATATGATCTTGGGCAAGCAGTCACTCAAGCTCTGTGGGCCTCAGTTTCTTAATCTGTAAAATCAAGAGGCTCTAAATTTCCATTAATCTCTAAATCTATGATCCTTGGAGCTGCTGATTGGACATGCAAATTGAGCTGGGCAGTAGGCAAAATGTGAGGCTGGATATTTAGGAAAAAGTCTAGCCCTAATGCATAGACTGAGCAGGCTTCTGCCTCCAGCTGGTGACTGAAGTTCTGGAAAGGGATGAATTTGTATCAAGAGAGAATGGAAAAGAAAACCAAGGATAGAATCTTAGGAGATCGACAGGAAGGATAACGAAGGCACCATCCATTTAGGAGCCATGTGGAAGGTGGGGTATGAGAATGGCAAGGAGCAACAAATGACAGGGTCAGTTGTTGCACAGAGGTCACGGAAGATGGAAACTGAAAAGAAGCCATTGAATGTACGGATCTGGAGATCGTCAGCCACCTTGGCAAGAGTTGTTTCTGCAGAGTGATGGCGACAGAAGCCAGATGGTGAGGGGCTGAGCCTCAAGGGGGTGGGGAGAAACCAGAGTCTGAGGACAGAGAGGAGGATCTCTTTCTAGAAGTTTGACAGTGAAAGAGAGAGGGGATTACTAACCCTGAGGGTGAAAACAGAGGCAAGAACAGGCTGCTTTAGGATAGGGAGACTCAAAGTATAAGGAAAAAAAGTGGAACTGTTGGAAGAGAAACAAAAAATATAGCAAGGGGTCATTTCTGGGGAAAGATCATATAAGAAAAAGCAAAGGCCTAGATCAAGAGCATTAGCATCAGCAAGAAGGGAGACATCTTCTGTCTGAGAGAGGAGAGGAGAATCTGAATGACAGGGGAGTATGGAACAGGATATGGAAAGATTTCAAGGCTGAGAGTAAATCGTTGAGGGAAGTCATCCTGACTGTAGGATCTTGGGTAAGTCATATTTTTAACTTTAAAACAAGAGCACTGCAATGAAGGAGCCTGAGCTTCCTTGAATTCAGAGTCTTTGGTTCTATGAGACTTTCGGCCACTAACTTGCCTCTTCTCAGGAAAGTGGGAGAAGAGACTTTCTGCTAAGAGAGAAAGAACAGAGGCCATTGACTGCACTTGGATTCCCCACACAACCGAGCCAAAGGGCTTGGAGCTTGTCCAGTGTTCAGGCTATATGATTAGTCATCTTAATGCCCCACAAACCAGTTATCACACACACCATAGCTGTCTATTGTCAAGAAAAACAAAGCTACATCAGATAATGAGAATGGAAGTAATAAGAATACCAGTGTTAATAATAACAACTAACATTTATATGGCACCTTCTATGTGCCAGGCTCTCTGCTGAGCAATTTACAATTATTTCATTTGATCTTCATAGCAATATGGAAAAGTAGGTGTTATTATTAGACCCATTTTACAGAAAAGGAAACTGAGAAAAACAGAAGTTAACTTGACTACTCTCAAATCACACAACTAGAAAGGGTCTGAGACCAGATTTAAATTCAGGTCTTCTTGACTTCAAGGACAATGCTCTATCCACTGCACCACTTAATTACCCAATAACAATTACCATTAGTTCTGAATTAATGGCAGATTATAGCATCTGTTTTCTTATTATCTCAGCTCTATTTTTGCGTTATTGTCTGCTTTAAAGATTCCATAGACTCAGGCTGTAACAAATGGCCAACCAATCGTAATCAAAAAAATAAAACTGGTTCCCAAGAGCATATCTAGTCTTTATATTGTTTGCCCCTAAAGAAACTCAAGTTCTTCATCAATAAAATAGGAAGAATCCTTATACTCCCGGCTCATATTCTGGGACTATTGGAGAAACTTAAAAGTCCTCTATAAATGTGAATTGTAATTGTCACTATTGTCACAGGGCCAGAGAATAGGATAGGAGCCTGGATTTGTAGTTTCATTGCTGTACAGAACTTTAAGGGAAGAAAATGCACTCCACTGCCACTCAGATCAGTATCCTTGATGTCACTAATAATCTTAGGGAGTGGCCAGAGCAGTGCTTTTTAAACTTTTTCCATTCAAGAATCCTTTTTGCCTGAGAATATGTCATGTATGTAAATATGTAAAATAGGCACGTGAATCAAACATTTATTGATAGTAAATCACAAAGAAATTGAGTTTGAAACAATTCTTTGAAGTGAATATAATTTTACCATATATTAAAGATAAAAGCAAATTTGCATATTCATGAGATGGATGTACTTGTTTGTTTTTAAATGAAATATTAAATCTTGGCAGAATGTTTGACAGCTTTTACTGTTGCCAATTTTTTCATGACCCCCACATTCAGTTACACGATCTACAGTTTAAGAAGCTTTGGCCTGGAGTGCCATGGGGTAAAGTAACTTGCCCACCAGCACACAGCCTGCCACTGACAGGATTTGAATCTACATCTTGCTGGTTTTGAGCTCTCTATCCACTAAGCCATATTCTCGCTTAAGAACTGAGCTCCCTATAATTTTTCATTTGAAATAATACTAGGAAAGGATTAGCATCGTGACTTCTTCCCTAGAGAAAGGACTCTGAAGGAATTCTGTGCTAATGGACTCCATAAATAGCAGTGGAGCACATAAACATGTAGTCAGAGGAGACCCTGACCATCCCCACTTTCCACCAGGTCACTCATGGAAAGAGTAGGTAATCAGCATCGTTGGTTGACTTGGTGATGACTGGTGCCTTGGGCAGCCAGTGGGAGGAACCACCAAAGTGCCTGAAGATGATGACCAGGTTCTTTTGTTTGCCATCCCCTCCATTGATTCCAAACAAGAAGGTCTCATGGAGCAGTTTCGATGTCCAGGATTAGGTAATGATCTCAAAGATCTCTTAGAGTTCTACACTGTGGACTTTTGTTTAGTCTTTATTCATCTTCTGGATATGCAGCTGTTAAATGGTCATTTTGCAGATGTTATAAATGAAATGCAATGTGATGTAATGGTTAGAGAAGTGGTCTTAAGACTGAGTAGATGAGTACCCATTATTCTTCTCAGCTATCCAGATGGTTTATTGATATCATTCTAGCATCATCTTTAACTCTCTTAAAGCCACCCCCCCCCCCCCAAAAAAAAAAGTCTACTAGACAGCCTTCTGGCACCACCAACAGGAGGCTCATGGAAACCACAGAGTTCCAACTGCAGCACCATCCTGGAGAAGAACTGTATCTAAAGGGATAAGACCTGGCAGGAAGCACAGAAATCCTATGGGATACCTGGGACCCTGGAAAAAATCACTTCAGCTCCTACCAAATTTACCTTCCCAGTTCCTGGAGGGGGAAAACATGGCCAGAGATTAGTTGGTCTAACACATATCTAGGAGTTTGATGGACTGGAAGCCCAGCTGAGTCAGCAGTGTGCTGTAGCCACCAGGAAATGAATGCCATTGAGGCTGGATTAAGAGGAAGGGACCAGCTCCCAGTCATGAGGAGGAGATAATCCCACAATCCTTTGCACAGGCAGACTGTGTTTAGTGCCGGGGCCACAAATAGTATGTTGGCGAATTAGACAGAGGAGAACAATGGAGGCTTAATGGGGGGTGGGGGTGGGTCTTGAGTCCAAATCATGCAAGGATCACATCATCTGGGCCAAGTTCTAGGAGTTATTTGAGGAGGATGAGCTGCCTTGCCCTTAGTGCAAGGGACTGTAATTTTAATGCCATTGGAGAGAACCAGGAAGTAGCAGATCTGAATGGGGACAAAGAATAGGACTCATAACAGAGATTTCTGTGACACTTTACAGGCCTTTACAAACATTTTCACATTTGAATCTCACATCATTCCCTGTAAAATAGGTCTTTGGACCTACTGGACATTAATCCTTCTTCTTTACAAATAATTCAGAATCAGAAAAGTAAAGTGACCTGGATGCAGATGGCGCTCTTTATCACAAATCCATTAGAACTGGCCTGAATCACCTCATCATTGAAAAGAGTCAAACTGAGGCAGGATTTAACCTGAGAGCCTCCTAGCTGCAAGTCTAGCCCTCCATGTATCATCCCACATGGCTACAAGGGAGTCTATGTTGCTTCTGAAATGTCTCCAATCCCAGCCTGCTCCTGCCTCCATGAACCCTCTGTCACTTTCAACTCAGATCAGGGCTGCCTTAGACTTTATTCAGAACTGGACTTGACTGAATTGATCCTCAGGCCAGCTCTGAGCAGCCAAGACTATCAAGGCAAGAAGGAATCCTCAGTTTCTAATGGAGCAGGCAGGACCAATTTTCTCCATCCAGCCCTTTGCATAGCCTTGTTTCAACATGAAAAATGAAAGCCTGAAATTTATCTTTGCCAAAGTTTATCTGGCTTGTCTTCTGAGAATCTGACCATGACACTCTCCAGCAGCAGGCTTTGACATGGCTCCCATGGAGGCCAGGGCTGGAGTCTGCTCTGAGTTCTGAGGAAACACAAAACACTCCTCCTCTTCCAAATCATCTGAGGCCAAACTCCTGTTTCTGGGAGGCTTCAGAAATATGTTCATCCTGACCCCTGGCAGGGCCAAAGTGACCTCTCAAGCTGTCACCCATCAGGCCTGGGTGGGTCCTTGCATTTCCAAAATGGACACTGGCCCTCCAAATGCCAAGGATGGAGGGCAGAGATGATAGAAGCAGAAGAAAATAGAGTTCCTTCCTTTGTAAGTTGCACAGTTCCCTGGCCTCAGGTTGAATGGGAATTAACCAATGCCACAATCAGACTAACTTTAGAAACACATCCCTGCTCCTTCTTCCTCATTCCTATATTCCTAGTACTCTGCAAGTTCACCTTGCAGCATAAGTCTGGGTATCAGGCTGAAAATACGGCCCAGCCCAGGGCCACATTTCTGTGATTGTGTCCCAGATTGAATTTCAGCAAAGGCAAACTCAGATGCACAAACATGCTTGGATTCAGCTTTTCAATTAGTTTTACTGGCCCTAAAGACATAGAAGACCTCAAGATTGAGGGAACATGGGATTCAGCATTGAAGGTCCTGAGTTTGATTCTTGCCCATGAGACCAAAGACACATGATTTACCTTCTGGAGATGTCGATCTCTTTATCCAGAGAAGAAAGCAGACCCTTCCAAGAGCAACATGGCCAATTGGATGAAATGCTGCACTTGGCATTAAGAAAACCTAAATTCAAATCCCACATTAGACACTTCATAGTTGTATAGCCTTAGGCAGATCACTGAGCTTTGCCTCAGTTCCCTCATCAATAAAATGAGGAAAAAGCTTCAACTATTCCATGTCTAAGGTCAATTCAGGCTCTAAATATATAATTTTAAACCCTATTAAGACCTTCTAACTATAAACAATTTCTCAGCAAGCATTGTTTGCCTTTAAGTACTGAAGATCTAGGGTTAGCGACCCTCTTGGCTGATGGCAGCCATTTCATTGAATAGCTCAGGACCACAAACCAGGGAGGGCACTAGTCCTGGACTTCAAATACTTAAAGGCAACCATTTCTTGGAAGTCAGGGTGGAGATATATAAAATTAAGTGAAAGAGCATATAAGGAGGAGGAGGAAAAAAGAGGATCAGGAGAGATGCTTGCTTCTTAATATGATGGAGAAGGGAATCAGGATAAAATGAAATTATCATGTGCCCCCATCCCCATCAGCTCTCATGAAACAGTGTCATGGAACTCTGACTTTCTATCCTTTCCATTTAGCTTTTCCCCTTCCTATCCCTAGACTTTAACTGTCCTCTGAGTTTTCAAGGGTTCCTGCAAAAGGCTGAAACAGATCTGGGAGAAGGAAGCAGAATCATCAGGGCCAGTCAGTGCGGAAAAGGGTCAAAGGAGTCACCCCTTTGTCTCACTACATTCCCAGAATCCACTAGTCTGCTTTGCTTGCCCAAATTCTCAAATCTATTTTTAAACACCAGGTTTCAAAGTGAATAAGATAACTAGAACAAGCAAGGACAGGGTAGTGAGTGGAGGACTGAACTATCATTGGGTCAGGGTGACATCAGTGTCTCCTGAGCAGGCCTGAGTGGGAGATGTGCCTGATGAGTGATGCTGGGCTCAGGTAATGGCAGTCATCAGCCAGAATATGATGCTCATGGCCAGGGGGAGGGGGTTAATGGGCTTTTTGATCAGCTCCAAGACATTGTAGTTTGATTGCAAACTATGAAGAAAGTAGTCAAGAGTCATTCTTGAGTCTATTTTTTGTTTGTTTGTTTTTCCTAGTCTTAAACAGTAGTGCTTGGATTGGGATGGGGGATATAGTTTGGGAGGAGGGAAACAAATAGTTCCCAGAGGAAAACAGTGTTATTAAATATTACAGCCAATGATGGAAGTCTATGACAAGCCAGCTGAATATTCACTTAAAGTGAGCTGGGTGGAGGAGGCCAGAACATGGAGCTTACACAGAACGTCATCTGAGTCAACTTCTAAAGTTCCAGCACTGATGGTGGCCATGGCTTGTACACTGAGTCCTTTTTGCTCCAAAAGAACCATAGATCCACAACTAGAAGAGACCTTAAAGTTCATCCAATCAAGTCCCTTAATTTTACAAATGAGCCAACTGAGGCCTAGAGAAGTGAATTGTGCAATGTCCTACAGGCAGGAGCTGTCCAAGGTAGCATCGATACACTCTTCAATTTAGACATGGATACAGGCTACCTTGTTCAACCACCCGTTGTTTCATAGTTGATGGAACTGAAGCCCAAAGAAATTCAATAACTTGCTCAAGTTCACACAGATTGTAAGTGCTAAAGGTGGCATTTATAGGCTCGTTGACTGCAGGCTGAAAGAAACCATAAGGACCATCTATTCCAAGGCCCCCATTTTATAGATCAGCAAATTAGATCTGAGAAAGAGGAAGTATGTTTATTTTTTTAAATAAAGCTTTTTATTTTCAAAACATATGCACGGATAATTTGACAACATTGACCCCTGCATAGCCTTGTGCTTCAGATTTTCTCCTTCTTCCCTCCACCCCCTTCCCTAGATGGAAAGCAATCCAGTATATGTTAAACATGTTAAAATACATGTTAAACCCAATATGTATAAACATATTTATACAATTTTCTTGCTGCACAAATCAGATAAAAAAAAGAAAGTAAATGAGTAAGAAAACAAAATGAAAGTGAACAACAACAAAAAGAGTGATAATGTTATGTTGTGATCCACATTCAGTTCCCACAGTCCTCTCTCTGGGTGTAGATGGCTCTCTTCATCACTGAACAAGTGGAACTGGTTTGAATCATATCATTGTTGGGAAAATCCACATTCATCAGAATTGATCATCGTGTAACATTGATGTTGTCATGTATAATGATCTCTTGGTTCTACTCATTTCACTCAGAATCAGTTCCTGTAAATCTCTCCAGACCTTTCTAAAAATCATCCTCCTACTCATTTCTTACAGAACAATAATATTCCATAACATTGGCATGTCATAACTTATTCATCCATTCTCCAACTGATAGGCATCCACTCAGTTTCCAGTTTCTTGCCACTATGAAAAAGACTGCCACAAATATTTTTGCACATGTGGGTCCCTTTCCTTTCTTTAAGGTATCTTTGGGATATAGGCCCAATAGAAACATTTCTGGGTCAAAGGATATGCACAGATAACTTTTTGAACACAGTTCCAAATTGTTCTCCAGGATGGTTGGATCATTTCACAACTCCACCAATAAAGTATCGGTGTCCCAGTTTCCCCATATCCCCTCCAACATTCATCATTATCTTTTCCCGTCATTTTAGCCATTCTGGGAGGTGTGTAGTGGTATCTTAGAGTTGTCTTACTTTGCATTCTCTGATCAATAATGATTTAGAGCTCCTTCATATGATTAGAAATAGTTTTAATTTATTCCTCTGAAAATTGTCTTTTGATAGAGGAAATGTTTAAAGACGCTAAATAAGTCAGAATCCCAATAGCAAAATATTCTCCTGGCCATCCCAGCTCTGAATTTTCCATCTAGAACATTCATGCCCAGTTTTTAGACAGTGGTGCAAAGTGAGCTCTTTCATTTAAGCTATCATAGCAACACAATGTGGGTATAGAAAGAATCATGATCATTGACATTTGAAGAATTGAAAGACTGATTCATGGAGGGCATTGCAAACATAATTTCATTTGATCCCCACAACAACCCTGCAAGGTTTACCAAAAGTACTTCAGGGATTAATTGTCTCTGTTTACAAATTGGGAAACTGAGTCAATGAGATAAAGGGACATGTCCATGTGACTTCTCTAGAAAGTTCTACAGCCAAGAGCTGAATCCAGGTGTTTCCTGAGTATAATCCAACAATCTGTATTACTCAGTGCTCAACTTGGGTTGAGCATTGAACTCAAGTCACATTATAACCTGATTTATTTGAAGATACTTCCTCTCTCTTGGCTTTAGTTTGCTCATCTATAAATGAGGGATTTAAAACAGATGACTCCAATGATTTCTTCCAGCTTGCACAGTGGATAGGGAGACAGCTTTATCATCAGAAAGTCTTAGGTCTTTTTTCTCTTTCTGACACTTAGAAATTATGCAAACCCGAGCAAGAGTGTGAATCTCTAGCAACTCCCTAACACTTATCTATGAGGTATAAGCACTCAATATCTTTGCTGGCAGAGAGAATTCCCACACTCAAAGCAACCACACATAATCGATGTAATATCCTCAGATAAGATAATAAAGCAGGGAGTCCCTTTCTCTTTCCTTCCTTAAAAAAAAAAAAAGATTTATCTTTTAAAAAAGGATCAAATATAAAATTAAAATCAATATTTCCTACTCTTTCCATATAACCATTAAAACCTCTGGGCAAATATCATATTGATGGACTAAAATATGTGGGATAAAAAGAGAGACATTGTAGAATGGGGAAAATGGGTTCTTTTTGGAGTCTAGCAGCTGCACAGAAAATCGGACTTTATTTCCTACCCAGAAGACTCTTCACGGTTACCTATCCTCTCTTCTGTATATTTGCATGTATTGAGTTTCATGGTAGCTGATAAATATTACCTGTCCCTTCCATTAAAATGTAAGGTCATTAAGGACAGAGAATGATTTTTCCTGTCTTTATACCCTTAGTAGTTAACATGGTAATTGCCTTAACAAGTATAGAATAAGTATTATTTATAATAATAAATAAATAGAATAGAATAAATTCTTTTGAATTGAGTGGTTGATTGATTGATTGAAATCATTCAATCCTTCTTGGTTTCAGTTTCCACTACTGTAAAATAAGTAAGTGTGGAGGGGGACAGAAAGAGACTATATAACACCTAGAATCTCTTCTAGTCCTAAATCAATGAACTCTGCCTTTTCCACTATAAATGTGCTTGTCTTTCAAAATCATATTGGCCAGGCCACTTGTCAAGGGTCAAATGGTAGGGAACTTCCCAAGGAAGAGAGCTTATTAATAACTCATTATTTTGTCCTTGATTACAGAAGAGAACAGATGTACCAGCTCGAATGCAGCAACATGTACCAAGTGCCTGGGGCTGGGTCCAGAGTGTGGATGGTGTGCCCAAGAGGTAGGCTCGTGGTCTATTTTTAAGCTGGACTTCGTGACCTTAGTCAACTGGGTCGAGGAAGTACCCAATGGAAAGAAAGGGAGGGAGGGAGAGAGGGCCATTGGGACGATTTTCCTAGACCTTATTATTGGAGACAGCCTATCTGGCTTTATGAAAATAAAGTGTAACCTTTTTATTAGGAAAATTACAGTAATTTAAAAATAAAGTGCAAACCACTTTATGTTTTCCATCTGGTCCATAGACAGCATTGGCAGACAGAGATAGTCCCTTTTTGTAGGCTCAGCCGACTTTGGCACAGTGTGCCGGCCCTCATTTATTTTAAGCATTTAATTATATTTCCAAGCTGAATCACGCTCATGTATAGGCTTATTAAATGTCAACAAGCTAATTTATTAGTTGTGTTTCATTTGTCTGTTTGAAATACTTGGAGATAAGTCCTGCTCTCCATTACACTATATGGTACAGCACTTCCTTTGTAACTAATGGAAAAAATGATACATTCTGTCTCTCTCTTATCTTTTTGTCTCTGTGTGTGTGTGTCTTTTTGTCTCTGTCTCTCTATTTCTCTATCTCTGTGTCTCTCTCTTTCTCTTCTGCTTTCTGGCTTCTTCCTCTCTCTCTGATATGTGAAGCTGATCTGTCAATTATCATGAGAGGTTGCGATCCGGGTCCTGGAGCATTATGTGTCATAAGTATTGTATTTCTGCTTTCTGCCAAAATCAGCTTATTACAAATAGCAGAATTCCAAAGCCTATTACCACTAAAAAATCCCCAAGGAGCAAATCCTGACGGGGTCTTTGAGTGTTTAAGTTAGTGGGGTCATCATCTCTATGTGTGTGATTGGTAATCCATGGATGGAGACAGCCTAGATTTATTCATTACATTATTGCCTTATTGAAACCCTCTGCTGATTTGGGTGTCTGTCCTTGTGGATCCATGCATGAGGGTTAATTTTAGGTATTTATGAATGGCTGGTAGGTTGAGCATCCAGGGGGTTCTTGAAAATAAAAGGTCACATGACTCCAGAATTGGAATTCTGAAATTTTTTTGTGTCATGGACTCCTTGAGCAGTCTGGTGGTAAAGCCTGTGGACCTTTATTAGAATCGAGTTTTAATTGTATGAAATAAAATACAAAAGGAAAAAAAATATATTGAAATGCTGTTATATGTTTTTAAATATATATATAAAAGGTCAGGGTCCCCAATTTAAGAATCCCCACTTTAGGGTATCTCATGCTATTTGCAAAGCATGGAAGGGCTTCTGCCAGATAGACCACAGGTCGTGATGGAGAGAGAGTACTGATCCATAGGACATTGGGTCACAATGGAGGATACTGAGACATTGGATCCCTGGGCCTAGAGATAGAGATATAGCAGAGTTCTCTCATATGTAAGATGAGGAAACTGAGGAACAATGAGATGAAACAATTTGTTCAAAATTCCACAGGTAATAAATGGGCTCAGCTGGATCTAAATCTCAATCCTACAGTTTTGAATTTCATGTTTTCTTCACTACACTGTGATCTAAGCTCAATTACTTACTAAGTGTGGCGGCACAGGCAAATCACAGAATCTCTCTGAACCTCAGTTTCCTTTTATATCAAATGAAAAAAAAAATACTTGTCCTACTTTTCTCAGAAGGTTATATTAAAAAAAGTTTTCTCAACCTTAAAAGGCTTATAGAAACATGGGTAATCCTCTGTTCTCTGGCCTTTTCCTTCCACCAAAACTTGGATTCCCACCCTTGGTGTCTTGAGCACTGAGATGTGAGACCTCAAGGAGCTTAGAATCTATTGAGAGGAAGATAATAGACAAAAGGAAGTAGGAAAGGATGGGAGGATAATGGAGATGAAAAACATAGGGGCATCTTGTTCTATAGAGTTGAAACCAGATGTGGTAATAAATACACAGCAGAAGGAACTGGGAGCCTGGTTGCTGCCCTCTATAAAAGCACTGGGAAGAGCCCAGTTTCCCTCCCCCCAGTCAGAGAGGAAAGGAGGCTGAGGGATGTTGTCAGTCAAAGCTGGAGTCAGCAGCATGGTAGTATGATTAGATGTGATGAGCTTATCCTGGGAAGGATGTCTTGTTCTAAAGATGGAAGCAGGCAGATTGGTAGATGCCCAACTACCACAGTACTTCTCAGCCATCTCCAAATTCCTACTTCCCAATGCAGAATCCCCCATATACTGTGACCAGCTCCCATTAGCATGTCACCTTTGCATGCGTCACAGAAGAGGATGGAAGAGTTGATGGAAGTCAATCCAGATCTCAGAAGCTACCCTTCCTGTCCTAAAGCTGACTCCCCTCCTCCTTTTTCTTTATTGATAGATTCCCCATTTTTTCACAGATAGGGTTAAGGTCACATGAAGCCTTTCTCTTTGCCATTTCTACTCCAGTAAATAGAATATCACTGAGAGCAGGAACGAATTGGTTTGGTCTTTCTTTTCCCAATGCTTACCATAATGCCTTGTATTTAGTAGGTGCTGAATGCATATTGAATTTTCAAATCAACCGGAGGAATGAGGAAGAGTAGAAACTTTGCTGGAAATGTCCCAAACCAGCACCACTATCTTTTTTAATTTTTTTTTATTATAGCTTTCTATTTACATAACATATGCATGGGTAATTTTTCAACACTGACCCTTGCAAAGCCTTTTATTCCAACTATTCCCCTTCTTCCCCTCAACCCCTTCCCTAGATGGCAGGTAGTCTAATACATGTTAAATGTTAAAGTATATGTTAAATACAATATATGTATACATATTTATACAGTTGTCTTGCTGCTCAAGAAAGATCAGATGTAGAAAGAAGGTAAGAAAAACCCGAGAAAGAAAACAAAAATTCAAGCAGACAATAATAGAAAGAGCAGCACCACTATCTCACCAAATGTATAAGAAAGGAGATGTAAACCCTCAAAGAACGTCAGGGGCTGTCTAGTACAGCCTCTGCACTTTATAGATAATGGAGCTAAAGCTATCAGAGTTAAAAGACATATTCAAGGTCATATAACTCATAAGGGTTGAAGGGAGAATTTGAACTCAGACTTTCTTGATTTTGAGGCACCACACTTCCCCAGTTTAAAATAATCACTCTATCCCAATTTGCTTATTTCAAGGTTCAATAAGTGAGCCTGAAGAGATGATGTTATTTGCTCAAGATAGCACAGGTAGCACGTGGCAAACCCAAGACTCCACCAGCTTCTCCCACTCCCAATGCAGGGCCTTTTGCAAGTATTCCAGACTCTAATGGAAACCATGGCTTTTGCTTCCTGTTCTAGTGTTTTAATAATATTCCCGGAGAGCTGTTACAAGTGCCAGGAGGCTATCAGCTGTGGCTGTGGTATGTTTTAGCCAGAGTGGTTTGGCATGAGACTGAAAACTCGATATAAATTCCAGTTCTCAGCCAAATTTCTTCCTAGCCAGATTATGAGGGCTATAGAAATGGCAGAGCTGGAACTAGGGCAGGGCCTTTGGGTCTTTGCCCTCAGCCTCTGATAATATTTAAAGTCCTTCTGCCCTCAAAAATAACTGAGATTAGCACCTGACACACAAAACTAAAATAAGAAACAACCAAAAATGGATAAGAGATAAAGCCAGCATCAGAGGCAGAAAGGTCTAGGTTCAAGTCGTACCCACACATTTAGTTTCCCATTTGTTTCAATCGTGCCTGACTCTTTGTGTTCCCATTTTGAGGTTTCTTGGCAAAGGTACTGGAGTGGTTGGCCATCTCCTTTTCCAATTTACTTTTTGGATGAGGAAACTGATGCAAATGGCATTAAATGATTTGTTCAGGGTCATACATTTGAATTCAGATCTTCCTGACTCCATCCCAGTGTTCTCTCCACTGCATTGTCTAGCTGCAGCCCTCTGACACACACTAGCTGTGCAATGCTTGAGGTTACTCTATGATTATGAGTTGCAGAAAAAGCACCAACCCACATTGATAGAGATTCCTCTGTCCATCACTCTTTCCCTCCCCTTTTCCCTCTATCCACAGAGGAGATAATGCTCTTACCTACAGATGCTCTTAAAAGCATTTTTTTTCTTTTGTATCTTTAAATCCTCCCAATATATCTTGGGTTTTACTGGTTAGATTTCTCTCTTAAGGACCAGGCCTTAAACCAAAAGCAGTCTGCTTTTAATTGGCCACCAATAGGTCCTAGGCCAAGCCCTATTTGGTCATTGTTTGGATCCTGATGTAAATAACAGTCATTCCTGCTTTGGACAGAAACCCCAAGAGTCTCCCCCCACCCAGATTCATTCATTTAGATTTTTTTGGACAAGGTGGAAGAGAATCTTTGCCTCAATTGCTTTAATCCCTGAACTGAACTGAAACCTAGCTTAATCTTAGCTTAAAAAGGGCAAGGTCTTCCATTTCATCCAGGACCATCCCCAGTCATCTTGGTTTATAGATTGGCTTTGGAGGGGGAAGTGAGGCAGGTGACTTTGTACAGTCCTCTCTCACTTAAATGTATTTCACTTGCATGTTATTATGGCATCACCTCTTTGATGTCATGACCCTCTTCAAGAACGAAGGTCAAACAACAACAACAAGTCAGTTAATAAATCGGAGATGTGATCCAAAAACAAAACAAAACAAAACAAAACAAAACAAAACAAAAAAACACAAAGCACTAGATGACGTGCTTTGGTTCTCCTCTAACTATACTCCAGTTCAGTCAATAAACATTTACTGAGCACCAACTAAGTGCTGAGTATTGGAGACCCAAGAAAACATTGAAAGACAAGTATCTTTCCTTACCTAGCCCTACCCATCTTTCCAAATAAGAGCTACTTCCCCATTTGTGGGCTCATCTTATCTTGGAATATCTCCCCTATGACATCACGTATCTGATTTTGTCACCAAGCTTTCTCTCCTCTGGTAAAACTTCAACTTTAAATGGTTGAAACACTGGTATGAGGCCCCTTGTTTCCTGCCCAATCCGGGAGCCAAAGCTGTTTATTCCTGATAGCTTTGATATATGGCTTAGTTAATGAAAAGAGAGAAGTTTTCTGAGAGAGGCCTCAGACTTCTGCAATAAGTGGAGATTTTTACCAGCAGAAGCAGCACTAATAGAGCAGAAGTATCTATGGATAGAGGTGAGGATCGTTGGATCCAGTCCTTCAGAGAAAAAGATCAAGTACACTGGCGTGGGGTGACACTAGGGGAGAAGTGGAGGGGAAGCTCTGTTCTTCACAGATAAGAGGGAGACCATCCCATCTGAATCTCTTCTAATCCTATAGACCTGGCACATATAATTTTCAAATATTAGTTTAAAGCACAAGATTACAATAACACGTTTAAAAAGATATTCCACTTGTGGAACATGGAAATCATGTAAAAATATTTTTACCTCACTTCTCCACCCCCTGCTGGTTTCCTTTTTTTTTTTTTTTTGCTTGTGAAATAACTATAATTGGCGAATATAGGGATGCTATTAAAATAGCGTGTTCTTTTGTTCTTTCTATTTCCTTTCTGGAGATGTGGGAGATATGAGAACACACTGAAGTATCCTTTCTACCTTTCTTATTTGGCCTCAGTCCAAATTGTGCCTGGAGAAATGCATAGTGGGCAATGAGATAGCAGACATATGCTAAGGTAAAATGTAAGCTCCTTGTGGGTAGGGATTGTTTTGGATTTTCCTCTGTATCCCCAGTCCCTAACACTGTAGCTGATGCACAGAGGTAAGGATAAGCACTGACCCTCTGATGTCACTGATATAAATGACTCCCAGATTGAAGAAAGTCTCTCAACCAGGACACATAGACACCTTCTCCTCTTCAACTATAGGA
The DNA here is from genome assembly GCF_016432865.1 of Antechinus flavipes. Taxonomy (NCBI): domain Eukaryota; kingdom Metazoa; phylum Chordata; class Mammalia; order Dasyuromorphia; family Dasyuridae; genus Antechinus; species Antechinus flavipes. Next base: position 11,298,364 of record NC_067402.1, read on the forward strand.
TTAGTGCCCAGAGCACTGGGACTTAAAGTGACCTTCCTAGTGTCCCCAACCAATATTTCAGAGACAGGACTTAAATTCAAGTTTTTTCAGCTCCTGGGCTAGTTGCCTTGAAATGAATCCTGATAAATGCTGTGGATTTATTGATTGGATAGCTCATTCAAAGCTCAGTTCTGGTGCCCTCCTCAAGTCTTTTCCTCTATATCTATCTGTTTACACTGTGTCTCTGAAATAGAATGCACACTTTTGGAGGACAGAGCCAAGATTTTTTTTTTAATTCTTGACTTTGCATTACCAGCTCCTGGCACAGTGCCCCACACTTAGGAGGTGCTTAATAAATGCTTGTCGAATGGATTTATTAAAACCTGGAGAGCAGCAGCATGTTGGTTGGTTGATTGGTGGAATGTTTGTTGGGTTAGTTGTTTTCCTTAGTGATGGTTTGCTGATGACTAGCAAATATCTGAAAGAAATTAAGACTGGCTTCTTGACACCAAGTGTTAGTTGTAAACTTTCAAATCCAAATAGTTTTGGTTACTCTAGACTGAGTACCTCCATTTTGACTGAAATACCCATTTCCATTCAGATGTTTCATGGTATGTAGTCTTGGCATTGAATGCTTTCCTCCCCAGTCACCCCATCTCATCTGGTTTTATTTTGTTGTTGTTGTTGTGTTGTTGTTGTTTTTTAACTAATGGAGACAATACTTCATTGGAACATCTGATACCAGATGATTTTGTTTACAAATCACATACAATTCCTCAGAGGAAAATGTTGTGTGGATTAACATTTACCATATGTCCTGCATGAATGCCCTGAGCTAGCTGGAATTCTCTTAGGGAATGGGGAATATTGAGATTGGATTTCTTGAACATACTAGCAGCTTCCATGACATCACACAGTTCTGCAACTCTCTGTGGGGAAGCCCCTAAAAAGCTCAAAATAAAGGAGGAGAAAAAGGAAGAGAGTTAAAACAATAGGAACTCTGCTCAAAGTTTCACAACTTAGATGACGTCCATTGCCATCTGTAAAATGTGAAATATTCTGCTTTCAGATGTGGAAGATCTCATTTGTTTGATACTCTCTGAAATGACTTGGCTTCTTTTTGTTCGGTGATGATGGTTGTTTTGAAAGCTCTATAATGATAGATATTGTCTATAAGTGATATATGCTGATATCATATATGATACACACACACACACACACACACACACACACACACACACACATATATATATAGAATGTCAGGAGGATGGGCAGTGATGGATAGAATGCTACTTCTGGAGACCGGTAGGCCTGGATTCAAATCCTGGCCTTGATGCTTATGAGTATTAGGACCCTGAACAATCTCACCTTCTTTTTCCAAAAATCAAGAGGTGATTGGTTGGAGGCTATGTTCTACTCTGATCAGATGTTAACAACAGTATTAGAGATTTTCCCCCAATTCTGAGCTTCCCATTTAAAGAAGGACAAAAATAAGCTTGAGGACAACCGAAAAGAGAACCAAGATGGAATAGGATCTTAAAGTCAGGCCTTTCTGGGGAATGGTTAAAGGAATAAGGGATGCTTAGCTTAAAGAAGATAAAACTATGGGGGCAGAGAGAGTCGGGATATTTTCAATTATTTAAAGGACTCTTTTGTAGCTCTTGGGGCAACTCCTACTAGGAATAGGGAGAAGCATATGTTTAATATGAGGGAAAACTTCTGAACAATTACGGCTGTCTTTAACAGGAATAAACTGTTTCAGAAGTGACTGAGTTCCCCATCATTGGTGGAGTTGTTCAAGCAAGTGAGTATAGTATCAGAATTGTCTAGTATGTAGAGGGAATTCTTTTTCAGATAGGGAAGTGATCTAAGAGATCAAGTCACCCAACTGAGAGTGCTTAAAGATTTGGCCAAATGCATTCAGACAGGAAACATCAAAGGCAAAATGGACACTTAAGTCCTGGCCTTTGGAGCCAGGGGCCTCTTGATGGCTATGGAGGTTGCTTCTATCTTAAGAAATTTGTGACTTGGGGGAAATATTGCGCTTTAGGAAACTTGACTGAGGAAGAAGGATTGCATTTTTCACTGAAACAAGGTATCTCTGAAATCAAAGATTCGATCTTTTTATCGGAATACTATTTATTTACATTCTATAAAAAGCTAGTTTCTCTTACTTCAAAAGATCTTCTTATATGTGAGGATGACTACTGCAGACCCACTTTTTTCTGTGCCTTTGCAGATGATTTTTATTAATTGTTAAGGCTAAAAATGTTTCCATTTTCCCTGATGATTAAGCTTCTGATAATGAGTTGCTAACCTTTCTGGGTTAGTCTTCAGACAACAGTCAGCAGCCAGGACTCAAAGGTTTTGCAGCTTGGGAACTTAACCAAAGCCTGAGGCAAATATCATAAATATAATTTACATTTCTAGAGTCTTTGACAATCATAATAATTATACTATTTAATAATGCCTACTATGTTCCAGGCACGGTTAAGCACTTTACAAGCACTATTTCATTTGACTTTCATAATAACCTTGGGAGGTAAAGTGTTATTATTGTATTGTTTCCCTTTTTACAGTTGAGGAAACTGAGGAAGAAGTTAAATGACTTGCCTAAGGTTACACAGTGGGTATCTAAGGCTAGATTTGAATGCAGGTCTTTCTAATTACAGGTCCAACTCTCCATCCACTAAACCATCTAGCTGCCTTTGAACATACATACACTCGAATGAGGAGGATCTTACAGTGAAGAAGTAGAGGACTATGAATATAGAATGGTGTATCTGATACTAGTTGGTTTTGTGGAACTTTCTAAAAAAAATCTTTGTTACAAGGGAAACCTCACTGAGAAGGACAGGAGTATATGTGAAGGAGATTCATCTGTATAAGAGTTTTAAAAATAATATCATACATGTCAATATATAAAGGAAACCAATAATAATAATAACTACCAGTGCCTACTATGTGGCAGGCTCTATGCTAAGTATTTTACAATTATTGGGTCATTTCATTTTCACAATAATCCTGAAGGGAGCTACTGTCATTATTCACATTTAGCTCTTATTTCTATAACACTTTATGCTTTCTGAACACTTTTCTCACACTGGTTCCAAGAAGTGGAAAATACAAGGGTTATCATATCCATTTCATAGATGAATAATCTGACATGTAAAATGTCCTTACCTATGATCCCACAGCTCATGGCTAAGGCAGGATTCAACTGCCAATCTCCCTGACTAAAGACCCAGTATTCTATCCTACTATTCCACTTAACATCATAATTAAAGGGATCTCAAAATGAGAATTTCAGGAAAATTTGATTCCATCTAGGTCACAGTAATCTGAGGTCATGAAAGACTTCATGAAGGAGTTGGACTTTGTTGGATCTGAATTAGACCTTGAAGGAAGACCAGAATTATGAGAGGCAGAGAAGAGGAAAGAGAATAGGAAAATGGGCTACAGTTTCTAACTATAATAGACTAGATCAGGGAACAGTTAGTCATAGCAAAGGACGAATAGAAAATGGATGAAACAGCCTGGAAAACAAAATTTGGAACTTTAAATGATAATCCATTATTCAAAAGGCATGTGTTAAGCACTTACTGTGTGCCAGGTTCTGTGCCAAGTTCTGTGGTTAAAAAGAAAAAGCAAAACTAGTCCCTACCTTTGAGTAACTCATGCTCCAAGGGATGGATAGAAGACCTGAACATGAATAGGTAAATATAGCTTGATTAAAGGTAATTTTAGAAGGGACTGGTTAAGGACTTTTTTTTTGCTTTATCCTGTAATAGGGAGCCACGGGTGATGGTTAGTAGGAGGCAAAGATGGCAAGGCTTGTACATTAGGAGAGTTATTTTGATAGTTTGGGGGAGAGCAGAGCCTGGAGGCAAGGAGCTCATTTAGGAAGCTATCATAATAGTTTTTTTGTGATGAGGATCTGTTCTGCAATGATGATGTGGGAGTGAAAAGGGGGAGTGGGTGTCAGAGTCTTTAAGAAGATGAAATTGGTAAGACTTGACACCTGATTGTTGTTGGAGGAGCAGTGGGAGAGAAAGGGAAAAAAAATTGAAGACTGACTGAGGTTTCAGTTTTGAATGTGAGGATAGAAATGGAATCAAGAGAAGTAGGGAAATAGGATGGGGAAGGGAGAATTTGGGGTGAGAAATGAACTGTTTTGCATAAATTGGGGTTAAATTGCTGAAAGGAGATATTGATGAGGGAGATATGAGGAAATTTAGCCTTGGGCAAAAATCTGGGTTAGATATGCTGAGCAATCTAAATAAAAGCAATCATTGACACCTGGGAAAAGATGCCATCGGGAAGAGGGAGAAGAGACAAATGCAAACCAGTGACTTGGGAGTTACTGAAGTTGTAGGGACTTAGAGGAGGTTCTGGAGTAATCAGGTTGGAGTAGAATCGGGGAAGAATAATAGTCCATTCAATAAGGTAGGAAAGAGACCAAAAGGAGAAAAGCTCCCAGTTCTGTGAGAGGGGAGGCTGAGGATCTGACAAAGACTTGTAGGTTATCTGGAGACATCTCCAGTTGTCCAGTTCACTTAGTACCGATGTCAAGGAAAACAATCCTTTTGATCCCTCATTTTTTACTTCTCCTGATTTCTAAACTTTGTGACGTGCACTTGACAAGAATCCCTCCATGCTCTTCATCTACAAGTGAATAGTTTCTGCCAAGAACTACAAGGTTTCTAATGCTCCAATGACGGTGACATCCTGTGCTTACCACAACCTGACGATTCCTCAGCTGAGACATAAGGCAAAAGTCTCCAATGTCATTCATAATTACTTCAGCTCTAAAACTAAGATCATAATTTTAGAGCTGGAAGAAAGCCCAAATATTATCTCATTTTACCGTTTCCCTTAACAGAAGAGGAAACTGAGGTCTCCAGAATTGAAACGACTTGCTTAACATCACACAAGTGGGAAACAGAATTAGGATTTTAATCTATGTCTTTTGAGTCAAAAGTAATACATTATATTCCATGCCATTGAACTGGGAGAAAATATATAAAACTTGAAAAGTTGATTTGTTTTGTTTTGTTTTGTTTTTTTCTGGAGGAAAGATATGTGTTGGGGTAGAGGAGGAAGTGGTCACATTCACTTGTAATTCTGGGCCCAAATTATCTGAATTATTCATATGTTTTAAAGTCTTTGGGTATTTTCTTTCTGTCTACCACATTGTAGCATTCTGTCCCACTTTAGGACAGTTGATCCAGAGTCGGACATGATATAGTTAATATATATGTAGTTAATAATAAAAGTGATTTTCTTAGGCAGTATTTGCCCTCAGACATTTATAAGCTATTATATATGATGATGTTGGCAAGCAATAAAATAATAACAATAATATGAATTATTTTCACTGACATTTATGTAGGTCTTTAAAGCTTACAAAGTGATATAATATATATACACAATGTGAACATTGTATACATATACAAATATGTAGCTTATGTGAATATATATACATATATATTTATATATTCATGGGATCATAAATTTATTTATTTATTTTTTTTATAATAAATTTTATTTTATTTAATAATAACTTCGCATTGACAGAATCCATGCCAGGATAATTTCTACACGACATTATCCCTTGCAATCACTTATGTTTCGTTTTTTCCCCTCCCTCCCTCCTCCCCCCCCCCCCAGGATGGCAAGCAGTCCTATATATGCTAAACATGTTGCAGTATATCCTAGATACAATACATATTTGCAGAACCAAACAGTTCTCTTGTTGCACAGGGAGAATTGGATTCAGAAGGTAAAAATAACTCGGGAAGAAAATCAAAATTGCAAATAGTTCACATTCATTTCCCAGTATTCCTTCTTTGGGTGTAGCTGTTTCTGTCCATCATTTCTCCAATGAAACTCAGTTAAGTCTCTTTGTCAGAGAAATCCACTTCCATCAGAATACATCCTCATACAATATCGTTGTCGAAGTGTATAATGGGGATCATAAATTTAAAACAGCAAGGAACCTTAATGGCAATTTAATCAAATCATTTTGTAAAAGCAGTTTGTGAGCTTGACTGACATTCTGGATTTTGTAATTTTGTGGGACAAGGATTCCCTCTCAGCTTTGTGAGGATTTATCTGAGTCTTTAAGTAAGAAAGTGAATTTAAATCACGCTTGGGAGCTTTGAAACAAATGAACAAAAATCAGTTCCATAATTGATAAATGGTTAAAGGATATTCACAAGCAATTCTCATGGGAGGAAGTCTAAGCAATTCATAGCCATATGAAAGAATACTCCAAGTCACAAGTAATTACAGAAAAGTTAGTAAAAAATGACTGAAGTATTGCCTCATGTCCATTGAATTAGCAAAGCTAACAAAACTGGAAAATGATAAATATTCCCAGAGCTGCAAAAGAAAAGAGGTACTTTAATACTTTGATGATGGAGTTGTAAAGAGGTTCAGGCATTCTAGAAAGTAATTTGGAACTTTGGTCCAAAAGTCATATTTAGTGTGCGTTCTTTGACTACCAAAACCTCTGACCCAAAGAGATCAAAGAGAAAGGAAAAGGATCCAAACATGCAAAGATCATTTATATCAGCTCTAGATAGATAGGTAGATAGATAGACAGACAGACAGAGAGAGTGATAGATGGTAGATAGATAGATAGATAGATAGATGTGTAATAAATTTAAAATTATGGATATGCCCATCCATTGGATTATTACTGGGCAAATTATTGTAAATGAATGCAATGAAATACTATTGTACTATAATTTAAAAAAAAATAGTTTCAGGAAAATCCAGGAAGATTCATAATGAAATTATGCATAGTAAAATGAGTAGAACTGGGGAGAACTCATACTATAAGAACAAAATTGTAAAAAAAAAAAAAAAAAAAAAAAAAGGAAGGAAGGAAGGAAAGAAGTAAGGGAAGAGGAAAGAGGAAGGAGAAAGAGGGGGAGAGAGAGAGAAAGAAGGAAGGAAGGAAAGAAGAAAGAAAGAAAGAAAAAGAAAGAAAGGAAGAAAAAAAAAAAACAATTTGAAAAGAACTCTTTATTGATGCAATGCTATGTTATGACTCCAGAGAACAAAGGATGAAGTTTGCTCCATTTCTTGACAGAGAGAAAAGTGATGAACTCAAGATGCAGAATGAGATATTCATTCTTGGACCTGGCCACCAATGGAATTTGTTTTGTTTGACTATGTCAATTTGTTATAATTTGTCTTGGTTTCCTGTTTGTTTTTCTTCTTTTTTCAATGAAGGAAGAAAAATAAATGCTTTATAAATGAAAAAAAAAGTACAAAAATAAATGAAAAAGCAATATGTTAAAAAGTAAACTATTTGGATATTTTTAAAAGTCCATACAATGTTTGAGAGAACAGACTGGAAGAAAAGAGCTGGCACGGTATTAGTGAAACAATTTCAGTAGTGGGTAGGATTCCTCAGCCATATTCAGACTCAATGGGCTAAGCTGGAGATGGGGGCAGCACAGGAGCAGTGAGTAAAGACACAAAAAGGAAGGGGGAAGAGAAAGGGGGGAGTCTAAGCTGGCCATTAGCTCTCTGCAAGCATCTTGAACAAGAATTGAAGTAAAGTGCCCATTGTAGTGAGCTCTTTGAAGCTTGAGAAAAGGTCCAAAATTTGTATTATTTTGCCAACTTCCCTTCACCATGTCTGTCCAATAACAGGCATTGCCATGTTTTCTTCTCACTTCTTTTATCCAAGTGTTTCTTTGATCCTGATTTTGTCTTATAGAGAGAGAGCTCTGGAGCCAGTCATGAAGGGTTGTATTGCATAGTCAAGCTGAGAAAAGGGGGATGGAAAAAGTCAGGATTTAGCTGGAACAGACAGGATTTAAATTAGAGCAGAGAGGCAAAGATTTTTTTGAATGTCCACCTTTTACACTATTCAAATCTCTATTTTTCATTTTATAGGGTTAAAAAGAGGTATAGGAGTTTAAGTAATTTGGCTACTGGTTACTAATAGATTACCAAAATAGATGTCAAACCCACAACCCTTGATTAAAAAGCCATTGCTCCCTTTGGCACTGCAGACTTCTCATTTAAGCCTCATCTGATCCTACAAGATGAGCCAATCACATTTCATCCCCCTGTTGCAGATAAGGAAACTGAGACCAAGAAGTTAAGTAAGCTCCATTTCAAAAATGCAGCTTGGACCACAGTTAAGAAGATCTGCATTCAGAACCTACATGGCACACTTGTTTGCCTGGGCTCTCCTTATAACCCTTTCAATTTCTTTTCTCCCCAAGTCACAGCAACCTTTGAACCCCACACCTTGGACTTTCACTCACCCTGCTAGAGATTTCTTACCCTATGTTATGCAGCCTCTTACTTTTTCAATTTGAATTATTGTCTGCTTTCTGGACACATGATAGAGTACTGTATGAGCTATAATAAATGACCAGTTGGCTTCTCTGAAAATTCAGTTTGATATTTGGAAAGAACAAGTTTTCCACTCTGATTACATTTCTTTCCCCAGGCAAATATTCAGGAAGCATTAACAAGATCATCTTCTGTTGTGATTAGTTAGTAATATTTGATATACTTAGTGCTATTTCTTATAAATATGGCTAATTCAGAATGCTTCAGTTCAATTACATTCAGTAATTATTCCTTTTTTCATTCCCAATTTAGTTCTTTTTAAAAATTTAGAAATGACCATTCATATAATGGGTTTGCCTTTTTTTTTTCTTAACCATGTATGCTCATTATGTATTCCTTATAGAACATAATATTCATGTGGACAGAAACTTATTTTTCGTCAAATGTCTGGTAAGATGTTTGTTGAAATGAATTGAACTGATTTAAATTAAAATGAATTCATTTTTTAGCCATTTGCATCCTCCAGGTGTTCTATATCTTTATCCCATTTCTGGGAGAGCTAATCTGGATTTCTTTGAGTCCAACAGATGTTGCATGCCTTCAAACCACCAGTGCTTTTGCTTCTTAACAGGATTTCATGGCTGGAGCAGCAGCGAGTGAACGTTGTGACATTGTTTCCAACTTAGTAAGCAAAGGCTGCTTGTCCGATTTTATAGAATCCCCTTCGGTTGCTGTGACGATACCCACGGGAGGTGAAGTGAATACTCAAGTCAGCCCTGGGGAGGTGCTCATCCAGCTGCGACCAGGTTTGTTCATTTAAACTGTTCCTCGGGTTATATTCTTTTGTAGTTCTTTGAAACTTGGTTTAATTTGCTTGTACTTATTTATTGACTTAGGGAAAGGGACTCTGGTCTAGTATTATAAAAGGCTCTGGATTATTGGAGAGAAGAAATGGCCTGTAATGAAAGATCTGCCATTAACTGGATTGTGACCTTGGAAAAGTTAATTCATCTATCTGAACAGTAGTATACTCATATGTGCCCGGGTTGAATTTAACCCCGATCCCTTTTAGTTGTAACAGTCTAAGACATCATAGTAGTTTTGATAATAGCTGATAGACCAAAAATAAAAAATTAGTCTCCATCCCTGAAGAAGCTTACATTCTATCTGGATAGGGAAACAGTACATAGATGAATAGTAACTAATAAGAGTTAGTGAGTGAGAATGATAATAAATATATTAAAAACCAAATTGGGGAGAGATGGATAAAGGCAGGGATTATTGTGGGTTTGGTTGGGAAGGCTTTGGCTGACACTTGGGAATTATCAATTGCATTCAGCAAATATTCCTTAAGTGTCTTGCTGATCTTAATAGTAAGTGCTAGGGATGTAAAGACCAAAACAGAACAGTTTCAGACCTGAAGGATCTTATGTTCTGTCTAATGAAAATAATGGGTATGCAGAGAAATAAATGCAAAATATACCATGTCTCATGAAGTTATTAATTTGTGTTTGAATCATTTTTAAGGCACTTGTTATTGGGCTAAAGTTTTGTGTCTCATATACTAAATGAAGTCTTTATCCTAGTGCTCTCATTTCCTTTCTAATTCTTTCCTCTAGAGTTTCATTTGATGTATAATACTCTTGCTTCATTTCTTTCAGGAATTCTATTTTACCTTTTGACCAACATATATATTTCTCTGAGACTTGATGATTTGAAGCTTTTCTCTTGTCAGTTTGTGTCTTTTATATTCCTGGCTCAAAAATAACCCTTTATCATGGGTATCTTTTTTTGTTTACTGACTCTTCTAACTTCAATTCTTAAATTGAGATTATGTGTAGAGGAGAGACTGTGTATTTATGGACTGTCTGGGCCTTATTTGAGTTGATCTATATTCTCTGGTTTCTCCTGCAGTTTTATTAAATGCTGTGTTCTTCGAGACTATCAGGGAGACCTAAAACAAAAGAACTACAAATTTCCAATCACCTACATGATCTAATATAGAGCAAAGTATGATCATCCCCTTCACTCTTAACTTTATAGGCTCTGAGTGATATCTGGGTGATATACCTACAAGCTTACCTATGGGTGGAGCTTCAGTTGATAGCTGCTGACCAATCCCTTTCAGCCCTCTGGAAGTCTCTAAGTTCAGAGCAACAGAACTGCTGGCTCACCATGGTATGAGTTTCCTATCACCTTAGGTCTATGGACTGTATCTGGTGTGCTGCTTTAAGATCAGAAGAACATAATTGCAGACTTACTCTTGCCCTTGCTCTATTGAGGACTCCATTTGTTGCTCTGTCATTGATTTATAGCTTCTAGTCTCAGTCTTCATTAGGTGAGAACATCATAATTCTCTTGTATCATCCTGATCATGACCTCTCCTTAGCCACTAGATATCTCCCTTATGCTGGCCTTGGATGGAAGAAGGACCCATTGTGATTTCCTGATCACTCTTTAGATCTTATGTTCTTCCTTGATCTTGGTTTAAATAGTTGTGAAATAGAGGTATGCTGCTCTTTCTTTCCTGCATGATCTCTGCCCATCTTCATTCTTTCTTCCAGTCTTGTCTTATTCCACATACACCCAAGCTAGTACTTTTTATATGCTCACATCCTTCATGTTATTTTCCTTCCTAAATATTTCCCCTTTAGTCAAGGCCAGGAGAATTCTTCCAACTACCTGAATCTCTTGGTAAATTAGTTCCTTTAAAATTAATTTCCTCAAGTATATGACTCAGTGACAACCTCTAGATCAAGGGTTCTTAACCTTGAGTACATGGATTCTCCAAGAATGTTCTGCGAATAGATTTTAGGGACTTTAGGAACTTGAATGGAGAAAAAAAATCACATCTTCATTTTCACTAACAATTATCTAACATATAACATTTCTCTCAGTTGTTCCCAAATTTGATTCTGCTAAGGGACATCTCACTTTTTGACTGCCACAGGGGTCATGCCACAGAAAAGGTTAAAAACCAAGAGCCATCATCTACTTCATCTTCTCAACCATCTCCTTTTCTATGGCCAGACTTTCAGCACTTTGCCTCCCCAGCCATCTTATCTATTACTTCCTCCATTCAATGACACTGGCTTCTTGACTGTTTGACAAACAAGTCACTCCATTTCTGGGCTCCAGACATTTTCTCTGTCCCTATGCCTGGAATGCCCTCCCTTCTCAGCTTTGACCACTGACTAAATTACAATCTCATCTTCTACAGGGAGACTTATTTACCCCATCTTAATCCCAGAACTGTCCCTCTGTTATTTCCAATTTACTTAGCATACACTTTGTACATATTTGTTTGCTTGCTGTATCTTTCATTAAATTAGGAGCTCCTTGAGGGCAGGAACTATCTTTGCCTTTTTTGTGTGTGTGTCTCCAGCAGTTGGAACAATACCGGACACTTAGTATTTAGAATTGATTGTATGACATGGGAGACAATAGCACAGGATTTCCCAGCATGGTGTGCTCTCATCGGAGAAGGCACTGTGCTCTATGAGCAAAGAAGAATTGAATTAGCCCAAAAGAAATGTGAGATGCACAAAATTAGAGAAGCACATCAAAAGTTCATAGGGACTATTTGTGTCCGATCTATGGCAGAATATTCTGAGCTCATATCAATCTGATCAGTTGGCACTCGGACACATTATAATTTGACTCTAACATAATGAGTTCATTTTGCTCCTCTTGGAGAATGAACAACCAACCAACTAATAAACGCTGATTGATTAGCCTTATCTGCTTTTCCAGTGCTCTGTCAAGTAGACAAATTATCCTGACAATTAGATGACAAATTTATTACCAGGTCCTATGCTAAGCTCTGCCATCTCATCCAGACTCTCCTTTCTCATTTGTCTAATCTAAAGTACAGGAATCCTACTTTAGAGGAAAAGTTATTGGTTTTGCCCTCTGCATGACCCATGTTCAAATCCCTCCTCTGACACATGCTGCCTGATGTGACCATGTGCAATGCCTCAGGCAACTCTCAGATTTGCCTACTAAATTACAGATGTGGATTCCACTCTGATCTGCAATCTGCATTGGCATAGGGACTTCCCACTCTCGAAAGTCCCCCATAGTTACAAAATCCCAGATCCTTTCTCTTATAATCTCATTTGACTCTTGGGCAGCATTACTAGGCAGACTCAGTCTCCCATCAAGCCTTGCCCATGGAGCCACCTGCTCTTTCAGGCTTTTTTTTTTCCCCTGAAGTTCCCAGTCTCTTCTCAGACAATGTTAACACAAAACAGCTGCTCATCACTCATCGCAACTGGATTATATTTGGCTTCATTTGGCCCCAGACAGACTGGGAATAACAGGGATGTGGCTAAATCCCCACATGAATTTTGGGAAGTATTTATTTTGTTTCTTAACCCTGCCTCCTGTTGCTCCCAAATTTTCCCTGTCATCCATCAAAGCTTTCCCAACCTGTGTCCTTTTCCCTCAGGGCTTTGTTAGTTGACAACTTAAATATTCTGATAAGCTAATACTTTTTCAAGTGTTCATGTTTTAAAAAACAAGAATTGATTAGTGATGATGGCTGAATAGTTTTTAGATATACTAGGGAGCAGAAGCTATTTCAACTTCCTAGAAATATTATAATGAGGTTGTCCATGTGTCATCCTGGATCCTCATTGCTCAGCGTAATAGAGTGGAAAGAATAAAGGTTTTTGAGTGATGTTTGGAATCCTGCTTCTATGACATAAGTGAGTAAATTACCTCCCCTCTCTTGGGATCAGTTTCCCTATGCATAAAATAGTGGAATTGGACTAGATGAGTTCTAAAGTCCCTTTCAAGTCTGAAGTCTGTGTTCAAGGTATATAGAAAGCTTTATTCATTGTACCCATTGACTATGAAAAAGTCTTTTCTAAATCCACTTGGGCATGCCTGACTGATTGCCTTTTCCTTCAGCAACGGGGAGGTCTTTGTCCAAAGGATTGATCTCATTTCTGGACTTTTCATGACATGAGTCAGATTAGAGATTTACACATGGTAAATATAATGAGATGAATATAATGGTATATTTAAGGCAGGTAAGCTTATCATCACCATTTACATCAGATTATGAAGTAGTCACTTCATTTGCCCACCTTGTGTGAGCTGATTGCATCCCCCTTCTTTCTTGACCTTTCACCAAGTCAACCTTCTAAGATTTAAGAAACACCTACCATTGAGTCTGCAGGAATTCACTGAGAATTTTCCTTCTCTTCCTGGGATAGCTTCTATCTTCAATCACTTTTTGGAGTTCAGATGATCTTGGATCATGGAATCAAAGATGTAAATTTGTAAGGAATCCTAGAATCATCTAATTTTACATTTGGGGAAACTGAGGCACAAGAGGTTACCCAAGTGTTCCCACTTGGATGATTCTCCCAACTTTTTTCTCTGTTCCTTTCTATCTCTATTCCTTCCTACCTTTTTGAACATGGTAATATTACATCCATCTGGTAATCCTGGCTTTCTATTACTTTCTGTATAATCCAGGTCTTCGCCTACCCAAGAAGATAGTGATCTTAAAGAATTCAAGTGGTTTTAAAAATTCAAAGGTTCTTTTGATTTAGGCATTAAATTACTTCATAAAAATCAGCTCGTGTTGTATGAATTATCTATGTTAAAACATAAATTAAATTTTGTATTTAAAAACAGAGTCATGTAAGACATCCAGTACTGTCCTTATATTAACATGAAGACTCTTAAAAGTGAGAGAGGAAAAAGAAAACTCATAAAGACAGATTATCTAGTGATGTTAGAATTTAAGTTTCTTTTATTTGCCCACAAACAAATATCTTCAACATCAATCTTGATCTTCTGGACTTGGATTTTAGCCATTCAATTCTTTAGACCTCCATTTTATTAGTCAGCTCCATTTATTTGAAAGGGCATCTTTCATCCTATGTAATTAGTATTAGATGTAGAGATATTGAAGGGCTATCTAATAGATGCTCAGGATGATCAGAGATCCCTGAAAGAGCTGAGCAGAATATACAAGATCCCTTAAACTTGATATGGTGCCATGGCCTGGAGAGAGGTGGAACATATTGATTATGGTCCTGTGTGCCAATTATTCTTCCTCTTCTGTGAATTTGGCATAATGGTACACTGCAAAACTGGATATGGAGTCAGGGGATTTAGGTTTAAATCTTGCCATGTGCCACTTGGATAAGCCACTTCACCTGTCTAATTCTCAATTTTCCCAATTAAAAAAAAAAAAAGAGGCTCCATGAACTTATCTGGATCACCCTGCTGAGGTCAAAATCCATCATCCTAAAGTCTAAAATTGTGATGACCGCACTAGCACCCTGGATACCTCAGAATCAGCCGGAGTCAGGATAAGCAAAAGTCCTTGATCTTTATTCTTGGTCTTTATGGGTAGAAGAGAACAGGATGGAGATAGAATCTCGGGGACCTCCTTCTTTCTCGTCTACTGCCAAAAGTGACTCTGGCTAGTCTTACTCCCACCCTAGACCCTCCTATGATTTTCTGTATACACCAATCATCGAGCCAGCACAGAATAGTGGGAAGGACCATTTTCCAAGAATATGTCCATAGAGTATTGTCCAATTGGTAGTTAGCCTCAAGTGCTCGGCTGTCCTGACTTCAGTGCATCGACTCAAGAGTTTTAGCCCTCTACATAAAGTATGTCAGATTTGGAAGAGACCCTAGCAACCATCCTGCTTCTGACTAAGTGGGAGAAAAGACTCATTGATTCCGCCAGTGCAGGGAGTCCCATGCTCTGGGTCAGTTCTGGTTCTTAGCCTTTTTCCTGACATGAACTTGAATTTCAGTTTTGCTTATTCTTTCCAGTGCTTCTAGTTTTGCCCTCAGAAGACAAAAAGAGTACATCTCCCTTTTCTAGTGACAGTCCTTCAGCTGCCATACCCTCCTCGAGTCTTGATTTTTCTTGACTAAATATCTCCTATTTTTCCAAATGGTATTTATTGTGACTTTTCATCATCCTACTCTGTTTCTTTTTCTTTTGTTAGTCAAATACGACTTTGACATATTCCTATTCTCTTGTTCTTAAGGAAGAGCCATTACTTTCCTTTTCTCATCTTCCCTACATGTGTGAACTTAAGCCAATTAAAATACCTAGTCCCCAGTCTAGGAGGGACTAGTTTTTTCATCTATAAAGAGAGTTTAAATAGAGTGGATTTTGTAAAATTTTTATCCTACCCAGGCTGAAAATGGCTCAGTATCACTGCTGATCATCACAGAAGTATTTACTTGCTCCATTCTTTCCATCCTGGATTGGTTCACCCTCTTTTAGGGAGCCTGGTGGCCCTTTATACACAAACGTTTACCATAATGGTATTAGATATACTCTGGACACCCAATTGATATCCTGGTTACAGCTCTGAACTCCCTTGCTCAAGCAATCCACTAGCCTCGGCCTCCCCAATTGCCAGGATTACAGGTATACACCAGCACACCCAACAAAATCAGGAAATTTTCACCTTTTGTGTCTTGTGGCCTCCTTGGGCTGTTTGGTCAAGCCTGCTGATCCCTGAAACTCTCAGTCTATGGCCTGTGAGAACCTTGATGTGCACTGGCTCTTCCTTTTGACATTCTTTTGTGTCTCTATCTTAAATACTGGTGTGATAGTAGTGATTTTGTAGCTGATCTATGCATCTAAATCATAGAGTTAGAATTAGATCTTAGACATTAAAGATTAAAGATCATAGAATTTAACATTACTCCTCTTTTTTTGCAGTTGAAGAAACTGAGACCAGGAAAAGTTAAATCATTTGCTCAGAATTACATAAAGAAAAAGTATCTGAGCTAGGATCCAAATCTAGATCTTCTGCCTAAACAATCAATGCTTTCTTCCCATCCAACCATAGCATTTTTAAGAAAAAAAATGAGATAGATTAGAAAATGGATAAAGGAAGATGACAGTGGGTTTTCCCATCCAATTACACTAGTCATCCACATATTCCTTCCTATTAGAATATTTTTAGAATATATTGACCAAATGTACTCAAACTTAGAATTAATTACTTAATTGTTGTTTACTTGAAGGACTCCACCAATAGTGGAAAATGTGCATCAGATATTACATCAGCTGCCATGACTTTTAAGAGGCTCCTTTAGGACTCTAAATCAGGGCAAAAGACCACTTGTAAGATCCATTGTAGGGAAAATTCTTGGCCAAGTAGAGCGGTTGGGTGAGATCCTGTGATTCTGCTGGGGATCCCCCAAGTGTTTTACTTAAAGTAAGGGATAACTCTAGAGTGGGTATTCTGTATTCTAAGTATTCACTTTTGAGTTGCGCCCATTGCTCTTCACTAACTCTCAAGTGACATCACCATTGCCTAGCAAAATGATATGCTCATAATGTGAACTGAACGAATGTCTATTGAACTGCTTATATTTTTCTAAACTTCTAGTGTTGTAATGTCACTCAGGGTTCAAGAAATAGAGAAAATAATCTGACCAAGACCCATGAGAATTGAATAATATATTAAGTAGACACATGCATATATCTACATATATACATAATAGAGTTCAGTTAGTCTTTGAAAGTAGAACTAAATGTTGATTAGAGGAGTCAAGTCCATGCAGCAGGGAAAAACATTTAATGAAGAGGAAACAACTGAGATAACTTGTTTTCCATTGCAAAGAATGTCTGAGTACATTCCTGTGACTGAAAATCGCATCAGGAAAGTAAATGAAGACAATTCTCTACTTGATCCCTTAATCTATCTTCAATCACTCTAACTATCCAGAAAAGCTGAGCTCTGAAACAAAATGAAATCAATTGCTTTATAGAGACAGAGGGGTGAGCTGGCTTAGGAGAGTTTTCATCTGAATAGCTAAACTTCTGGATCATGATCACAAAGAAATAAAATCTTCAATAATCAGAATCTTAGAGTTGGGAGGGACTAACCTAAATGTGATCTAGTTCAATCTAGATGTGAACAGGTATCCCTTTTGAAGCCTATGTGATGAGAAGTCTTCTGAAAGACTCCAGGAAGCTTTCCCATTCCACTTTGTGGCAGCACTAACCGTGACAAAGGATTGAAGCCTTGGAGTTAAGAGAACCTTAGCAGTCATTTCTAGGAAGCATTGATGATTTAGAGCAAAACAGTCATTTACACTATAGCCCTAGTTAACCATTTTTATGTGGAACTCAGGGGAACCCAAAGAGCATCTTCGGCCTGCTAGCACATGACACTTGTAGTTTTCAAGGTGAAAAAAAGGTAAGAGTAGAAGTTTACTGGAACTTTGTGATTGATAAGTTTTAGGCACCTATTTGGTTTCAGGAACTATGGATAAAAATGAGGGCTAGGGATAGGAATTTTATGGTTATTTCATTTTCATTTTTATAGGGAATTCCTATTTTATGTCAAAATAGATTTACACTTTCTCTACAACTTATAGCCCTAGAGAGTTTGGGGATAGAAAGACAAAGTAACGAGATGAGCGATGGTAGAGGAAGAAGAAAAGAAGGGGGAGGAGAGAGAAGAGGAGGAGGAATAAGAGCAGGAGAAAGAATGAGAGAAGAAGGGGAAGGAGAAAAAAGGAGGAGGAGGAAGAGAACAAGAAGAATAGCGACAATAACAAGATAAAAGGAAGAGAAAGGGAAGGAAAGAGAGAAACGGGGGAAAAGAGAGAAGAAGAGACAGATACTTTGTATATTATTTTATTTGATCCTCATAAAAGCCATGTGAGGTAGGTCCTACTATTTCTCCTTTATAGTTGAGGAAAGTGAAGTCCAGAGAGGTCATGTAATTTGTTACGTGGATCATGCAGCAGATAAGTGTCTCAGGGAAGATTTAATGCAGATTTTTATTGCTTAGGTGTAACAGATCTCAATTTCCTTATCATGAAATACCCTCACATAATTAGAGCTGTCCAGAGAATGGGATGCCTCTATAGCTGGTAGTCTTGTCATTGAAGGTCTTCAAGTTGGCTTAGATAATCAGTTGTCCATACGACAGTGGGGTCTCCTTTCAGATATGAATTAGATTTGATGTTCACTGTGGTCCCTTCCAACTTTCAAATCTACTACCAGCCTGTGAGGCTGTGAAACTGAGTCACCGATGGCAGAAACGATTTTCCCAAAGTCACATGGATAGTAAGTGGAATTAGGGTTTAAGTCAGAAAGTTAGAGTTAGCATGGAAATTAGAGTTCCAAGATTTAAATCCAAGTCCTCAGGCTCAAAATGTCTTTCTATTAAAGTATGATGCAAATTTAAAAACAAAGAAATCATGTTATGATTTTCAATCATGGACAACAATTGGAAGACTGAAGCAATACTTTGTAGAAGTCCTTAGGGGATTCCTTTAATGAACAGACAGGGATACACTATAACCAGGGAAATTGGTGATTCATAGGTCAGTGTTATTGTTATTGTTCAGTCATTTCAATCATGCTCAATTCTTTGGGGCCCTATTTGGGATTTTCCTGGCAAAGATACTAGAGTGGTTTGCCACTTCCTTTTGCAGCTCATCTTCTACACGAGGAACTGAGGCAAACAAGGTTAAGTGAATAGCTGAGGATCACACAGCTAGTAAATGTCTGAGCCTGGATTTGAACTCAACTCTTCTTTACTCCAAGTCCACAGCTCTATTCGTTATGTCATCTATTGGACCCCTTTTAGCCACTTAATAAATAGTCATTGAATATACAGTGTTTGTTCATAAAGCCCAAAGCAAAGACTCTCTAATGGTGGAATGTGAAACTTTATGATGGCTAGAAGATGGGCTGCCAAGTTCAAGGTCGTAAGTAAGCCAGTTTGACTGGAACAGACAGTACATGAAAGGAAGTAATGTTCAATAAATTTGGGGAAAGAATAAAGGGAACCAGATTGTAAATGGCTTTAGCTATGAAGCTATGAGAAGTTATTTTGTCCTAAAGACAATAGGGAGCCTCTAAGGATTCTTGAAGAGGAGAGAAGCACAACTGATCAAGGATGGACAGAATCAGCTACACCCAAAGAAAGAACACTGGGAAATGAATGTAAACTGCTTGCATTTTTGTTTTTCTTCCCGGGTTATTTTTACCTTTTGAATCCAATTCTTCCTGTGCAACAAGACAGCTGTTCAGTTCTGCACACATATATTGTATCTAGGATATACTATTTCCTATTTAACATGTATAGGACTGCTTGCCATCTGGGGAAGGGGGTGAAGGTAGCGAGGGGGAAAGTCGGAACAGAAGTGAGTGCAAGGGATAATGTTGTAAAAAAAAAATTACCAGACATGGGCTCTGTCAATAAAAAGTTATAATAAAAAAAAGAGGAGAGAAACATGATTAACCTTGAGTTTTAGGACTCTAAAAGTAAAAATTCTCCATGATAGCATGAGCCTAGCTCAGCAGAGATGTATTTGAGTATAGAAACTTTGCCGGTGTGCCAGAAATGGTGTCACAAATCAGAAGAGTGATGTCTGTTTTCATCCCCACACATTGCCTAACATATCATCATTTCTGGGAAACCAATGGGAATTCACATGAAATGCTTTTCACAGGTGATTGAGAAGAATCCACCTGCAGACAGGAGAGTTGGGCAAATGCATTGGGGGCATTTTCAACAACTTCTTTAAATGACATCATAATTTATTTGTTGGATAAGCAAACCCCATGAAGTTATTAAAGCTACTTCAATTTAAGAACTCATGCTCTCCACTTGACAGTGTCCCCCAATAAGTATTCAGATGTTAAAAAAGAAAGCTTACATGAACATATGTATTTTTTCCTTCAATTAGGAGCTGAAGCTAGTTTTATGCTGAAAATCCACCCCCTACAGAAATACCCTGTGGATCTTTATTATCTCGTTGATGTCTCAGCCTCCATGCACAATAATATCGAAAAACTAAACTCGGTTGGAAATGACTTATCTCAGAAAATGGCACCTTTTTCCCACGACTTTCGACTTGGATTTGGATCCTACGTTGATAAAACAGTGTCTCCCTATATTAGCATCCACCCTGGCAGAATCCACAACCAGTGCAGGTACCTGGGGTGGGACCAAGTTGCATGATGCTGGGGGGAGGGGCCAAGGCAGGTAGCTACCAGGCTGGTTCAGCTACTCCACAGAATACTCATGGTATTGATGTTATTGTTGCCATTCTGCTTTTTAAAAATACAGAGGAACAGGTACAAAGGATGAAGGGCTGGCTTTGAAAGCAGGAAGACCTGGATTCAAATCCTGCCTCTTTTGCTAGTATTGTGACCCAGTGCAAGTCACTGAAGCTTATATAATCTATCTATATCAAGAGTTCTTAACTTGAAGTCTGTAGATAGATATAGATAGATAGACAGATAGATGGAAAAAATAAGTAAAGTTTATTAGAATTTGTTAAATTTGTAAATCTATTTTTTAAAATTTCATGCATTTAAAGTCTTCTAAGAAGGCAGTCATAGGCTTTAAGAAACTGACAAATTCAGGGGGTCATGATATTCACAAATATTTTAGAACCCCAGATCTATGATTATATTTCTCTATATAAAATATGCACACACACACACACACACACACACACATATTGTTGTTGTATAGATATATGTGTATGTTCATATAAGTAAATTATGAACAAATACCTGCATATATGTATAAATATATGAATATGTATACATATGGTTACAGATTATATAAATATACCACATGCATATATACTATATATGTATATATGACATTATACATGTGTGTGATATGTGTGTGTATATATACACACACATAAGTGTGTTGTATGCATGTGCCCACAAGCTATCTACATATTAGCTCATATGTTTATATGCACATTGAACAAATATATTGCATTTGGGTGCATGTAAACATCCATGCATATTTTATATACCTATATTTGTTTTCACAATGTATTATAAACAGAAATATGATGTTATATGCATATATACTCATAGATATCTTGTTCTTATTCAGTCTTTTTAAATCATGTCCATCTCTTCCAAACCCCATTTGGGGTTTTCTTGGCAGAGATCCTGGAGTGATTTGTCATTTCCTTCTCCAGCTCATTTTACAGATGAGGAAGCTGAGGCAAACAAGGTGAAGTGACTTGTCCAGAGGCACACAGCTAGTGACTGAGTTCAGTTTTGAACTCAGAAAATGAATCTTCTTGACTCCAGGTCTCTCACTCTATCCATCATGGCCCTCTGGTCTTGGTAGTCTAGTGAAGCCTATGGACTCCTTCTTAGAATAATGTTTTTAATTGAATAATTTCAGGTTTATAAAAGACAAAATTATATTGAAATATACTTTTCAAAATATATGTATTTTTAAAATTTACAGCCAAGTTAAGAATTCCTGTTATAAATAGCTCTCTCTCTTTCTCTCTGTCTCTGTCTCTTTGTCTCTGTCTCTCTCTGTCTCTCTCTCTTTCTCTCTCTCTCTCTCTCTCTCTTTCCCTTTCTCTGTCTCTCTGTCTCTCTCTGTCTCATACACACAAACACACAGAGTGAGAGAAATACGCTCCTCTTGACTTTCATGCATTGATATCCTAACTCATGTAGACCCTGGCCTAAGGCAAGCAGGACCTGTGATCCCCATAAATGAGTGTAGTATCCACACTAAGAGAATGCTGTACCCATTGGTATTGAAGAAATCTTTGCTAGACTGTATGAAATGGTTTCAATTGAGTGATTATCATTTGGTCCAGAGAAATCGTCACTGCTCTTATAATCGTCAGAGTTCCGATATCTCTCCATTTATCCCATTGGGTGTTTATTTCTAAATCAGAACATTCAACAATATTGTATTTTATTAAGGATTTTCCAATATAGGTTTTCTTCCTCCAAAATATTAATTAATATTGTAAATAAAAAGCTTTAATAAAAAATGCAAAAAATGCAATTAATGGAAAATTGGGACTGTTGATCTCCCCATCCCCGTAGCTGTTACTCACATAGCATTTTTGAAAGCAGAGAAGAAGCTAACCCCTGTGTTTTGTCTCCTTATGCAGCGATTACAATTTAGATTGCATGCCACCTCATGGCTACATTCACGTGCTGTCTCTGACAGAGAACATCACGGAATTCGAGCGAGCGGTTGTCAGACAGAAAATCTCAGGGAATATCGATACACCCGAAGGCGGTTTTGACGCCATGCTCCAAGCGGCAGTTTGCCAGGTAAAGGGATCTCTGAGTAATCAGTGATGGCAAAACTCTCAATGATCAGGTTGATTTCAGAATGTTTTTTTTCATTGAGCCAAAAGGTAGAAAGTGTGAATTCAGAGTTAATAAGGTTTCACAGACTGGGCCAACTCTAATGAAATGAAAATTATTTGGAATACATTGGGGATAAAAAAATAAAATTCATCATGCTGAAAAAGATCTTTGTATCTAATTTAATTCTTTTGATGTGCCCTTTGCCCTCTTGCTCACTCTGCTACCTTTCAAATTAAGTCCTTACCGATGACAGACTACTCTTCTCCTCTTAAGTTTTAAGGGGAAATCTGAGGGCTTATAATGATATTTCTCATAAACCCTTAGTGAAGTCTATGATATCATTTACCAATTAATATTTCTCTAACATTAATGAGTCAGAAACAAATATTTACTGGTGGTATAGTGGATAGAGTACCAGGTTTGAAATTGAGAAGAGTCATCTTCCTGAATTCAAATCTGGAATCATACAATTAATACTAGTGTGACCCTGGGCAAATCATTTCTCTGTTTCCTAATCTGTAAAATGACCTGGAGAATGAAATGGTAAGTGACTCTAGTATCCTTGCCCAATATGGGGTCACAAAACTTGGACACAACTGACATAATTGAATAACAACAAACAGGTCTTAGATTTTTTGCTGAAAGTGATAGAAGATGATATTAAATCTGCTCCCTTTACAGATCAACAAACCAAAGCTTGTGGTGGTTGTCCAGGGTCATATAGTTAGTAAGTGACAGATTCTCAATTCTCAATTCTCAAGCCTAGATTCTCTCTCTCTGACTTTGGGTCCTCTGTACCCAGATTCTAAGGACAAAACTGCAAACATATTCCTCACAAAATCAGAGCAGGATACGCTTTCCCCATCTACACACAAGTTCCTGAATAAAGTGGATTCAAATGCTAAAGTTCACCCCATGTGAGGCATTTTTTTCTTTCCTTCACATACACAAAGATCCTGGGAGGAGTGGGCTCAAACTTAGAAACATCTTGGAACAAACATATTGAGAACTCATGTGGCCAAGGGACAGCTCTTAACCTTGGGACTCCTTTTAGGTCCTGGTGGAGTCCCCATCACATTTCCTTCTAGATGTGTCCCCGCTAATAGAGGTGTATCTCTATGTGCATCTCAATTGTCTGATTTATTTGGCTTTTGTTTATTAAATTGTATCCCACAGTTCAATAACTTTGAAGATCCTAACTCATCCAAGTATTAACTAACTTGCCCTTCCTGGATGGTTGCCATAGGTACAGTGTGACTTTTCACAGTCATTAAAAGTGACTCATTTTTACATAGTGTTTTATCCTTCTTAAAACACTTTCTTCACAACACACTGTGTTACTGGTTTTATAAATATTTATAAATATTATTGGCCCCATTTTGCAGATGAAAAAAAATAAAATTCAAGAAATCAAATGAGTTAATTATTCTTGGCTATACAGAGAAATAATTAAAGCCAGAAGTCAAGAATAGGATTACCAAGTCTACATTAATAACAATCAATTATAATAAGATTTGTTAATTGCCCAGTCTGTGTTAAGTTTTTCTTTTGATGTTGGGGATACAATAATAAAAAGAAAATTATTTTCTGCTCTCAAAGTGCTTCCGGTCTATTGATCCAAAGATAATTTGGAATTAGGATCTCAACTCCAATGGATCTGTGTATTGTTTTTATCTTCCAAAGTATAATCTTGAGTGCGTTTTTCTTTTTAAATAAAATTTAAAACATTAAAGAAAAGCCAGCCTTTTTTTTTACCATGAAATCCAACCACTGAATTTGTTTAAAAAATAAAGATTCAAAGAGGAAATATACAATTAAATATAAATGATAGAATGAAGTATCAGTGGTTTTTTATTTCCTCACCCACTCAACAGTTCTCATGACCCAGTATCATTAATTAGATATATGTAAAGCTAAGGTCCATAGCACAGATCCTAAGTGGTTTACTCAGGTCTGATCGCATGTTTATTTTTACTTCAGAGTCATATTGGTTGGCGCAAGGAAGCTAAAAGATTGCTTCTTGTGATGACAGATCAGACTTCTCACCTTGCCCTTGACAGCAAACTTGCAGGGATCGTGGTACCGAATGACGGAAAATGCCACCTAAAAGACAACGTCTACGTGAAGTCCACAACCATGGTAAGGAACCATTTTTCCGTGCTTCATCTCCGCTCTTTGGCTGCAGTCACAAGCGTGGGCAACTCGTCTCTTCTTCTACATGGAAATGACCCAAACAAACAGAAGATAGAGCCAGGAAATGTAATGAGATAGGACCTAAGGAATAATAACTTTTCTTAATGGTGATTTGTAAAATATAGAGTCAAGTATCTTAGGGAATCATTAGTAGCTGACTCATGCATGTAATGAAAAGCAGGGTGTAATTTAAATAATGGATCACTTACATTTGTTAAAAGAGAAAGGAATCAGCCTTTCCTTTATGTAAATAAATCAAGGCTGTTTGGGAGGGTCTGCTTGGCCAAGCATTAGAAAATCAGCACTGATTCCAGTGTACTTCCATATACAGTAGAATGAAAAGGGTTTCAGTGGAGAGCCCTTATCTGAACACTCTGTACCTTTCTCTCCCTTCTCCTATGAGAGGTACTTTGAAATTAAGAGGTGTTGTATATTTGAATTAGCTCCTGAGTCAGAGCAAGGTATGAATCACCCAGACTCCTGTGAATCATATCTCTGGATGCAGACTCCTGGCTGTCAGTCATCTCCAGCACAGATTAATTCTACATACGGAAAATGGGCAAAGTATCACATCTATCAGCTCATTGCGTTGACATCTGGGTAATGAGTATTTCGAAAAACTCTGTTAGAATCCTAGCAGTGATACCAGAATTAGTGTTTTGCACAAATACCTTGGGATCTTAGCACTGACCCCAGAATTTTTCTGTCTTCTAGTTATTAACTCTTCAGTCAGCTGATCTGACCAGGAAGTCTGGATAAATTTTGACAATTAGAAGAAAATAATAATTTTCATGCACAATCTTTCTGAAATGAATTGGTTATTTATCGTAATCTTCATTTGTACATATAAAGATTAAAAACCACAGTTGGAGTTTCAGTGTGAGATGGGCCATT
The DNA here is from genome assembly GCF_016432865.1 of Antechinus flavipes. Classification (NCBI taxonomy): domain Eukaryota; kingdom Metazoa; phylum Chordata; class Mammalia; order Dasyuromorphia; family Dasyuridae; genus Antechinus; species Antechinus flavipes. The sequence goes on from NC_067402.1 coordinate 11,323,880, forward strand.
AGGGGATATCTCTCTGAAGGGATCTTCCCCTTGACTTCTCCACAAAGTGCATGTGTCTTTGATTGGCCCAGCCAATTTAATCAGCCTTACTTTCTTATCTATCAGTAACATTTCTCTGTTTACTTTATGATAAACCAAGCCATCAATCAATCGACAAAGATTTATTAGACATCTGCTCTATCTAGGAACTGTTCTTCTAAGTGCTAGAGACACAAAGACAAATAGAGACTGTCTCTGCCTTCAGTGAGCTTGCAGTCTTTTTGCGGAAACATACTGGAAGTAATTTATTTATTTATTTGTTTGTTTGTTTGTTTTTTGTTGAGGTAATTGGGGTTAAGTGACTTGCTCAGGGTCGCACAACTAGGAAGTGTTAAGTGTCTGAGACCAGATTTGAATTCAGGTCCTCCTGACTTCAGGGTTGGTACTCTATCCACTGTCATCTATCCACTATCTAGCTATGCCGGTGTCATTTCTTACTGAAGGTTTTCTTGCCCCACACATTTTGGTGGCCATGAGCTTTCTTATGTTTGGTTAGTTGGTTGGATGTTGTCCCTTGGTCTCAAAGAGGATCAAAATGACATCATTATGTTAGAGTCAAGGTAATGTGTCCAACTCTGGCTGATCAGACCAATACAAGCTCAGAATGCTCTGCCACAGGGGACACAAATAGTCCCTCTGAACATTTGGGGCGGCTTCTCTAACTTTGCCCTTCTCAGGTTTCTGAGCTAATTCAATGCTGCTTTGCTCATAGATCACGGCACCTTCTCTGATGAGGGCCCACCATGCCCGGTGATCCTGTGCCAGTGTCTCTCATGGCATATAATCGATTCTAAAATGCTTAAGAGAGACCTTGAGAGTGTCCTTGTATTGCTTTTTCTGACCACCTTATGAGCACTTCTCCTGTGTTAGTTTTCCATAAAATAGTCTTTTGGACAAGCATCCATTTACCATTTGAACAATGTGGCCGACCCAATGGAGTTGCGCTCTCTGCAGTAGAGTTTGAATGCTTAGCAATTTATTTAGCTTGAGAAAGGACCTCAGTGTCTGGTATCGGATCCTGCCAGGGGATCTTCAGAATCTTCCTAAGACAATTTGAAGGGAAGCGATCCAGTTCCTTGGCTTGGCATTGGTGCACTGTCCAGGTTTCACAGGCACACAACCATAGTCAGCACATAGCTCTCTAGACCTTCCATTTATATTTAATGCAAATATCTCTTGTATTTCCTGCAAAGCAAATGGTCTGTTTGGAACTGGCATTCTTCTGTGGAGGCTTTCATGACATCACTGAATTCATCTCTTTTTTGAACCTATGTCTATGGAGCATTGATGTTTACAGCATCATCGGTTTATTTTATTTATTTATTTATATAGTTGGGTTTTTTGGTTTTTTTGCTCAGGCAATTGGGGTCAAGTGAATTGCCCAGGGTGACACAGGTAGGAAATGTTCAGTGTCTGAGGCCAGATTTGAACTCAGGTCCTCCTAACTTCAGGCTTGTGTTCTGTCCACTACAGCACCTAGCTGTCCCAGCATCATGTTTAAAACCAGAATACAGGATAAGTCCCTAGATCTGAAGTTAAGCTGGGTTTAAATCTTGTCTTGGATACTAACCTTGAGCCTCAGTTTTTAGACAACTCTGGATCTCAGTTTCTTTATTTGAAAATAGGGCAATTAGACTAAATAGTCTTTTAGCTCAAACTCTGAAATCTAGGGTAATGCTTCATTTTACAGATGAAGAAACTGAGGTCCAGGAAAATCAAGGGCTTGTCCACAGTCACATAGGTCAACCGACTTAGGTCCTCTAACTCTCAAACCCTCTTCTCATCACAAAGTTTCCTTTGGCAAAATGAAAATGTCCACTATTTTACTTTAGGGACTTGTTCATTCAGTACTTAATTATCTGATACCTGTTTGGGTGCTGAGGATACACATAAGAGTACCACATAATCTCTGAACTCTTGTCATGTCAAGGAATTTATTCCCATGGCCATCAAAAACAAAGTGAATCCTCAGATAGAGGGAGTGGCCTCCACCTACAATTTTAATTCTGCATACACAAGGGTATCTGGGAAGATTTCAGGTTCTTTAGCTTTTCACCACAGTCAGGACCCTTAAAATGACATGGAACATCCTGGGGGCCCTCCTTCCACTGCCATTGATATGGAAAGGAAACCTAAATATTTAGTAATCTTAATTAAGTCACCCAACAAGTATTTCTTAAGCAATATGCGTAATAGGCAAAAGACAGTCCCCACTCACAAAGAGATCATAAATTGTTTGTAGTAAAGAAGTTGTCATCTACTTAAAGTGTATATCTTAAAAAAAAAAACAACCTCAATGATCCCTAATATTTTTGGTGAGATAATTGGGGTTAAGTACCCAGGGTCACACCGCTAGTAAGCGTTAAGTATCTGAGACCAGGTCCTCTTGCTTTCAGGGCCGGCGCGCTATCAATTGCACCATCTAGCTGACCTTGGCAGGATTCCCTTGACTGGGCAATGTCACCTCCTCCAAAATGTTTTGACCCCTTAGTAGGTGAACCCTTTTTTTCTACTTCAGATGTTTTCCATGGGCCAGCACCCCACAGTGAATAAACAAGTACTACTAAGTCTGTTGTCAGCCAATTAAGATTAAGGCTTTTCTGTGAGCCAGGGATGGGGCCAAGTAATGGGAATACAAAGAAACATGAAAGATGATCCCTTCCCTCCAGGACCTCACAGTCTAATGTAGGGAGACAACATGCAAACAACCATATTGGAACGAGCTATAGACAAGATAAATTGGAGTTAATGACTGGAAAGCAAGCCCTGGCTTTGAGGGGGACTGCAGCACATAGGTGAGATTTGAAGGAAGCCAGACACACATTTATCTTAAGAAAGGCTTAGCTCAGGATTTTTTTGGAGAGCCTTGATAGCCTCAATCTAGATGAGCTCCATCCAGTCTATTTCAATTAAAAAGATCTTTCTTTAAGGGTTATGTATAAGACGCCTTCCCTTGCTCAACTACAGCACATTAATTTTCAAAGGAATAAAAAGATGACAAAAAGAATCAGATATTTTTATCCCTGTTCACTTGTAACATTTACCATGGGCAAGGTCTGGTCTGGGTATGGGGTCACAAAATAAAATAGAGAACAACTTTCTCTCTCAAGGACTTCACATCTTATTGTAGAAATAAGCACACAGAGAATGAAAGTCTATGCAAATTTGTAGGATGTGATTTTGAGAAAAAATGAGAGAGGACGTTAAGGGGAGGAGAAGAAAGACCTTTTCTGGAGGAGGCATGTGGACTTTGCCTTAACGGAAGCTAAGAGAATCTATGGAGCAAAAATGAGGATGGAGTGAATGGCAGATGTGGGAAGGAGGTTGGAGATGAGATGTTTTATATGAGGAATAGTTGATGGTTGGGTTAGACTGGAATAAAGAAGGGGATGTGAAGGAAAGCCAGACTTAAAGGTTGTACTCAGATTACGGAAGGACTTCAAGGCCAGACTGGGGATTTTCTATCGTTCTGTTCTCAAGGAAGCAAATGGGCTAGCCTTGAGTCAAAATGATGACTTTCTTTAGTGTGGGATAACCCCAGTCTTCCTTCATCGATGTTTCCTCATTTTTGAAAGGAAGGAACTGAGAAAGACCTCTCCTCCATGTATATGAGGCTGATTTCTGCTACATGCACAAATGTACACATGTATACATGCACATGTGTAAGCATACAGCCATGCACACGTATATAAGCACACATATAGCCATTGCTTCCAACTCACTAGGCTCTTGACTTCCATAGGCAGCCTTCACTAAAAGAAGAATGCTGTTTTTCTTCTTAAGGACCATTTCAGACTGAACTCTCTGGATGTTTGCATTCTTATTGGAGGAAGAAATAAACCGCAAGAGCTGGTTTATACAAATTAAAAAACCAAAGCTGATTACTCCTTGTAGCACAATTTACAAATAAGAAACCACTATTTACATGTATATTTGAGAAGAACACAAATAGAATCTTCCATTATCAAAAAAAAATTAAATTTCTTCTGCTAACTGAAGGACAATCACTTCTCCAGCTTTTTTTCTTAGAGCTCTTGTGTTGTCTTTGTTTGGTTCTGTCTTTGATTCCCATTGCTAAATGGCCAATGTCAGTAAAGGAACCTGGCCTGAGGCAATTCCATCTGGGTAATGGGCCATATTAACAGAGTGGAGATTGGAACTCAAGTCTTTATGCAGTGGTCTTCCCATACAACTGACTCACCTTTGAGTGATACACTGGGATTTAAGGTCCAGGACTTGGGCTTCACTTGGTCCAGCCCCCACACCTCTCCTTCATTCACTTTGGAATCTTTATCTCCAGCCCCAAACCTGTCATCCCATCCCACCTTACTCCTCACTCTGCACCCCACTTTGTAGAACTATTCTGCTCTTTGTCACATTGTTAATAGAGGCAGGGAGGTTACAGGAGCCAGTAACAGCAAGAGAAATGGCTGAAGTTAAGGGTAATGATGAGTACACAGGGAAAGATAGAACTGAATAGAGCCATTCATTCATAAGCATTTATTAAGTGCCTTCTATGTCCTGGGTACTGGGATACAGAAAGAAGGAAAGAACAAAAAAAAAAAAAAAGGATTTATCAAGTGTTGACTATATACAAGGCTCAGTGATAAGAGTTATTTTACTGCCTTCAAAAAGCATGTGTATTCTATGGGGAGAAGCCCTGTGAACACATATAAACAGAGATAGAAAAAATACCATACCTCCTCTTCAAATGAATCGACTCTAATGTCAGTCATCCTTCGAGAACTTCAAAGAATCTCTCCCCTTTTCTGGGAAATGAAGCTAACTAAAAAATAATATTGAGAAAGACAGAGCCAACCAGAACAGTTCCCCCTCCACTCCCAACATCTACCATCAGACACAATCAATGATAACACTGAAGTCTTTGAATCTCCCGCTGCCCACACCCATTTCCCAACAGGAACAAATAAATTTCCAAATGAAAACTGACTCATGATTAAAGCAAGGGACCACAGGAAGCATTTCAGAGTTAGTGTGTGTTCCATTTAAAGTGGTGGCAAAAAAAAAAAAAAAAAAAAAAAAAAAAGGTGTTTTTAAACCTAAGGCAGACATCTGTCTAAATGGGTCCTGGAGAAAAGACAGGAAACAAAGAGAGCCCTGATTCTACGTTCAGGGGATTTGGATTGAACTCTTTCCCCAGCCAGAATCACATGGGTGAGTCTGGATGAGTCCCATCTCAAGTGACCCTCAGTTTCTTGATATGTCAAATGACAGAGTTGTTCTGGAGGCCTCTAAGATTCTTTCCAGCCTTACATCTACCAACCAGTAAGAGGAGTGGGATGTACCCTGTACTACTGAAAAGAAGGGGATTTTGAGGCAGTCGTTCAAGAGAGACTAGAAAGTGACAGATGTATCTCTGTCCATTGGATCCATCTTGTCTGTGCAGAGTTGTTGTAAGAGGTCCCCCGAACATTGGATCTAGAGCTTCACAGGGCAAGGATCATGTTTTTGCCTTCTTTGTGTTTTCAGCATTTTGCAGGAGGCCTGACAATAGTGAATGCTTAATAAACACATATTGATTGACTCACTATCAAGATTAATTAGCTCTTTGGTGAGCCCATTTGCTAATCTCTAAATTAAAAGTACCCTCACAGGCTTTGCAAAATCATTAAGTGGATTTCTCTTTTACTCTCTGTCTTATGAGTCTCAGCATGTACACAGATATACATCTCTGCCATCCTTACCTAATTGCTATTTGAGTTCTGGCACACCCTGGTTCCAGGAAACAGATTAATTTTGGCTATTACACTGAGACCCAGTCCATTTAAAGGTCATTTTTTGATACGATTTACCTGGCTGTTCCAAATAGTCCAGAGGTGGAAATTCTCAAGCTCCATATTCATTTCATCCTGCTGAGACTGGGCAAGACTGGTACTGGGTCAGGGCCCAGGGATCCAAAGTAGCTTCTGACCCCAAGGAGCTCACCAGCACGTCTCCAGACTGACGCTTATTAATGAGCCTTAGTTAGGAACCGGTTTCTTTTCTTCTCCAAATTATTCTTCCAGTTTCTAAAGCAAATTAATTCCCAGGAAATTTGTAAAAGTTATACTTTTAAAGAAATTTCAGTCTGCGGCTGTGTATTCCAGGATCTCACTCAAAAATCCTGCTCTGACCTTGGTTGTACCACTATGAATAAGTGGGGTTATATGACCTCACTCTCTGAGCCTCACTTTCTCCATCTACAATTGAAAATGATGATTTACTTTCTGCTAATGGAAAGTTTTAAAGGGAGTTCAGGTTTTGATTCCTATCTGGGAGGAATCCAAGGAAGGAAGGAAGGAAGAAAGGAAGCAAAGAAGGAAGGAAGGAAGGAAGGAAGGAAGGAAGGAAGGAAGAAAGGAAGAAAGGAAGGAAGGAAGAAAAGATGGAAGGGAAGGGAAGAGAAGGGAAGGGAAGAGTTAGGGCTCAGCAAGAAAAAGGAAGGAGGAGAATCTTCATTAACTTAAAAGTGGGACTGAAGGTTCTCAGTTGAAGTCCATGGGCCCTTTCTTTTAACTCTTGTACTTCATATACTTTTCAGAAATCTAATTAAGCTCCTTAGTCCATGAAATTCTAGCATATGGACTTTAAACTATGAATTCCAAGAAGCTATTTGAGCCATTTTAATAATACTAGTTCAGTCTGAAGGACACCCAAATAGCATGGGGTGGGAGGCTAAACTGGCACAAGAAGACATGGGTTCAAGTCTTCCCTCTGACACTTAACCTGTGGACATGAAAAAGTCACTTGACCTCACTAAGTCTCAGTTTCCTTATCTGTAAAATTAGAATAATAATATCAGAAGTGTTTGTTTCATAAAGCTGTGTAATAGTTTCAAAGAAATATCCCTTTTCAAACTTTACATATCAATTCTTATTTTTGACAAAGTCAGCCAGGTAATTCATGCAACTATGACTCCTTTATTTTAATAACAAGAACAGGGGTAGTGGAGGGGAGAAGGGAAGGTTTTCCAATAATATTGATGATGGCCTTACATTTCCTTTAGAATAATATTGTATAAATATACAGAGTAGTTGAACTCTCAATCTATGGTACTATGTACCTATGAGTGAGAACAATGTATTCCATGAGCTTGACAAAAAAAAAAAAAAGCACAGTTGCTCAGAATGCTGAAGAAAGGGAATGTTCTACTTAACTGAGTTTTCTGACTAACTCGTTACTAATTAGAATACCTTTTCATTTCAATCTTAGTTGACAAATCTTGTAAAAAATTTAGTATATATTCTACCTTAAAAAACATAATTTTGCTTAATATTCAAGGATCCCCTTCTAGCTGGGGACCACTGTTAAAATAATCAATTATCATCAGGTATCATAATTGATTAAATGATCATAGAGGCTGTTGAACTAGAGACTCATTCATTTATTCACAAGCATTGCCAAAAATAACAATGTATTTTGTAACTGAAAATTTCACATAAATTATAGCTATTATCATAATTCTTATTATTACCACTATCACTATGTATTAGGCATCAATAATATAGACAGAAACAGTCTCTGCCCTCTGGGAATTCTCATTCAATTGAACCAAAAGTATAATATGACAAATACAAGAAGAGTATCATATTAAGAATAGGCAATGATTGGAGCATAAAAGAGAATCAACATTATGTAGGGAAGTTTAAGGAAGTAAATAATTCTTCCAGCCTGGAGAGACCAAGAAAGACTTAGTAAAGCAAATGGCACAAGAGATGAACCTTCAGTAGAAGATTCAAACATTTTCTGGTATTTACCATCCTTGATCTCATCAATGTGCTTCAGTGCTGGTTGTATTTCTATCAATGAACTCAAAGAATCATTCAAAGTTTCCAGGTCAGAGCTAGGCTCACAGAGAAGCCTGCTTGAAAGTAAGAATATAGTTGTGTTCTGCCTTTAGTCTAACCAATTTGGGGGGAAATGACCCAAATTGAAATTAGGAAGCAGAGTGTTGTGATAAGAACACTGGACTGGGAGTCAAGTGACTGTGTTCAAGTCCAAAATGTGCCACCAGCCAAAGTATATGACCTTGGGAAAGTTATTTACACTTTGAGGCTCACTTTTGTCACTCATAAAATGAAGGAGAAGCACTTGCAGCACTAAAATTCTGTTTTTCCATTACTGCAGTCTTTTATTACTGAGCATTAAAATCCACTGTATGGTCTGTCAAAGTTTGTGAACTATGAAGTTCAGTAGGATGCCTGTCAGGTTTCTTGTGCTTAAATTGGCTCCTTTCCACTACCCTTTGTGCTTCTGGAACTCAAACAAAAACATAATCAATGCAAATCGGGGAAAATATATGATTGCAGGATTCTGCCTGCAGCTGCTTTCTCCTTCATCTCCACTCACATTGCCATTGTCTTATCTCAGGACCTCAATCCTGTTCTGAGCTATTGCAAAAGCCTCCTGTTCTCCGTTCTCTGAGAGTTCTCTGACCTAGTTCTCTGAAACCAGTCTCTCATTTCTACAATCCATCCTTCACATGAAATCTTCCTAATGCAAATTTCTGTGGTGCTCACTTACTAAGAAATTTCCAGTGGCTTCCTATTGTCCATATGCTAAACTCTAATCTCTTTATCCTCAGAGTACAACTCCTCATCTGTCTATTGCCATTCTACCTTTCCAGAATTAATTCATGCCATTTACTTATCTTTAAGCCTCCATGGGTTTCCTCTGAACAGAACTTCTAGCTGTCCTCCAGTTTTGTCTTGTTTTCACCAATCCCATATTTACTCACTTTCAAAAGCATTGATATGATGTTTCTTACTTTATAAAGTTTACCAAATTATTTAAATTGGCAAAAGATATAAGAAGTATAACAACCACTTAAGGTTCTGAATATAAAAATAACAACTCTTACATTTATAAAAGGCACAAAATATCCTACATGAAAAAGTAAGTTCGCAATAAGTAATTTTTTTCTAAGAGAGCAAATTATCTTTAAAAGATTCTATAATAAATTTTAGTCTCTGAACATATGAAATATAGTTTTAGAAATCTATTACACATTAGCTTAGAGTTGAGAATTATTTATATTATTTGGTTTATTATTATTCTAAATATGAAATGGTTCAAACAAGAAGCCAAAAATATATCTCTTACTTGATTTAAACAACAACAAAAAAAGGAATTCAGATTATCTCTTTTTTTTGGTCAAAATACCAAGACTACAGTTTAAACATGAAATCACAAATTTTCCCTTCAAAAGTTTCCTTCAAATATTGTTTGTTTTAGACACTTTATATGTCTACCTGTTGAAATCCTTTTACTTCTTCCCCAAAGCCTTTTCTAGTCCCTCAGTGGAGAGTGATCTTTCCTGCTTCATTACCTACTATTATTTTTGCCTTTAACATGTTCTTCTTTGTGTTCTACTATTTTTGTCCATCACTCTCACCACACTGTAAACTTCTTGAGATCCAGGACCATTTTTATCCCTGCTGATCACTAATGCCTAACCAGTGTACATAATTGATACAGCTAAGGTGTCCACTCTCATTCAGGATGTTTCTTGATATCTCTAGTATTTGTATTTCTCTTCTCCTTGAAGTTTCTTTGTTCCACTCCCCCAGGACATAATAGGCTCTGAATAAATATCTGGTGAGTTGTATTGATTGTACATAAATCATGTGACCTCCCTTGAAATCAGTCAACCCAATTAATTACTTTAGTCAATAATGCCTTTATTGACTGTGTCAAGAAGTGAGTTTCTTCTTCAGATAAAAGTCTAAAATTATGTTATCTTATTATAGAATATAAAATAATTTACTGAAGGTAGAGGTTCTGGTTGGTTAAAATTGATTTTCTAATCTTACAATGGCATTTGATTTTTCACACTTGTTCTATGTGATTTTTGATGCTATTACAAATTTAGTTTATGAATCTCCTTTTATCAAAATATACACTGATTTGCTCCACTTTTCCCATCTACCATGGCGTGCCAGGTATGAAAAGTCTGTCCTTCCTCCCTCCGCTCAGCTATCTCTATGCCCGATGTTGCTCCTCATGAATCATTTTTCCCTCCCCTTATTCTCAGACTTTTATGAGTTGCTTCCCACAGGTCTCTGAGAAAGTGTGAGTGAAGAAGAGAAATAGCAGAGGAGTCGGTCTTTTACCCTTAAGTAATTACCAACTGTCTGAACCCATCCCATTCACTACTCCCTGCTGCCCCTGAAATACGTTTTATCACTTTTAATTATTTTCCAAGTTTAAAAAAACAGTCTGTAGTAGGTTAGTTTGAGGGGGAGAGTGCATTGGGAGAGTAATGATGTCACTCGACCTGGCCTGCTAGTCAAGAGGGAGGATTTTCTCTTGGCTAGTGAAAGGGGAGACAGGAAAGATAAAAGGCGGTAATGATAGTAGGCTGCATGAAGAAGAAGGGGGCTTCTGTCATGGTAATTCATCCACCATTTGGTTGTCAACAGTGGCTTATTGAAACATCTGTTCTAAGTTTGTAATGAAAGAGAAAATCTCTCCCAATATACTTGGAATTTTCTATTAAAACATTTCATCCATTCCCACCCTCCCCTCAGGGGTTCAGGGGATCTGTCTTGCCAAGTTTGGAAACTCAACTGAACCTCTTTTCCTAATCTGCTGACCAGACAAGTGCTTCTCAAGATGGAGTTGATGCATCCTTGGTCAATGTGATTTCCTGTTTGTAGGGGCAATAGAGGAGGGAGCATTAATAAGCCCCAGAAGACTGCTTAAATCGTGCATACCTCTTTCAAAACCAATGTTATGATGAGTTAAATGTAAACAAGTTAAAAACATATGGATTAAATCTCCCTTCAAATTCACATGAGTTTAAAAATTAAGAATTAGGGTGGGGGGCAATGTTTGGCAAAATGTGTTCCAATTTTGCAAACCCAACATATTCAATAAGTAGTTGTGAGCTTAAAAAATTCAAACTACAATTAGATTTACCCAACCTTAGGCATGTCGCTTGTTAAGCAACTTCAATGTACTCATTTGACATCGATTCCATTGGGTGCAAGGCTAAAAGATGTGTCTAATCAGCTACTTAATTGGCATGAAACAGCTATTTATATTTGCAGTTTGCAGTTCTTTATTTCTAGGAGCTAACTTCATCAATAAAATTGGCTCCGTGGTTAATTTTCAGTAGGCAACGACTAAGCCAAGTGATGTTTCTTTCTGCCATTTGAAATTGCTGCCCTTAACCAAAACAAATAAATGATATTGATTTGATTTTTTTTTTCCATTGGAGTAAATCCTGGAAGCAGGAAAGAAGTATTGTATATAGTCACATAACTAACACAGTTGGGTTTGTTTTTCACATGTATTTTTGAAGAAGCAGGATAGAGAAAGCTCATCTGAATGTTGGGAAGATGGGAATTCAGATCTCGACTCATAATAATTGAATGATCCTGGGGAAATCTGCCTTGCTTAAAGATTGCGGACAACTCTTGAAGTTGCAGAACTTCCAATAGACTTGTGACGGAAAGTGCCATCCTCATCTATAGAGAGAGATCTATGGAGAGTGAATGTAGATCAAAGCATAGGATTTTCACCTTTTTGTTGCTTTTGTTTACTTGGATTTTTTTCTTTTTTTCCCCTTTTGATTTGATTTTCCTTCCCTAGCATAATGGATGTAGAAATATGTTTACAAGAATTCTACATGTTTATCCTATATCAGATTGCTTGCTGTCTTGGGGAGGGAGAAATTTTTGAAACACAAAGTTTGGCAAAGGTGAATGTTGAAAACTATCTTTGCATGTGTTTGGCAAAGTAAAATACTATTTTTAAAAAGGCTAAATTGCAGAGAAGGTACGATCCTGAACTGAGAGAGGGAGATCCCTCACCATGCACTCCCTACAACCATCTATCACAGGGTAGATGGCTATCCAGATAGATGATACTTTTTATGTGAGCCACAGATAGAAGCTGTAAATAAAAATTTGCAGTATTTTTCAATCAGCCTTATCCTGCGATAACTCATGACTAAAATTTGATTTGAGTTTGAATCATATTAGTGACAGAAATCTTAATCACAAGATGAACTGGGTTCATAACAATTCTGTAAAAAAGGCAAAAGAATTCCATTTATGCTAAGCACTGTGCTGTACTACTGCATGTGTGGGCAGGCGGGTAGGACCATGTGGTCAGAGTTCCAGCCAAAGGATAGCAAGAGATAGAGAAATACAATTCGATTCAGCAAAGATATATACAATACCTCTTACATATATAAAACATTTTTGATTTGGTGGCAGAAAACCTGGGTATATATGACTCAGCTTCATGGATTATTAACTAGATGTAGAGGGTTGTAGATAGTGGAGGAACTCTGGGTAAGACCCTTCAGCCCAGAGGGACCCTGCTGACAATGTCTGCTTTGGCTCCCCACCTCCCTTTGGTGCTCTCACCCTTCCTGAGAAGTCAAGGAGGGTGTGATCACTCCCTTTGGTGCTCTAACCCTTCCTGAGAAGTCGAGGGTGTGATCACCTCCATTTGGTGCTCTCATCCTTCCTGAGAAGTCAAGGAGGGTGTGACCACCTGTGTTCTACTTGAAGTAAGGGATGCTTATAGAGGCATTTATATATGACTAGCAGAGTGCTTATAGTTCGCACTTGCTCAGTGTGATTGATGAAATAATGGTTCTCTAGTTGGCACATGCTTAGTGTGCTGTAATGATGTAATCATACTGAGGTATTTAAGAGCTGAGAGGCCTGGAAATAAGGAGAGACTCCATCTTTGACCATCCTAGTGGCTCTCCTGCATACTTCACTCCTCCACTAAGATCAAGGCTGGTCCTGAGATCTTCCAAAGAGCTAATCCAGACACTACAGCTAGATTACCTTTGGCAAATTAGATCACCTCCCTCTATCTCAGTTCTTCAACTTAAATAATAGATTATGGGAAGGAAATGATGTGTAAACTATAATATTCTCAGGAAAGAGTGAGAATCCATTGCCAATTCACTATTATTGGGAATCTGTATCTCATTGATGTAGATTCTCCCTCTAATAGTAGTGGTTAAAAAACTGTGTGATTTTTCTCCAAATCTTTTTGGACTCTTGAGAGTTAAATCTCAGTAATAGGCATTTTCATCCACTTTGTTTTTCTATTTTGATGGCTATCCATGATCTCTTTCCAACAATCATTCACTTCATTAAGGGCATCCCAAAGATTGAGAATATGGGCACAATATTGTGCACAAACATCAATATCTGGAGAATTTCATTATCAACGTGGATGCCGCCATCTCTTTGAATGCTGTACAGGACATTCTCTAGAATGCTTACAATCACTCAAAGTGAACAGTCTTCATTTTGCTACCTCATTTGATGCTGGTACTCAGAGGCTTGTTGTAGACTGAGTTATCTCTATGATCCCATCTGTTGTAGAATATTGCATAATTTTACTATGCATATACATGAGACACTCTAGATTCATGTTGTTCTTCCCAGCCAAAACTATTTCTAAAACAACAAAAAGTATATGTAGCAATATATTAGATTTGCTCTACTTCTACAACAACTGGGTCTGCTACAGAAAAATCTCCTCTTAAGGCCAGATGATTACTTTCACATATTTTCATCAAGGATGCCAGTAGTTAGTACCTAGACCATGTTCACCATGATTCATGGGGCAGAGGAAGTAGCTGAAACTGTATAGAAACTTTGCTTTTCTCTTGCTATCTTTTCTGCTTGGAGATAACTTGAAAATTGATTCCTGGGAACCTTTAAAACAGGAATATTTTGAAAATAAGTTTCTTTTGCATATGCTTGGGTTAATCTACTTGTTCTTGCCACCTTTGTCTTCTGAAATTTGCATTCTACTTCCTATAATGCCTCCCTTCAGAAGAGAGTTAATGAGAAGAGATCATTACAGAACCACCTACATATTAGTTCCATTTGATATCTGTTTCTTGTTCTCCCTGGTGGATTTATGTATATTTTCTGCATCTACATCTTAGAGAACTCAATCACTTGTTTAAACAGGTCAAGAAGCCAGCTCAATATTCACACTCACTGTGTTCAGCAGTTATACCCTTCTCCTATTTATCACTTTCTCATTTATGGTCAATACTGCCTATCAGTGAAGAGACCATTCACACCTTTTCATTTTCATACCCTATTACTTGATTTTAAACCAAAAATTTTAAAAATTAAACCATAAAATATATTTTGTTATCATTCTCATTTTGAAAAATTTCAACTTTTCTTCCTCCTCCCTAAGCCATCAGCAAGGGACTGGGTATGGATCTGATTTGTCAGGGAAAAGTGCATGAGAAGTTGGTGCTATGGGAACAGGCTAGCTCACAGCATAGATTCTGTTTGACTAGGCAGGGTCAGCTTGATCTAATGATCAAGGTGCTGGCAAAGGAGCTGAGAGATACAAATCTTGTTTCTTGTTTCCAGTTTGCATGCTGTAACTGAAAGGCTGCCTTTTATTGGTAATGAATTCTATCACACAAGATACACAAGTATCTTTATTTTGCATTAGTCCATCCCCATCTCTTCAAAATGGAATTCCTACTAATGAGTTTTGGCTTCTAAGTCAGACACACTACAGAAATCCCACTACTTTAATTCCCCCATTTAGTCTAGAGAGGTGTTAAATGTAACTTTATTAGATGAAATGCCTTCTTTTTATTCTCTGGGTGCTGACTTGCCACCATCTAAGTAGAGCTATTTGTTGTCATTGACCTCCATGATATAAAGATGATCATGCTGGTTTTCTTTTGACAGGAACTCTTATGCTGCACTCTGCCCAGCTAATTCCATAAGCATTTGTTAAGTGTCTACAATACATCAAGCATATTCTTCTAGGTATTAGGGATTCAGAACATGAAAACTGTGTCCTCAAAGGGCTCACATAGTGAAAAACCATGCTGGCTTTGGAATCAGATGACCTGGGTTTTGCCAACACCTCTGACACTTGGGCAAAGATCTCTGTTACCATGGGCAAGTCACTTAACTGGACCTAATTTCTTCAATTATAATACAAGGACATTGGACTAGGTAGCTTCAGAAGTCCATTTCGGTTCCAAATGTAGACCCTGTTTGCTTTCAATGTGAACCCATAGGCCTGAAGCCTATTTCCTAAATGTGACTTCTATTCCCTTCTGTTTTACAGGAGCATCCCTCACTGGGTCAACTTGCAGAAAAATTAATAGACAACAATATTAATGTTATTTTTGCAGTCCAAGGAAAACAGTTTCATTGGTACAAGGTAGGAAAATTCTGAAATGTTTTTGCTTTTGAAATTTTATTCATGTATCAAATTAATGGTATTTCTGAAATGAAGAAATTCTTTGGAACCACAAATGAGAATTTGCATATTGCTGGTTCCCTTTTTGACCCTCCTTTACTCATTCATCATGTTTGCTAGTATATACTACAAAAGAATATATCGAGAAAGACTGGGGTCAGATGATTCCTCCATATCCTCTTCTTCTTCATCATTATCTATAAATTCAAAATAGTAACCTTGGCATCACAAATTTAAGGCTAGAAATAAAGTTGAAGGTTACCTACACTAACACTCTCCTGATACAAGTAGGGAAATGGAGACCCCAAAAAGTGAACATGATTTGTCTAATCCCAAAAATATTAAGTGAATGATTCAGAAAACTCAGTTCTTTAGGTTCTACATCCTACACTCTCAGCATTTTACTATTCTGACTCCCAAGATAATAAGGAACACTTCAAAGAGAGTTCATTACTGAGAAGAACTGGATAACCATTGGTTTCATGTTTTACCTTTTTAGTTCTTATTCTTAGTCTTTGTCTAAAGACAAAGTTGGTCTAGACCATACAATCTGATGGGGAAATAACTCTAAGAATATGGCTTAATATGACTAGATCCAATTATGGTGTACCCTAGAAATTTCAACTCATTTTCACTAACACAGTTTGGGATGAGTCTTGTACCAAGCCAAGATTCATCAGGATCCTGTCCCAAATTAATTCTTCCTCCTCTAGATTCTTTGTCTAAAGGGTGATCTAAAATGAGTTGGGATACTCTGAGGAAACTACGTAGTAGTGAGAGAACTCACATTGACGTGTGCTTCAGAGGTGTGAATGAGAGTGACATTGTGCAAAACAGTCTTTGATTTGATATCAGAAGAGCTGAGTTCAGAATGTGACTCTCCTATCATTATGATTGTGACTTTGGGCTAATCTTTCCTAATCTTGCCCCTAATGTTCATGTCTAAAATGAAGAGATCAAATTATAGGATCACTGAGATATGATTTCCCCAGTTCTCAGTGCCTCATCTTTTTTTCTTGCACTCCTTCGAGGACAAAGTACCTGTCTTTAACAGAGCAGAGCAAATAGAGAAAACCCAAGTAATGTAGAATGAGTTATTCAGTGTGTCTTTGAGGAAAAGTATGATCCAGAAACACCCCAAAATGTGCCTTTTTTCCTCAGCACCTTACTGAAACTGCCTACCTTCATGACCTCAGCAGTTTCTGATACCCTCATATATTTCTGAAAATCTCTATCTTCCATGATATTTTATTTCTTATATCTTAGGGACATGAAAGCTACTAGCCCTGTAAAAATTACTGAGATAGAGTCACTGGGTCAGGTGCTCACAAAGTATCACCATCCTCACTGGCTACTACAACTACTAGCCATGTACAATTGACTTTTACTTTACCTCTATGGGATCCTAGCAGCCATCTAGTTCAAATCCTTCATTTTACAATTAGGGAAAGTGGTGTCCAGAGCAAATCAGAGCTGTCAATAGGGAAATTCCAAAGGTGTGGCCAGGATAAGGTCCAGCTCTGGAATATGGCACCATTTTCTGCTTTCTAAGCTGAGATCAGATAAGTTGACCTGGGAGGAGGTCATCATAGCCTTGCAGATCTTTTGGCTTCACCTTTCTTCATAGCAATGAATTTTCCTCCCAGCTACTCCTTAACCCACTAATTCACCTCAGTTTTCCAATAATTATTGTTGTCTCCTCTACCCTGCTTTCCTCCTCCTTAACGGGAGAAAAAATAATCATAGAATCAGACAAAATTGGAGAGCACCTTAATAGCCATCAAGTCTAATCACTCAGTTTATAGATGAAAAACTGAAGTTCAGAGTTAAGTAACTCACTTCCCCAGGGTCTAATCACTCAGTTTACAGATGAAAAACTGAGGTTCCAAGTTAAGTAACTGACTTCCCCAGTGTCAGACAGTAGTGAATGGGATAGTATTTGAATTAGATCTTCTAGTGTTCTGTTCACTTCACTGCCTGGCTGCTGCTCAGAGTTTGGAAGCTCCTATTTCTATTATGGGCAAGTCAGTCATTTTACTGCAGTCTCTCCATCCATTCAAGTCATGTCTCCTTTCTTTAGCACAGTGCTTTATACACAGTACATACCAGGGAAGTACTTGCTCAATCATTCATTCCTAAATACACTTCCCTGACAAGTAATCAGATTTGGGATATGGTATTTATTCAGGGAAGAAATCAAGAAGCCTCCCAATGACTCCAACACCACCATAGACCATGGCCAAAACAAAAACAGGTGTATGGTAATCTGGTCATGTTCATGAATTATTTGAATGTCTTATTTTCCCAATTCAATTCTGAGTTCCCGGCATAATGGTCTGAGGTCCCCAGATCTCTGCCTAGCCCAGCACCAGACACTCAGGAAATGCCCCACAGGTGCTCAGGAACCCATCACAGATTATCCTCCTATAACCGTGTGTGTGTGTGTTGTTACAGGATCTCCTGCCCCTCTTACCTGGCACTGTGGCTGGCCAAATTGAATCAAAAGCAGCAAACCTCAACAACTTGGTGGTAGATGCCTATCAGGTATGTTGACCAGGCACAAGTCTCTCTTTTTATTTGTTTATTTGAGGGTTTTCAGGACATGGTTTTCTATGGCAAAAAAGGAGCTAGAAGGCAAGATGCATGGATAATACAGCAACAGTTGACGACTCCCTCTCAATTAGTGAAAAACTAGGCAAACTTATAGGTTATAAAAACTCCAGAAAGTATTCTACCATCTCTCTCATTGAGGGTAGCCTCTTCCCCACCTCTGCTCTAGTTCTGTCCTCTCTAGGATATCTCTCTGTGTCACCTATTTTCTTAATCAATCAAGACGATTCTATTATAAACCTACTTTATAGCAGACATAGGGCTAAAAATGTAACAGGAGATGGAGATGATGAGGAAGGGAAGTGCAGGTATAGAGAACAGTCAGAGAATGTCCAGTCTTGAGTGTCATATGCGAGCAGCAACAAGGAAGCCAGTGTCATAGAGAACGTGGAGGGAACTAGGGAGTAAGGATTCTATTATGAAGGGCTTGTGGCATTCTTTTTACCTAGCTGAGCACTGCCCTGAACCCCAGGGGAAGGCAGATGGAGAATTTTTTTTTAAGCCAGCTAAGTTAAACAATCTGCACTTCCCTTAAACTGAATTGAAAAGGTCTTAGCCTGAGTCAACTAGCCACGTCAGTCAAAATGTAGAAAGCAGTGACTTCCTAAAAGAGTAATTCAATAATCAACAAGCATTTATTGGATACCTATTGGTCACCAGGTAATTTGTAAAGCACTGGGAGATAAAAAAATATACACAATTCCTGATCTCAAGGAGTTTATATATTGTACAAGGGGTAAACAACACAGACATAGAAAATGATCCACACTCACATATGTAGACAGATATGGCCAAGATGAATACTGTATGATGGCAGAGAAAAGCAAAGAAAGTTGAGAAATCATCACTCTCAACTTTGGTAATTCTTAGGTCTGACAATTCACCAAAATAATTATTTTCTTCATTCCATAAATGTAATAAACCTGTAAGGACAAATTCAGCTGTCTACCATATTAATTCTGACCCATTTCCAGCTGATTTTCTCCTCTGCCCGTACCTCACAAGTGTCCCCCCATCCTCTGCTTCAAGAGGAAAAGCTTCTTCTAAACCACCACATTATTTTGAATTTGAAATATCTAGAAATGGAAGGAATATTTTTTTATCAAGTCCAAAATTGTCTCTTTACCAACTTTGCCCTAGTTCTAGCCTCTCTAGGATATCTCTTGATGTCACTCATTTTATTAATCAATCAACCAAGAAGAATTGAATATATCCCTACTATGTACCAGATACAGAGCTAAAAATATAATTCATGAAACAGGAGTTGGAGATGAGGAGGAAGAGAACTCTAGGTATGGGGAACAGTCAAAAAAAAAAATGTGGAGATATGAATGTCATGTGTGAGCAGCAGCAAGAAGGCCAGTGTCACTAGGTCACAGAGGACATGGAGGAAATAGGGAGTAAGAATACTAGAAAAGTACATTATGAAGGGCTTAAAAAGACAGAATTTTATAATTGGCCTTGGTTTCCATAGGGAGCCATTTTGGTTTTCTCAACTTCTTCATTTCCTTTCATTGATTCTCATAGAGCATAACTAGCTTGTAATGGTCCTTCTCAAACTGTGCCCCTCAAAACCAAATGTATCTAGATGAAATCTGCCAAAGGCAGTGTGTGACAGGAGCATTGCTTCTCTAGATCTGGACATCTAGCCTCCATTAAAGAAACCTATGTGATTTAGGACTTTGGTGGCCATCATATTCCAGTGATGACTCATTCCTATGGAGTTTTCAGGCCACTAAAACCATCTAACCTTTCTCTAGCACATCTCCTTCTTACTCCTCCATCTTGATCTCAAGATTTTCTGAAGCCACGTATGAAACTTTACCCTATGCAATGCCATCTTACTGGTTTTGCACATATCCTATATGTCAGGATTTTCATAAAACTCAGTATTGCCAAGCAGTCTATTAGGCTTCAGTTGTCCTCTATAGTCTATCATGAGTCACATAAATATACATCATAATTGAAAAACTGTTATTCATTGGCAGAAAAGTCAATCCAGACTATTGGATTAAAGCACACAGTATGTGCTTTAATAAATATTTGCTGAATGAAAGCAGTTTTGAAAATTAAAACATTTATGATCCATTGGCAAACCATATTCTGGAGTATGCTTTGTCACCAAGGGAGTTCTTGTCATTGGAGGCTAAATTAAGGAGGCTTCAATGTCCAGGATAAAAAATGAGGCAGTGCTTCTGTCCTCTAACCTATTCAGGGCACAGCTGGTGTCTTCTACTCAGTTTGAGCCATGGAAATTGGCAGAGTTTAAGAGAATTATGAATCAGTTCTATAGTATCCAGAGAAGGCACAACCAAGAGAGTAAAGGACCTTGAGTTCATTTCATAGATGAATCAATTTAAGGAAAGGAAAATATTGAGTGTGGAAGAGTTATGATAGGGTATGAAGAGGGATTAGTTTTGTTCTGCTTGACCCTGGACACAGAAACAAAAGCAGTGGGAATGGCAAGGAGGCAGATTTAGTGGTAGAAGAGATCTTTGGATTAAATCTGGATCATCAATGAGTGGGGTTGTCCCTGGCTCGGGGATTGGTTGACTTGGTAGCCTCTGGTGTCCTTTCCTAATGTGAAATACAGTGACTATGGACTAATTTCCTCCATTCCTAATTAGGTTGCATAACACTTGCAGCATGAAAAGGAAGTTGCATACAGTGACGGGGTTAACTTCCATATTCCAGGACTGGGAGACGTTCTGCTCCGTCCTCTAAAATTGCTTGGATTTTCAAGTCAGAGAAGTCAGTCATGAGGTAGCCTGAGAAAGCTGATTGAATGAAGGTATTTCCTCTAGGTGATCCTCATCATCCACAAGTCTGTAATCATTTGTGTAAACCAATAGCTTTCATTGATTCATCTACCCATCGATTTATATGTTTAAACAGAAATGAGTCCTTTGTTTCAGAGATTCAAAAGCAGTAAACGCAGGCCCGAACTAAGACTCTTCTCATGGATCACTGAGGAGGAGAGAGGAGTTCATTTTCCTCTTCAATTTACCCAAAATATCTAATTAAGATCAATAACATTTATTAAGTAATCTTCCTTACAAGTGTTTCTACGTAGATGTGGAACTACAGGAAACTTACCTACTTTTGGAGGGCCTTGCTTTCCCCATCTGAAAAATGAAGTCAGTTGGAATATTCTCCTATTTTTCTCATAATTCTTCATGGCATATAGATTAAAGAGTGGGGTTATTGAATCCAATCCAACTTTTCATTTTACAGATGAGGAAACTAAGGCAGAGAAGATACATAATCCAAGCAGTGTCACATGGCTAATGACCCTCTGAATGATTCAAACCCAGGCCATCCTGGCATTAAGACATGGGATTTGGTCATTATTTATGACACTCCTATGGAAGACTAAAAGCTTGGCCCCTTCTCCCCTTGAGAAATTGTTTGAGGCTTCTTCCCCTGTTATCTCCTCTCCTTGCTCTACTGCCTTCCCTCAGTTTTCCTTTCCTTAGTTCCTGGGTTTGGGACTTATGGATCAAGCTAGTAGTCTCTAGTATCTCAGATGCAGAGCATTATTGCTTTGTACTTTCCAAAGCTCCGTAGAATCTACTGGCACTGATGTCTGTGGTATAGGGGAAAGCGCTCTTATTCGAGAAACGTGTTTCTGACCCCGTCGGAGGCCTTACCACGGTGGGAGGCTTAGACAAACATGGCAGTCAATGGTAGGCGCCAGTGGTTTTCCCAACTCCCTGGCAGCCTCCAGACCCTTACTTACAATTATGATATAAAAAGGTGGGGGCAAGTGCAGACATCTCCTCCGTGAAGCAGCAACAAGTAGAAATGGTCCCGGTAAGGAAAGTTTCTTGTCAAATCTCTGTCAATCAAGTCCACGAGCTTTTCTAACGGGCTCAAGTCTATGAAAGTGAAATGTTTTCTTTTGCAGCTGCATGCTCCAGACTTCCAGCTGTCAAGGCTCTCTACCCTCGATGATGATAGATGGGCTCCCCACTGTTTTATTGGAGCCATACTTGGAAAGGGGAGCATTAGCATTAAGAAACAATGCCCATCTGGGGAATATCCAGATGGAGCAAAACTTTGTAAACTATTGTAAGGCGCACAAATTGGCGAAGAGACTGCGATCAAAATGGGGCGTCCCGCTTCTTTTCCTTGGAGTTTCTTGTTCTCCTTTATGCATTTGAGGCACAATTGGGTCTCTATGATGAAAACAATGCTTTTATTCATTCCTTTGTTGCAGACAGACAGTCTTTCTTTGATTGTGCTAGAACCATGAAGTCAAGCATGCTTTGAATATGCTCGACTGTTTCCTCACTTCTCGTTGGGACTCTCGGTGCCCTGTAATTGAAGGTATTGTCCTTTGCAGAAACTGATTTCCGAAGTGAGAGTTCAGGTGGAGAATCAGATACAAGGAGTCCATTTTACCATCACAGCCATCTGTCCTGATGGGAGCAGACATACAGGGATGGAAGGATGCAGAAATGTGACCAGCAGCGATGAAGTAGGTAGACGTTGGGCCCCTCCCCTGCCAACCCCTTCAGGGAATTCAAGTGGAGAATGTCAAAGTTAGAAGGAACCTTGGAGATGGCCTTCGCTAATCGTTTGCCCTCATTTTATCCCAGAGGAAACTGAGGCTCACAGAAATGTATATGTTCGCTCACTGCTTTGCACAGTGCTAGTCCTTCTTAAGTGCTTAATAAATATTTGATTTTCTCACAGGCATATGGTTAGCCAGCAGCAGAATTCAGCTTTCAATCCAGGTATTTTGGTACTTGGACTAGGACACGTTCTATTATAGAGTTTGGTCTCATCCTAAGGTAATCTTGTTCCCATTGGGGAAACTGGGGACACATTTTTCATAAAGTAAAATAAGTGGCAAATTTTACTGAAATTTGGAGAATTTGTAAGGCACACTGTTTTTGAGGGAATTTTTATATTTGGATTACATAAAATGATTTCTTGAACTCCCAAAGTCCTTGTCTTTGCAACCTCTGAGCCAATGTAGATATGTTCTCCAAACTGTTGCCAATCTTTTCCATATCACTCAGACAATTTAGCTCACTGATGTCTTTTGATCAGTAGTGTGATAAGGAAAGCACTGCATTTGGAGGCAGAAGAGACCTATTATTCATGACATTGAATAATTCTGTGACTTTCATTTTTCCTCAGTTTCCTCATCCATAAAAAGAAAGAACTGGCTTTGAATTAACAAGCATTTCAGGAAGTACATGAACACAGCCCTCAAGTAGCTTATATGCTCTGGGATTGGGCTAAGTTGTCTCCATGGATCCTTCCAGCTGCAAATCTTTGTCTGTGATTTATCAATCTCATTATTTTATCACTTTGCTAGTTTCTACTCTGAAAATTCTACAAGACAAGGACAAATCTCTTGAGATATAGCTGGGAACAAAAAGGGGGTCAAGAATTAGAGGAAACTAGAATTAAGTCCTCAGATTATTTTTATTGATAGCCCTGATTCCAACTTACTTAAATAGATTCCTGGCACAATGATTAAGGGAAAAGTAAAGAAAATAAAATTCATATGGAAGGGTGTCATGCAAATAAAGGGAAAATATTGGGATAATAAAAAACAAGCTTCTGAAACCCCCTATATACATGGGTGACCTTGTCTAAGTTAATGAAACTCTCTGGACCTATCAACAAAATTTGGAATTGATGATTTGATTCTCTCCCTCTTTCCCTCCCTCCCTCCTTCCTTTCTCTCTATAATTCTCTCCCTCTCTCCTCAATATTTCCATTTTTGTGAAATGGTGACCCTGATGCCTGGGAATGTATTATTAAATTTTTTATTTTCACCTTTCTTTTTAGAGAGTGCATCTAGGCTTCATTAGAAGGAATCTTGTTCTTCATTTCTTAAATAATTTCCCCAAGGATTGGCCAGAAAGTATAGAATCTTTGGATGTTACAGACCATCCCAACTCCATCAAATTTTTCATATAAATATAATAGATATACACATGTATATGTGTATATATATACATATATATTAAAATTCCTGCCGTTTTATGATTCTTATTGGTTATTCTTTGATCACCATCTATATTTTTTTTTCTAACAATCCTAAATCTGGCAGATTTCACACTCTACTCTCAGCTTTACCATCAAATTTGTATATCTGAAATGCTTTTCTTTCCTTGGGCCTCAGCTACCTCCTTTGTAAGATGAAAAAGAAGGCTGGATTAGGTTCATCTCCTAGTTCTCATTCAGCTGCAACAGTTCATAATTCTAACTCTGTTAAACATAATCTCAGTTTTTTCTGAGGGAAAAGAACAACTGAGATATGTAGTAAGGTATTCTTGAAATTGCCTCACTCAGGAAGGGTTAACCTTTTAGACACAAGCCTTCCTCTCAATAGTTGGGGTTTGGCAGGCTCCTTTTCCTTCGTTCTTATTCTTCCTCTTCTTTGTCTAATTCTTTTTCTCTTTCTCCTTCAGCCGAGTAGTACAAACAGCATTACTCTCGGGAAAACTCAGATGACCTCCTCATTACATAAACTCCTTAGTTAGACTTCGCTATTAATGTTGGCAGCACCTTATGCTACAAACCTTCTTGTGCCCCCACACATCTGTTAATCCTTAGGATTCATGGACACGAAAAAAATACAGCTTTGGAAATGCAACATCTAACTATGATGATTTTTCAAAGAATCCAAAAAGAAAAAAATAGCCTCCGTCAACCTAACACATTTTAAATGGAATAGATTTAGTTTTGTAATCTTTGATTAAATATAAGGCCTATGGACCAACAAGGAAGTCTAAAGAAAATTGTGTGTCTTAGTTGTAGTGGGGGCCAGACCAGCAAAGAGGATTTTTTTCTTTTCCAGAATTGCTCAAGGGTCTGAAGGCTTAAGGGTGAGCCAACAATGGAGCACACGGAGATAGCCAAGAGGAGGAGACTGGCAAGAAAAAGCCATGACAGGATGCCTGATCTGTGCCAACCCCAAATACTTCCCTCCGGGTGTAGCAATGCCCACCAAGGAGATGAAGCCATTAAGAATGGCTGCTCTCCCTTCCCCCATGCTACCTGGGGCTCTCTGAGGTGAAAAAAAGAGGTCTTCAGAGCTTCCAGAGCAGCTTCACTCCCATTTCAAATGAGAAACAAGGCTTGCTCTTATACAAGAGAAACTACTTCTTTTTTTCCTCAATGAAGAGAAAGTAGAGGTTTCTCCCTAATCTGGCACAAAGTAGGAGGAGAAAGTGGGGGCTTTTAGCCTTCCTCCCAGGCCTCTGGGAAAAAAGAACAGAAGGAACGTCTGTTAGAGCATTTTGCTCAGCCAACTGGAGAAGCCACAGGGGAACAGTCCTCCACCTTAGCCCGTGGAAGCAATCCACTGCACCAAATAGTCCATGACCCTGCATTTTACCCAGGCGAGTTCTGAATGCTGAGTAGAGAAAACCCTGGGCTCGGAGCCAGGAGGCCTTCGTTCCAATCCCAGCTTGGATATATACCAGCTCTATGCCCACGGATAAGTCACTTAATGCTTCCAAAGTTCAGAGAATTCAGAGTTAGGAAGGGACCTTAGAGGTCACTCAGTCCACCCACTTTGCGTTACAGATGAATAAGAGAAGGCCTGGGGAGGGTGATGAAGTCACTTCCCCAAAGTAAAGAAGGTTAATTTCCAAAACTGAAATGCCAAGCCAGGTCTTACGATAACCAGCCTTTTCAGCCCATTAGGAGCCACCATCCCGCCCTCTCGGTTAATGACACTTGGACAGCTCCTTCAAAGGATTGCTATGAGACTTCTCATAGCAATGATTGCTATAGTAACTTTTATTATTAATTTATGTTCATCCTTTTTAATGGAGTTCAGAAAGAGGCATTCAGAACAAGTTATTATCTTCCTATTTTTCCTTATGGATTATTATGCTGGTGCTTATAATAACAACATATTGGAATAAAATAAAAGCCTCATCTATAAACTTAAGCTCCTGCTATACCACTGTGCTAATCACTGAGAATACAAAGAAGGTCAGAATCACAGTGCTCCCATTCAAGGAGCTCCCATTAAAATGGAGAGACCACCTGTAAACATCTATCTACATGCATGACCTACACAGGATAAATGGGAGGTAACTGCATCGGGAATGCACTTAGATAAGGAAGACCAAAAAAGACATCTTACTCAGATTTGGATTTGATTTCAGTCTGTCTCTAAGGTCATCTACTGAAATCATCATCAATGATCATCATCAATAAACATGTATTAAGTACCTACTATGTGCCAAGCACTAAGTGCATGGGAAATGACATTAGTCAAAAGCAATAGGACAAGTACCCAATGTCAGGGCCAGTCCCATGGTATGATATGAGTTACTAACAGCTGGAGCTCTTTTGCTGGATTTCATGAGTCAGTAAGAAAGCTGACATCAGAAAACGGCAGTCACCACCTAATTTCAAAATGAGAAGGAAGGGCACTAATAGTTTCTTCTTAATCTGTTGCTCCAGAGTAGTAAGAGATTATGGATAGAAATTATAGGAGCCAACCCTAAAGCGGGAAGTAACTTCAGAAGCTGTTAAATCTATCCCCTTCATTTTATAGAGGAATAGACTGAAGCTTGGGGAGTTGAAATAACTGACTCCAAGTCACAAAGGGAGTAATACCTAGAGGTGATTACCCAGCTGAACCCATATCATTTGAGCTGAGAGAACCAGCCTTGGCTGGTTTGCCTCTGGTGCAACCCAGTAACGTGCCCAGACCTAGTTCACTGCACTATTCGTTGCCCTTGGAAATTCTCCAAAACCATAAGTTATTAAGGAGGTACTGTTCTAAATCGGTGGAAGGACTTTCTGCACTGAGTTTACCATGGCTGAAAATTCAGCTCCACATTGATGAAGCATAGAGTGGTTCTTCCTTCAGGGCTTCCTTGATCTCATAAAGGGGAAAAGTATTGCTGACACTGCAGATCTCAAGGCATTCAGTGCCTTCTTATTCTATACAATTCCCAAGGCATAATTTTACATTAACTTTTCTGAGTGGACCTAACCATGGTGCTGGCCATCTTTGTCTGGGAATCATGTAAGGGAAAACTCCCTAACAATTAAACTGTTCAAAAGTAGAAGAAGTTGCTTTGGGAGGAGGTAGGAAGAGCTTCAAGACACTTTCCTGTATCTGTGGCAGAGAGGACATGTTCAGTAAGGACTGAATCCTTTTCAACTAAAGAGTAACTTGTTATAGTGGAAAGAGTACCAGATTTGGCATGAGAGGTCCTGAGGTGATATCTTAACTCTGTCCCTTGCTACCTGTGGGACTTTGGTGAAGGAGGGAGAGAATCCTGGTCCTCAGTTTCCTAAGTTACAAAAGAAGAAGGTGATTTCAAAAGTTCCATCTAGGTTGAATTCTATAACCTTCTAAACTCTGATATTCCTCTAGATCACTGATTATCTGGTGCTTTGGTTGTACATCTCTTCTCCCTCACTCTCAATAATAATCAAAAATCAAATGCTGAGTTATTGGAAGGAGTCAATGATTCTCAGATTTAATTAGCTGACTGATTCTGACCCCCAGTGACACGTACTACTGCTTACTGGACACTTCAAATCGATTATCTTGTAGACAACTTAAACTCAATGTCTTTAAAACAAAATTCATTGACTTCTAACCCCCATCTTCCTTTTTTCTTCACTTTCTCATTACTGTCAAGGGCTCCACTTCCTACTCACCCAAGTGTCATCCTTATCTCCTTATTTTACATGACAAAGTGAAGAGAACACTGAACCTGGAATCCAGAACACTTGAATTCAAATCCAGCCTCAGATATTTATTGGTTGTGTGACCCTCTGAAAATAATTGAACCTCACTTTATCTCACTTTTTCCCAGTCCCTAAAAATGGGTATAAGGACACCTACCTTCTAGAGCTATTGTGAGCTATTATGAGACAGTGTTTGTAAAGCAATTAACTTACCGCTTTGCTCATAGTAGGAGCTTAATAAATGCTTATTCCTTTCCCATCCTCCATCATTTTAGCTAACTTCCAGTATCTATTTTTGCTAAGTCCTGTTGATTTATCTTCATGAGATCTCTCATGTATAGCCCATTGTTTCTTCTGCTACTGCCTCTGCACTGGTGCCCTCATTGTCTTATCCCTTGGACTATTTCAATGGTCCACCAGTTTTGCTCCCTGCCTCAGTTCTCTCCCATTCCAGTCCTTCCTCTCTTCAGCTGTCAAATTAATTGTCCTAAAGGTATCTGATTATCCTGCTTTCTCCCCCTTATTCAATACTTTCCAATGGCTTCTTATCACCTGCACGATCAAATATAAAATCTACTGTTTGGCTTTTAAAGCCCTTCATGACCTACCCTTTGCTACATTTAAATCTTCTTATATACCTCATACCTCTTCATGTATTCTTTAAGTCAGTAACATTGGCCTCCATGTCTGTCCCACCCAACAAACCATTCAGTCATTCCCATTTCCATATTGCCAGCATTTTCATCAATTATCCCCATATGCCTGGGATTTTCTCCCTCCTTGTGACTCTTTCTTAGCTTCCTTGCTTTCCTTCTTCATCTAAAATGTTCCCATCTGCAAGATACATGTCTGGATTCCTGGAATAGTAACTCCTTCCCCTGTTGATTATTTCAAATGTTTTATGGACCTATTTGGTTTGTCTTCAATGAGTCAACAAGCATTTATTAAGCATTGACTATATACCAGGTACAATAATAAGCATTCAAGATACAAAAAAGGCTAAAAAAAAAAGTGTTTGCTCTCAAGGAACTCCTAGTTTAGCAGAGACAATATATAAGTTATTAGGTACACACTATATAGATGATAAATTGATGATAATCATCATAAGAAAAGCACTAACATTAAGGAGGATTGGGAAAGGCTTTTTTATTGAAATTGGGATTTTCAATTTATACTAGAATGGATCCAAGAAATCCAGGAGATAGAGATAGGGAGAGTGAATGCCTGGAGATGCAGGGTCCATAGAAGGAATAGAAAGAAGAGTCTTATCACTGGATTGATATGTATATGGTGGGACTGGGGTAGATTGAGATAGAAGACTGTAAGAGTAGGAAGAGATGTTATTTGGGGAGTTTTAGGGATAAACTGTAGTTTATTGGATAGGAAGATAACTTAGATCTGGCATTATGAAGATCAACTAAATGTCTGAGTGGAAATTAAATGAGGAACTTAACATTAAAAGAACTTGGAACTAGATATGAAAATTGGGTATGATAGGGGAATGAGGAGTCAAGGATGACATCTACTTGACAAACCTCATGGAAGAATGGTAGAAAAATTTGAAGAATGAAGGGTTTGGGGGACAAAAAAAATGAGTTCAGGTTTCAAATGTTGAGTTTAAGCTGTACATATGTATATGTATATATAGTATGAGATATCTAATGGATAGTTTAAGAAATTTTCTTGCCCATTAGACTGTAAACTCTTTGAAGGTATGTTTTGCTTTTGTTGGCACATAGCAGGTGCATAATAAATGCTTGATGACATTGGCTTAAAAGTCAAGATCTACTTATCCGCTTTCCCTATCACATTTGGTTGGAACATCGAGATAGATATGTTTGGGGGAGGAGAGATGGCTGGAACCTGTGATGATCACTGTTCTTTGTTTTTCTCCAGGTTCTTTTTAATATCACTGTGACCATGGACAGATGTGATAGAGCTGGTGGGAGAGATTATGCCATCATCAAGCCTATTGGTTTCAACGAAAGTACCAAAGTCCACATCTATAGGAACTGTAGCTGCCAATGTGATGATGGTAGAAGCCCCAAACAGAAATGTGTAGATGAAAGTCTCTTAGAGCCTACTTGCCCCCAGTGTGATGGTGACAAGTGCCAATCTGATGAAGACAAATCTCCTCTAGACAGTTGCAAGGCACAAAAAAACCAGCCCATTTGCAGTGGTCAAGGTGTCTGCATATGTGGGAAATGTTTCTGTCACAAAACTAAACTTGGAAAAGTATATGGAAAATACTGTGAAATGGATGACTTTTCCTGCCCGTATCACCATGGAAACCTGTGTGCTGGTGAGCTTGAAATTTTAATTACACTTTCACTGTTCTATTTTGCACTGGTCTATGTGTTAACATTGCATTAAATTACCACATGTAAATTTATCATCATTGGATTTGGCCTGTCTGTCAGGGCTTAAGATGAGATACATGTCCAAAAAAATGTCAGGTACCACAAGGCATATACATCTTTGTGTTAAACCTTTTCAAAATGGGAACGCTTGTCTATTGCCTGGCCTTTTACAGGGAGAAGAAATAAGAGAGCCAATCCCAAGTAATTCTTGACATGTGTATCCTGGTTGCCAGAATCAGATGCACTAACTTCAACTCATTTGAGCACACATAAATATTACCTCTCCATGAGAGTTTAAAGATGTTCTTTCTTTCAGAATTGTTGGGAGCTATACATAAATGAACCCATTTCTCATTCTTGGAAAAATCTGGGGAAAAACAAAACCGATTCTGAGTCTCCAATAAATAACTCTTAAAGCATAGAGACTTGTAGACTGTAGCAAGAAGTACAGAAGAGAACTCAAATCCCTCCTTTATCACATAATGACTGTGGTACCCTGAACAGATCACGAAATCTCTCTGTGTCCATCAGGTACTTCTTTAGAACTTATCTACTCAATCATAAATTGGTTATAACTTGTATTGAGGAAGGGCCTCCCATCCTGAGAAGCTGATGAAATTACAGATATTTTACACACGTATTATGAGTGAGCATAATAAATAATTATATAAATTATTGTATATTATACAAATAAGTATTTATTTGCTTATTACATGACCCTGGGCAGATAACTTCTCTGGGCCTCAGTTTCTACAAGCATAAAATAGGAATAGGAATAGTTCTCACCTCATATGAGGAAAGGATCAAAGTAGTTTGGGAACCTTAAAGTGATTTATAAGTCTGACTTGCTATTATTATTATTATTTCTATATCTAAAAACATGTAAGTTATGTAAATTAAACATCTCCAGTTTAATGTCATAGTCAAGCACAAAAGCTGTGATCATGAAAATGAGTCAAGCACTTCATTTGAAGTGTTCCTCTATTTCTCTATTGTGTTCCGTAAACATAATATTTTAAAATTATAGCCAGCTAATAAATTCTTTATCTAATCATACTTACTGCCATCTAGAGGTAAGATAAAAGATCTAGGACTTAGATAAAATTCTTGATTATTGGGTGAAATAGAATAACTTGCCATTTTAAGGAAATTTCGGTTGTGATTAGCCAAATACATTTAAATTATGTGTTTTAACTTGTGATATTAACTTATTTAAATTACTTATTATGTGAGTAATATCAACAATTTCATTAGAGAAAGCCTTCATATTTGCAGAGTGGATGCAAAATGCCACAAAACTATGACACATACTCTTCCTTGTCTTGTCTAGGTTTAAAACTTTGATATATCTCATGTCAAGGACAAACACAGTATGCTACAGTGGATCAGGAACCAGAATAGTGAATTTGAATCTAGATTTGAGGACTAAGTAGAAGTGGGACTTTGAGGCCTGTGGGTCTCAGTTCCCTCATCTGTAAAATAAAGGTGTTTCACTATATGATTTCAGAGAGTCACACAGAGAGTTTCATTTTGGAAGGAATTTCAATAGCCTCATCTAGTCCAACTCAAAGAGGAAAAAAAGACTTCCCTTAACATCCCCCAACAGTGATCATCTGGCTTCTCTGTTTCTTCCCATTTCAGTAATCCAAGGAGTTTTAAACACTTTTATGTTATGATCTCTAACATAAGCCTTTGGATACCTTATTGGAGTGCTAGAAATAAAATATATAAGAATTACAAATGAAACTAATTGTATTGAAATTACTATTAAAGTACTTGAATAAAAGCAAGTTCATAGACCATGATTTAATAACTTTTGCCATACTCTATGAATCTTTAAACTTTTATAGATATTGATTTGGAGAGTATATTTTGTCTTCATTTTTTTTATTAAAGACATTTTGTATTCAGGATATTTACCTTGCCATGCTTTATTTTAATAGGGAGAATAAGAATGCTTCAGAAAGGAAAGAAGTCCTAGCCACCCTTTTGTCCTATTTTTGATCTAGCTGGGGATTTTCCATTATGTATCTCATTTTGGACTGTAAGGAATAGTTCAGAGAGAGAGTGTTACTGAAGATTACCACCATGTCTCTCAACACTTAGATGACCATCAGGACCCTAATTATCCATTTTGATTTCTTGAGTGAATATAAAGTTGTCCTCAAGTCAAGTCAAGTCAACTTTTTAAAGAAAATTCATTTGAAAATGACGAGGAAAATAACTATAAGACACAGGAATCCTAGTAAGAAAGGAAGAAGGGAAAAGAATTAGAATGGGGAGAAAAACACTTAAACATAGTCAGTGGAGGAGTAAGTTTATCATTTTGTAATTTTATTTTAAACACTTTTTTTTCCATTCTGAGGCTTTTCCATACCATAGAGGTAACTATTTCCATAAAACTATTCAAATAAAGCACAAGATTTTAAAAACTTTACCAAGATGGAAGGGCTTCAAGTATAGTCCTTACAATAGATTGAGTTTGTTTTCAGAGGACCAAGTTAGCTAAGGATGAAAGGACATGTTACTATAGGTTTGACTATTGCTAATAACAGATAATTTATCCTGGAGTCTCCTTTTACTTCTCCAGTAATGGATGCCAACTTGTAAGAAAGGAATAGAGAGAATTTAAGAATCAGAGCGTATTTAGACTGTTTATTCACTTTAAGTTGATTATTTGTGTGAGAGATTTTTATCCAGTGACCAACACAAAGGGACTTATGGATGAGGAGCTGAATCATGTCAATCTAAACATTATTATTATGAACAAAAGTAGTCTTATATCATTATAAATAAATTAATGGATGGCTTATAGTTCCTCCTTGCAGAGGCAAAAATAGCATTTACTAAATAGGCTTTATCATATTCCTAAAGGCAACAAGAAGCATTACTTCATAGGGTATTTAACCAACATATATTGCAATATTAATGGTAAATATTTGCAGAAAGCCCAATCCAAAAGTAATTGTAACTTATATATTAACACCATTTGCTGTTGATCAAGTAGTAGAGAAATTCTACAAAAAACAATTTTAAGACCCTACAAATTAAGTCAACGTACTCTGATACTTGCTCATTTCAAAGCTAAAGTAAGAAAAGAAGTGGAAAAATATATATATATATAACATAACAGATGGCTCAAGAAGAATGCCTATAAATCTCTTGCCTTGTCTTTATATCACAAGTACTCTCTTCAAGAAGACAGTTGGTTGGACCAAGCCATAGCATATACCTTCTAACACTATATATTAAGTAGACCATAGTTTAATAAACAGGAAAAGATTTGTTATTGGTATGCCCTGAATGAGCTGTCTGTGACCAATAAGACCATCAATTTGTCAAGACTAAGATTATCATTAGTAAAAAGTAAGAAAAACATGTGACTTACATTTGAAACACCTTAATCACATACTATTTAAACAAATGATTGACAATAAAACATGGGAGAAAGACAACAGAAGTGATATCTACACTGATTATAATAATTTCAACCAGAAGTTTAACCAATATAAATTAATTGCCACAACAAGGGAATTTTAAAAAGTCTTGAAAGAGCCTTGCTTAGCAACATCTAATTTACTTGCCAAATGGAAAGATGAGTACTGAAGGCAATACGTGGTTAGGACACAGACTTGTTTGTAAAATCTCCTGAATGTTAGACAATTGCTTATAACGCAGAGAGAAACAATGGAAGTCAAAACTCATTTGTTTGTTGTTGCTGTTTGTTTGGTAAGATATACAAGTAAACAAAGTCATCCCAAGGACATATAAAGATAAAAAGGAAAGTAATACTATGAGAAAGAAAAATGGAAAATATTTGTAAGATTCATGACAAATAAAACCTTTTCTCCATCAAGTATAGTGGATCCATCATATTTGGATCATATTATTTGAGAAGTACGAGATGATAGAATACTAATTATGTCAAGCCTCAGAAAGCTGCAGAACTTTTGAGAATAGATCTATAATCACTCAAACGAATTTGGCCTGATCATCCAAGCAGGAAAGAAAAAAAAAATCAAACTGATTAAAGAATGACTATTTCCAGATTACAACATGGATTTGAGTGGGCAACCTACAGGACATGTCTATCATCCCATATGTTTTATGTAGATTATGTTGGGTCCAGAATTGAACAAGAGAAGAGCCAGCCAGATTGCCTTCAGCCAATTGCAGAGTTGTTATTTTTTAAATATCCCCAAGCTTTGCGTGCAAGGAAAAAAAAATTTCAAGAGTCTTCAAATAATTAAAGGTGATAGTCACTCCTAAGAGAAATAGAACAGTATATGGAGAATGTAAAGTGCAATATACACCCAATAAGGAGCTCTGAAAATGAAAGGAAAGGATTGATAATGTTATTTATCTGAATGATTGGGCAAGGTCAACTAGTCACATAGTGGTAGAGCACTATACATGGAATCAGAAAAATTTGAGTTTGAATTTCACCTCCAAGGTCCAAGATGTGACCTTGAGAAAGACACAACCTTGATTTGACTCAGTTTCCTTACCTGCAAAATGGAGATAAAATAACCACCCTTCTCCCTCAGCTTGTTGTGAGGAGCAGACAGATATATTTGTAAGATGCTTTGCACAGTGTCTTCTATATATGTCACATTGGTGCCATTTAAGTGTTAGCTAATATTATTATTTATTATCACTGTCATCATTATCTTTATCATATGGCAAGAATGAAGGATGACAAGTGGATGGCTAGAATGCCCCACTGGGTTAGCAAGCAGTCCAGTAGCATGCTAGATGGACTTTTATATGGTAAACTTATAAGAAGACAAAGATGGCAGCTGCACAAAATCAGGAAACAACTCTTAATCGCAAATCACATTATTGGAAGGAACCTCAAAATCAATGGGATCACAGATTCCTTTGGGCATTTGAGTATTTTTGCTAACTACTTGATCATTACAATTGTTTCTATAAAATTGTATAACTATTGTAAGCACCTTCAAAATTTGAACTCTAGGACACTGCTTCAGTGGTCCCACTCTAAGTCTGATTTCAACCACTACTTTTTTTTTCTTCAGCCTCAAATATCAATGTCCTGTCTTCCACATACAAATGAGGTACAGTAACTTGACCACTGCCAGGAGGGCATATATTTAAAGTTGTTTTATTTTGTTTTAAAGTTGCTGACCATCTCCTCTCTCAGAGAGTCTTTTCTGTGACCATTGTTTCACATTTACAAGCAAGTAGCCCAGATTAAGACTTTAAACTCTGGAAATGACACAGACTCAGACAAAAAAGCATATATCAGTTGGGAGTGGGTGGGTATGAACATTGCCCTATTGGCTTTTGGCTGTAACAAATGGACTTAGTCTAATAATAAGCTATTATTCTCTCTGAGTTAACTTTGTTTCCCAGCAGGGCTTAACCAATAACCAGAGAACTTGCAGAATCTATCCCCAGATGCCAACAAAGTCTGACTCATGGACTCATGGACCTGTCTTCTCAGTTCCTGGCAAACATTACATATAACACTATACACCGTGGAGACCTTTAACTGAATGTCCTGACTTTTCAGGTTATAATTTGGATAATTAACATGAGTTCAGGATCTTGTTGGTAAACTTGTGTTTTGTTTTCTTTTTTAATTTCGAAAGTAGGGTGCAGTGCCAACCAAGTAGTCTAGGAGATCTCATTCTGAGCTGAGACAGAGTCTAAATGACTCCAACAGACCCAGAAAGAAACAGCCTCGATGCCAACCTAACGGAGAGTTGACTTCACGCTTGTCAACACAATACATTAAATAGGATGAGATTACTCCTGGTCGAATGGCCTTGGAAACAGACACTCTCTAGACCTAGCAAATATTGATGCTAGGCCAATAGTAAAGAAGGCCGGCTTCATTCATCTTCCTGTCATTGGGTTTCCATGGAGTATACAAAGGGAATAAATGTCTTGGAACTATTCCCAAAGCCAAAGAGAACAGAACTTATGTCCTATTTTTTTTTTCCTCACAGGGCATGGGGAATGTGAAGGAGGTCGATGCAAGTGCTTCCACGGTTGGGAAGGAGACCGTTGCCAATGTCCATCCTCCTCTGCCCAACATTGTGTCAATTCCAAGGGCCAGGTGTGCAGTGGGAGAGGGGCTTGTGTGTGTGGGAAGTGCGAATGCACCGATCCTCGGATTGTTGGCCGTTTCTGTGAATATTGCCCCACCTGTGATACAGCCTGTGATGAAAACCGGTAGGTTCCAAAATCACCATACTACTCCTTATGTCCAACTTGACTCTTTTCTCTCTCATGCCTTGTACCATTTGAAGGCATCCAAATTCTGTCTATTTTATAGAGCTTCTTTAACAACGAGTCCCTTAAAATATCAGGACAAAATAATCTCCTTGAGTGAAGAGAATATTGTATTTTGGCTTTCATTATCTTGAGTACTTGGCCCATAAATAACCATTACTATCTTTGTTGATATGAATCAAATGAGAAGTCAACTCAACTGTGACTCAATAAATCATATATTAAAAGCTGTTCTCCCAATCTAAAAATCATGAATACCCTCATCAATAACTTCTTAGATTTGTTGTGATGATGAGAGTGGCTATGTAGAACATATTAGCAATAAAATTAACCTCTAAGTACAAATTAATACTCTTAGTTAGCATTTATATTATACTACTAGGTTTGCAAAGGCCTTCACAATTATTTTCTCATTTAATGCTCACAACCATCCGGGAAGTAGATGCTATTATTATTCCTATTTTACAAATGAAGAAACTGAGGTAGCTTTTTTTTAGTGGTACAGAACAGGAAGTTGAGTGGATGCCCATCAGACAGAGAATGGCTGAATAAGTAATGATATATGAATGTTATGGAATATTATTGTTCTATAAGAAACAATCAGCAGGTTGATTTCAGAAAAGCCTGGAGAGACTTACATGAACTCATACTGAGTGAAGTGAGTAGAACCAAGTGAGCATTGTACACAACAACAACAACATATGATGATCAATTCTGTTGAATGTGCCCCTCTTCAGCAGTGAGGTGATTTAGGCCAATTCCAATAGACTTGTGATGGAGAGAGCCATCTGCACCCAGAGAGAGGACAATGGGAATTGAGTGTAGATAGCAACATAGTATTTTTACCTTTTTGTTGCTTTTGCTTGCTTTTTTTTTTCTTTCTCAATTTTTTTTAACTTTTTGATCTGATTTTTCTTGATAATTGTGGAATTATGGATAGAAGAATTACATATGTTTAACATATATTAGATTATTTGCTACCTAAGGGAGGGGGTGGGAGAAGGAGGAAGAAAAATTTGGAATACAAGGTTTTGCAAGGGTGAATATTGAAAACTATGCATATATTTTGAAAAAAAAACTAAATAAATAAAAATAAAAATAAACTGAGGCAGACAAAAATTAGGTGCCCAAATTCATGCTGTTAGCAAATATTTGAGCTTGGATTTGAACTCTGTTCCTCCTGACTCCAGGTCAGTGCTTTACCCATTGCTCTTGAGATGAATAAGATTTCTAGATCAACTAGTTCAAAACCCTTATTTTACAGATGAGGAAACTGAAGTATAAGAAGTTGAAGTGGTTTGACCAAAGTCATTCAGGAAACTTCAAAGGAATTTGAATATAAGTCCCAAGACAATGCTTCTACTGTGTCATGAAGTTGGCCATTGCCAGAAGTGAGGACCAAGAAGTAATGGTTTAGTGCCAGCTTGAGGACAGGACACATGACACAGTCCCATAAATAGAACTGTTAATTTTCATAGACTAATAGAGCTGGTCAAACCACCTCTTATAGATGAGTATTCGGAGACAAAAAGCTTCAGAGATCTCCAGCTAGCAAATAGCTCAGGAAAGAGGAGAATCCAAATCTTGCTGATACCGAATCCCATGGCTCGGCCCTGAAGAACATGATCTTTGACTAAAAACCTCAATGAGATGAAGACACAAACAATTAAAGAGCCTTGCCGAATTGGCTTAGGATTCTGGGTTTTTTCAAATGCCTGGGATAGGATTTGTTTTGGAGAGCCTGAGGCCCACAGCAGCTCAGAATATGTTTCCTTGGCTTGAATTTTGAGAGTTGTTACAGTCACAACAGCGACACCTTGTAGTCAATGTGATGATGGCCTTCCTTGGTGAGGCTGTTTTGCTTATTGTCCATGGATGGGTCTGGCCCACTTGTTTGGCCATGATCCTCTTGGAAGAGCATTAAGAGGAAGTGAGATAGAATGCTGAATAGAGTGCTAGGCTTGGCACTGGAAGACCTGAGTTCAAATACAGGCTAGTCATTCAACCCTTGTTTGACTCCATTTCCTCATCTGCAAAGTGGAAATAGTAATAGTATCTTCCTTTACAGAGTTATAAAGATATAAAGATTTACAGAGTTATAAAGATTAAATGCACAGTATTGGCACATAGTAGGTACTTAATAAATGCTTGTTTGGAAATATCAAAGTCATGATGAAGTATGACTCTTTAGAATATAAAAATAATGGCTAAGAGCTTTAATAATTTATTTAATAAATAAATGATCTATTTAATAAATAAATAAATGATTTGTTTAATAAGTAAATAAATGAAATGATTTATTTAACAAATAAATAAGTGAAATAATTTATTTAATAAATAAATAAATGAAATGAACTATTTAATAATTTAATAATTCTCTTTTTCTAGCCATACTCACCTGAATATCTACAGCCATGCCAGTCTTAACCACATCCATCTCCTCTGATCTCAGAAATCAAACAGGATTGGTGGAAACTGAGAAGCATTTACTCAGATCACCTGAAGAAGTCTGGGCACTATAGGTTTTTCCTCAGGGAAGAAAGAAAAGAGCTCTGACTTTGAAAACAAAAGGCCGCAATTCAAATCCCAGTCCCACTTACTACCCCTGTGATTTTGGGCCCTTTCTTTTTTTAAGATAAGATCCCTTCCTTCTTTAGACCTCATAGACCATGATCCTTCTCTATCAGAGGCAAAGATTAGATCACTCATCCTCAAGGGTCTCCTCTGCTAGGAATCTGGTTTTTTTTGATATTTATTTGATGGTCGGCCCTGTTTTCAGAATACTTTTATTTCAATTTCTCCCATAGAAATTCACTTGACCTGCACATCCTTTTGAGGGATTGGTCTCAATCAAATCAAACTGGAAATTCAGTTTAACCTACCAGCCTTTCATTAATACTTACTAAGTGCCAAACATTGTGCTAATACAAAAAAAAAAAAAAAGAAAAAAAGAAAGAAAAGAGAAAGAAAAAAAGAAGAAAAGGAAAAAAATGTGAAATCTACACAGAAGAGTTAGGGCATGATAATAAGGAGGAGGGAGGGAACACTGAGGACCCACAGTCTTCTTGAAGGACTCAGAAACTGAGTGAGATCTTTAAAGTAAGGTAAAATAATAATGTGTCAATACCTATTTCTAGTGTTTTAGGGGTGATAGGGTCTATTTTGTGCCTGTTTTTCTTCTCAATGAGTAATCATGTGGCAAAGCATGGTCTTCCACAATGACTCTTTTGTTTTTATATCCTCATATAAGTCAGGTCATTTAGGTCACTTAGATGTAAAACGGTGCCCTGACTATACATGTTTTCCTGATTACAAATAATTTTTTTTTGCTTTATTTCAGGCATCAGGAAGCCATGATACCAAAGTTACGCTCTCTTGATGACCTCATCTCTTAAGAAAAACCCAGCAGTGGAATTTTTTCTAAATGTGTAAACATTGCTACTTTTGTTCTTGCTTCGCAGGAATTGTGTCCAATGCTACCATCCTCACAATTTATCTCAAGCTATACTTGATCAATGCAGAGGCTCGTGTCCTCCAAGAGCCCATTATATTGGCCAAATAGAAGGTA
This sequence comes from Antechinus flavipes, assembly GCF_016432865.1. NCBI lineage: Eukaryota > Metazoa > Chordata > Mammalia > Dasyuromorphia > Dasyuridae > Antechinus > Antechinus flavipes. Next base: position 11,363,636 of record NC_067402.1, read on the forward strand.
AATGACCACCTTATTCTATCCTAACTGGTTCACGGGGCTGGCGAGGACCTTTTAATCTACCAGACAAGGCCATACGCCTAAGCCAACATCGACCACATGCATTTATTTATTCATCACTGTGTTAAATGGAGAGGTGATAAATGCACAAAAAAGAGCATCCCAGAAAGTGCCTTATTTTAAATGTCTTCCAGAAGACCCTTTTGGCCATTAGCAAAGATTTGGGCTGGGCCAGAATGGAGTGTTTTGGTTGCCATCCCAACTCTTCATGTGGATTGCCACATTGGAAGATGAGACAACAAGCATATAATGAATATCCATTATATACAGTGCTATATGCTTACCTGCCCTGCTGGAACACTAGCTTCTGGAGATCAAGGACTTTCTGTCTTGGGATCCTGGGCCAGACACTTAATAAGTGTCTGTCCATTGATCAATCCAATTTCCCTGGGATGTGGCTAAATAAATTGTCCGATATTTCATTGAGGCCATGGAATGTGTCTCTAGAACTGGAAGGAATCTCAAAGGTGTCAAGGCCAACCCCCCTTTTCTTTTCCAAAGGAGAAAATAGCTCATCAGAGAAGTGAGATTGCTTTCCAAGGTCATGCAAGTAGTAAATAGAAGAGCCAAAATTTCAACTCACAACTTCCAGTAGTCTTCTCAATGCATCATTTTTCTTAAAAAGTCCTTTTGGCTGTGAATTAACAATAGCCAATGAACTAATAGGCTTGTCTAAAAAAGAATGTGCAGATCCAGGCAAGAAAATATAAGGCCTCTGCTCAGAGCTGACTCATCTTAGGTTTTACTGATTCATAAAGGCAAGAAAACCTTGACTTTCTCTCACCTTCAGTTACTCAGTTATACACATGTACACATATGTATGCATGCACATACACAGACACACACGAGCTAGAATACTGGCCTAGACATTAGTAAAACCTGAATTTGCTTTCTGTTTCTGACACCCAAGTGACCCTGTACACTTATTTCTTCACTTTTAAAATGGGGGTGAAAAATGAACATGAAAATAGTTGCTGTGTAATATATTTAGGTTTGTAAGGCTCTTTACACCATTTATTAAACTTTCTCTTAAAAACTAATGAGAAATAAGTATTATTAATTCCATTTTACAGATGGGCAAGCCAAGGTAGAGAGAGATTGAGTGATTTGCTAAGAGTTAATTGGTGTGTCTTCCAGAGTTACAAGCTCAGCACCCTATCCATTATGTCAGGCTGGCTCTCTATAGGCCTGCATTAGGTTCTTGTGAGGTTGTTTACAAAGGGCTTCTCCTGCCTTTGAGCACTAAGTAAACACCATTCATGGTGTTACGGCACTGTTGGCCCTCTACTCCGAGACTTAGCTCAGCACATCCTCTCCCCCCAAGCCTTAGCCTGCTCCTGAGCTTCCCCCAATGTGCACTTGGCTCCAGGATGAGCTCCATCTGCCTCCAGCTGGACCTTCTATCCTTCAGAATGCAGAGATCAGAGTTCATGGTCATTACCAAGCCATTTATTACACCAAGTAAACAAATAGTCCTGGCTCATGTGACCACAGAAAGCTTCTTCCTGACAAGCCATGGGCAAAAGCTGCTGCTTGACACCCCACCCCAAGAAGGAAGCCAGAGCCACATGAATAACCTTCTTAATAACAACCAAAAGGTCTTCTGTTCAAGTTATGAAAATGCCCTCTACCCCTAATGCAGTCTTGCTCTCTGCTCATTACCCAGGGGCCCAGGACTCTTTGCTCTGGGATATACTATAATTTCCCCTCCAATCTCCTTTAATTAAGTAGATTTCCTTGTCTTGTGGTTACATACCACACAGGACTCCAATCCAGGAACAGGGACCAAATAAAATCGGTAAAGGAACTGGGTTACCAACCATGACAACTTCTAATAACCAATTAATCAATATTCATTTCAAGGGGAAAAAAATCCAAGTCTCTACCTTCAAGGAGGTTACAGTCTATTGGCAAACATAGCATGTCTTCATTTAGCAAGCACTTATTAAGTGACTACTTTGACCCAGGTCCAATGTCCAAGGAGCTTACATACTACAGAGAGACACCATTCAAGTTCATGTTGATTTAGTGAGCATTTTAAAGCACCTCCTTCCTGTATGGAAAAATCCATGGCTTGGGATATAGAAAGACATGTTTGAAATCCCATCTTTGAAATCCATTATCTGTGGAATATGGGCAAGTAACTCATCTTAATCCCCAGTTTTCTTGTTTGTATAACAAAGATCGTACCTAATTCCCAAGGTTGTTGGGGGTATTAAATGAGCTAATTGGTATAAAGTGCTTTGCAAACGTGAAATCTCACTTATTGGATGTCTGTTATAATTGCAAGGTAATAGACTGAAGGGATGTATGCCCAAAGAAAGCTCAGAGACTAAAGCTAATTGTCACTTAGGGTATAATCAAGCATCACATGCAAACTTTGGCACACTCCTTCCTATCAGCCATTAACCTACTCTTAAAAGGGATCTGCAAAGGCACTGGGCTGCAACCAATCAGGGCCCGGTGAAAAGGCAAGCTTTCCCTTACTGCTGAATTGTGATTTGTTTATTTTTTAAGATTTTTATTTATTTCATTAAATATTTCTCAATTAGATGTAAACAGTTTTTGGCATATTTTTAATTTCCAATTTTGATCTCCACATCTTCTTCCTCCTACTTGCCTTTCCTCCCCTCCTTAAGAAGTCAGTTTAATATTAATTATACATGTGAAGTCATATAAAGTATTTTCATACTTGCCATGTTGCAAAAGAAAATACAAATCCAATCTCTCCCAAAACAAAACACAAGAAAAATAAAATTTAAAAAGTCTGCTTCAATCTGCATTCAGAGTCCAACAATTATCTCTTTGAAGATACAGAGTATTTTTCATCATGGGTCCTCTTTGGAATTATTTTGGATCTTTGTGTTATTCAGAATAGCTGAGTCTTTCAATTGATCATCATAAGTAATCCCACATAATTTGGGATCGGTCTTGTTTTTACTGGGTTCTGATTCATTTCAAAGAATTCAGGGAAATTACACATAATTCAAGATCCTAAACTATCTATGTTTGGTTTGACCCCATCTTGTGCTGGGTAGGATCATTCCACTTTCTTGAGTCTCTCAAGGGGAAAGGGGGAAAATCACAGAATCATAGATCCATTGGAAGAGATCTCAGGAAACAATGAGTGCCATCTCTATATGAAAGGATTCCCCCTCTATAGTATACACAGCAAAGAGTGGTCTGGTTTTTGCTTGAAGTCTATTTAGTAAGTAAACCTCAGCCCAGGATCCCCAGAAAGTCAAGAATTCACGCAAGGATAGGCAAGATAAGCAGTTAACTCAGGATACCCTGGGGGATTCCACACTACCTCTGGGTTCTCAGAGTATTATGAAACCATCTCCTCAGAATATCTGGGTGATGGCCCTGGCTCGGGAGCCTCACGAAACCTGCCAAACAAGATAGGCCAAATGTTTGGTCCTAAATGGGAGGCTCGGCGCGGCTAGCTTCTTGACACAGCAAACTCCTTTCCAGTTAGTATTCATTTGCTCTTGAAAGGATAGATTGTGAATGTTTAAAAAAATAACAAAAATTTATTTCTTGCCAAAGAAAAAGTGAAAGACAAAGAACAAAGAGAACTGGGTTTGGCAGGCAGGACCTAATGAGATCCTCCCAGTTACTGGAGAAGCCAACACTAATGAAGACCGACACAGTGATTTCAAGGGAGATTTTTAGAGAAATCTCTTCTAATAGTGCTGATTTGGCTTCTTCGGATATTAACTTTATTTCATATTACTGGAACAGAACAAATAGAGAGAATACGCAGCAAGAGAAACCAGTCGGAATTTTTAATCCCAGAATTGTCAAAATTGTATTTACATAATTTTGTACTCACCAGAACATCAACAACCGTCACCAATGCTGTCATTTGGTCATAATTAAAATCAATTTTCATTGAAAGCCTCAGGCATGTGCAGCTCATTCTGTAAAAGAGAAATGTTGAAAAGATATGATCTTCATGACTGTGGAGAGCCTTCTCTAACAGATGACTTTTATTAAAATTTCCATGGATCTGTGACTTCCTCCACATGGATGTTCCTTCCAATAAGACAGATAGCGCTCCATCTATGTCTTCCCATCTGTGGAGCCTTGTCCCTGTCAAATTCCTTGTAAACTCTGCCCAGTCAATGTGGCTGGGACCCTCCCCTCAGTCTCTTGGAAGTACATGGATAACCGTAGTATTACATGATCTGTCCCTTAGTTATCAATTGTTCTCACTGTTCTTGACTCATGTTTTCTCCTGAATTTAGGGTAATGGTTGTAAAGGACAGAGTCTCTAGGTCTCAGAGCTAGATATAGAAGACATTTAGCCCCATCTACTCATTTTACAAATAAAATGAAGGCTCAGAAAGCTTAAGGGAAACTTATCTAGTATTGCTCACCTATTAAGTATAATCACTTGAGGCAGCTAGCTTCCTTTTGTTGTGTTTTGGCCTTAGTATTCACTGATACTTGGGTTTGTAGAGTAGTTAAAACATAGTAGGTGTTTTAAATGATTGCTTGTCTGAATTGAACCTGCATGTATGTATGAGTGAGGTGGGTGTGGGACAGCTAAACTTGCTTTATTAACATTCAAGTGTACAAGCAAAAAAAAAAAAAATGACCTTGATGTCTTCATGGCCCTCAAGCTTCATGCCTTCCTATCTGTTTGCCCCTTGCAGAATGTTTCTCTAGCCCAAGCCACTTTCGGATATTTTTCATCATCTTCATCATCACATTCCTTATTGGCTTATTGAAGGTTCTCATCATCAGACAGATCATCCTCCAAAGGACCAGAAATAAAGTGAAATCTGCCACTTACAGAGTGTCCACATCAAAGAAGGTAATTAGCTTTGGAAAAGACATTGGGGTGATGGGACGTGGGGATGTACATTGAGTTTCTGCAGAGAAAATCCCGGTCTTTCATTGTTATCCCTATGGTTTCTTCCCGAAGGATAAGATGTTTCTGCCTGCAGTTTGCACGCACACGGTCACATATCGCCGTGATAAACCCGACGAGATAAACATCGACATCAGTAAATTGCACCCTCATGAAACTTTTAAGTGCAACTTCTAAAGGAATGGGGGCTCCATTAGAAACCTTCTCCATGACCACCTCCTAAAAAGAAGTCTTCACATTGAAAAGTCACAGGAGATGCCCAAACGTTCTTCAGTCACACCGTTAGCGGCAGAAAGTTCTGCTAGAGACTGCTGTGCTTCCATATTGTGACGTGGCCGTTGGATGTGATAGCTGCTGATTTTTTTTGAAAGAGAAATGTGGCTTACTACTGTTCGAGACTAGTGTTGTCGTAGCACTTTAATGTAATATATAACTTATTTAGTTACAGCATAGAATGTAGATCTGAACAGCACTGATCTCACTTTACAGGTAGCTAACCTCCATCCCTTTTCCCTGCTGGAAAGGACAGTGTTGTGAGATGACTCTGGCGTCACTGTATACTACAAGGGTACACAGTCCTTTCTCGGGTTATATTCATTCATCACCAAATTTCCAAATGAAAATTTTCATTTTAATTCAATTTACCAGGTGTTTACACTTTTTTATACATATTTGAACTTCGAATAGAATGTAAACTCCTTGAGGGCCAGCACTACTTTAAGTTTTTTGTTTTTTTTTTTTTTTTTTTCTGGATCCCAATGCCACAGCCCGGCATTTGGTAAGAATGCTTGTGAGTTGGACCGAATTGAAGTGAACAGTGGAAACATCCAGATTGAAATGTTTACTCTATATCTTGATATTTGGGTGATAGGTGATGGTAGATAATTGGTGGTAGGTCAGTGTAACCTTCATCTCATAGTAAGTGATTTTGCTTTCTAAACTCTAGGATGGGTGTTGTTGCTGTGTTATTGTTTACTGTTGCTTGTTTGTTTATCTAAATGTCTTTTGTTTGGGGGGGTTGTTGTTGTTGTTTTTAACAAACTCTAATTCCAGAGGTTTCTCCTCGTTTTTTTTTTTTGATCTTTTCATCTTGATGCATGTCACAAATTACTGGATCAAGGACGTGCTTAGCTACTGCCACTGGGAAAACCAAGGATATTGAGTGTCAATTTCATAGTCTTTTTCTTGTTGGGAATAACTAAATGGTAGATTAAAAGACCCAGGATAGAAGTTGCTGTTTACTATGGGATGCCATCCCTTCATTTCCCATTGCTTTGGGGTATGGGATTTTCTTCCCTAATCAATTAGACTTTCCTTTGCCCTGCAGGTGAAATTGAACCTCAACAGTTTACCTGAAAATTCTTCTTCAGGCAAAGTAGCCAGTGACTGCATCTTTTAAAAAATTTACTTAAGAAAACCATATGTCAACTTTTGCCATATAAACTGGATTTTAATATTTTTCCCATCAGTGTGCTAAACTACCCAGAGAACTGATACGTTCCCTGTTGTTGAAATAGGATCTGAGCTTCCGTTTCTTAAGAGAGATTCTTTAAAAAGCCCATACGATATTAGAGATTCTGTAGTTGGACTTTCTCTTCCTCTTCTATATTTTGCTGTTAGAAATTGGAAGAACCAAAGAGATTATATGATTTAAATCATAAGTCTTCTCATTCTCATTCTTTTACTCTCTCTCTTTGGTACAATAAGCTACCTCCTAAATCTTTTAAATTAATATTAAAATATAATAGGTTTTTTTTTTAAATTTCCTTATCAGAGGTAGTATATATGTATATATGTGTGTATATGCATATATTCATATACATACAATTACATATAGTAACATGTATAATATATACATATATATAATGCATAAAATAAAGGGGAGAAGGGAAACATGTGCCCCCCAAAAAACTTGTAATATATGAGAAACTCTTGGATAATCACAGACTTTGAAAATTGGAAAAAAAAAAAAACCTCATCATCTTTCAAGTCACAATCCTTAACAAAAGGAATTACCACTATCCCAAACTTCCTACCAGTTTGCTTACCTCCTTGAAAACTTCCTCACTGGAAACAGCAACTTCACTTTCATATATTTATAAACATGTTCAAAGGAGGCAGAGTGGTGTAGTGGATAGAGTCATACTTGGAGTCAGGATAACCTGGCTTCAGTTCCTGTCCCAAAACAGCCTGGTTGGGTGACAGTGGGTAAGGTACTTGCCTTCTGCCAGGCCCCAGGTTGTAATTCTGTCCCTGTCTCCAGTTGGCTGGGCATATGCAGCAATTCTTTGCCACGGGGATTTTGCCTATTAGTCATTCCCTGTGCCAGCTAAATCCAGTACAACTATAACAAAAGAGTCACTTTAAATTCTATTTCCTTGTCATGTCCTGACAAAAAGTTCATGCTCTCCCAACTCATTTAAAATAAGCTCAGATCGTCAACTGAACAAAAGTCCAGGCAAGAGCTCATGGCCATGTGTGTACAGTGCCAACGTTCTTGGTGAACATGTGAAAAATGCTTAAGATCTTATCATACCAGAGTTTCCAATTTTGGGGCATTTGGTGTTGTGTCCAGACAATCATTATGTCAATGGTATCAAATATGTGTGTGGGGGTATTATTTTTAATCACAAAGAATTATAGCTGGGAAGCCCCCAAAGTGTATCTCTACAGCATCCCAATACGAGCACGTTTCCATCTTAGGCTTTTATTTATTCTTTTTTCTCAAATTGTCGAATTCTTCCCCAGATTGGCTTCTTGAAAGGTTTAAATCCCTCAAATGAACAAAATTCCCAATTATTATTAAAAATGTTCTCACTTGTAACATTGATTGAAAGTGAAAACTTGGGAGATTGAATAGCCAGTTGTAGTCTTCTAGATTCATCCCCTAGATTTGGGCAGTTGTGGTGCCGGTGTTAATTTAGCCTTCCGGAGAAGGGGCCTGGGACTCAAGTGCCTCTCAGCAGCAAAGCTCAGCTGCACCAGAAAACTTACATTGAACTGACAAATATAAGAAGGAATTAAAGGGGGAAGGGGATCAGAAAAGAAGGGAGTGAAGGAAGAAAAGGAGGGAAGGAGGGAAGGAAGGAAGAAAAGGAGGGAGGAAGGGAAAGAAGGAAAAAAGGAGAGAAGAAAAGAAAGGGAGAGAAGGAAGGAAGGATAGGGGGAAGAAGAGAAAGGAAGAAGGAAGAAAGGAAGGGGGAAAGGGAAGGAGAGATGGAGGGAAGGGAAGGAGGAAGGAAAGGAGGAAGAAAAGAAGGAAGCCATTTTTCTTAAGAGTGAAATGCTGTTATTTAACTGTCTCCATTTCATAATTACCTATGATGCTTGTTCTTTTAGATATATAATTATTTATTAGTTTAATTTTTGTTTTTACTTAAATTATTTAGACTTTTTTTGATTTAAAAGATGTTCATGTTTTTTAATTAATTTAACAGGTGAGGGGAAAACAGGGTATTATTAGATTAACTACCGTATGTAATTAGGGCCTAGTTCCTACTCATATTACCACAGAAACCTTTTGTATCTCTTATTAAAGGAGAGGGGAAAGAAAAACAAAGAAAAATAACCCTTTGCTTTGAAATGAAAATTTTGTCTTCATTTTATAAAGACTTTGCAGAATGTTTTGGTATGGCACAGTGTCTTCCTACAGATAAATAAGTCCATGGAAATCTTTTCCCCCTCTTTCTCTCCCTCATTCTTTCCCTCCATTTTTCTCTCTTTCTCTGTCTCTGTGTGTGTCTCTGTCTTTGTCTCTCTCTCTCTCTCTCTCTCTCTCTCTCTCTCTCTCTCTCTCTCTCTCTCTCTCTCTCTCTGTCTCTCTCTCTCTGTCCCTCTCTCTCTCTCTCTCTCACACACACACACACACACACACACACACACACACACACACACACTACAAGCTGTACATAAAGCAATGTGATGCAGCAGGAATAGCTTCGGCTTTAGGCCTGGGGAATGTGGGTTCAAGTTCTGCCTCTATCACTTACTCTCTGTGTGATCATAGTCAAGTCTCTTGCTTCCCCTGAGCTTTATTTTCCCATCTGTAAAATGAAAAGCTTGTGTGACAGTGGCCTCAGAAATATCTTCTAGATATACGATTTTAGGTTTCCTTTAACTTAGATTTATTGTAGATTTCTGTCAGGGATGTAGTCAAGCTTCAGTTTGTTATCTGAAAGTCACTTAATGAGGAATATAAATTTTCTCAAGAATTCAGATGTCCCTAAGAGAATTGGATTTTAGTCCAACTGCCCAATTGGAGAATTCATTTACTTATGAACCCATAAAAGGGGGGGAAGGAACCAGATTTGAAAGGAAAAGGAATCCTCAGGGGAAAGCTCTGACTTAGAGTTAATTACTACAGGCCCAGTGAAGCACTGCATACAGAAAGGTTTGTCTCAAAATTCTCACCACAAGCCTGCATTTCTGCAATGGCAGCTGATCTGAACCCAAAAGAAAGTTCATTAGAGAGCAATTCTCAAGCACAGCCAAAAGTACTCTCCTAGGGGAGGCTTCTATGGTTAGTTAACATTTGTTCCAAAGAAATCTACATTTTTAGTGCTCTCCCTTTCTTTCTCCTTCTCTTCTTTTTCTTCCTCCTCCTCCTCCTCCTCTCTCCTCCTTTCTCTTCCTCTTTCCTCCTCCTCCTCTTCTTTTTCTTCCTCCTCCTCTTCCTCCTTCTCTCTCTCTTTCTCTCCCCCTCCTTCTCTATTTTTTCTCCTCCTTCTCCCTATCCTCCTTTTTCTCTGCTTTCCTTTCTTGGGAAGAAAGATCACAGAGTATACGATCATAAACATAGATTACAAAAGGATCCTCAGGAGACAATCCAGTCCAATCCCCCATCTTAATTTTACAGATGAGGAAAGTAAGTCCAGAATCACTTGCCCAAGGTCACACAGCTAACAAAGCCAGTATCTTCTTCCCACTACACTACTAGCTTGGAATTGTTGTTTATTGTACTTAATATTTTATGGAAGACATATTCTTCAGTTATTCATTTTAGCCCAAGTTGACTCAAGTGACAGAACATTATTAAAAGAACTCAGAAATTGCGACCTCTCCATAAGAATTCACTTTGAGGGTCATTTCTTCCTTGTATGCCTATTTATATATATGAAGTATATTTGAGCCACACCTATTGTGTCACATGACCCTTAAAGCAGCCCTATGAGAAGTGCTGTTTTTATATGAATGACAATTAGTGTGATTTCTCTTCAAGATGCTTATAAAGTCACTATAGAGACTGCCTAATGACAACTTCAGAGGAATAAAATGATGGAGAGGATTGTCATTCCTTTCCTAATGGAGCAGGAGATGACTCAGATCTATTCCATTGTCTGTCATCCCATATAAATTTTCTAGATGGGAGGAATAAAAGCGTGAAAGGGCTTGACTCCAAACCAATAAAATCTGAGTTCTGGTTCTGACTTGACTGGACATCTGCTTACTAGTATATCACAGTATGCATTTAATAAATGCTTGTTTAGTGACCATTTGACTGAGCAAGACTCTTAGCATCTCAACCCATCAATTAAAAAAAAAAAGGATAAAAATAATAATACTTGCCTCTCAGGATTATTGTAAGGATCAAATAAGAAAAATTCAAATGATTCTTCCCAGAAGGGACAGTGATTCAAGAGATTAGGGCAATAAATGGGTCTATAGGCCAGGTGGGTTTTATCCAATATTTCCCAAATTCTATGGTTTGCCCATGACATAGAACTGGAATAGGCTTATGGGAAGAAGGGATAGAATTCCAGGAGTCTTAATTTCTTGGCTGCTGTGAAAGAAGCCATTGTAGGTGACTGCGGGAGAAGCTACATTGGATTAGAGAGAGAATGGTGTCAATAGAGCACATTTTTTCCTCCAGAACATGCCTCTTCTGGATCTATTGGCTTCCCAGAATTTCCCATTTCCTGGTCAAGGTCACACCTCTAGAATTTTGGGAATGCTAGGTAAAATCCCCTTGGTCTCTAAGTCAAACCTTTTCTTCAAGGGCTTCTGAAGGAGGACCCAAAGCCAGGTTATAGTCAGTTCTTTGAAAACCTACCATGCTGTAGAAATGTAAGCTATTTCCCAGTCTTATTTATAGGATGTACACAGTTAGAGTTGGGGTTAGCCCACCTAAGTTTTGTTGAAGATTTGCTCTTCTGGTACCTGATTTGTGAATGAACTTTAGGATAGATTCCTTGGGCAGCCCATTATATCAGAAAGCCAATATATAACTGGAAATTGTGTCTTCTGTCCCTTCCTCATATCATGTCAGTTCTCAGCTTTCATTTTGTTGACAGGTAGCCAGCATGGTACGATAGAATCTGTACTCAGGGCTCATATGTTGGTCCTGCCTTCCCTTCAGCCTTTCTTTTTACTTTCTCTCTTCTCCCTCCCACCTCAGTCCAAATACAATTCTGGTTTATCATTTTCTTCTAACGCACATTTAGGTTATTTGAAATGCCTGAATCATAGGCTAGATGCACTGGAGCCCTGGGTAGGAAGAAGCTAAAAATGACTTTACCCTATGAACTTCGGAATTCATTTCTGGATAAGACAGATTTCCCCCTAATAGAATATAAGCTTCTTGAGGGCAAGAATGGTTTCTTTATCTTTATTATCTCCAGTGTCTAACCCAATACCTGATAGTAGCAGGTACTTTATAGATATTTAGCAAATTGAACAGTTGGACTTTGCTCTTTAAAATCGATTTCTTCTTTGGTTTTTAAATTATCTATACTTCTCCCTGTCTTTTTCCTCCTCTTTTCTCCTTCCCTAAAGGCCATAAAATTAAAAATTAAGAGAAAAGAAGAAAATAATCTCAACAAAATTGATGGGTTTTTAAAATGGCATTGTGTGGAATGTTCTACATTCGTAGATCTGCACCTCAAAGAAGAAGTGTATATCGGGGAGGGTGAATTTTCATACCTTTTACTCTGGTTAAACTTGGTCTTCATGATTTCATATCAATTAGTTTCCATTGCTCAATGGTTATTCTTCCCTTGACATTAAGGAGGTCTTTGTAAATGACCTCAAGCTCCTTTTTAGCCATGAAATATTTCTCTATTTATTTCCTTAAAACTCTGTTCCATCTATGGATTCTTCTTGTGTAGTCTTGAATACAAGACTGAATTCACACAACAGCAAAAGCATACAGCACTGATGGGCCATCTATCACAACCATGAATGCTGACTAGACATATGAGGTCTGAATTTTAAATTATGGAAAAATAGAATTTGCACAAATTAGCACAGAAATTCATTGAAGCTCTATTTAATATGCCATTAAAGTCTATTTTACGTTTAACTTCCACTGTTTTGAAGGAATTTAAAATTCAACCTCTAAAATTATTTTTATAAATGGATTTAAATTATCAATAGATTAACTTTTAGTCTATTAAATTTTCACATTTTTAACCTATAGTATCTTTGTAAAAAATAAATTTAATATAGCTCTTGATTTTTTCTAATGGAAGAATTTTGAATTTAAAATAGCTTCTAAGAAAAGAACCAGGTCCTAATTAAATTTACCAGGTTTTTCATTTAAACCTTTTAATGATATGTAAAATTAAAGAATTCTAATGACAATGAAAAAATGCAATGGCTACCTTGACTTCCCCTAATGTCATTTATGTGCCTGACTTTTAATTCTAGCTGACTACTAACTTCTATTTGAGGTATTTATTAATGAATTGACACTGTAGTTTCCTGTGAGATGTTTATTTTTCTAACAGAGCTTATAACAATTGGGAGATCCATGTTTCATGGATGGAACATTCTAAAAATCAATGTTTAATTGAGATTGAATCCTGTCTGTTTTTAAATAAAAATATAAAGGTCTAAAGGCATTTTTGTAGTATCTTTATTTATACACTATTGACTTATGACACCCTTCTCCCTGCAACACTCCCCATTATACAACTGATGCTACCAAGAGATAATCCAGTGTTTTGGTGGACATAGGAGGATGCCTTGGACTGAGCAGTAACCATCAACATTATCTGTTTTTTTTTTAAACAAATTTATGTATATTGTAGGTCAGATGAGGAGATAACCCATAGCGAAGCAATAGAAGAGGGCCTAGAAACATTAAACTGTTGGCAATATTTTTTACCCTAGCTAATTCACCCTTTGCTTTTATGATGAACAATGGTAATTAAAGAGAAGATTAAAAACTTGGGTTTTAATCAAGATCTAACCTATTACAGGACAAGTAGTATTCTGGGCAACATCCCTTATGCCTCTCAGAGCCTCATTTTCCTCAACTATAAAAAGAGGCATTTAAACTGATTGATCTCTATGGTCTTTTTAGTCCTAAAATACTGTATTTACAAATATGGAACATTAAAGAAATTGTTTTCAAACTATTAGTGGACTGGAGTGTGTGTGATAGAGAGAGATAGAGGCAGAGGCAGAATTTATTTGGGCTTATTCTAAAACAGGAATTCTTAACTTAGGGTTTAGGAACTCTCCCTCTACTATGTGCCCCACCTCTCTTATTTAGATAGATAGATAGATAGATAGATATGTACATGTGTGTAGAAAGATATAATCTACCTATGAAATATAATACATTTTGTTTATAATATTATGTATTCTATTTTGTGCATTTAAAATCATACTCTGAGAAGGTCTATGTAGATTTTACCAGATTTCCCAAGGAGAAATTGACAGCAAAAGTTTTTAGCATCCCTTGAGATGTAAGTCAACATAGATAGGGCAGTAAATTTCTAGCGTACTTCCAAAAAAGGAAGAGGAGAGAGAATTTGGAAGAAGGAAGGGAAGGAAGAAGGTGAAGAGCTTAGAAAAATTCAGGACTATTTAGTTATTCTCTAAAATTAAACTTTTAGGGGATTTGAAGGGGGAGAGTATTAGAGGATGGGGGAGAAAGGTCGCTTTTTCTTGGAATGATTTCTCATCCTGGTCAGTTCTGAATCTGGAGGCCATTGTTTTTAATGTGAGTTATATATAAACTATTTCAAGTGGGGGGAAAAAAACTTTTCTTTTTAACTTTAATCAACTTTATTGATTTCCTGTTTACATTGTCTAAATTTCACTCTATATGTGTTCTTCTGACTCTTAGACTTTAGAAAGATCTTTAAAAGAGGGGGAAATGAAAAAATAAATAAATAAAAAAGCAAACCTGTCAATCAATGAAAAAACTGTAATAGAATAGTTAATTTTGTATATCTCTGTTCCCCCTCCTATACCAAGAAGGAAGGGAGAGTTATCTGAGAAAATATTTTCCTATCTCAGCCCTATCTCAGGATTCAGATCTGGTCATTTCATTTACTGAGATTGTAGGCTGCAGTTAACTAAGATGGTGATAATAATTAAACATGAGGTGGTGGATAGAGAAGCCATAGGCAACATTGGAAGGCGCTCAGGGCTAAAGCCAAAAGGGCCTTGGCTTTGAGTCCTGGCTCAGTCATTCAGAAATGGAGTGACTTTGGGCAAGTCACTTCATTTATCATGGCTTCCATTTCCACATCATAAGAAATAGAAATGTCAGCACATCTACATCAAGGAGATAGTCACAAGGAAAGTGTTATAGTAATATAGCACATTTTTATCTTTATATGTGACTGCCACCATCACTACCACCTCCTCTCCATCCTCATTATCATCACAATTACCCCCAGAGAGCAGTCATAAAACCACAGCTTTAAAGCTGGAAAAAACCCTTAAGATTCTCCAATCCAAGCACATAGTTTCTAATTTTTTTATTCTGAATTTATATAGCCATATTCACAACAGAACAGAAAAGAACATAAAACAATGATTCTCCCTTTAAAAACACTTTTTTTTTTCTTTAAGTAGATAAAAAATGACTCAAAATGTTCTACTTGTGCTTCCTTCTGAACTATCATTCATTTCTGGCTATTTTAGAAAAGATTATTATTGCTCCCCTTTATTTTTTGATGTCACTGATGGGGACTAGCCTCCTCTTGCCCCAATTAAAGACTGAGAAGGCAAAAAAGAGATTCTCTGATGTTAATGCCTTATTCAGCCATATCGGAAATAGAACAAGGAACTGATTTTCCAGACTCGAATCAGGGCTGGTCCCATCATACCTCACTAGAGATCCAGGGATTGGGACAGGTAGGTGGTAAAGTACATAGAGCTCATAGAGAACTAGTCCTTGACTCAGAAGGATATGAATTCAAATTTGGCCTCTCAGGCACTTGATACTAGCTGTATGACCCTGATCAAGTCACTTAGACCCAATTTCCTTGCCAAAAAATAGAGCTATAGGAACCAAGGGCAAACCTTGATCTGGGAAACCTACAATGTTAAAAGGGAGTCACGAGATCTGCCCGAGTATTAGAGGTGTAAAGGCAGTAACAATATGCAGCTCCATCTCTCTGGGACATAACCAATGAAAGTGATGATACTTACATCCATGCTACTTCCTGTTCTCTACTTGAAATAAAAATAAAGTAAAATACGGTAAAGACGAAAACTGAACACAAATCCCCTACTCTACTCTGACAAGGCCAAGAGGATTATACAGAACTAAGAAAGACCACTTTTCTAAATTATAAAAGACCAAATTAACAAGTACCTGAGAGCCTGAGTTCTTTAGCTTTTTGTAGAAGGTTTTAGAGAAAAGCATTTCAAGGTGCTGGGCGTAGGCTGTGCACCCTGGCAACCCCACTTTTCCCAGCAAAAAAAAAAAAAAAATCTTCAGATTTGAGCCAAAGGGTTTTGAATCACAACAGACTTGGGTATTTGTACTTAAGAGGGAATAGATTATCTCCAAAGGGTCTAAATCAGGCTCAGCTGATTGCCCAGTTAGCCTCATGCAAACCCCCACCAGATGAGAAACAGATGGCCCCCACACGCCAAATGGACAGAGAAATAAGCCCAAATTGGAAGCCAAACATTCCAAAGTATTGGAGAGCTCCTGCTGAGGGCTGTCCCAGTTCTTACCGACTTCCAGAGTCACTTAGGTACAGTCATACCATGCTAGTCAGAGCCAAGGAGAATTTTCTCAGAGACAAGTATGAAACGGATTTGTCAATCGGCAAACCTTTCCTACTCTGCTTTTGGAAGCAGGACTCTATAGCATCTGTCCTTGGCGCCCAGGGCTGCCATCAGCTGATCCAGGGATGGAGATGGGACATCAAAGGGCCACTGGGAGGTTGAACCTCCTCCAGACATGTCAAAGCTTTGAAAGATCCCTCTGGTCAAAGGGAAGAGGGTTACCTAAGAACAAAGCCAAAAGCTCTCCTATTCTGTCCCTGCCCCACGTAGTGCTTTCACAGTGGATTTTGCCTAGAATTCTGTACTTGCTCCACTTTCTGAAACTCCCCGATTTCAGCTCACTCAATATTTTCATTCAGGGCTCATAGGAACTGATAAAAAATACTTCCTCACCTTGAACTGGCTTCTTATCTGACATTATTTCAATTTGACAAACAATTTTCAAAGACTTCACAGTCTAAAGCCTATGATTGATTGGTTAATTGATTAAGATATGTTCCAACCTATTTAAAGTATCAAAGTCAAAATCAGGTAGATGGTTTTGGACCCAATCCTTGAGCCTCATTTTACAGATAAGGAAACTAAGTTTCAAAGAGATGAGGTGGATTGATCAAGGAAAAAAAGGCCATATGCAGAAGAAGTGGGATAATTTTAAGACTGACGTGAATCTGTTAACCTGTTATTGCATTTGATTCTCACAACAACTCTGTAAAGGAGATGCTATTGCTATTCCCATTTTAAAATGAAAACCTAACACTAGACAGAGAAAGAAAGTCAAATAATGCTCATATCCACTGGATAAGAAAGCAGAAACTGGGAGTGACGTGATTATGCTTCCAACATCCTACACAAGCAGCAATGTCAAATGAAAACATAGACATCTCTTCAAATTGGGATTTCTATCCAAGAAAAATATCACAAACTATAAGCATTTATGGCTTTTTGACAACATCTTAACTTCCAGGGATGTGGTGAGATACAAACTGAAGTTGTGATAAAGCTGTAAAATTCTGGTACAAGAATCCTGTCAGTTGGACTCAAATTTCAAAAATGGACAGAATTTACTGCATTAAAGAAAGAAAGACTGAGTGTACCTCATTGCTCCCAGATGAGCCTGGTGAACCTGAGGGGTCCCAGTGAATAGAATGCAACTTTAACCCTGAATGTCAATTGGCTGACTGCCATACACTTATTTGGGCTGCTGTCTGACCCCCTTTTCATATCATCTTGTCCTGAAGTATAGTATAATCTGAAGTATAGATTTTGCCAGTTGATTGAATAAACTCTTCAAGTTTTCAACTATGATAAGGGAACATAATTTTTCCAATAAACTTTGACTGATTAGGTGTTTCTTTTTTCATTTATTATGACCGGGGATTTCAATTAACTTTATAGTCAAAGATAATAAAAAGTTCTATATAGGTTATCTTGAGATTGCTTAAATTCACATTTAGCCAAACATTATCGTGGAAAGAAAATTGAACCTTGGGATCAAGGGACCTGGGTTTGGATCCTAGTTTCAGTGCCCTCAGAATCCTCAATATCTCTAAAAGCATACCCCAAGGGCCAGCTCCTCTGGTAAGCTTTTCCTTATACCTCTGCTCTGAACACTTTCATCCTCTGGAAATTACTTTGGATTGATATGCATTTAATTAGCGCCTCTGTATCCTGTGTCTAGTTCATGCTGGATATGGGACTCTAGGCAAGTCATTTAGCTTTATCCTTTCTAAAACAATACTCTAGAACTCTTAAGTTTCTGAAGTCTCTAATCTACATTGATGAATGTAGAAATATGACATTTATTATGTGAGGGGGGAAAAGTCACTAGATTTCTCTATTAATACATGATTGGTAACATTGGAGAGAGCAGTTTCAGTTATATGATGAAGTCGGCGGCAAGGTTGACTCTGCTTTACTCTAGTCTTAGATGAAGAAGTGGCCTGTAGCCAAGTCTCCTACATTCATTCAGCCTTCTCTTTTATTTTCTTAATAATTCATTTATCTTAACATTATTTTCTTTTGCAATTTTGAGTTCCAAATTTTCTCTCTCCCTTCCACTTTTTCCCTCACCCATGGAGAAGATAATAATATATCAATTATACTTGTGAAATCATGCAAATCATAAATACAGCCTTGATCCCATTTCCTTCCTACTTCTTCAGTAGATAGCTCCCACTATCACCAATGTCTCACTAATCTTCAGTGTAATAAAAAAAGATAAAGAGGGAAAGGCATATAGAACATTTGTTTTAAAAGGTTTATAGCAGTTTTTTTAGTAGTGACAAAGTAGTGCATCAATTTGGGAGGAATACACTATTTGCTTTGCTGCAGTGGTAATGAGGGGACTGTTGATATTAAAGAGCATAAATTTGTGATGGCCCCAATCAACATGGTTTTATGGTTTTCTCTATCTCTAGTTATCAACACATGGATAGGAACAAAGGATGTAGATGTTAGGAGTAACGTTGACATATGGCATGGGTGGACACATGGCAGGACATGTTTGGCAATAGAACAAAAGAGCAATGGATTTTAAAGTAAAGGATGGTGTGGAGCTGAGCTATCTTTCCAAAACCTACAAATATAGAAGTATATAGTATAGAAATAGGAAGTAAAGCCAGAGCAAAGGGGAAATAAGAGAGGAGTAGGGAAATAGAGGTCGTGGTTAAGGTAAAGAAAAGGGCTAAAAGTTTTTTTTTTTTTTCAGATGTAGAAAAGATGTAGTGATAAAAGATCATGATCACATAAAAGAAATGTGAAGTTTGTGAACAAGGATGAGGGCAAGGTTAAATGTATAAGTTTCTGTATGTAGTTGTAGTAGAGGGGAGAAGTGGGAATTTTATAATTTGAAGAAATAGGGTATTTAATGGGCCCTCAGTATGTATGTTGAAGTGCCATAGTATGAAATTAGGAGATGAAGAGGATGGAAAGACTGAGAACAGGCACTGAACTTATTGAAGAGGGAAGGAGAATATTTGGGGGATCGATAGCTAATAAACTAGGCCATAGATTGGGTGATCAATTTGGCTAACTTGAAACTTAAAGAAGGAGAAGGTTCTAAGTGAACTTGTTTAAGGGACAGTCTAGAATGGCATCAGAGAGCAAGGAGTATTCTACTTTTCCCACCTATGTCAGTGGGCTGGGAATCAGAGTATCCTGAACTTGGCCAGCCTCAAATCATTTTCTTATAGTTTATGTTGGATATTGCAACAAAATGAGAAATTCATAGGTCATTCAACAGTTATGAAAAGATTTTTTTAAACCTTGCAGGAAAAGGATATTCATCTCAAGGTGCTTCAGATGAGCAAAGCTCCCCTGCATCTAAGCTAACCCTCATTTTCTACCAATGACACATAAGAGGCAGCTCCTGGGAGTTTGTGAATGTTCATATTCAAGCAACCAGAAAGTGGCCAATAATTTGAACCTTCACTTCTGTGAACCTACTGTGTCTTGAGAATGCTTTTCATCATTTTTAAGGAAAAACTATGTAATATGCATGAGGGATTGGAGTTAGGATATTTTCCTTCCCATCGATCAAAGTGTTAGCCAGTGAAAGGGTGATAAAGGAGGCAACTACACAATCAAAAGTAGGCAGAGGAAAATAATAGAAAGGAAGACATCTGCCTTAGAGCACTTCAAGGCCTTCAGAACACTTTTCCTCATTTATTTTATTGATCCTCACAATAACAATGTAAAGCTAATATCTATAGATATTATTACTCTGATTTTATAGATTAGGAAACAGGGCCCCAAAGAAGGACATTTCTTAAAATATAGATAGATAGATAGATATACTATTAAGTGTTAAAGGTGAGACTTGAACCTGTATCTCTCTGCCAACAAGTCTAATGCTCTATCCCTTTGCCACATATTAAAAGAATTGGAATAAGACTTCCAGGTTTCCTATAAAGGAATTATGGAAAAATATAGGCAACCATCTTATGGGATAGGAAGGTATGTATGGACAGAAAAAATAAGCATGCAGATGACATCATAAATCCAAATACCAAATTTAATCAAGAAACTGTTTTCAAAAAATGACTGGTAAAGGATAAACAGAAGCCGTGGTATCAGACCTCTATAAATATGAACATTCACATGAAACAAGCTGGGAGATAACAATGACATCCCTGTAATGGATTCTCATTACTGATTGAAAGCATCCTAAAACCAGTGACATTTTCGATTCTTCCATGAAGCTGGGCAGCTGTTTCCATCCAGTTACCATGCCCCTTTTCCAATAAGATCTCTCTAGAATCAAGGAAGCAGAAAGCAGAGAAAACTGTTTCTCAGTCAAGTGACAAAAGAAACAATTCTTTGAAGGGAGATTTTGCAATTCCAAAAAATATATGGCGGCCTAGTTATTTCATTCATTCAGTGTACAAAAGGCCCTTAGCTGAAAGAAAGCAGGGAGGATAAACATGTAGAAGAAACAAAAGATTAAAGTTCTTTTTGGAGCTTGTTCCAGAAGAGAGACTAGACAGTAACACAGAGATATATAACATACAATAGGATAGGAGGGTATCATGCTGGTCCTGTGCTTTCATGGGTGTAAGAAACTCCCAACAAAGGCTAGTTGACACCAGCCCAGAGAGTTTTAATTATGATTCTTGACCATTAATATGAATGCTGTCCATGCCTACCCATAAATCTATCCAATGTCCTAGGGGCCCTCCTTTTAAACTCTTTTGTGTGTGTATATGTGTCATGCAGCCTTTGGAGTCTGAGGTCTATGGAGTTCTTCTCAGAATCCCATTTTTAAATACAGCAAGCAAAATACTTAGGGTTATGAAAGAAATCAATTATGTTGAAATAGAATGATGGAATATTTTTACTAGTAATGGTTAAGATTTATATAGTGCTTTAATGTTCGCAAACTCTTTCCAAATATCTCACTTTATTGACACAACCATGGGTAGTAGGTACTATGATTACCACCATTTCATAGATGAGGAACCCAAGGCTGAAAAGGGTTATTGTCTGATCACTCACCTCCTGAGTGACATATTTTATGGCACTGTTTGTGTTTCTCTCCATCATTCAAATCACCTGCAAGTGACTGACACAGAGGATGTGCCCAATAAACATTTATAGACTGACCAATTAATTCTTCAGAGATCATGGTATTGTAGAACCCTCAGCCATGTAGATAAATGAGAAAATATTGATGTTAAAATATATGAGGAAGCATCACTGGGATCAGTTACATTACCTACCGTGACCTTAATTCCCAAGTAGGACTTGAATGTAGGTCTTCCTGATTCTAAGGCCAATTCTCTATTCCCTGAGCCAGCTGGTCTCATCCTAACACAAAGTATGATGTGACAAGTTCATCAGAAAACTACTAAATAGTATTTGGTCTAATGGAAAAGCGTTTTATTGACCTGAAGGCCAGAGCAGGCTAATTGCCCAATTCAATCAGAGTTAGTTGGGTACCTACTAGATTCAGGACTGTACTACTGTTCTGGGCATATATGTCTGAGTCTTACCATGTGAGACTAACTGGCTATACTAATACTATTTGCTTTATTACACTGGGATATCATAGTAAGAGTTAAATTGAATCTTGAGTTGAATAATGGATAGTTTACTGTGAGGAGGAAGGGAACAGGAAGCTATTTCCTTTCTTCTAAAGAGCTGATGTATCATTCTCTAGTAGTTTTCCAGGCTTATCAGTTGCTTGAGAGATATGATGCAACATAGTGAGGGCTCAGGTGGGCCCTCATCCATAAAATCAATAAATCCAACAGTGGAAAATGTAGGCCACTATCAGAAATCACAGTGTCTGGTAGCTGGTTTGTTTCCTATCAGTGGAGCTAGGCTATGATCACTGCAGCAAAGGCTGTAAATAAACCGAAAAACACTTCAGTCATTTTGAGAAAAAAAATATTAAAATCAAGTCATCTCCACTCCCTCCTCCCAGGGGCCCTGCAAAATCAGCATGGCCTCCGGACCAAGTTTTCCTAGCTGCTCCTCATGGAAAAGCATGTGCCATTGCTGAACCAAGCCAACTGGCCTAGCATTGGAAAAAATATTTTGCAAAACCAGGCTGAAACTCTATAGGGACAAGTATTAGGAAAAGTGCATTAGGCTTTAAAAACAAAAAGTAAACAAGACAAATTTATAAGCTGGGCAAAAATACAGCAGAACAAGACTCATGAGTCATTCTACTAAAAGTGGAGATTAAGTCGGCAAGCAATTCTGGCAGGCTTTGTTCTTTGGGTTGGTTTCTGTTTTTTGGTAAAGTTGAAATCCAACATTTTTTGAATGCTGGAACGTATGGCAGACATAGTGAATAGAGAGCTGACATTGGAACCAGGAAGACTTGCGTTCCACTTCTGCCTGAAATGAATATTAGCTTTGGACCTGGGGCACATCACATTTCCCCATGCAACTCAATAAATGAATGGTCAATCTGCATCAAGAGGAGGTTCCATTGGCTTAGATTCCCTAAGCCAATAAAGCTGAAGACTCAGACAAAAATCAAAGGAAATGTACAAGGGGAAACTGCAAGGCCCAGCCCACATTAATTGAGCTCCTGCCTAGATTGTTATAGCAAACAGAATAAAACACAAACGAGCCAGGAAGCAAACCCTAGTTCTAAGCACAGAATAATGTTGTGAGCAGGCTGGATAGACCCTGGGGCCATTTTTTAAATGACAATGTAAGCATTATAGTATGTCCTCCATGCCACATTTTGAAGGAGATGGTAACAAACTAGACGGTATATAATAAAGATCTCTCAAATGGGGAGAGGGCTGGAATCCACATTACATAAGGAACAAAAAAAGATAGAAGTGAGAATGATCTGATCACTGGTTTCAAAACTATAAAGGGCTATAATGTGGAGTAGAGATACTGTACCTTCCAGTGGATGAGTAGAAACAAGATGTGAAAATACCAAATAAAGGCAGGTTTCCTTTCCATGTTTGCAAGAAATGTCAACAGTTAGCTCAGGTGTGTGCTGCTTTATGAGGTCAGGGATCCAACAATAAGGGAGGTAACTGAAGAAATTCCTACCTAGGATGCTTCTAAGCTTAAATATAAGAATGGTTTCTAGGACAGTGGTTTTAGATTCTAGTCAAAGCTTTCCAGTGAACAGGTCATCTGGGTTCCAGGTGGGATGGAAATCTAATTAGACAGAAGGCATGGGAAGAGCTTCACTATGTTTTGAGCTTAAGAAAAGAATAGAGAGAGAAGGAAAATTATATACTTGGGGGGTAGGAAAGGTAAAGGAAGATTGGGGAACTTTATCTCATATAACCAAGGTGTGCATGGAGAAAGTCAATACAAAAAGAATGAGGTCAGGTTGATACTTGAACTTCACTCTTCTCTGAACTGGAGAGAGCAATAGAATCAGACAGACAGTCAGAGACAGGGACAATGTGAGAGAGACAGAGACACAGAGGACTAAGTACAGAAACAGGTTTCACTCAACCAAGAAATAGAGTAATGGGAGAAAAGGGAACTAGAGGAAGAAAATATTAAGGAAAGAATTAATATTAAGCAAAATAAATTCTAATGATGGATATACAAAAATATTTGTAGCTATTTTTTGAATAGCAGAGAATGGGAATCTGAGGAGGTGCTTGCAAATTAGAGAATAGCTGAATAAGTTAAAGTATATAAATGTGATAAAATAATATTGAGGTATAGGAAATAATGAAGGGAATGGTCTTAGAAAAACTTGCTTAGACTTGTATAAAGTGACACATTGTGAAGTGGACAAAGCCAGAATTCATTCTGCCATCCCACCTTTTTCTTCCAATTGGGAAGGAAGGAAGACATTTCCATAATAAACAGCTGAACCCCAGAATACCACTAGATACCCTGATTGCATCAAACCTAGGGTATCTCCCCCTATTTTATATGGATCCTTTTCTCATCACCCTCTTTACTCTTCCCCTTGGTGACTTTACCAGCTCTTATGGATTTAACTCTCTTCTCTGAGCAGATAATTCTCTGATCTATTTCTTCCAGCCCTAACCTCTTTCTTGACCTTCAATCATCTGTCTTGAATTTGGGCATATTATAGATTATCTTAAACTTGAATCCAAAACTGAGATTGTTTTCCTATCCCCCACAAACCTTCTTCCTAATTTCCCTATTATTGTTGAGGACACTGGGTTTATAACATTGGGGCTAACCTTGAATCCTTATTTGCTCTTACCCTGTCCCCCCATATTGGTTCTGTTTCTCAAACCAGTCAAGAGTAATATCTTTTCCATATTTCCATATTTTCACTTCTCTGCTTTGACATAATCACTACCCTCATCCAAGTCCTCTAATTCAGACCTGGATCTTTGCAACACTCTGCTGGTTGCTTTCTTGTTTCCAGTATTCTCACTGCAGTCCATTCTTTACTCATTTGCCAAACATCCTCCTAAAGGGTAGTTCTAACTATGCCACGACCCCTCCCCCATTCAATCAACCCAAGTGATCCTCCAGGATCACATACAAAATCTTCTGCCTTTTAATCTCTATACCTGGGCAATATTTTTGTATCTTACTCTCTTCTACATTTTCTGTGATCCAGTAAATGCTGTCCTTATTCTTTCTGGTACAAGACTCTATCTTGTAGCTCTAAACATTTTCACTGGCCGTCCTCAGGACTGGAAGACTCTTCTTCCTCACCTCCATCTCCTAATTTCCCTGACTTTCTTCAAGTCTCAGCTAAAGTCACTCCTTCTACTAGAACCTTTCTCAATCATCCTGAATTCTGGTGTCTTCCCTCTGCTGAAGTATCCTATACCTTGCACTGAACACAGTGCCTGGCAAATACTAAGAACTCAATAAATGCTTCTTGACTTCACTAAGTCATGCATTCGTAAACAAGCCGGGCCAGAGAACCATCATTTCTGCTGTTCTACCTCTTGGTCAGTAATTAAGTGAATTAGATTCATCTTTGTCATTGTGAAATGCATGGCAACATCTTGTCCAATGACTACTCAAGAGTCCCGGTGATTATAAAACAAAGGAAACCAAAAAGAAAACTCTTTTCCTTGACCATGGCTTTAGAGTCCTTCATTATGGTTTAT
This sequence comes from Antechinus flavipes, assembly GCF_016432865.1. Lineage (NCBI taxonomy): Eukaryota > Metazoa > Chordata > Mammalia > Dasyuromorphia > Dasyuridae > Antechinus > Antechinus flavipes. The sequence continues at coordinate 11,388,587 of NC_067402.1, forward strand.
GATAGGTTTATTCTCCAATATCCCAATCTTATCCTACCCTATCCTTCCATTGTTCCCCTCAAACTCTTGTTCTGCTGTTAACACACAATTGAATAATATAACCCACACTCTTAGTGAATCCTTTTATAGAAAATCCAACATGGGGAGAAGAGATCAATACCAAGCAGAGGAGGAATTATTCACCCACTGCCATCAGGTCCCATTAACAACTCTTCCAGGGGGTGCTCTAATAGCACCAAATATTCTTTCTATGCAAAAGAAACACTGATCTTTATCTCTTCTATTTGTGGGTCATTAATCCTCCTCCACCTTGATATTTCTAAAGAAAAAAAAATTGAAGTTTTCTTCAATATTATATTAATTCATTTCTATTACCCCCACAAGAGAGTAGCATAGGATTTTTGCCTCCCTGTTGAACATGGGAACAGTTAAAATTCACCTCTGACCCTCAACCCCCAACATGTCTCAACCTCATGACAATACTCCATGTTATTTTTTGGTTTCTTTTTCTTTCAATAAAACTGCCATTTAATGTGGTCTGGCCAGAGAACTAGAAGTAGAAGTTGTTGCTAAAGAGCCATTTGGGCTGTCAAACAGTGAGATTCTTGTCAAGCTCTTGTTTGCTTGTTGAGGTAAATGAAGTGTGACACTCCAGGCCATATGGGCCTTTCATGTGACAGGTATCCCTGGAAAAAAAGAGTTATATAAGAAAAGCAAACTGCAATAGAGCGAGAAAGCATAATAGATACAGTAATAGATTCAATATACTATAAATAACAATATATAATATAAAAGATGCAATAGATGTAATAATAGAGTAATATAATACAAATAATACAATAGAGATAGGAGGTGATTTATCCAGAAAGGTCAAAAAGAATGTTTGTGCCCAAGGCAATTCCTGCAGAAGGTATTCACATTTGAAGGGGTGACCCTAAAACACTCACCCACATGTAGCTGCTGCTTCAGAGACAGCTGTGAAGGCTGGGGTGAGTAGAACAAAATAAAGAGAAGTTCAATCCACTGGGCCAATGGCTTCCAAATTCAGGATCTCGGTGCAAAAGTGCAATTGTTTCCCCACCAAGTGATCTGACTCAGCCCCTCCACTGTTATTTCAGAAACTATGACACATTAAGCACAGAGAAAGACATTCTCTCCCTATCACTTTGTCTCTCCTTCTGAAACCCACTGTCCATGAGTTTACTAAGAATTAAAGTCATAAAACCATCAAAAGTTATGGAAGTATCATTCTGTCATGTCAGCTGCATGTTCACTCTGTAGGTAAATCAGAAGTCATGAATGTAAAAGGCAAGTGGTCTAGTTTTTGTCATTGTTGTTGTTTTTAAATTAAAAAAAAAAAACAATGTTGGACATTCCCTAGGAGATGTTTTACAGCTGCTCAAAAATCCCCTCCCCACTGTACCAAAGAAATAAAGACATCAGAGAAGGATCTATAAAAGAGATTTACTATGGGCCATTACTGTGTTTACAGTTGGGCGTAGGGAAGTCTATTCATTAAACTTCCTTCTTTGGGAAGACTTCAAATTGTCGAGAATTACCCACTGGGGCAGAACTATTACCTCAACTCACTGATAAAAGGTTCAAATGTCGGTGCTTTTTTTTTTTGTCATTTCAAATGATTCTGATGAGGAGAGACAAAGACAGAGAGAGAGAGAGAGAGGAGAGAGAGAGAGAGAGAGAGAGAGAGAGAGAGAGAGAGAGAGAGAGATTTAAGAGACAGATGAAGGAAAAGAGACACAAATGCAAAGAGAGACACACAGAGAAAAACAAGGAGAGACAGAGAGACAAAAAAGAGGGAGAGACAGAGAAACAAAACAGAAAGACAGAGAGACAAAGACAGAGACAGAGAAAGGAAGGGATTGACAGGTAGAAGGAAAGGATTGCAGAACAATAAACTTGCATTGGAAATATCCACATGCTATTTTTTTTTTTTGGTTCAGATAACTGACAAATGTTAAGTTTCAAAGTTCTGTTGCCTTGTGCTCCAATGATAATGTCTTGATAAAGGAGCTGGGCAAGAATTAATGTGAAGAGGTGGCTAAATCATAATGGGATGGCTAAATATAGGAGTCATATATGACTCCCAATGCCATCATTTTCTCTTTTCAATTCATGTAAGATAAGAGATGTAAATTAAGCTTCTTCCTTTCTCCTGACTCATCTGGAATCATTTGCCCTCCCCTAGGCCCACTTCTAACTTTGGAAGTGGGAAGACAATGATCTAATAGCAGAGCCTACACAATTCTCAAGAACAAAAAAAAAATCAGTTTGTTAAAATGGAGGGGGCTGGAGAGATGAGGCAAGAGGCCATCTTGGGTAAGGAACAGGCAGAAATAAACTATTTGTGTACCAGGATATAATTGGAGGTTGGAGTGGGTGGGTCAAGGGATATTAGGACTAGGAGAATACTATCAAAAGGAGGACGTGGCATGGTGATAGGACGAGAGATATAAAGAAAAAAGGAAATGGACTGCCTTTATATACCAAAAAGTATCGTGACTTATTCCATATAACTTCCTAATAATCCAAGACACAAAAGGGACCTTACATTTCCAAGATGCAAAATTTCCTAACCTTCTCCCTTCTCTTTAGAGAGTACTCTGGGTAACACTATTGAAGTACAGTCTGATCTCATAGCTATGCTCATTTACCTACTCTCATGCTAGTTCCATGCACCTGGGGATGGAGTAGGAAGTCAGAAAATAGGTAGAGCAACTAGAAACCTGGGAATGCTCTTCAGGTGCTGGAATGGCAAGCCATGAATGGTAGCCAGGCCCAAATCCCAAGCTATGTCCTTCCAATCAGTCCAGCCAGCCACTTCTGGGACCTCTAGCACCTTCCAAATCAAGAACAGGCCCTCACAAACACTAATTTCAACTTGTTTGACATTTCCAAAGCCAACTCCATGATCTATTTATTCCTTTCTTGTCCATCTCCTTTGAAAGAGTCATTGGCTCTTCTTTTCTTAAAGATGCATTTTCCCATTTATCACTGATGCTCTCCTAGAGGCTGGCACTTTAGAGACTAACATTTCAAAATTGGGATATTCGACTCAGTTGTCTAAACTCACTCCAGCCCCTCCATGGCATGAATCAAGGCATTGATGCAAATTGAACCCCCCAAATATCCACAAATCCCTTAGTTTGCCAGGACAAAGAAACATTAAACTTTAGCTATTTATTCACATTAATGTCCGACCCCACTCCAGACATTGTAATTATAGGACAAGGAAAATGAACCCAGCAGAATTTCATCTATTTACAACAATGTAGAGATTAGGTGATGGAGAGAGACTGGTTTTTCCTGGTGCCCTTAAATGAAGGCACACAGACACCTGCTCCCTTTTACTCAAGACTAGCTATGATCAGGAAGATGATGTAATCAGACAAACATTATAAAGGCCTAATACCTTTACAATGTTTTACCTTTATAATATTTGTCTGACTAGATCTTCTTGCTCTAATCTGAATGGTTTTTATACCTTTATAATGTTTGTCTGGTTACATCATCTTACTCTAATCACATAGGCAGAAATAACAAAACTGAAATTTGATCCCAGATTGCTGCTTCTCAGACCAGTGGACTTTTTATTATCCCAATGCATATCTGTTCTGTTTGGGTGACTGAATTTGTTCCAAGGAATTTTACAAAAGTTATCTTATCACCCAAATGGAAAAATGTTTCCTTCCAAACCTAACCAGATACTAAATCTACAATTATCCCTTCCACATTGTGACTTTCCTCTTCCACATTCAATATATTACAGATCAGCATTAGAATTGTGGGGGAGGAGTTTGGTGGAAGCCACAGACAACACCTGAAAGTCAGCTGACAATACAGAACTTATGACCAAATACTTAACCCAAAGTTTACAATAAGGTACTGTAAATAGTCCATTAAAAAAAAAAAATTCAGCTTACTTTCCTGGTTCAAGAGATGGGCCAAGAAAATCTATGTGGATTTTCCCGATTGTGGGGACATTAAAGACCTGGGTGCCATAAAATGAAAGAATAATTGTAATATCTTCTCCTACACTATGGCATGATGTATATAAGTCCTAGAGCATCCAAGGCACCAATGTAATTCACATATACATTTATTAACATCCCAAAACACACATGCACACACACCCCTTGATATCAATTCAGAGAAGAATTAAAGAAGTCATCTCTGAGACTACATGTAAAGGGTTGAAACTCTTGAGTTAATGCACTGAAGTTGGACAACTGAGCACTTAAGGCTAATTACCAATTAGACAATACTCTATAAGTATATGCTTGGAAAATGGCCCTTCCCACTATCCTGTGCTGGCTTGATAATTGGTGTATACAGAGAATTGTAGGAGGACTAGGAGGTGGAATAAGACTAGCCAGAGTCACTTCTAGGCGGGAGACGAAGAGGAGAGATCATGGAGATTCTGCATCCATCCTGTTCTCATCTCACTGGGCCTTAGTTTCTGTGTATGTAAAAAGAATGGATTAAATGACATGATTTCTAAGGTTCCTTCCAATTCTATAATGAAATGATTCTAGGAGAGACTTTTTAAAATTTTCTTAAATTAGACCTGTGCTTTTATTGCTATAAGAAACTCTCGGTACAAAAACTCTCTCCATTAGTGTGGATTGGCACCTGCCATGCATCATGCAATCTTAGATATTTGTCTGAGGGTTCTGAGACAATGTCTTGCCCAAAGTTACCCAATCTGGATGTGTGAGAAGTAGAATCTGAAACCTTTCTACTTTCTTTAAAAAAAAAAAAGTCTTCCATGGGAAAGGGACCTACATGTACAAAAATGTCTGTAGCAGCCCTTTTTGTATTGGCTAGAAACTGGAAACCGAATGGATGCCCATCAGTTGGAGAATGGCTAAATGTATATGAATGTTATGGAAGATTATTGTTCTATAAGAAACGATCAGCAGGATGGTTTTAGAGAAGCCTGGAAAGTCTTATAGGAATGGATGCTAAGACAAATGAGCAGGACCCGGAGATCATTGTGCATGGCAACAAGAAGATTATACAATGGTCAATTCTAATCACGTGGCTCTTCTCAACGATGAGATGATTCCAACTGGTTCCAATGATCTTGTGATGAAGAGAGCCATCTGCACCCAGAGAGAGGACTGTGAGAACTGAGTATGGATCACAGCATAGTATTTTCACTCTTTTTATTGTTGTTTGCTTGGATTTTATTTTCTTTCTCATTTTTTTTCCTTTTTGATCTAATTTTTTGTGTGTGTGCAGCAAGACAATTGCATCAATAGGTATGCCTATTGATTTCACATATATTTTTACCATGTTTAACATATGTTGGATTACTTACCATCTAGGGGACAGGATGGGGGGAGGGGGAAAATTGGAACACAAGATTTTGCAAGAGTCAATGGTGAAAAAGTATCCTTGCATATCTTTTGAAAATTAAAAGCTTCAAGAAAATAAAAAATAAGAAAAAAAAGTCCTCCTTTCTATTCATCAAGCTATTGCTGTTTGAAAGAAACTTAAATTGTAGAAATTCCTCTTTGACAATTAAACCTGTAGGCAAATTCCTAAAGGATGAGGTGTTTGGGGCCTGGGTCTGTGGGGATTTCCTGGAAGAAATCTGGCACTTTCTTGAATGAGGAGTTTTAATGCCTTTAAAACCTGGGTAGCAATTTTAAAGCTTTGTTCCATACAAGCCTCTAGACTTCATTGATTAGGAACTGTAAATTGTAAAAAGACTTTTTTACAAATTGACTTTTTAATTCACTATTCAAAATCACAAGCTTGCTAAAATCTTGGGAAAAAAAGGTCACTAAGTTTGAGACCTATAAAACCCGCCCCTTTCAGATGAGAATATCCAGGGTTCGGGTGACCAAAATTTTGGTGATTTCCATGCTCAAAGATAAAAATAAAAAAGAAAGATGAATATTGTGAATAAAGAGTTGTGGGACTTTTCTCCTTGTTGCAAGGTTCAGAAACTGAACTCCAACTGGCTCTGCTGAATTAACTAATATGAATCATATGTAAACCTTGAGAAGAAATATGAAGCCCATAGTGGGAAAGAAGAGAAGAACCAAAAAAACAAAACCAACAACAACCAAAAACTAACCTAAAATAAAAACTCTTGCTTTCTTCTGCAGGCTTCCAATTCCATTTCTAAACCAGTGGGACACTTTTCCATTTGCTTTGAGATTTTTAGAATCCAGTGGACTTTGAAGATGAGTCTTCAAAGGAAAAAAAAAGTAGTCCTCAAATTGTTTTATAACTCATTAATTCTTTTTCAATTTAAATTTTTAATTCATTTTTATTTTCAGTTCCAAATTTTCTCCCTCCTACTTTCTCCTCCCATCCACTAATCTTGTTAAATGTGTTAAAACTTCTTAAAATATATATCTAATCAAGAAAATAATGCTGATTATATTGGAAGGAAGGAAGGAAAACAGAAGGAAAAAATATTCTATCTGTACTCTGCGTTTCTCAGTTATGTGAGATGGAGAGCAGTTTTAACTGTTTAACTGGGAATCTTTTGTGATCCATTAATTCTAAATTATTATCATTCTCCAAGGAAAGTTTTATGAGAGGTAGTATGGACTACCTCATAATAAGGAAGAATTGCATTCAGGTCCTACTATGTAATCTTATTCCCCCTAACTAAAACTCAGTGTTTTTTTTTTTTTCAAACCCTCTTTAAAGATAATAGGTTGATAAGAAGGCACAGAACCACAAAGCAAGTAGGATTTTCCCTATTGGGAGTTGCTACACTGATGTAATTACAGATCCAGAAAAAATAAAAAATACTATTGAGAATATGAGTGAAAGTTTACATTTTATATTGTTAGTTATAGGTACTTTGATGGAGGTCCTTAAATGGTTGATAGATGGGGACAAATTTATGTATGAACCATTATTTGAGATCATAGATTCATGGCTAGAAAGAACCTCAAAAAGCATGTAGTCTAGCCCTCTCATTTTACAAATGAGGGAACTGAGATCTGGAAAGGTTTCATTGTCCAAGGTCATACAGCACTCAAGTGGCAGAGCTAAGATTTGTTCACAAGTCCTCCAACCTTCAATGGAGTGCTTTTTCCATAGTGCAAAAATACTCTCATTAAGCACAGAAAAGGACAATTAAAGAAAAGAGCAACTGGAGGGGGAGAAATTAGTGGGAACTGAACAAAGTAGGAACAGTGGAAAGAAACAGATGCAAAGCATACTATGAAGTTGGAACCCACAAAAGTTAGTAACAGATTGGATGAGGGAAAGAGGTGGGAGAAGAAGAGGGAAAATTCAGAAAGGATTCCAGAGTTCCAAGTTTAGGAGATTGAGATAATATAGCACTATCAGCAAAGGCAGGAAAAGAGGCAAGAACTGAAGAGAAAGGTCAAATTTAGCCTTGCAAAGTTGATTTTGATATGCCAACAGGATAGCAGAGCAGAGATATTCAGCAGATAGTTGGAGAGATAAGAACTCTCAAGAATTTAGTTTTGGTGGACAAGAGGCAAAATGGCAGAGAAAAGGCAAGGACTTGCCTGAGCTCTCTTATTCTTCTCCAAAGAATGTTAAATTGTGTCTCAAGACGGATTCTGGAATCATAGAACCCACAAAAAGATTGGGTGAACCAATTTCCCAGCCCAAAACAACTTATAAGTTTGGTAGGAAAGGTCTGTCACACTGGGGTGAAAGTGGAACACAGTTCAACAAATGCTGTGCCAGCTTAGGCAATGCCCCAGCAAACCAGTAGCAGGCCTTGGGAGTGATTGAATCAGCACAGGCAGCTGTGGGTTTGAGTCCTTAGGCTACAGATAATAAAGGGGGCAGATAAGTGGACCAAAGAAGATTATAAGGATCCCTTTTCTGTCACTGAGTGCAGGACTCTGTTGTATTGCCCATATTTGGTTCTAGTGCATAGTGCTGAGTTCTATTCCCTGCACAAGGAGGCTCACTAGCACACTAAAGCTTGTAGCTACAGGAGAGCAGGAACCCTAATCACAATTCCAGGGCAGAAAAGAATGTGTTCGTTCACATACCAGAAAACAAGGCAGACTAGTAAATACACCTCTCCTTAGATCATAGCATGTTGGAAGAACTTACAACTTATAGACAAAACCATCATGAACACCACCAACTTCCCAAACTAGCTCTGAAAAAAATGCACAAAACCCTAAAGTACAGGATAGGGGGCACTTCACCACAGAACAGAGCCTAACTTTAACATAAAGTTAAAAAATTAAGAAATAGACTGGAAAATGAGCAAACAAAAAAGAATCTAACCATAGAAAATTATTTTGGTAACAGGGAAGATCAAAGGATAAACTCAGAAAGAGACAACAAAGTTAAAACTGCTACATAAAATGTCTCAAAATAAAACATGAATTGTTCTTATTCCCCTCCCCCCAAAAAAAAATTCCTGGAAGAGCTTGCTAAGGATTTTAAAAATCAAATAAGAGAGATAAAGGGGGAAAATTTTAACAAGAAATGAGTAATGCGAGAAAATCATGAAAAAAAAATCAACAGCTGAATAAAGGAGACATCAGAGAACAGAAAAAAATAATATTTTTCAAAAAATACTAGATCAAATGGTAAAAGAAACACAAAAATCCACTAAAGAAATTCCTTTAAAAAAGCAAAAGTAGCCAAGTGGGAAAAGATGTACAAAAATTCATTCAAGAAAAGAACTCCTTAAAAATTAGAATTGGCCAAATGGAAAAGGAGATACCAAATTTCATTGAAGAAAATAATTCCTTAAAAATTAAAATTGGGCAGGTAGAAACTAATGACTCCAAGTGACATCAAGAAACAATAAAATAAATATAAAAGAATGAAAAATGGTATGTGAAATATCTAATTAGAAAACATGAACCTGGAAAACAGATCTATGAGAAATAACTTAATTACTGAATTGTCTGAAAGCCATGTTTTTTAAAAGAGCCTAGCCATCACCTTTCAAAAAAATTATGAAGGAAAATTGCTCTGATATTCTAGAAGCAGAAAGTAAGAAATTGAAAGAATTTACTTATCACTTCTTGAAAGAGATCCTCAAATGAAAACTCCCAAGAATATAATAGGCAAATTCCAGAGCTCCTAAGTCAAGGAGAAAATATTGCAAGCAGCCAAAAAGAAACAATTTAAATAGTCAGGATACCATAAAACTTAGTAGCTCTAGAATAAAGCTCCTACTTATCAAAATTGAGTATAATCCTTCAGAGGGGTATGGATTTTCAGTAAAATGGAGGATTTTCAAGTCCTGATTTTAAAAAATACCAGGACTGAATAGAAAATGTGACTTTCGAATATAAGACTGGAGAATCATAAAAAAGTAAACAGAAAAGAGAAAACATACATGATTCAATAAAATTAAACTTTATTTTCCTATGTGTGAAGATGGTACTTGCTAAAGAGTGAGAAATAAAATGGATTGGAAGAAGGGAGAAGAGAAATGTAAAATGGAGCAAATTATCTCATATAAAAGAGGGGAAAAAAACCGTTTACAATGGAGGAAAAAGTGGGGGAAGTGAGGGAAGCGTCTGAACTTTATTCTCATCAGAAACTGCCTCTAAAAGGAAATAACATACATACTCAGTTTGGTATAGAAATCTATCTTACCCTATAGGAAAGTAGGAAGGAAAAGAGATAAGCTGATATAGAAGGCAGAGCAAATCTGGGGAGGTGGTGGTTAGAAGTAAAATACTTTTAGTTTGGACAGGGTGAAAGGAGAGAGACAGTGGGATAAACAGGGAAAATATAATGAAGGGAAATATACAGTTACTAATCATAACTGTGAAAATTTTACAGCAAATTTCTTTAAAAAGCCATTATTTCTCAAATATATAGTGAAATAAGTCCGATTTTTAAGACTATAAGAGGCCAAATGATATGAAGAGATACTTTTTAGATAAAGTAATAAAAGTTATCTATAGTATTTTTAAAAAATATTCTCAATCACTATTGATCAGAGAAATACAAATTGAAATAATTCCGAGGTGCCACTTCACATCAATCAGATTGACAGAAAAGGAAAATGACAAATTTTGGAGAGGATGTAGAAAAATTGAGACACTAATGTTAACAGAGTTGGAAACTGATTCAATCATTTTGGAGAACAATTTGGAACTATGCCCAAAGGGCTATAAAACCTATACCCAGCAGCATTTGACCCAATAATATCACTACTAGGTGTGTATCCCAAAGAAATAATAAAAATAAATAAAAGGAAAAGGATCTATATATCTATATCTATATCTATATCTATATCTATATATAAAGAGATATCAGTTCTTTTAGTGATGGCAAAGAATTGAAATTGAGGGGATGTCCATCAATTGCAGAATGAATGAACAAGTTGTGGTATATGATTGTGATACAATACTACCATACCATCAGAAATGATGAATAGGATACTCTCAGCAAAACATGGAAAGACTTATATGAACTGACACAAACTGAAATGACAGGAAGCAAGATCAACTTGTAAGTAAGATGATCAACTATGAATGATTTAACTCGTCTGAGCAATACAATGATCCAAGATAATTCTGAAAGAGTTATACTTGAAAATATAATCCATCTCCAGAAAAAAATGAATGCAAATTAAAGCATATGTTTTAAACTTTATGTTTCTTGTTTGTTTGGTTTGATTTTTGTTCTGTGTTTTCTTTCCCACATGACTAATATGGAAATATGTTTTGCATGATTGCATTTGTATTATCTATATAAAATTGTTTGCCTTCTTAATGAGGTAGAGTGGGATGGAGGAGAGGAGAGAATTTAGAACTCAAAATTCTAAAAAAATGAATGTTAAAATTATTTTATATATAATTGGGGGAAAAACTTTAAATAAAAACTTTTTTTTAATTCAGTTTTGATTTTCCTGGAAATTATTGAAATAATGTGAAGACTCAAATGTATACTGATATTTTAGAATTAGAATATTTTAAATTTAAAGTATTCTTGGATCTAAAGAGTTTCTAAGAACCAAGAAATTGAAAACTTCTTAATAGGATAAGTACTCCCTGTCATTTTTGTGTTTGCATTGCCAGAATCTAGCACAGTATCAAATACATAGAATAGTGGTCAATTGTTAAATGATTACTGAGTTGAGACTTCATTTATAGATGTAGGAGTTGTTTATGGGAACTATTTGGAGGACACAAGGAAGACCCTTCCCCAACAGTCCTTCTTTGCTTTGTGGAGATACCTGGAATTATTTTAATCACCAGGAGAGTTGAGTCAGAGTTGAGCACATCTGCCATGGAGAAAAATGGGATACTCAAGAATAACCCTGGAACTCAACTTTATGAATGATCCTCCATCCCTGAACACTTATATGGGAACATCACCAAGAAGGATCAATGGGCTCTTCCCTATGTTCCTAGTTAAACATCATTAAAAGATAAAGTGATATTATGACCAAAGAAGAATTAGAGATCATTATTGATCACAAAATTGAAAATTTTGATTATATCAAATTGAAAAGGTTTTGTACAAACAAAACTAATGCAGAAAAGATTAGAAGGAAGCAATAAACTGAGAAAACATTTTTTACAGTCAACAGTTCTGATAAAGGCCTCATTTCCAAAATATATAGAGAACTGAGTAATTTATAAGAAATCAAGTCATTCTCCAGTTGATAAATGGTCAAAGGATATGAACAGACAATTCTCAGACAAAGAAATTAAAACTATTTCTAGCCATATGAAAAGATGCTCCAAGTCATTATTAATCAGAGAAATGCAAAGTAAGACAACTCTGAGATACAACTACACACTGTCAGATTGGCTAGAATGACAGGGAAAGATAATGCAGAATGTTGAAGGGGATGTGTGAAAGCTGGGGCACTGATATGTTGTTGGTGGAATCCAGCCATTCTGGAGAGCGATTTGGAACTATGCTCAAAAAATTATCAAACTCTGCATACCCTATGATCCAGCAGTGTTACTACTGGGCTTATATCCCAAAGAGATTTTAAAAAGGGAAAGGGACCTGTATGTGTAAGAATGTTTGTGGCAGGTCTCTTTGTAGTGGCCAGAAACTGGAAACTAAGTGGATGCCCATCATTGGAGAATGGCTGAATAATTGTGATATATAAATGTTATGGAATATTATTGTTCTGTAAGAAATGACCAGCAGGATGATTTCAGAAAGGCCTGGAGAGATTTACATGAACTGATGCTGAAGAAAATGAGCAGGACCAGGAGATCATTATAAACTTCAACAATACTATATGCTGATCAATTCTGATGGATGTGGCCCTCTTCAAAAATGAGATGAACCAAATCAGTTCCAATAGAGTAGTAATGAACTGAACCAGCTACATCCAGTGAAAGAACTCTGGGAAATGAGTATGAACCACTACATAGAATTCCCAGTCCCTCTATTTCTGTCTGTCTGCATTTTTTATTTCCTTCACAGGTTAATTGTACATTATTTCAAAGTCTGATTCTTTTTGTACAGCAAAATAATTGTATGGATAGGTATACATATATTGTATTTAACATATACTTTAATATATTTAACATGTATGGGTCAACCTGCCATATGGGGAGGGGTGGGGGGAAGGAGGGGAAAAATTGACACCAAAGGTTTTGCAATTGTCAATGCTGAAAAATTACCCATGCATATATCTTATAAATAAAAAGCTATAACAATGAAAAAAGATAGAGTGATAAAATCTGAATCAAAGTACAGACTATAGCCCTGCTGCCAAAAGGAAGAGCAGAAGGAGCTAAGAATGGAATAATTTTCTGTGTTGCTTAGACATGCTTATTTGGCATCAGGAAAATGGGATTGGAATCTCAGATTTAACCATCTTTCTGACATTGGCCTCATTCACTTTTCTTAGCCTCAGTTTCTTAATTTGTAAAATGAAGAATTAAGACTGGATGTTCTCCATGGTTTCATTTAGATCTGTCTGTAGTACTATGATCTTTGGGCAGGGAAGGAGAGAATTTAATTCTTGACAATTCTAGATGGCCAAAGTTGGGAGGTCTCCTTTGGGAGCAAGTAGCTTCACCCTCAATGGAGGTCTTTAAGTAAAAGTTAGATGATGACCTGCCAGACAGATTGGAAAAGAGTGTCTAGTTTAATATAGCTTGAGGTGGAACGCCCCTGAGATCCTTCTTGTGCCACAAGTATGAGATTGCATAAAATATCACCCATGAAAGGAGAAAGAAGTGGTGAAAAAATTGTAGATTAATCATTGACTTAAAGCTGGAAGACATTTTAGAAGTATTCCAGCTCACCTCTCTATGATTTTATAGATGACAAAACAGGGAAGTGAAATAACTTCCAGAAAAAGTGAAAAAATACCAAAAAAGAAACTTCTATTTGACCTTTTTGCCTCGCTTCAACATTTTCAATTTGTGATGGATGATCTAGCAGTGAGTGTCAACTCTCCCAGCAAAAAACAAGGCATTTTAGTAAAAAATAGGTGGGTTTTTTTTCTTATTTTTATCCTTAATCTTATAGGTGCTTAGGAATTCTTGACTAATTGAATTGAATTAGCATCTCCTCATCAGCCATCCCAGAATGAGTTTTGCCTCTAGCTGATAGCTAGTCAGCTGTGAGTGCTAGTAAAGTATAAGTTTAATATTGATGTCATATATACACATATACATACATGCATACATATATTAACATAGTTTTCCCCAATATCCCTTTCCTCCTTAAGAAGAGCCATCCTATAAAACAAAATACATTTTTTAAAAGAATAAAAGGAAGGAAAAATCAATACAACCAATCAATATACTGAAAAAGTCCCAAACCATATGCAATGGGATCCTCTTACCTCCATAAAGGTAGGGTGTCCTATTTCTTTATTGAATCCTGCTTGGTCTTTATAATTTGGTTATACTCACTTTAGATTACTTTGTTTGTAGTTACTATTTCTACTTACATTGTATTCATTGTATATATTGTTTTTCTATTGAGTTATTTACTGACCAAACATAGGCCTATTGTATCAAATCTCCAGTCCTGCAGTCTGTCACAATAACCACTGCATTAATCTATTTTCATATGAATCGGAAAAAAGTAATATTCCAGTCTAAGGAGTTGATTCAATACACAAAAAGAAAATCATCTCAACAGAATCAAAACCACAGCAAGAAAAGATGATAGTACAATGAATAGAGTGTTGGATTTGGAGTAACAGACCAGGGACAAGTTACTCCACTCCAAGACCCTCAGTTTTTCTCATCTATATAATGAGATTGGACCAAATGACTCCCAAAGCCCCCTCCAACTCCAAATTTATGATTCTATTATTATGGGATAGTCTTTCCATGCCTCAGTTTCTTCATTTGTAAAATGACATGACTAATCTTTTAATTGTTTTATTTTTTTTTATTGTGTCCAACTTCTCATGACCCCATTTGGGGTTTTCTTGGCAGATACTGGAATGATTTGCCACTTCATTCTCCAACACATTTTACAGATGAGGAAAATAAGGCAAACAAAATAAATATCCAAATATCACACAGTAAGTATCCAAGACTAGATTTGAAGTCAGAAAGATTAGTCTTCCAGACTCTTTACCCAGCACTCTAACTGTTGTGTCACCATGCTAGTTGATATCTACAGATTCAAACAGAAGAAAACATCCCTTGATCAAAATCATCAATTGAGATTATATTGAAGTAGTTGGGTCAAGCTTTATGCATGGAACCAGTCCTAGAAATTGGTTTTAACTTTTTTTTTTATTTTATTCAAAAACTTGGATTTGCATTTAAAAAGCTAGAACCTGTTTTGTTTTTTTTTAATCTCTCCAGAAGAGACTCTCCTTTGTTGACTTTCTAGTCATATTTTCAATTAAACTGGAGAAAAGTATTGTTCTTGGTAAGGCAAATTTGCAACTACTCTGAAAAGTAAACAAATTAGAATTGTGAAAACCTGATTTCAAATCCTTCTTCAATCCTTTCAGTTCCACTTTCCTCATCTGTAAAATAAGGGTTTCCAAGGTCCCTTTTAGATGTAATCCTATAGTCCTATGAACTTCTATTTAAATCTAGACAGCTAAGGAAGGGAGAAGATTGGATATGATAATAGCAGCAGTTTGTTTTTGGTAGGAGACAGACTCTAAGGAGAAATTAGAGGAATTGAGAGAATTATGCCATCCAACTGCATTATTTCTTGATCAGAATCTATCTGGAGGCTGATATTCAATTTGCATTTAGAGTTCTGAATACTGAATTCACATTACTTTATCAGCAGGAGAAGGTGTAAAAGAGAATAGCTTGAATGGTAATCAGACCTGGAGTAGATTTGGATATAGTGCAAGATCGCCTTAAATTCAAAGAATAAGCATTTATTAAACACCTACCAGAAAAGGTACATTTCTGGGCACTGAGGATCCAAAGAAAAAAACCTAATCCTCCCTGTCCCCAAAGAGCTTACTTTGTGTTGGAAGGAAGCAACATGTACTCGTATAAAGAGGCCAAATATCAGGGAAAACATCATAACAATAAGAACCATTCCAGAGTGGGAAGGAGGTGATGAGCTAGTTTTCACTTGGAGGTCATCAAAGAGATACTAGAGGACCACTTATCATGTATGTTAACCAGGGGATGCTCATTCAGTCATGGATAAGACTAAATGCCCTCTCTGATCACAGATCATTAATGTATCCCATTATTTAGAGCAGAAAGAGATGTTGGAGAGGTGTATTTTCCCTTCCCTGAAGATCTTGATGAAGAGATTGGATGGTCATTTCTTCTAATAGGAGTTCTTTGGGTATATGGGCCAGACTAGAAGCCCTTGAAGTCCCCCCAAACTTTCAAATTCTGGGATTCCACAGAGAAGCAGTTAGCCTAACTGTCTTATACTTAGAAGATGTCCCACAAATATTCACTGGCTTGAATTGAATAAATTGCTACAATTCTCTACTATCCAAATGAACTGAAGTAAATTCATTTCATTCAGAACAATAAATGTTTGTAAACAGTAACTATACTCCTGGACAACTCCACATCAACCCTTCTCCATTGGGATCATCACCTCCACCACCTCCCTACTAGTAAGCCAGAGTCCAAGTCCATGACACCCTCACCATTTCCTTTTAATGTATTTCATTCCCCCATTAGGAAGTAAGTTCTTTGAGGGCAGAGAATGCATGACTTGCTCCTGTTTGGATCCTTAGAATTTAGCTTGTTGTAAGAATTTTCAATCTCCTTATCTCTGTACAACCCAAGAAACTTTGCATAATGTGTTTAAAATAATACCATCCATTCTGATTGGATTAGGTAGAATATTCACGTTCATAATTTAAAAGAAAAGGTTAAAAATGTACAATTTTATGTGATTTGTATCCCCTAGGCAGGCAGTCAAGGGGAAAAAAAAAACAAAAAACATGTTTCCTTAACTATTTCTCATATCTGTGACTCACTTCTTAGAAATACTAAAACTTCAGTATGAGGGCAAAGTAAAAACATGTAAACACACAAGGGTGAATGGTGAATAAACAAGGGGAAATTTTTAATTACGGAGTGGAATGTGTTATCTTTGGACTCCACAGCCCCCAGTTTAGGATTCTCCTGGAAGCCTGAAGCTTCCCTAGCTCATATCTCAGTGCTTTGTTCTTGATAGATGCCAAAAAGAACACGAATTGTGAGGCAGACCAAGGGCAATGGCTCATCTTGGGATGAGCACAGGGTTCAGTGCATTTCTGCTTACTGAGGCAATACCACCAAGCTAAAAGCTTCCCAAGCAGTGACTTACTTAGCCAAGCAGAAGCAGAACAGAGTTCAGTCAAATTCATCACAAAAAGGTGGGCCACCAAGTGAATGACTTTTCTTTTAATTTATTGTTGTGTTGTCTTGAGAATTCGTATTTATTAAGGTAGGAGTTGGGGATCTAGCTGAGAGAGGGAGTACCAAGAAGGACTGACTTTTTTCTGTACACACAATTTCTCATCAGAATGTAAACTCCTTAAGGTCAAGAACTATCTCCCAGTGTCTTCCCCATAATAAGCGCTTTATTAATGTCAGTGGGCTGGAATGACTGACAAGAATCTATCCATCTTTGACAGTTCTGAATGAGAAAGAAGCATCAGGATAGATCTCTTTTTTATCCTTTCCATTCCACTACTGTAAGATATTATGTACCATCATTATAAACTGTTAAGCCATTTTTCAGTCACTTCTAATTCTTCATGAGCCCATTTAGGGTTTTCTTCAAAGATGCTGAAGTTATTTGTCATTTCATTCTCTAGTTCATTTTACAGATAAGGGAACTGAGCCACAGAGGGTTAAGGAACTTGCCTGAGATCACACATCTAGTAAGTATCTGAGACCACATTTAAATTCAGAAAGATGAGTCTTCCTGACTGCAGATTTCAAGCATCTTTCTAAAAAAGCATTTTTGCCCCAGATAAATGTTGTCCTTAACAATTCAAGGCTCTGATTGTTTAATGCGCATCATTTAACATAATGGAAATTATTTTCCAAAATATATTTTGTCAACAATTGATGTAATTGCCTATCAAGGTATCTGTATCTTGCTTGTTCTGTTACACATACAAAGTAACATTAATTTTTTGCTTCTCAGGATTGTTTTATCTGATGTTAGTTGCATGAATGAACCATTTAGAAAGTGAAGGACATTTAACAACATCAAGAGCTTTTATTTCTGTTCATGCATTTCAACTATGTAAAAATGAAGAAAAAATAATATACTATATAGATATAATATAAAATATAATAATGTGTAATATAAATATAACAACAATATGATGCAATAATATATAACTAAATAATAGATAAAATAATATAATAATTAACAAGAAAGAATGACTGTGTGAATGACAGAGAATGAATAAATCTGCTCCTTCTTGATTAGGGCAGTGGGAGTTCTGGGCCTGGTTTGACTCACATAGCATCTTTTTGAAGATGCTGCTCCTGGCAAAGTTAAAAGATCAGGCCTTAAATCCTGCCCCTCTCCCCCCTGACTACTTGTGTGACAGTGGTCCAGTAACCTGATAGTCCAGTAACTTGGCTATCCTAAGTCTCGGTTTTCACATTGACAGAATGAGGTGGTTAGACAAATGGCCTCCAAAGCCCTTCTAGCTCTCAGGACTATCATACCAAGCTGAAGTCTTTTACTCTCCCTTGGATTCCATCTTGGTACCTGAAAATCAGAGGGTCAGACTATCTGGACTCCGAGTCCTTTCCAGACTCGGATTCTATGTTGAATGGAGCATTTGCCTTCTGCTCCCGGTGATCCCGGCCAATTCCATAGCCAAGATTCTCCTGAATTATTTTGGACACAGACACCGAAGATTGATCGTGCTCAGACTCAGGGAAGGCTGGAGCTGAAATCCACTTAAAAGACAGGCACTTTTCTTGACCATTTAATTGTGTTTCAATAAATATAGTCAGGGGAACAGTTAGGTGGCACATTGGATAGAGCCCTGAAGTCAGGAGGATCTGAGTTCAAAAATCTGGTCTCAGATACGTAACACTTTCTAGTTATGTGACCCTGGGCAAGTCACTTAACCACAATTGCCTCAGAAAGAAAAAAAAATGGAAAAAAAAAATGTAGTCAGGTAGCTTTAATCATGTGTAGTCAGTTCAAAGAACAAATTTTGAAACACATTTTCCTCATTTAGGGACCACAGATGGGACTGTCAAGTGAGCTTTAAAGGCTCTGAGGACTGGAAAGGATCTCAGTCTTGCTGATTTGGAGCGATCCAAAAATAGGACATTGAGTCCAACCCCCTTCATTTTCCAGAAAACTATAAAATAGAGAAGTTAATGACTTGCCCAAAGTCACACAGCCAGTGTTTGGAACAGGATTTGAACTCTGCTCTTCCTGACAAGTGCAGTGCTTTATCTACATTGTCTCTCTCAAAGCAAAGCCACATATTCAACCTGGGGAGACATCATGTAGGAGGTGGCCCAGAGCTGAGTCTTGAATAGGGCCAGGGATTCCAAAGTTAGAGATAAAGAGGGGATAACATTTCAGGCTTGGAGATCAGTTACAGCAAAGAGGAGCAGTGGTCTGACAGGCTCAGCTGAAAGGTTGGCAGAGAGGGAGAGGACCAAAGGCCCCCCAACTCCCTGAGGTCACTGCTCACCTTTAATGTTACATGGGACTTAGCTCTGGTGCATTTGGCTTGTTCTTCACCTGTGCTCCCACTGAAAATGGACCATAGTCCTTGGACTTACAGGGGGTCTTATTCCCAACTTATATTTGTTGTTTAATGTACTTTTTTTTTTCATTTTTTTTTTTAAATTAGAAAGATATTAAAAGGTGATTCTGAAGAGAAGTCATTCATTTCCTTTGGAGCTCAACTCATTCTAGCCACAATTTTAGTTAAGGATGCAGTTCCCCAAAACTAGGATGAGGCAAATGGGGCTTTGTCCTATGTTGAAACACTTAAAACTAAAGGATAATACTCTACTAAGCATTTCCTTCCCTCTCTTTACTACTCCCATGATTCTGAAGCTGCTTAGTCACCACTTTTTGACCTTGAGGGCAGTAGCTGGATGGCTTCTTCCTGCCCTCCTTCGGGAGTATTCTGGGGTCCACATCTCAAATGAGACTTTCCCAATCCTGCCTCCCCATGCCCCAGGTTGTCCCAGGCCCAGATAGCACTACTTACTGTTCTGCTAACAAATACAGAAGCTGCCAGAGGTGGGAACTTGGTGCCTGCTAAGGTGAAGGCCTTGAAGTCTTTACCAGGGACCACACCAATCCCTCATGCTCTCATCGGGGAGGCCCCTGCCCAGAGTGCCCTAAGGAAGCTGGTGATTCAGCAACCCCCGTAACCACAGAAGCAAATGCTTCGGGGAGACTTGGGCTGCCTTGGACACCCCCACAAAAGGTCAGAATCAGTTTCTGTGTCAAATGGCACGTGATGAAAGTAGAAATGAAACTCCTGCCTCAGGAAGTCCAACCTGCCTGAGGGGCACCTGGGGCCTTCTTTCGCCTCGTCAGCACTTTCCCCATCTGTACACCCACCAGACCACAGCTTCCGGTTCCAAGCAGAAATAAGCCCCAGGAAAGATTCAAACGGTTTCTTGGCAACCAATGAGAGGCCAGAGGCTTCTTAGCCTGATAAATTCTGTGCTCTGAAGGCTGATGGGGAAGGGGCACCTAATCCCACTGAATCAATCCCACTGCCACCAAGTGACCTAGATGAAATCCCTTTGGATTGCTGGAAGGATGCAGAGGGGCTAAAATTCTGCCTCTGAATTTGATGAACAATAATGATGTGGGTAGAAAGGCTAGGGACTAGATTTATAATTTCTGTGCTACAGAGAACTCTTACTAAGTCAGTTCCTTTTACCAAGGCAGGTTGGCACTTTCTCCATAACTTGTAGCCTTCAAGAGAATTGCTTGGAATATAGAAAGTTGTTAAGTGAACTTCCCATTGTTACACAGCCAGTGAGTATCAGAGATGATTGGATGATGGTGACAATGGTGATAATGAGGATAAAAGAGGCAGTGACAAATGCCCAAATTCACCAAGCTATCTGAAAAGATCAAAACTGGGTGGAAATAAAACTTGAGGTTGTGTCCTGGCACTGAGGGTGTTCATTTCCTACTCATTTTCCTCATTTCTCACTTGACTGCACAATTCTGGAACTTTCCCACCATGCCTCAAGAAACTCATTATTAGGAAAACTTCAGAAGCCTCCAAGATCCCATCAGCCTCCGTATTCCATTTCTTCATTGTAGAGGGTCACAGATAATGGAGGAACTCTGGGTGAGGTATAAGACCCTCCAGCCTAACAAGGGAACCTGCTGACAAATCTGGTTTGGCTTCCCATCACCTCTGGGGGCATCTCAGCCTTACGGAGAAGTCAGGGATTTGATAACCTGGATTGTAATTAAAACAGAGCTATACTAAATGGCAAGGAAATATCTGCACACAATAGCAAGTTGTTTATGTGGTCCTGCATGTGCACTATATAGTCAGCGCATGTGTGGTGTGCCATAGTTATGTAAGGGTATTAGGGCATATAAAGCTGAGAAAATTTTGAATAAATGAACTCCTATTTCACCAGCTTCATGAGTTCCACCCCTTTACTCCTCACCCATGATCAAGATTTGAGTTGGTACCAAAATCCTCCAATGAGCAAGTCCAGACACTTTGTGATCCTCCATCCCTCAGAATGAAGAGTGAACCTATGAATTCCATTTAAGCAGGGAGTTCAGGTCAGACTTTTCACTCTTCACTTTTCACTCACTTTTCACTTTTCATCTTCCTGCATTCTTCTGGGACTTCTTTACCTTTTCCACCATGTCCCAAGTTGAGTTCAGTACTATCTTCAGTACTAGCATAGTGTCTAACACATAGAAGTTGCTTAATAAATCATATTGACAATGATTGATTGGGTACTTGCAGTGAGCTTGTAAGGGATGAGATGACACATAAAACTTTTTTTAACTCGAGAGAGCAGTCTTTTGTCCACACGCATGATGACCCAAACAACATTAAATATAAAGAGTAATAACTGAATGTCCAGTCCCATGATAGCTTTGACCTGAACCTCATCAAAAAGAATGACAATGACAAAGATGACAGATGACATTGATCACAGTAACAACAGCAATAACAATGTGGATATCCTTGCCATCAGAAATTACAGGAAGGTAATGTCTAAGGATTCTAGTACCTGCAAGGAAGTTAGAAAACTCAACCAAATATGACTCAAACACAGAAAAAGTTCTAAGCAAACAAAGGAGAAGAGTTTCTTCTGCCAAAACTAATGTTCTAATTGTGGATCTAATGATTTAAGGAAATGAAAGAATCTATGCCATCTATCAAGACAGACTGCAAAAATTTGGCACCTATCACATAGCAAGAAAAGCAAAACCTAGAGGCTAGAATTCTATCTTAAGAGCTCACCATCTGTCATAGAATAATAGATAATAAATTCCTATATTACAAATAAAATCTTCCAAATATCCTTAGGAATCCAACAAACAAATTGTGTTGGAACTAGAGTTTCATCAAAGGCAAAACCATTACCCACAATCACCCACACAGAATATGGTCCCAAGAAAATTTAAGAATAATGTTTTTCATCTATGTTGTCACATTAAATATTCATCATCTCAAAACTACATAGAATGACAATCTTTCACAATATTAATGTAACAAGGAGTTTAATTTCCATCTCCCTCTCTTCTTTGTTTTCTCTCTCTTAACTGGCTCACTCACTCAACTAACCTTCATATTGGTAGGTTGTAGGTTCCCAGAAGGGGCAACCATATTGCTCCTACTTATTTTCAGAATACTGTAAGTAACTCTGAAAGGGAAGAGCTATATTTCTACTATTAACAACTATAGCTTATTAGACCCCATCTGTGTGCTAATAATTTGCTATATGAGACAGGATGCAATCTTTGATTCTTAAGCAGGAACATTTACTAAATAGAAGGCAAAGTTAGAATAATGCAAACACAAAATTCTATCTATGAATATGCACAATATATGCATAATGCAATTCACAAATCTGAAGTTCAGTGCTTCTTATCTCCCATTCCTTTTGGAAATCATCCTGTATAAGTCAGGAGTAGACTGAGATGTTCCTCTTCTAGATCTTTTCACTTTTCTGCTAGATAAGGCTGCTTCTCTGCTGGCTGGAATTCTGATGCATTATTAATGCCCTTTGAGCCAAAACAGAAACCCTAAGCCTAGGATCCAAAGAGTTTTTCTGTACTCTTCTGGAACACTTAGATGTCCAGTCTTGACCAATCTTATTTCTCCAAAACAGGGACTCTTTGGTAAAAATTATCCACAACTACCTTCTCATAAAAAACAAAAATTCACATCTCCGAGATGAAAATCCACAATTGGGTAATAGTCCTCAAGTGTTCTAAGTTTTAGGATTTTGTAATTGTCAGCTACAAAGTCCACATTATAATATGTACAAATTAGATTGAGGAAACAAGATTTTTGGTTTTATTTGAGACAATATCTTTTTCTTTGGATTACTTTCTCGGAAATTTCTTTTTTTTTTTTTTTTTTTTTTTTTTTTTGGCTAGGCAATTGAAATTTAGTGACTTGCTCGGGGTCACACAGCTACTACGTGTTAAATGTCTGAGGGCAAATTTGAACTCAGATCCTTCTGACTCCAAGGCCAGTGCTCTATCCACTGCACCATCTGGCTGCCCCTCAGAAATTTCTCATGACTGTACTTTTCTGCCTCTTCTCATTCACAAAATCTCTTAATCAAAAAAGAAGAAATATTATATATGGAAAAAACTAGAGGAAAACACAATAAAGGTGGAAACCGGATAAGGCACCTATCACCCTCATTATTCTATTGGCTAGTAGAATTGCCTCCACGATTTTTCAATGACCCCACAAAAGATAAGATTCTATCCTAACAGTTTCCATTAATTATGGATAGTATTTTCTCTTCTTGTTTAGTAATCCATGGAACATTAACTCCTGAGAATATTAGCAATATAGTAATTATTCTAAAACAATTTCTATCTGAATTTGATGAAAAATTCTAAACTCAGCTCTGATACTTATTATGTGGATGACCTTTAGCAATACTTCTTTTCTCTGAACTTTGGTTTCATAATTTATAAAATGAGGGGGTGGGACCAGAACAGTTCCTTCTAGTTTTTATATTCTTTGAAAGGGGGAATGGAATTTAATGGCACTAATGGAAAGACTTTCACAAATACTTTTAATTATCTAATAGACTTTTTCCCTCCCTCCCCCCCGCCAAGTGTTCGTTTTCTTTCAACATTTCAACTCCAATTACAGAATCCAAAATCTGGGTTTTCTGTTCTATGAAATTCCACCTCCCCCCCCCTCTTTATCTCAGTTAAACAGCTCCAAAATTAATATGTACCTAGTTTCCTCTAGAATGTGTTTAGGACAGAAATATTTTCTTTCCTTCATTTATTTATTTATTTTTTATTTCTGGTACCTCATGGAGTGAATGGAGATCACAAGCTTAAAGTTTACCATATTTAGGTACCCTCACACCTATCATGATGCACTCCAGCCATTTCCCCTGCATGCTTGCCTCCCCTCTTCACCCCCCTCCTACACCCCAGCATTCCATTGTCAGTCCTTTTGCCCTAGCACATGATTGATTAAAGTTCACCATGTTCCCAGACCCAACACAATGTACTCTAGTCATTTTTCTTTTATGCCAACACGTGAATACCATCCCTTTTTTGCCTTCTTCTGGGAATAACAATCACGTCAATTTTACCATTCCTGATAGGGCCATATAACTCAACTCATCACTCTTGTGACTTCCTTGACCAAAACACCCCACCCTGGTTACAGTACTTCTAGATATTTTGCCTTCTCCTAACAATATATAAGACCTTGAGGGTAGGTACTATCATGCTTTTTTGTATTTGTAGCCCTAGAGCTTCTTAAAGTGTCTAACATATATCAAGTATCTAATAGATGCTTTATTTTCCAGTCATTCAAATACTAAAAAGAGAAAGATCCTTTAAACTGCCTCCAAACTCCATTTTCTCTTCCTCTTCCTCCAGTTACCTTCTCACCATAGAAATATGAGATCCAACAGCATTTCCACTAAGCTTATATCCCAAAGAGATCTTAAAGGAGGGAAAGGGACCCACATGTGCAACAATATTTGTGGCAGCCATCTTTGGTAGTGTCAAGGAACTGGAAACTGAGTGGGTGCTCATCAGTTGGAAAATGGCTGAATAAATTATGATATATGAAAGCTATGAAATACTATTATTCTGCAAAAAACAATCAGCAGAATGATTTCAGAGGCTTGGAGAGAACTAATGCTAAGTGAAATGAGCAAAACCAGGAGATCATTATGCACGACAACAAGAAGACAATATGATGATCAATTCTGATGGACGTGGGTCTCTTCAACAGTGAGATGATTCAAACCAGTTCCACTTGTTCAGTGATGAAGAGAGCCATGTATACCCAGAGAGAGGACAATGAGAACAGAGTGTGGAACGCAACATAGCATTCTCACTCTCTCTGTTGTTATTGGCTTGCAAATTTTCTTTCTCAGTTTTTCTTTTTCTTCCTTCTTGATCTGATTTTTCTTCTGCAGCAAGATAACTATATAAATATGTATACATATATTGGATTTAACATGTATTTCAACATATTTAACATATATTGGACTACCTGCCATCTAGGGGAGGGGGTGAGGGGAAGGAGAGGAAATTTTGTAACAAAAGGTTTTGCAAGGGTCAATGCTGAAAAAATTACCTATGTACATGCTTTGTAAATAAAAAGCTTAATAAAAAAGAAAGAGAGAGAGAGATCTGAGCCCCTTTCTGCTGATTGGTGGCTCCCTGTCACTAATTAAAAGGGATCTCATATATCATCTTACTCACAATAGTGCTTATTCCTTAGCCTTTGCTTCCATCTTGCCAGTTTCTTACCTGAATTTACAATTCATATTTATGGGTTATTTCCCAATATAATGTAAGGTCTTTGAGTATCATCTTGAATGTATTTTCATTCCCAGTATACAGAATCTAGCACTGAATAAGTGCTCATTAAATAATTTATCTATCTCTGAATGAACAATTCAACCCTCACTTCTCCAGGTATTTGAGGGGAAAAAAAGTGTTAATACTTGTAGAAATTTCTTCCTTGATGAGGGGAAGGGGAAAGAAAAACAGAGAAATTTAGGATTGGCTCACAGTTAAATCTAGATCCAAGGTGTCACATTATTATTTCTGTCCTTTCCACCCCAAATGTGGTCTATTCCTTTAAAACAAACTATAATCTGAATGCAATAAAAATCACTTTGTTATTTGGAGACAAAACCCTTTATAAAACTACATATTGTGAATAAATAAGATTTAATGAGAATGGGAAACTGTGGAGTTGCTAGTCAACAATATGACAGGAGAAAAGAAGGAAGTAGAGAATAGATAATAAATTCATCTGGTACTAGCAGGAGCATAATTATAAAACAGGCAAAAATTCTATCCAAGATGTATCCTTAAAATTGGCCAGAAAACAAGGCAGAGTTGCAACTCCTTGTAATTATATTCAGTTAGACTATCAACACTCTTCATCAGCAATTGGACATATGAGCCTTCTCCACTCCTCAGAGCTCAAATGTTCTTCCCCAATACTATGTGTCTTCCACCTTCTATGATCCTTCAGTCCCTCGTTCCAGCCAGGAAATTTCAGTCCCTTTGCCCCAAAAATACCCTTTATATATATCATTCAAAAGAAATAATCAAATGAATCTACAAAAGCAGGATCAAATGAATGAATAAACAACAGGGACTTAGAAATTCTTCCTTCTGATTCAATTTGTTTTCTTTGGCAGAAAGGAGGGAATCCCATCCATCAAATTATCTAGCCTTGATACTTCCTAGTCTAGGGAGAGGAAAGGTAGACTTTGGGAGAGGGGCAGCATAATAGTTGGATCCTGCTGGCTTGATTTTGGTATGGTAAATTAGATCCTCAAAAAATGGGGTGGAAATAACTTTGAATAGAAAACACCAATTTTTCCCGTGATAATATTCTAGGACAGTAATGCTCAACTCTGGAAGAAACTAGAGCAGTAATCCATATATGAGCATCCCTAGGGACAACATATTGACTAAAATTTAAACTGTGACATTATATTTTATTGTATTTTTATTTATTTGGATAAATATTTCCCAATTACATTTTAATCTGGTCCTCTACTGGAGAGTAACAGGGAGCCACATGAAGACAAATGTTTTTATTCTATGTTCTTCTTTGGACTATCTGAAGTATTTTTTCCAAATATATCAATATCAATATCAACACTGCTATATATTCCTGGATAATATCTAAGAAGAAACTGTGATTTTTTTTTTAAATTTTAAGAACTGGCAAAAATAGAAATGATCTTACTGATTTGAGAGCTGACAAACATTTCAGATAAATAGAATGATGAAAGTAAATTAAGAGGAAGAAAGAGACAGAAACAAGGAGAGGGAGGGAAGGGGAGAGAGACAGAGACAAAAGAGAGAGAGAAAAGAGAGAGCAAAAGAAAGAAAAGAGAGAGGAGAAAAGAGAGAGAGAGGAAAGTGAGAGAGAGAGGTGAGAGACAGAGACAAAAGAAAGAGACGGAGAGCAAGAGAAAAGAGAGAAGGGAGAGACAGAGACAGCAACAGGGAGAAAGAAAGAGAGAGAGAAGAGAGACAGAGAGAGACAGACAGACAGACAGACAGAGACTATAAAGCTGCAGATCATATAGATGTGGTTGTCTTTATTTTTCTTCTGTTCCTTTTAAGTGCAAGCACACTTTTTCAGAATAAGTCACTGGAGCAGTATTTCTCTGTGATGACTTACAAAAGACATCCATAAACAGAGTTGATGTCTGAAAGCCAGTTGAACCCAATTAACCTGAATGGGAACAAAACCAGCCACGGTGGAAGCACATGGTGTTGTGGATCCAATATTGAGCAATGAAGCCACCAGGATAAAGCCAACCTGTAGTACTGACTTCAGAAGAGCACTGTCAGATGTTTAATTTGAAAAGGCAGCTCTGAGCAGGAAGTGAGGCAGATGGCCCAAACCATTTGTTATCTCCTGTTACCATCTGTCTCTGCTATCCAACTCCTGAGGCTGAACTGCTCATTTTAGGGCTTCTAATGAGCATCGTCCTCCTCCCCACAAGCAGGCCCATCTCAGGGACAGCCAAGGCCTCAGACAGCACTGACAGATAAAGAGGATGCTTTGTATCAGGGATGCAGGTATACCTGAGGATTGACACACAGGCCTCGTCAGCCATCGTGAACTATCCAGAAGAATGGGGTCATCAGCTTAGCCTAAAGAGACAGGTCTCCCTTTAAGGAGTGGCAACTGAAATAGAGATTAAATCTTGTCAGAGAGTAGCAGAAGTAGCAAAACCTGCTTTGAACTCAAAGCTCTGGAATATTATCTTAGAATGCAGAAGCAAGAGGCATCCTGGATTAAGCACTTATTATACATAACGCAATGTGTGAGGTTCTTTGTATCCAAATATTTTAAAATTGCACAGTCTCTACCCTCAGGGAGTTGATAATCCATTTGGGGTGGAGAGGAGACATGAAATATACAGAAATGGGAATGATACAAGCAAAGATAGAAGCAAAGGAAGGATTCGGAACAAGATGTTTAAGGAAATTTGAGGTCAGAAAGGTCTTTTTCAATGGTGCTTCATGTAGGAAGGGACACCTGTGCTGAGTCTTAAAGAAAGAGAATGATTCTGGAGGGCAGAGCAAAATCCCTGCATGAAAGCTGTTCTGTGCTGATGTATAATAGTGGGGAATGAATTTGTGTGGCTGGGACAAAGAAATGCATAATGGTGGAAAACTGCTGGAAGGTATGCCAGAGTCCAATTGTTAAGGGCTTTAACTATCAATTTAAGAGAGCTTTCTTTTCATTTCTTTAGTTTTATCAGCAAAACATAAAGAAAATGCTCGACAATGAGAAAGGAACCCAAAGAGGAAATGATCTATGACTGCCTACATCTCTATTTCTGTGGATGGTCCCACCATCCTTCTAGGGACCAAAGATAACAACATTGGAATCATCCTTGATTCTCTTTTCTCTTACCCCCCACAGCCAATCAATGTCCAAATCTGGCCAATTCTGGCTTTACAACAACTTCCCCATCCATTCTCATGTCTCCACTAACATCTTAATTACCCCAGTTCAGATCCTCATCAGCTCTCATCTAGATTATTGCAATAGCCTTCTAATTAGATTCCCTGTCTCTGGGCTCTGTTTTTGCTCCAATCTACCTTCCATACAATTGTCAAATGCACGTGTCTAATATTCTTCACCATATCTTTCCTGTGTGCCAGGAATTCCAATTTGACTTGCAATGCTATAAATCCATCATTTTTATTTGAGAATAGAAGGAGAACTAGTAGATAATGAAAAATCCTGGTCTCATGTGTAAGTCCAATGATCTCCCCATTTCCCTATTTCTGTAAGCTCCTTGGGGACAGGGATGATTTCATTTTGTTTGGTCTTTAAACCCATCCACATTGTTCAGCACAATCCCTTGCACTCAGTAGTCATTTAACAAATGTTTATTCAACGTAATTTAAAGATCTCTAAACAGGGAGTGAGAAGATGTCGTTTTAGCCCATATTTCTTATGCTTATTTTTATTATAACCTTGGTCAAATTATTTTGCTACACAGCCTCAACTTTGCCATTTATAAATCGGGGAAAATTATATTTGCACTCTCTCTATCTTAGTGTTGGGATGATAGTGCTTTGAAAATTGTAAAATCTGAGAAGCACTATATAAATGTAACCTATTATTATTAATTAACCAATAAATGATTAATTAATTAAGCATCTATCATGTACCAGATCCTGTGCTAATTGTTGAGAATACAAAAATAAGCAATAGTTCCTGCTCTCAAGGAACTTACTGTTTTATCATCATCATCATCAATTTGAATTCTTCATATATGTAATTCACATAATGCCAGAATCTCAAGACATCTTCTACATGTAAGATCTTCTCATGTGACAGTCCCAAATAGAAATTAAATATGACTCACTATATAAAATGACCTTTTATTGATCCAGAACTGTCCCTAAGTATGTCTAATCATGTCTTGTGTAGCAGGCCATCATCTTCCATTTTCTTTTCCTCTCTCTGCTGTTGTCAACAAGAATCTAATCCTCCCCTTAGATAGAGAAAGTGATCAAGGCAATGTTACTATTACTTTTCAAAAGGAAATGATAACCTTTCCCCCCATAGCTATTTAGACCATTTATGTGACTTTCTAAACCAAAACATTCTATCCTAGCTACCGCTGCTTTACATATGTCGCCCACTCCCTCCCCAACTTCACTAACCCTTTTGCGAGCCGAGAATTCTCACTTTCTTATTTGTACCCATTGCAACTTACACAGGACATGGTACATAGTAAGCTCTTCATCAAAGATTGACCATTCATTTATTCATTTATTTATTCATCATTCATTTATTTCACTCTTCTGCTCAGAGACTCTCATTGGCTTTCTTACCCTCCTCAACCAGAATAAAGGAGAGATTTCTCCAGGGTGTCACTCAAGACTGTCTACAGTATGATTCCAATGTACCATCCTGCCTTATTTTATTCATCTCCCTCTTGAACACTTTATTTTCCAATGACCATTCCCCATTTCATCTTGTCCTCCCTAATTTGTACATTGCTGTGTTTCCAATACAACATCAGCTCTTTGGAGTCAGGGACTATTTTATGTTATCGTCATATGCACTCTCCTCAGCCTAAAACAGAGTGCCTGGAGAAATTTAATAAAAATTATTAAATGGAATCCAAAATCATAACTTATTTTGTCAGGAAGCTCATTCCTGGTTATGACTGATTTTTTTCTGTGTCAATTTAAATTAACTCGTGTTATCTTCTCCATGAAGAGGAATTCTAGGTAAGCACAAGTGGCTAACTTATGCTATAGGTCAATCACCCTTTTGGGTCATACTTCTAGTGCTCCTGTCTCAATTCTGTTAGCCACTCCTTCATAGAGCCACTGAATGAGAAATTCTGAAGTCCCAATTTAAATCTCCATCATTAGTTTGTGCTACATGAATAAATTAATGTTTTTATTGAATTATGGTTAGTAAAGATAGTGTTCACTATTTCTGTCTTTGTATATTTATTTGTAAAATCTCCAAATTTTACTGGTCAATTTTTATAAAATTTTAAAGAAGTGTTGAGAAATATCCTTATTCTTTAGCAATTCCATTCAGAAGGCATGATGTTTTTAGCTCTAGTATTCAATTTTGTTGAATTTTATATTTTCCTTTCTATCGAATTTGT
The DNA here is from genome assembly GCF_016432865.1 of Antechinus flavipes. NCBI lineage: Eukaryota > Metazoa > Chordata > Mammalia > Dasyuromorphia > Dasyuridae > Antechinus > Antechinus flavipes. The sequence continues at coordinate 11,419,324 of NC_067402.1, forward strand.
ACAATTCTAAGAGATTACTCTGATAGTATTTTACTACCTATATCTTCTTGAAATTTAGTTAACTTTTGCTTACAAATTTAGATGTTATAACATTTGAAAAACATGCAATATTGTTTTTGTTTGTTGTTATGGATCCCTTCAGTATACTGTAATTTCCTTATTTATCCCTGATTGTGTTGTGAATTTTTTGTTTTTGCAAAGTATTATTCCTCAAAATAAAGATAAATGAATAATAATAAGGGAAATCAATGAAAAAGCACAAATGATTACTTGCACCCCAGAACTGCATAAAAATGTTACTCGAAGTCAAGGACCAATAATATGAAAATGAGCCATCAAAAAACAAACCCTCAGCAGGAGTTGGGAGTAACATGAGTTTGGGATGGAGTTGCTATAGGGACAGGATCCAAGGGAGGTAGAGGAGAGGAGTTGATATAAAGGTGGCAGCTAAGTCAACTGACAGCTCTGACAGCAGTGACAGGAATCAAGAATATAACAAAGCAAGGTTTTAGAGTGGTGCTCTCCATAGCAAGTAAGTGTTCTCACTTGAGGAAAAAAAAGCCTCCCTGGGGAAAATATGTCACAAAGTCCTTCTCAAGTCAGCAGTCTTTTAGTTGCTTTTAGCAGAGATGGAACCTCACCATGACTCAATCATCTCACTGGATCTTGAAGGCTTCTCTAGTTTCAAGAAAAGCCTACCCAAGTGCAAAAAAAAAAAAAAAGCCCTCAAAGAAAGAAAACCTTAAATTCTAATCAACTAACACCTTTTCAGAGGCACTAGCCCCTTCCCAAGCTGCCCAAAGAGACTAATGTACCCCTCTACAGGAATAAAATATTGGCTGGGACCTTTAGAAAAAGGACAGGGCTAGGTGTCTTTCCAGGAGAGCCAGTAGGCATCATACCTTGACTTTGGGCTGGTCCAACCTCATTGTTAATTTTCCATATTCCAGCTGCTAACAATGCCTCCTGAGGAAGCAGATGCAGAGTCTGAGAGCTTGCTTTGGAATCCCACTTCTAAGCCTTCTAAACTGGAAGACAGACTTCTCTGGGATTCGGATTATTTCTTATTAAAAAAAAAAAAAAGGTTAATCTACTTGAAGAAATTTAAACATTCTAATCAGTGCAACAGCAAATGACTTCAGAGACCTCCTCATGTAATAAGCAAGCCCTCCTGACAGAGAGATGGTAGTCCTGAGCAGACTGCAGATGGAGACATCATTTTTCATTGGGCAAGATTAAGATGGGTATTTATTTTGCTTAATTATACATATGTGTTCCAAGGGCTTTGCTATTCTTTCTTTTCAGTGTGGGGAAGGGTAAAGGGGGAAATGAGTTGATCAACAGAGAAGGTCAAATTTGGTTAATTAAAAAATTAATAAATAATAATAATATTTTACCTTCTTCAAAAGGACCATGCTTTGAAAACAAAAAAGCTGATATAAAAGGAAGGTTTTTTTTTATCATCAGGTCATATTCCCTGTCTTCTTGATGGAATAGAAAGAATCCCCTATCTTAAAGAAGTCCATTAGTGGGATCATTTTGTAACATGCGAGTCTAAATCTCATTCCCATCTTTTAAACTGAAGAATTCTATGATTTTACTCCTAAAATGTATACAACTTTTTTCTTCTGCAGAAATGTATTTCTCTGCCAGCAGATTTAGAACCCATAAAGGATCTAAAGTCAAGATGATTGCCATCAAATGGTGGTACCAACTCTACTCATACCAATTGGCTCAGGTTATAGAATTTTAGAAATCTCCCATTCCTCACTGAATTGCTCAAGGAAGGAACTGCCCAGTCTGATTCATATGAGTCTAAGGGACTCGTTGCTAATTGATCCAATTCTATAAAACAAGGATTAATTAAACACCTATGAAATACCAAGCTTATGCTAAGTGAAGGAGATTCAAAGACAATATGGAAAATTGTCTTGGTGAACAAAAAGCTAATATTCTCTTGGGGGAGAAGTGGAGATTATATGGAGCATATCAATAGAAAAGTACATACATGATAATATGGAGACTCAGAAGGCCCAAACAACTAGGGGATTTAGGAAAAGCCTTCCACAGAGAGACACCTTGGGTGAGCTTTGAAAGAAACCAGACATTTTTCTAATAGAATGTGAACTCATTGGGTTTCTGTCTTGGAATGGCTAGGGTCTAGTCTAGTATCTAACAAATACAAAGGCACTTCATAGTGCCTATTGATTTATCTGATGGCTCAATAGCTGGGATTGGATTGGAAACTGGAAACATCAGGAAGAGGTTATAAAGGCCTGAATTGGAAGATGACCATGAGAAAGGGATATATTTGAGAAATATTGGGGAAGAAGAAATAATAGAAATTGACAACTGATTGGGTAAGAGCAGGAGTGAAAGGGAAGAGCTGAGGGTCAAACCAAAATTGGGTTATTCTTTAAAAAAAAAATGGTAGGGTTATTCAAAATAGAAATTAGAAACCTTGGAGGAGAAAAAAGTGTTGGAGAAAATGTAAGTTTTGCTGTAGATATGTTCTGTTTGCTATATCTCTGAAATAACTAGTTGAAAATGTCCAACAGGCAACTGCTGATGTGGAAAAGGAGCTGAGAACAGAGTTAGTGCTAGATATACAGAAACAGTAGTCATCTGCATAAAAATGATCATTGGATCATGGGAGCTGATGAGATGAGAGAGACACAGAGATGGAGACAGACACAAAGACAGAGTAATTAACAGTTTCAAAGAATCAGAGAAATCAATAAGTATTTAGAAAGGTCTAATTTGGTAATTAAAAGATCATTAGTAGCTATAAAGAGAGCTGTTTCACTCAAATGATGAAGTTGGAAAATGGATTGAAAAGGATTGAGAAGTTAATGGGAAGAGAAGACAGGTAGGAAATGATTACAGACATGTTTCCCCTAAAAGTTTGACTGTGAAAGGGAAAAGAAATATGGAAAAATCATTTGAGAAGATAATATGAGTGAAATAAGTTTTTTTGATTGTTCATTTTGCTTGTTTTGTTTTCTGTTCAGATTAGGGGAAACCTTGATGTATTTGTAGGCAGCAGAGAAGAAATCAGTAAATAGGAAAAAGTGAAGACTATGAGGTGGTAATAGTTTCCTGGAACCATCATGTATCTGAAATATAGCCAAAAGCCAAGTCTCTTTCCTACTGCCTTCTGACTCAGCAAGTAAGAGTACAATAAAAAATTGGTAAGTTGATGATCAAAAGCTCCAACTCAAATGCAGAAGATTTTCTCTAAAGAAACAATTATGGATTTGAACAGCTCTGTCACATATGCAAAATGCCATGACATCAAGAAGCTCTCAGATCAAATCCCATTACAGGTGCTTCTTGGCTACATGAAGATGGACAAGTCTCTTAATCTCATTAAGCCTCCACTTTCTCATCGATTAAATAGAAATGATGATACTCAGATCTGTATTTCACAATTTTTGTTGTGGAGTTCAGAGGAGCAATATGTGGAAAGTACTTCATAAACTTTCAGATATTATATGGACGCTCATTATTATGTTGTTTCTAAACCATATAATAGTTTATGTGCACTATAAATTATAGTTTATAGTGCATATAGTTTATAGTGCACTTTAGAGGGAAAGAAGGGGACTGTCCCAGACAGGTCATAGTCCCCTCAGCAATCTCAGTCATGTGTCTATAGATTCCTGAGCAGGCTAAAATATTGGTCTGACTCACAAGGAAGAAAAGGACTTTAATGAAGCAGCAGTTTTAAAGCAACTTTTAAAAATCACTCATATATGAGAGAGGGAGACAGAGAATAAATATAAAAAGATAAAGATGAAGTCCCAAATTAGATAACTTAGATTTATTTAAGGCTGATGGAAATCAAACCTAAGTTTTCCTGACTCCAAGAACAACACTATGCCATTAGTGAACGAAAAGTAGGTTAAAAGATAAAGGTCTTTTTGGGCTGAAAAACAGAATTCTATATTTAAAGCCAACACAATGCAACAGTGGATTCTGGCTAATAAAACTAATCTTCAAAAGAAGAATTCTCCAAATTCGATCTATTTAAACCAAAATCCCTCCTTGCAATAATTTTATTTTCTAGTATAGCATTATGTGATCCCTTCAAAAGTCAAAATCTCAAATATTTAGTCTTAGACATAGGCCTAACAGGCCACATTGTAATACCTTAGTGAGACATCTCAAGCTCAACATGTCCAAAATGGGACTAATTAATTTCCCACCTAAACATTCTCCTCTCTTTCCCTCATTATTGCTTTGAAGACCAACACTAGCCCCAAGTCCTTTAGACTCACAACTTAACACTCACACTAGACTCCAGTATATTTCAACCCTTATGTCCAAATGGTTGACATGCCTTTCTAAAACTTGAGTCTGGTTGACTTGCATCAATGGAAGCAATCAATCATACAAGTTGAAAATTATGATCTATTTCTATGACATTTGAAGGACAAGCCCCCAATGACTCAGGACAACCCATAGAAGGAGTGTTTGCTAAAGTGAAAATTTAAGGACAATTGGCACAGGATATCCCCCCAAGTGTCGCAGACACTTATTCTAGATGGCTATGAGCCATGTATCGACATCATCTCAGAAAAATTACAATTATTACTATAATTACAATAATTCCTGTAATGTTTCAAATCTTAGGGTTCATGACCACCCCCTTCCCCAGGGCACATAACCAAATTTCTGTGAAAGGAAGGCTTTTCTGTAATTCTCAATTCACTCCACTTATTATACACAGATATGGTACAGAACACAAGTATCGGAAGGATTAGTTATTTTAAGCTTCATTGAAGCCAGAAAAGACAGCTCTAAGAAATCCAAATCATTAGTGTATTCATTATACCTATCATATCAAAGTAATGAGAATCATAATTTCCTTTTACAAAGTCTTCTCAGTTTTTTTTCTAAAATATTCCATTTTTCATTAGTTCTTATGGCACAACAGTATTCCATCCCAAACATATAGCACAACTTGTTCCGACATTAACCAACTGATGGGCATTTCCTCAATTTCCAACTCTTTACTGCTATAAACAGAACTCATTTAAATATTTTTGAACATATAGCTCTTTTTCCATTTCCTTGTTCACTTTGGGATGTTTCTGGGTCAAAATATATGCACTGTTTTATAGCCCTTTAGGCTTTACAGAATGGCTGGACCAAGTCACAACTCTAGGAACAATGCATTAGTGTCCCAATTTTCCACGTATCCTCCAGCATTTGTTATTTTCCTTTTCTGTTATGTTAGCCAAGTTGATAGGTGTAAGGTGAAGCTTGGAGTTATTTTAATTTTCATTTTTCAGATTATTATTTAGAGTATTTTTAAAATATGATTCTTGAAACTTTGGTTTCTTTTTCTGAAAAAACCCAATTCATATCTTTTAAGGAATCCGTTCAATCTAGCTAAGAGGATATCCCTGTATTCGACTGAGATTTTCATTCATTACGTCATTTGGATCTATGTCAAAAATAAGTTAGTATTTTCCCAACAAAAGATGACATATTGTTTCCTTTGATTTCTAATAGAAGTATAGGAAGAATGGGCTTCCTCTTCTACTCCACTTTCACTCTCCCTTTATTTCTCCATTGCTTGTAAATCCCTTGAACTACAAGTCTTTGTAGCATTTGAGGAAGTGGCAATAAACAGCCCATTTCATGGAAGGCTTTGGTTTTCTCAGGAATCATGTGGTTGTGCTGACTTGTGACCACAAAACCAAGGACTGGTCAGCGCTGGTACATATGGCAGACATCAGCCTTGCAGGTCAAAAGGGCAGAAACAAGATATTTACATTGGCTTCCTGCTCCCCAGGTATGAGCTCCACATGATCTGTATAACCCAGACACATGACACAACAGAGCTATTTCCTTCCTTTAAATTCAATTTTATTTGCATACAGAAGTGACTCCCCAGCAGAGTAGAGCAAAGTATACTGAATGGGACCAAACCTGGGAAGAAAGCGCATTCTCCAAACCAATTTTATACCAGCAGCAACCCAGCAAAGAAAAAGGAGGTAAATCTCATCTCAATTCAAGATTTTTCAAGAATATGATGAATCAAAATGTCTGAACATTGGGGCAAGACTTTAGCATCAGTCCTCACAGCTGTTGATTTGATGCTTAGCTCCATTTTTTATCTCTTTAACATGGGAGCTCTTTGCAATGATGCAACTGCAATCCATCCAATATCTTCCCATCTTCTGCAACTTTGGATTATATGGTGAATTGAAATTCTTTTCACATTATGTACATATCATTTGGTACCCTTCCCACTTGCCATATGACTTATCAGTCACTATTCACTACTTTAGTCATTACTCACTACTTTGCTTTTAAAATTCCTGATTGGTAACATATTATAACTTATTCCCACCCATAATGCATGCTCCCATCACCCTTTGCATTGTTATTATTCAATCATTTCTGCTATGTCCAACTCTTCGTGACACCATTTGATATTTTCTTGGCAAAGATATTAAAACAGTTGGCCATTTCCTTCTCCAGCTCATTTTGCAGATAAGGAAACCGAGGCAAATAGGATAAAGTGATTTTCCCAGGGTCACACAACTAATAAGTGTCTGAGGCCTTCAAACTCAGGAAGCTGACTCTTCCTGACTCCAGGCTCATTACATCATTCTAAAACATCATTTAATACGTTTACTTCTTAGTAATAAACTTGACCTGACCCTGTGAATGTTGAGTTTCCTTCTGGCATTGCATTTGAATCCATAGTTAAACCAGGAGCAGTCTTCTCCTATTTTTCAGCAAGGATACAGTGAGTGGGTAAAATATTTGTTCTTACAATGAAATGAACCCCTTGCCCTGTCCAACTTCCTTCTTGCTTATGACCTGCCCACAAGGACAAATATCTGTAAGGGAAAATCTGACTCATCCTCACCACCACCTATTCACTTCTCAGATTCTAGTATCCTGGCTTTCACTCCCACCATTTTACTGAAATTCTTCTTTCAAAGATCATTCATCACATCCTAACTGCCAAATCCCATGGCCTTGGTTCAAATCCCATCTTCCTTGATTCCTCCTCCTCCTTTCTTGATATTCCTCTCCTTGAACTTCTATGTCCCTACATTATTCTTGTCTCCTTCGATAACGCCATTGACTCCCTTTCTGTCTCCTTTACCCATTCTTCCTCTTCCTGTTCATTAAGAATATTACCCCAAACATATGTGTGAGTCCTTGAGCATACATACTTTCTCCCTTTCTCTGTTTCTCTTTCTCTATCCCTCCCTCCCCCATTTCTTCCTCTCTTTCCTTTTCACAAGTACACACACACACTTTATCCTCCCTACCCCCCCTCTCCCTGATCCCTCTCAATTGTTTCCTTCCCATCTGCCTACAAATAAACTCAGATTTCTCCAAATTTATAGTCAATAATAATCACAAATGACAATGGTATCTTCCTTTGACTCTTCTCTCACATCCCTGTCTTCCACTTTACTGCTTTCTGGAAAGGTGGTATGAACCCCATACATCTACTTTCTCAATACTTATTCTCTTCTCAAGCCCTTGGAATAGCGCTAGTTGGCAGCTAGGTGGCACAGTGGCCACAGTGCTAGCTTTGGAATCAAGAAGATCTGAGTTCAAATCCAACCTAAGCCATCTTCTGAGTAATCCTGAGCAAGTCCCTTAGACTCCCTATGCCTCAATTTCCTTATCTGAAAAACAAGGATTTTTGTGAGGATCAAATGAGATAATATTCACAAATCTAAAAGTCTTATTTAAATGCTTATTGTTGTTGTTGTTGCTTTCACCAACCACATCAATGATAGTAGGATCCTATTGAAAAACTGAAGTAATATTCTCCTCCATGAGTGAGGTGTTCCACACATGTAAATTTTCTGGCTTTAACATATTTCCTCATTTAACCCTCACGCCAGCCCTGGAAAGTAGGTATTATTCATAAACCCATTTTCTAGATGTGAACTCTAAGGCTGAGAAAAGGACTAGGGCCTGCCCAGGATCTCACAGCTAGTTAATATCTGATTGTATTTGAATTCAGGTCCTCCTGATTCTGATTGCACTATATAACCACCCCTTTAAGATCAAAGTTATTTTATGCAATTGCAATGAAACTCTTTTTGGAACTTCTTTTTAACTTTTTTTTCCATGCTTTCTTAAACAGATAATCCTAACTGCAATGTAAACAGCTTTTAATGCCCCATCATTATGATTAAGCAGACTAGTTTTTAGGCAGCAGTTATTATTAGAATTCTGCCTACAATAGTCACATGGGACAAGAGTCCAAAGTCCACACTAGCAAGATGCCAGATCCATTTAAGTCTGTATGTTGGCTAAATATGGTTTTGGTATGTGTCTTAAATTCTGGTTGCAAACAAGCCACAGTAACTCGCTTGCTGTGGCCAGTCAGGTTATATCATTCACTCAGAGGGCCAGCATATCCTAAGGGGTTTGTGGGGTATCTCAGAGGGCATATACTATGTTTTCCCATTTTATGTGGTTAATAACCAGCTCTACCCAGTTCTACTTAACCATATAACATTGATTAGCTTTTACAAAGGGATTTTGACTTTAAAAATATAGCAAGAACAAATACCTCAATTCATGGTCCCCTGTGTACCCACAACATGTTTTTTTGGCAGGGGAGTGGAGAGGTGAGTATCACAATGTAGCTTTATTGCTTCATAGCACTGTTCCTGCCATGTTTGTGTCCAAATGTGGGTTGGATGAGTCCTTCTGCTGGGCTTGGCTGTCCCCGACACATCCAAAGATCCTTTCTTTGGAATATCAAGGTTTTGCTGTTGACAATGTTTGGCCTAAAATCTGACTCCCAGATTCCTGTGATTTGTAGTTCAGATCCAGATTAGAGATTCCATTTCCTGTACCTAAAAGGAAAATGACAAAGCCAGAAAGGCCCCATTTGGAATGGGGATTATTTGGTCCCTAAGGAGAATGAGCCTGCTTCCCTTTCCCTTAGAGCATGTCTCTCCATTGGACAACTGTCACACAATCAAAGGACAGCTAAGGACAATGAGGCAAAATGTGACCAAAATTCAGTAACCAAAACTGGCAAGGTTTTGTCTCCAAACCCAGAGAATATGTCCTTCTCCAAAGGGTCAGCTGAACACAATTTGTTGTTATTGTTTCATCATTTTCAGTTGCGTACAATTCTTCATAGTGCCATTTGGAATTTTCTTGGCAAAAACACTGGAAACATTTGTCATTCCTTCTCAGACTCATTTTACAAATGAAAAAATTGAGGCAAATAGAATTAAATGACTTGCTCAGGATAAATGACTGAGGCTGAATTTGAACTCAGTTCTTCCTGACTCCTAAACTGTTGCTGTATCCATTGCATCATTTAGCTTCCCATAACTGATCAGCACAGTGACCAAATTTCCATGCATGCTTATTTTTTTTCCTCCATTCTCCCAGATAAAGCTCCCTAATGTCCTCCATGTAAACATTACATATAAATAGTTGATAGATTCTGCACATGTGCCAGATACTCATTCCCTGCACATCTGTGATGTTTGGCAAAGTTCGTTAGAGATTTGATGAACTCAGATTTGGAGTTCCCAACTATATCTTGGAGCTCCATTAGCATCATTGTATTCAATGGCCACAGAGTGTCTCCCTTGCTCTGGTCAACCAGATTACAAGGGCCCATTGTTTACCAAAGCAGTAGAACGTACCTATGCATAAGCCCAACTCTACCACCAATATTAGGAAGGTGACTCTAGGCCCACTCCCTCTGGGTGGGACCAAAAGTTGTTCTTTAAAAGCAAGAACCACAAGATTCTTCAAAGATGCCATATCCTTAAAGCTTGTTGCTGTTGTTTAGCTAATTAATCATGTCTGGCTCTTTGCGGTACCATTTGGAGTTTTCTTAGCAAAGATACTGAAGTGATTTGCCATTTTCTTCTCCAGTTCTTTTTACAGATGAGGAAAGTGAGGCAAACTAGTAAATGTCTGAGGTCAGATTTGAATTCAGGTCCTCATGACTCCAGAGCTAGAACTCTGTTCACTGTGCCATCTAGCTACCCCATCCTTAAGGATGGATTAGCATAAATTAGGCATTTATCTGTCTCTAATAAAATATGCTTATTGTGTCCAAAAGCAATATTTGTATATCTTTAAACAAGTAAGTGATATATTAACTAGGATATTTTTGGTATTCTAGTCTATGGATTGTGTTTTAGGGATATCTCATGGTACTGCTGGATGGATTTGGGGGGTTAATTTGGTGGATTCATCAGTGAGATGACTGATTTGAATGACTTATATGGTTTGGTTGAATTGACTGAAACAATCACAGGACTTTTTATCTAGAAGAGGTTTTAGAGTGACTCAAGTGTTTTCAAATATGGTGCCCTCCTAAGAGGAGAGGAAAGTATCAGAACAGAGTCTGATGCTATTGAGGTACATGGGTAATTGGAAGGGACGAGCAATGAATTTTCGAATTTGATTTGATTCTCATAGAAAAGAATTCCATGCTATCTTACAAGTACACTTAAGAGTCTTTTTGTCCTTCAAAACTTAGGTCAAAGTGACCAGACATGGTGGTACATAACCATAGTCCCTGCTGACAGAGAGGCTGATGCTGGGGGATGATTTGAGCTTGGGAATTCTGAGCGACAGCAGAACTAAAATTTACTGAAGATCTGGACTGACTAGTGCCAATATAGTGAGCCCCAATAGGTAAGGGTTGTTCTGTGGGAGCCTAAAGAAGAGCAAATTGGCCAGGTCAGAAATGCAGAAGGACAAAGCTTCTTTTTTTTTGGGGGGGGGGAGGGGAGTGGATCCATTACTAACTACTTCACTTTCTATTTGAGGGAAATAAAAAACAAGAACAGCAATAATGAAACAGGTCAACAGCCATCTCCTTTCTGAAATCTTTCTTGAACTCCCATCTGATAGCACCTCCTCCATTCTACCCATCCATCAAAAAATAGCATCCTATATTTATTTTGCACAGCTGCTATGTGCATGTGTCTATACACACATATCTAAGTATGTGGGCTATTTATATATGTCTATATATGTATGTGTGTGTGTGTATATACCTCACCACACACACATACATGCACAGTTATGTACACACATATGCACTTGCACACACAAACACTGAATGTAAGCTCTTTGATGCTAGGAACTTTTGTTTTTACTTTGCACCTTTAATGTCTGGGACAGAGCAATCCATTCAATAAACACTGCTCAAAAGACTGTTGATACATAATCTTTTTTTTTTAATTGATAAAATCCTGTGTAAGGATTGATGTCTCCAAGATATATTAATTTATAAATCTTGAAGGAAATATTCTGCATGAAAGATGTTTTATTTTGTTCTGTTTTCATTTTAGGCTCTACCATTTTTAAGGGACAGTTAGGTGGTTCAGTGGATAAAGTGTCGAGTTTGGAATAAGGAAGATTCATCATCCTGAATTCAAATCTGGCCTCAGAATTTTATTTCCTGTGTAACCCTGGGCAAGTCTCTTTATCCTGTTTGCCTCAGTTTCCTCATCTGTAAAATGAGGTGGAATAGGAAACGGCAAACCATTTCAGTATCTTTATCCAAAAAGAAGAAAGAAAAACAAATGAAATCAGAAAGAGTTGAACATGACTGAAAAATGACTGAACAAAACTGATTTTAAAGTATTTTCAAAGAAGAGATCCATTCTTAAAGCTCTTATTAGGAGAAAACAAGATAAATGTATTTTTTCATTGCATTAGTTTAGTTTTTTTTTTTTTCATTTCCCTTGACTCAACCCCAAGAAGAGGACTCCATTATGTTCAAAGGAAATGAATAAAGTATGATGTAGGCCACTGAGTCATAAAAAGAGTTAGAATGGACAAACCCAACTCTTCCTCCTCCTATTTTCTCAGGAATAATGCATTTGCACAGATTTGTGACCACAAAACCAAGAACTGGCCAGCTGTGGTTCAGAAAGCTGACATCAGCCTTGAAGGTCAAAAGGGCAGATTTTGTTTTAAGAAACTAGATATTTACATTGGCTTCCTGCTCCCCAGGTATGAGCTCTGTGATTTGTACATCCCAGACACGTGGTACAACAGAGCTATTTCCTTCCATTAAATTCAAATTTTATGTGCATACAAAAGTGACTCCCCAGCAAATAAATTTTCCCTTAGAGATGGAGCAAAATCCATTAAATGGGACCAAACCTGGGAAGAAAGAGCATTCTCCAAACCAATTGTGTATCAGCAGGGACTCAGCGCAGAAAAGGGAGGTAAAATCTCATTTTGATTCTAGATTTTTCAAAAACATGATGAAACAAACTTATTGAAATTTCTGGAGATTGGAAGAAGCCTTTAGCATCAGTCCTAACAGCTGCTGATTTGATGGTTGCCTCCATCTCTGATCTCCTTAATGGGGATCTTTCCAAAGATGTAGATTGCAATCCATTCATACCTTCCCATCGTCTGCAACTTTGGTTTAAATGTCTGAGATCATTTGTACCCCAGAAACAATTGGCGACCTCTTTCCCAATCTACCTCAATGGTGAACTTTGGATATGACTTCTCTGAGCCCCCAAGGCTCAGGTCCCAAGAACAAATTAGTCAGGAACAGAGTCAGAACTAAGTGATCTCAAAGGTTTGGTGGAGAGACATACATTTACAAAGAATGGGAAAATTATCTTCTCAACGCAGAAGTCCCATGTGATTCAGGGTGCTGACTTTAAAATTTAAGAATCACCTAGAAAAGACGCTTCACCCGAGTTTATTGAATTGCATAATTGTGCTTTGGAATTTTTCTCATCAATCTTAATCATTCAGGGTCACCTGGGGGCTGAACGCCTCATTATTTTTCTTGTTTTAATGTACTAATGAAAAGCATGTGATTAAAATGAACCAAGGGAAACTGGTGACTGATATCACCAGCAAATCCCCCCCAAACTCCGGCAGTGTTTGGTGGGTCTGTTTTCTTGCAGATTTCCCTTCAAGGGTTCTGCTTCCAAGAATGAATGGAGAAGAGAAAAGAACCCCGAGATGAATGAAGGTTGTGTAAGCCTCTGCAAGAAAGAACTCACTGACTAAATGGCAAGTTATTTGGAGAGCATGCCCCAGCTGAAGATGACATTGTGTGATGAATGGGAGCCTTTAAGCTTCCAGGGAACATTTAAATGTCTAGGTCTGGCAAGGAGCCTTAGCCTCATAGAAATGGACTTGCTCACAATGTTGGTGGCAAACTTCTGGGCGATGGCCTGTAATTCAATTTTTCCATCCTATGTCAATCTCCGGTCAACCACCAAGTAAGAAACAAAACCATGAATTCAAGTTGCCTGATAAATCCAATTTCTACTAGACTTCCAAGAGAATGTAAGTCCTTGGTCAGCAGTGATGGATTTTCTTTTTTGGCTTTGGCTTTGCAGCACCTAACAGTATCTTTCCCATAGTAGGTACTACAGAATTACCTGTTGAATTGAATTGCACTTAGTAGTAAAATGTTATTATCAAAGAAGAGAAGCTAAATGAAAAAGCAGTCCATTGTACTAGCCCTAGAATGCTAGGGAAATGGTGGCCAGATCTGACGTCCTCCAATCTAGGGGCAGCTGACAGCTATCGAATCAAATTAAATGCAATTTACTTATGAAAATATAGAGCAGATGTACCCATATCAAATATTTAATAATGTTTGTATAAAATGCCTTTAAACTTGTAGAGACCTTTCAGTCTTAATATCACCACTAGTATAGATTTAAGTTTAGCCCCACCTTGTCACAGTAGAGATAAAGTGTCTGGAGTCAGGAAGGTTCTTCCTGAATTCAAATATGGCTTCAGACACTTACTAGCTGGGTTACTCCGGGCAAGCCATTTAATCCTGTCAGCCTTATAGAGCTTCAGCAAATCTGTTTCACTTTCTGCCGCAGCTATGCTCTTGTCATCTCTCTTCATGTATAGTGATGGGAAAAGTAAGGATGAACCTCACACCAAACTTTCCAGTGATCTTATTTTCACCTCCACTGCTTTTCTGTTTGTAATCAGAATTTTCTCTGGTAATGTTCTACAAATGAATCTGTGTTCTATGTATTGTCCTTGGCTGTTGCCTCTGTCCCTTGGCAAAGAGCTTGAGCTTACTGATACAGTTTCTGGGCCCTGTGCCTCTTCATTGTAGCAATGGCTGACATCCGTGATAGCAAGTTCATCCGTATTGATGCACCTTCTTCAAATACAAATGCCAGTTTCATAGGAGAAAACCTTAGAAAGTTGTTATGTCTATAAGGTCTGTTGACCAATGACCAGCCCCTCCTTAATTAGAAATGAATAAAATGAGGAGAGCCGGATGGATTATATTAGGCAGATATTACAGCAATTTTAACCATCTCAAGAGGCTGACATACTTGCAAAGCATTTTCTTTTTAATGTTCAGTGTCGTTTGGCTGTCTGCTCCCCACATTGGTGAGTTTCTACTCCACCATTTCAGGGGAGGCCCCCAGAGATGTTTCCTCTGCTCCCAAGCCAGCTAGCTCTCCAGATTTCTCTTTCTTCTTGCTTGCAGCCTGGTCTCCTCTTAGATCATCTTTGAGCTCTATGCAAGATAAACTTTGTGAGAGAAAAGACTATCCTTATTGCTTATATTTGAATATATATATATATATATATAATATATATTATTGTTTCTGTCATTAAGTATAATACTTGTCATATAGCAAATGATGAACAAATTTTATTTTAAAATTTTAATTGAATGCTACAATTGCTAAAGATTCAAAATTTGAGGTGATCTAAACGACAAAGAAGAAATGTGCAACATGACTTGCACAAAAAATAATATAAAAAGATTCTTTTGAGGAAGTGTTTAAGCAGAAAAATGCAATATTCTAATTGTATAGCAATAGTAAGCATTGGCAAATGGGCAAAAATAGTCATAACTAATTTTATAGTTCTTGTTATGTGTCAGGCACTGTGCTCAGCATTTTTGAATTATGATCTCATTTGTTCCTGGGGAAAAGGAGCTGTGGTTATTATCCCTATTTTATAAATGAACAACAACAACAACAAAAAAAAAAAAACTCTGAGGCAAACAGAGGTGAAATAATCTGCCCAGAGTTACACAGCTAAGAAGTGTTTGAGGATAAATTTTAATTCAAGTCTTCCTTTCTCCAGGCCCAGAATTTTAGCTACTGCCCTCCTCCCCCCAAAAATTTATTAAATACCTATTGTGTGCCAGACACTATACTAGATATTGTGGTAGGTACTACAGATAGAAATATCAAAATGAGATACCCCTGCTCTCAAGGAGTCTGCTTGCTTTTGGGAAAATAAAGTGAAAATACAGCGATCTGGCTTTAAATTCTAACTGGTTCATTGATTACTATGTAATATTGAGTAAGTCATTCAATTTCCATTTTCCTTAGCAAATAAATAGACTTAGCATGGAAAAATTTATGTGAACTGATGCTGAGTGAAGCAAGCAGAACCAGGAAAACACTACAATAGCAAGAATGCTCCATGATCAAATATGACTCCGCTTCTCTCAGTAATTCAATGCTCCAAGGCAATTTCAATAAACTTGGGGGGGGGATGCCATCCCCATCCAGAGAGAGAATTATGGAAATGGGATGTAGATTGAAGCATAGTGTTCTCATTATTTTTTTTCCTTCTGCATTTTTTTCCTCATGGTTTTTCACTTTTGTCCTGATTTTTCTCTCCCGACATGACTCATATGAAAATGTATAAAAAATGAACATACACATATAACTTAAAAAGAAAAAATATATATCTGTGACATCCCCTAGTCTGAGTACTATAATTCACTGAACTGAGGGACCCAGAGATTGATAGGATGTTGTCCTTCATTCTCCAAAAGGACCAAAATGACATCACTATGTTAGAGTCAAGGTACTGTGATCAGACCAATATGAGCTCAGAATGCTCTGCCACAGGTCGGGCACAAATAGTCCCTGTCGATGTTTGAGGTGGTTTCTCTAACTTTGTACATTTGGCATTTCTTCTGGACTACTTCAATTCTGCTTTGCTCATAGAGCACAGCCCTTGCTCGGAGGAAGGCACACCATGCTGAATGGTCCTGTGCCAGTGTCTCCCATGCTTTATAATTAATTTTAAAGTTCTTAAGAGATCCCTTGAAAGCACAATGGATAAAGCACTAGAATTGGAGATAAGAAGAACCAAGTTCAAATGTAATCTCCAACAATTATTAGCTTTGTGATTTTGGCCATATTACTCAACCTTTATTTTTGCCTCCGTTTCCTCATCTATAAAATGGAGATAATAGTTGCTAGAGTTGTGTAGACAAAGTGAGTGTAGATAAAGAGAAAAGCAAAAGAAGAAGAAAGCAGCATATTCTCAGGTTCAAAAGCTCACTGAGGACATGGCACAGTGACATGTAACATTTTCCCAAAAGAAAAGGTAAACACCTGGCCACACCTAGATGACAGCATCTGCTCCTCCACCTTGGCTAGAAGTCAAGCCAGTGGAGCTGATCCCTCTCAGCACTTTTAAAAGAAGCCATTGTGGGTCTCTTCGCCAGCTCCCAGGTTGGCAAGAGATGAGGGTGCCTCTGGGCACTGGGAATTGTTTACAAGAGAGTGTAAACAAGCAAAATCTTGTTCTATTTTTATGGAGCAAATTCAATGAAAACAAATTGAGTAGGGGCAATCTTGTGCAAGATGCAGCTTTGAATATGAGTTCCCAAACAGTTTTCTCAGTCTGTTATCCCTAAAAAATGATTTCTCTTGGAAGAATTATGCAACACATATACCAGGTACAAATGTGGGAATGGAAATGGACCTAGAACAAGAGGAAAAGCAGTCTGACAATATACAAAAATAGTTTTGATGGAAATAGGGGAAGATTAGAGGCTTGAACAAAGGATTCTATTTTTTCAATTGTCATACTCATTGGTCCTTTTATCAGCCAAGACATCTCTCTGTGTATCCTAATCTTGTGCCAAATTTTACAATTAATATTGGCTAAAAGTGGGATACAAGATCCAGGATCCAACATGACTTTGTCTAGCTCAGGCCAACTAAGTGTCAGCTACCTGAAGGCAAAAACTACCTCACTTTTTAAAATTTTCTATGAACACTGACTACTAGCATGATGGCTGGCACATGATAGCAACTTAATAAATGTTTCTTGGTTTTTGGTGGATTTTAGGACAGAATAACTATGAAAGATGTTTTATTTACTTCCTCTCTTTTCCTAGTACCCATAATTCACATTTCCCCAGGCCTGAATTCCAATAGCATCCTTGAAGATTACATAGAATTGAAAGAGATTTTGTTTAGTTTTTATTTTATAGGATTCATGGCTGAGGCCAAGTGATATGAAGAGAGAAATACATACAATAGGTTCCTCCATTTCCTTTTCTCTCACTCCCTTAACTCTCTGCAGGATGACTTCTGATTTTATTTTTCTCCTGAAGTTGCTTTTTGCAAAGTCACTCTTGATCTCTTAATTACCAGATCTAAAGACCTATTCTTGATCCATATGGCTCTTGATCTTGACAGTCTTTGAAATAGCTTTCTGTGGCTTCTTCTCCTATGTATCTGGCTGCTTCCTCTCTTTCTCTTTGATCGATCTCCATGCTCACTAATTTGTAGTCCCCCAGGGCTCTGTTCTGAGGCTTTTCTTCTTCTTCTATAAAGTTTTCAGTGATCATCTGGTCATCTAATCATCTAATCATATATAAATACCACATCCAATTGGCTAATCCTAATTTCCTTCCCAACCTGCAACAATTGCTGTGGTATTCTCTCCTGGGGAAGCTTAGACAATATTGCAGTGACCCAAGGAACTTCTAGACAAGTGGCAGTGGTAAAATACTGCTAACTATTAGGGGAGGATGTAGTCTCATCTGAATTCTGCCAAGGCTGGCACTGGAGGATCTACGCCATCATGCTGCCTCTCTTGATGATTTAAATGAAATTATTCTGGTCCATACGGGGTAGGAATCCCCTAATATCTTTGTTTATCTCTCCCTCTCATATCAGAACATAATATTTTAAATAATATATGAGCTCATCAGTGGGGAATTTTCATCAAGTGTGCAGGTGGCCAGCCATCCCTATAGGCCCATCTATCCAGAACGACTCTCCCACTCATATTCCCGCAAAGTCAGCCCAGAGATTCTGCCCTGTGTGCCCAGTGCTCTCCTGCCTTTCTGTGGCTCCTGAAGCAAGCGGCAGGCCATCGGCACCAATAATTCCTCATTCTATGCTGAGTCTAGCTCCTTTGGAGCTCGCATATTTCTTTGAGATCTCTTTTTTCTCCTTCCTCCCTTCATCACAAGCCTTCTCCTATCCTCTGGTACCTCTCAGTTCTGGTATCTCAGTACTTCAGAAGTTGTAGAGCTCCATGCCTTACACTGGAATGAGATTGTTGGTTTTCAGAAGAGCTTTTGTTTCCTATAATAGGTTGGCGTCAGTGTTGTAATGTTGCAGAGTTTCCCAAAGGTGCTCAAGCCCATTCTCCCCCTGTTTAATTTGGAATCCAACTCATTACCTCTTTACATTCCCTAACCACAGTGCAGGGCCTGTGTAATCCTTTAAACAAT
Organism: Antechinus flavipes; assembly: GCF_016432865.1. NCBI lineage: Eukaryota > Metazoa > Chordata > Mammalia > Dasyuromorphia > Dasyuridae > Antechinus > Antechinus flavipes. The sequence goes on from NC_067402.1 coordinate 11,437,832, forward strand.
CCTGTGGATTAATCGGTTTTGAATTTATGGATATGCATTTACATGTGTGTTTAGACATATAGATATGTCACTATGTATAAATGTGTAGCTGTGTGTATGGATATCCCTAGCAACTAATACAAAAAATAAACATAGCACTTTAATGTTTGCAAAGCATTTTAATAGATTTATTTCCCTTGATACTTCCACACCCAAATGAGGTAGGTGCTGTTATTATCTCCATTACAGATTAGAAAACAAGCTGAGAACTTTTGCACGATTTAAAATGATCCAGGTAGGATTTTAATCCAGACTTGCCTTGATTCCCCATCCAGCTCTCTACCTGGTCCCTCCCACTCCCTCCTCATGGAGGGGATGCTACTGTTGGCCTCCCCAAGTTACCCTGTATTTTTTTTTTTGGTAAACCTTTGTTGTCTCCCCTGATAGAATGTAAGCTCCTTGAAGCCAAGGATTCTTTCAGCTCTGGTTTTGTGTCTTCTGTGCCTGGGACAGTGTTTAGCAGAGAGTGGCGATTCATAAATATGGTGAGAGATTGATGGCTGTGTCCTAGACCTCTCCTGTTGCACATGTACACATGGTTTGGAGATTCCTCATTAATCTTATGGCCTCACTTCTAAGCCAAGTAGAGGAAATAAAATATGATTCTTACTGTACCCTACAAGTGGTCCCTTTGGAGGTAAATGGATACAAATAAGACATTTTGATGGAATTTGGATTTTGAGAGACTCTTGGCTCATCAGCTTCACATGGGCATATGCATCTCTCTCAGCCAGGAACATGTTTTATTGATGCAGTATCTTTATTCCATCTGAAGATTTGACTTGCCTCATAAATCTTAAATTAAAATCCAATATCTCTGTAGGGTTTTTTGTGAGGTTATATTTATCACCTGGATTGAGCCCAGGGAGATATGTGACAAATTTTAAAGACCATGAACTATTTCCATGAGTGAGTTTGCGTGACTCAATCGATTTCATAACAAGGTTGAACATTTAAGCAAGAAATCTAATTTTAAGTGCTGAAACTTATTCTTATGTATGGTTTTACAGACTGTTGAGTAAGTAAGTGCTTTGGGAAACACTTTACAAGTATGAATTTCATAATAAGCAAGCACATCTAAAATTTAGTGATTATTATATTTATTATTTATGAGGAGTATGAAATTGGAGTACATATAGGTACATCTGTATATTATACATATATGTAAATATATATGAAAGTATATACATATATGCATGTGTGGAAAAAGAGAGAGAGAGAGAGAGAGGAAGAGGGAAGGAAGAAAAGAGAGGGAGGAAGAGGGAGGGAAGAAGAGAGAGGAAGGAAAAAGGAGGGAGGGAGAGGGTAGGTATAAATTCAGATCTTGAACTTTCCTTACCAAGCCTGCCTGATATTTGGGAGGTACCAATAGCCTCCCTGTCTTAAGATCTCTGGCTTACTTTCCTTCTACCCATACATTTTATGCCATGGTCTGATTGTTGAATCCTTTCCTGGATCTTCAGTTCTCAGCAGGCTGTACTCTGGACTTTATTAGAAATCCTCACCAAAATCATCTGGTTAGACTTTGTTAGAAATCTGCACCTCTTCATCTGGAAGATCATTCAATATTTTAGAACCATCCTCTGCCTCTGTGGCCTCTTCTCTGAGTGGATGGCTCCTTCTAGATCCTCTAGTTTTAGATACTACCTAGGCTAGCCATTTCTTCAATTCTCACCACCTTATAGAACCAATTTCTTCATTATACATGTATATACATACATGATTTATACTCTATTGTAATTAATTGTATGCAATAGTATTATATCTAAAAATGTACATATCTTAATGACTTCAAGTATTTTGTTGTTTAAAAATATTATATTCATCACTTGATCTTTCAGTGAGTTGACATCTTTTAAATGGTGGAAAGTCTTACCTCAATGCTGATGGCTGCCGATTGACCAGGGTAATGGTGCTGAAGGTTGAGATAGTTTGGGCAATTTCTTCAAATAAGATAAAAAATGAAGTTTGTCCTATCAATTGACTCTTCCCCCATTTAAACACTTAGAGGCCATTGGAAGGTTGTTAATTGGCCTAATTTCTAAATTGTGTCTCTAGGAAGTGAAAAGTTAATGCATTAGTCAAAACATACAATATTTGTCAATTGTTTGCTATCTACTATAGATATGATTCATGGTGCCCCAAAACAATTACATTAGTCACCTCAAATATTTTGTTGTTATTGTTGTTTAGTTATTCAGTCACATCCAAATCTTTATGACCCCATGGGCTATGGCACACAACATCATTCTTGCCTCTGCTATCTCTCAAAGTCCAAGATTATGTTTGCTATTTCCAAGATATTATCTATCCATCTCATATTCTTGTCATCTTCTTTTTCCTTTTCCCTTCAATATTTCCCAATATCAGGGTCTTTCCCAATGGCTATTGTTTTCTCAGTGTGTGGTAGTTCACAAAATTTTCAGCTCTCCAAATTTCCTCTACAAAAAGGCAAAACATCACCTGAGAAGAAACACAATGCAACAGAAATGAAAAATCAAAGTAAAGCCATTGTCCTAAGACAACTTGAGAAGACCCTATATAAAGCTCCTATAAGGATGGAAGTTCCACCTAAATGAAGTGTAAACACCTTGAGATCAATTCTGTGGAATAAACAATAATCCCTAGAGGTATCCAAGTTCTGAGACAGCATCAGCCTTAAAAACTTTCATTTTATGTTTGGTTTGGGTGTCTGAAAGCTGAGTAGAAGATAGAACTTACACTATTCTGGAACACAACAGTGTTGACCAGATGTACCCAGGCTGTGGCTATGGGGAGAAGGAGCTAGCACACAGGGTGACTACAATAGTAAGGAGTGAGGAACCTGCTGGCTGGGAGCACTTGAAGGAAAGCATAGTCACTTATTTCAATTCTATGAAAGAAAGGACAGTTGGAATCTGCAGCCACCTGAGGGACCATAAGAAGCAAGATTATTTGTAGGGCAACGTGGCTGGGGGCTCTATCCATGGCTTATGAGTGGAAAGCCCAAAGGTGTATCCCAAGACCAACCTTACAAAATAATGATAAGAACAACCTGAGATTTGGAGCATTATTTTCCACTTCCCAGGACTAGAATTTGATTATACTAATGGTTGCTTTAAAAAGTTGAAATGAGTAAGCAAAAGAAAAAGAACCCAACTTCAAGTTTAGAGATAATTTGAGTTCATATTCAATGGAAGATAATGGAGCTTATTTTTAAAGCCATTCTTTTTTCAATGAGAAACATGAAATAATTCCAAGCACAAAAAAGAATTGTTGGGAAAACTTAAAAAAAAAAAACTTCAAAAGTCAAATAAGAGAGATTAAGGGGGGTGGGAGGTGGGGAGAGGGAATAAGATCAATCCAAGAAAATCAAGAAAAATGTTAAAAGAAAGCCAATTAACTAGAAATTAAGTCAAAAACTTAAGAAAATAATTCCATTAAAACTAGAATTGGGTAAAGAGAAGCTAATTATGCTTTAAGACACCAAGAAATAATAAACCAAAATGAAAAAATGAAAAAGTAGAAGAAAATGTGAAACATATCATCAGAAAAACAACTTATCTGGAGAACAGACCAAGAAGAAATAATATAATAACAGTCAGAGTACCTGAAAAATTATTATTTAAAAAAGAATCTTTATACAATATAAATAGAAATTATCAAAGAAAATTGCCTTGAAGTTGTAAGAACAAGAAGACAAAGGAGAAATAGAAAAAAAAATCCACTGACCACTACCTGAAAGAGATCACAGGAAGAAAACTTACTGAAATACCATAACCAACTTTCAAGGCTCCCAGGTTAAGGGGAAAATATTGCAGGCCACAAGAAAAACAAATATCGTCAAGCTAAAATAAAGATCACATAAAATCTGGAAGCTACTAGATTTAAGGATCATGCATCTTGGAATATGATATTTCATAGAGCAAAGACCTGGGATAAGGAACAAAGGTAATTTATCCAGCAAAGTTTAGTAAAATTCTGAATTTTTTTATAAGATGGACATTTAACAAATTTAAAGACTTTAAGATATTTGTGCCAAAAATGGCATAATTTAAGGGAAATTTTGATATGTAAAGTCCAAGAAAAATATAAGATAAACATTAAAGACCAATTATAAAGAACTTAATGAGGTCAAATTGTTTACATCTTATAGGTAAAAAGTGTTATCAGTACTTTTATGACTGTGATCATTATTTAGGTAGCTTAAAAGAAAGACTTGAGCTGACCTGTGTATGGGGAGGTGATTCTTAAAAAATAAAACTGTATGGGAAGAGAGCAAAAGGTATAATCGTTTCATACAACTGAAACATAAAATGAAAAATTAATACAGAAGAAGTTGGGGGGGAGATTAGGTAGTGCTGAAATCTTGTCTCATTGGGAATGGGTTAAACAGAGTAATATATGTAGGTATGTATGTTAAAAAATCTGAATTCAGAAATAAAAAAGAAAATAAGGGGAAAAGGCAGGAAATGAAGATAAGGGAGGAACTTGTAGGAGGATAGGTTAGTTAAGCCCAGCTTTTTAAATTGTGGTTTGAGATCTTACATGGGGACTCCTAATTGAATGGGTAAAATTTATTATTAGTAAATATTCGGTTTGTTTTTTTTTTAATTTTATATTTTATATACCTACATACTCAGAGTTACATAAAAATTTCTTGGGCAAAAAAGGAACCTGAATGGAAAAAGTTTAAGAAACCCTGGGTGAAATGATAGAAGGGCAAGGTATGGGATAAGAAATAAATTAGAGGAGTGAAGAAGGATAAGGTAAATAGGGTGAAAAGGACAATGAGGAAAAATAGGAGGGATGGAAATGCACAACAGTAATTACAGTTTAGAATGTAAATGGGATGAATTTATCTATAAAAAAATGGACAGTAGATTAAAAATTTTAATTCAATTAATACGTTTCTTTCAAGAAACCCTATAAAAATAAGAAATGCACACAAAGGTAAAATAAAAGGAAGGAATAGAATTTATGTAAAAAAATCAAAATGGTCATTATAATCTGAAACAGACAAAGCTAAAATAGATTTAATCATAAGAGAAAAATAAAGAAATTACACTGTCTACAATATTATGTGATATTGTTTTAGACCATATAAAATAACTACTCAGAATAAAATACACAAGAGTATACTTGTCAAAACAGATGTAAGGAACTATACAAACATAGACATGAAATAGTTTCAATACAAATAAAGTTGGATCTAAATATGAGTATGTAAAGTTAATATAATTTTAAATGACATTTTTACCTAACTAATCTATTTATTCATTGCCAAGCCAATTAAATAACTAAAACATTATCCTGCCGAGTTAGAAAAAATAACAAAGTTCATTTGGAAGAATAAAAGATCAGGAATTTGAAAAAACACCCAGGATAGGGTGGAGAAGGAACCAGATTTAGCAGCATCGGACCTTAAACTATGTTAAAAGGTGAAAGCATTGTTGAACAGCAAAATGGATAATTTCAATTATTTTAAGTTAAAACTTTCTGGTATAAATAAAACCAATGTAGCCAAGAATAGAGGGAATACAGAATATTGAGTGGGAAGGGAAGAACTTTCATAGACAATATCTCAGATAGGATGTGGTTGGAATATTGCTATGATAAATCAATATATAGTGATGAGCTAGTTGATTTAGAAAAACATGGAAAGATTTGGATTGATGGAGGAAGATGCTATCCAACTAAGACAAGTGGAAATATGTATAGTATGGTCTTCCATATGTGTATATGAGTATGTATGCATAGACATATGTATTTATAATATATGCTTATAAATATCTATGCATGTGTATATTTAAATACATTTGTGTATATATGTGTATATTATGTGTATATATATATGTGTATGTGTATATGTGTGTGTATATATGTATATACACACACATACATACATATATATGTGTGTATGTGTGTATAGATAGGACATATAATAGCCCTTCTTTATCGCAGGGGGTGAGAGGAAGGGCGGAAATAAAACAAAAAGTACAAAGCAAAAAATAAAAGAAAACCTACAAGGGAGCAAAGAAAAGCTGAGTAGCTTTGAAAACAATGTGCAGTATTCATAATATAGGTTTTCTTGAAATAGAAATGTATTGTTTAAATTTAATCCCCTCTTATGTTGTTTTTACCCCAAAATGTATTTGTGCTTCATTATTAGGCCTTCCAGTAAATAACCTAAATTAATTTCTTTAAGCATTGACTAGTTTGATCTCGCTGCTATCCAGGGAATTCTTTAAAGTCTTTTCAAACACCACAGTTTGAAAGAGTTAATTCTGTGGAATTCAGCTTTATCATCCAACTCTCATAGCCATACATCACTACTGGAAAAAAAACCTAGTTTTGATTCTATGGATTTTTGCTGGCAAAGTGATGTCTCTGCTTCTTAGTCTGCTTTCTAGATTTGCCAGAGCTTTCGTTCCAAGGAACATCTTTTCACGGCATGGCTGCAGTTTCCATCTGCAGTGATCTTTAAGCCCAAGAAGAGAAAATCTGACACTGCTTCCATTCTTCTATTTGCCAGGAAATAACTGATCACAAATCACCATAAGACATCTGATAATAATGAGAAAGTTTGGAATATTGCAAAAATTATGAAAATGTGACACAGAGATACAATGGAAGCACATTCTGTTAGGAAAATAGCACCAATAGACTTGTTCCATACAGAGTTGCCACACTTTCAGTTTGTTTTTAAAACATCTTTGAAATGCACTCAAGTGAAGAGCAATTAAGATAGGTTTGTTGGTATCACCTCACTCCATTCTCCTCCTCAGGTCCCATTAGAATGTAAACTCCTTGAGAGTACGGCCTGTTTTTCTTTTTTGCTTATATTTATATGCTCAACATTTAGCATAGTGGCTGATATACTCAATGCTCTTAATAAAAGTTTTTTTTTTAACTGATTATAACAAAATCCAAGAAAGTAATGGTAAGGCCAAGCCACATAACTCTTGTTTGTGGGAAAACTTTTTAATTTAATGTAATTAAAATTATCCATTTTGTATTTCATAATGTTCTCTCATTCTTTTTTGGCCATAAAGTCCGTCCTTCTCACAGATCTGAGAAATAGATTATCCCTTGTTCTTCTAATTTGCTTATCATGAACCCATTTGAACCTTATCTTAGTATAGTGTATTGGGTGTGGGTCAGTACCTAGTTTCTGACATACTATTTTCCAATTTTCCCAGAAATTTTCATGAAATAGTGAGTTCTTATCCCAGAAACTGAAGTATTTGGGTTTATGAAACGCTAGATTACTATAGTCATTAATTATTGCATATTGTGAACCTAACCTATTCCACTGATCCATTGCTCTATTTCTTAGCCAGTGACAAATGGTTTTGATGACTGCTGCTTTATCAGTTTTAGGTCTGGTATAGTTGGTACCTTCCTTTGCATTTCTTTATGAATTCCCTTGAAATTCTTGACCTTTTGTTCTTTATTCAGATAAATTTTGTTATTGTTTTTCTAGCTTTATAAAGTAATTTCTTGGCAGTTTGATTGATATGGCACTGGATAAGTAGATTAACTTAAGGAAAATTGTCATTTTTATTATATTAGCTCAGCCTACTCATAAGCATTTGATATTCCTCCAATTATTGAGATCTGACTCTTATTTAAATGGAAAGTGTTTTGTAATTGTGTTCATATAGTTCTTGGCTTTGTCTTGGCAGATAGACACTCAAATATTTTATATTATCTATAGTTATTTTAAAGGGGATTTCTCTTTCTATCTGTTGCTGTGGAACTTTGTTGGTAACATAGAAATGCCAATGATTTTTGTGGTCTTATTTTATATCCTGCAACTTTGCTAAAGTTGTTAATTATTTCTAGTAGTTTTTAGTTGATTCTCTAGGGTTCTCTAAGTATACCATCACATCTGCAAAGAGTGATAATTTCATTTCCTCATTACTTAATTCTAATTCCTTCAATTTCATTTTCTTCTCTACTTGTTAAAGCTAACATTATTCTAGTGTACTACTGAATAATGAAGCCACACTATTTTATGGCCTTCTCTTTCAATATAACACTTAAGGAATCAAGAAAGCAACTGGATGTTATAAATTTCTAATTCAGGCTAAGATGGGCACAAGTTCAGACAGAAGGTGATACTAAAATGCCAATATCATTGAAATCTCTGATCAGGTCTGTTAGGGAAGTGCTGGACTATGATTTTTGAGATAACTATGAAGTACAAATCTATGATCTATAAATGGCTTCTATAGCAAAGTTATAATAAACTTTTGGCCACTTTATTTTGGCCACAGGAATTCATGACATTGTTGAACCCCTCTGGCCAGGTTCTTTTTCTATTATAGAAGCTATTGCCTGTTGGATATAATGCAAAACAGCCAACTTGGCATTTGATGCCTTTTGAAATTTGACTCAAGAAATCTTCCCAAATTGATTTCACATTTCACTCCTTCACACATTCTTTCTTCCAGCCAAACTGGCCTACTTACAAACATGACATGCCCTCTCTTATACCTGTGCTTTTTCAGGGATTGCTTCTCACACCTCATCTTTATTTCCTCATCACCCCTAAGATCTTCTAGGATTAACTCTTTGGCATTTGCCTTCTGAACTACTTTCCTAACTTACATTCAATCATGTGGGTTGAATCCTCAGAAAGCAGCTGCTACTCCCAAGTTCAGCTATATACTGCTCTAGGATTAGAGCACTATTGCCTTTCTAAGGCAGGATTACCTTTCTGAAACTATAGCACACAAGTCCCCAACACTTTAGTTCCCACTAATAATCAATCAGTAGATACGATTAGCTATTGTAAAAAGTATTTACTGAATATACGAAAAAGGGTATCTACAAAACAGTTCTCCCATCAATCTAGGGCACGCTATCCCACAAATAAATATCACATTTGTGTGAAGAATGGACACAGAATATAAAAACAGTGAAGTTCACATTTAGGAAATACATGTAGGCAAGGCAATTCATAATTGCACATCTATGAAGCTTTGACTTTCTTTCTTTCCCAGTGAAGTAACTGCAGAATTCCCCCCTGAGTAATGCAGATCAGTTGCATTTCCCAGGATTTTCCCTTTGTGGGACTTAACTCTTTTTTGATAGGCCTAGTACTCTCTGGAGTACATATCTGACTCCGCTACCAGATTTCACTCCTTGAAAATGCTCTGACTTTGTAATGACTCCCTCTCAGGATTGGGTCTATCTGAAATATGTCTTTGTTTTCTCAGTTGTGCCTTGAAATCTCTGAAACCGAATTTCCAATTTGTGAATACTACTTCTGGGTAGTTTAATTTGATACCATGGTCAACAGAGTGGAATGGAGAAATCTTTCTTTCTATGAGGGTTTCCTCATAGAACTGATTCCACCTTTTAAATAGTTGGCTGCTTACAAACTCATTTTACAAGGCAGTGACAAATTTTCAGCTCAGCCAATTATATTGCCCTTTTCTGATTCAATATAGAGAGATCATCAAACGTTGATTCTTTCTTACCACATCAACTTAGAACTGAAAGAGATCATGAAAGAGATTCCTCCCCCACTACCACTTTACAGATAAGACCCAGAGAAGTGAAATGCTTTACACAAGGTCATATAATAAGAGTCTGAAGTGAGATTAGGATTCAGATCCTCTTTTTACCAATTATAGCAGTCCATGCATTATGCCATGTTCCCTCTCTCATGTTGATTACATCAACATATCTGGGGTGGGGAAGAAGAGATCAAATTTGCCTACCCCTTCTTACAAGAAACCTTTTATTGCCTTTTAATTCCGGAGTTCTATGAATTGGGGAAGTGGGTTTTATAACTATAGTTCAAAGAGATTGGTTTCATTTGTTATCTTATATATTGCTTTTATGCTTTTAAAATATTATTTCAATAAGGGATCCATAGGCTTCACCAAACTGCCAAAGGGCTCCGGAAAAGGTTAAGAGCATTGCCTCAATTATCCATATTTTCTCCCTCCTCAAATGATCATGTAAGTCCTCTGTATATATGTCATATCCCTCAGTCACCAGCAACTATAACTTCCTTGGAGATAAGGATTTCTTTAATTTCTTCCTTCCTTCCTTCCTTCTTTCCTTTATGTTTGTTTTTTTTTCTATATTTCTTTTGCCTTAACTTTGTTTCTCCAGAATCTGGAATATTTGTACATTAGGGAACATTTGTTCTTCTGAGAGATGAATATAAAGGCATTTTCTTTGCTATTCCCTTTTGGTCATTACTGTCCCTACAAAGTGAAGTAAAGAGTCTTCTGCGTGGTATGATTTGGCAGTCCTATGAAGGTTCACCTGCCAAATACCTTTGTCCTACCCGACCTGAAATCCCGCCTCCATAAGACTCACTGTTCTATATTCTACTAGTAATCCAATGGTATTGTCTTTATTGTAGGAGAGTTAAATTGTTCCTACTCTTGGCCTGGGAAGGAAGGAAGAGTCTTGAGAAAATCTACTCTTCCCCCCGCCCCCAAGAACATTGATCAATTAGTCAGATTATCTCACCAATACAAAAGAAACAGAGCTTGATCCTTAGAGGGATGAAATACAGGACAGAATAATCTGGGTAGATGGTAGCAAAGTAGTAAGGAACAGACATTAGATTTTTTTCTCTGACTCTTAGAAAAAAGAATTTGGATCCTATGAATTAAGTTTACAGAGGAAGACAGGTTCAATATAAGACAAATAAATCATAATAATTAGAGCTGACTAAAATACTTATTGACTTGACAATCCTAAATAAAACGGGCTATCTTGGAGGCTAAAGAAGTCTGCAAAGAGAGATTGGGTAACTACATTTTCAAAGGTGTTAGAAATGGGATTTATCATTTGAGAAACACTGGGCTGGATGATCTCTGAAAGGTCCTTGCCACATCTTCTGAGAAAAAGGAAATATGACCTATATTAATGACTAAGGTTAGGGAGAGTAAGAAGAGACATCCACTAGAAGGATAAGTCTAGAAGGAATCGTCTAAAGATGTTCTCAAGCACTAAGGGACACACTGATGCTTTGTCAGGAAAGGCAGATTCTGGTTCTCTCCATGTCACAATGAGAAAAATTGTAAAACTGGCAGTTTTTGATATATCTTATTTGAACCTCATTCTAACTGCGTACAACACTCTTCCAGCAACACGGTGGTCAGATTTTAACAAAATGCTCCAGCTCTCTAGTCTGACCAGAGCAGAGTACAGAAGTGGGAATGGGACAAAAGAACTAGCACCTACTATGTATGAAGGATTGTATTAGGATATCTCATTTGTTCCTCACAATTCCTAAATAAGAAAGGAATAACTAATAATAACTAGTATTTATATAGTATTTTATATAACATATAGTATCTTTCTCTTTCATATACACACATATATATATACATATACACACACGTGTGTGCATGTATAAACACATATATTCACATATACATACATTATATATATATTAAAGTACTATATAAGCAGATAAAGACAGAGACAAAGTTTATCTCATTTGACTATCATCACAATCTTGTCAAGGTCCTGCCATTATGGTTCCCATATTATTATTAGGAAAACTGAGGCAGATAGTAAATGTCACATAAGTAGAACAATATTAAAAGCATTGTTTCCATACTGCATAGGAAAAAAATTAGGGCTCTGGGGTTAGGAGATTTGCCCATGATCACATAGTAGATCAGGCCCTGAACTATTACCAATCCACCATGATGTCTCTTGAAGAAAAGGCATAAGAAGAAGACTTTAGCTTTCTAATATTTAGATAGGGAGTAGAGAAGAATATTGTGGGTAGGAATCGGTTGCAACAATATAACCTGTAATGAAAAAAGTATGGTGACAAGATAGGAATCAGAGCTACTCATTGTTGGTTTGGTTCAGTTTTATTATTTTAAGCCTCCCAAGAGTCTGTCTGGTTAACTTCAGACTGGTTCTTTGCTTAGATCTGAGGTTGGTTTCCCGGTGCTTTTGTTTTATTTTTATAGGCTATGGCTTCAAACCTCAGCTGAGAATTTCCTGGACAAAGTGAAGATCTTTGTTACATTGGGTGGAATAGATGTGATAAAATTATTAGAGGACCAGACCAAAAGTTGAATAAGATTGGAGGAAATATCTCCATCAGAACTAGTGGGGCAATCAAGTACCAGTTCTCAAAGACTTTCTGCTAAGATGTAAAGAGTTTTAAATCTAAGTCAGTGAAAAGAAGCCTGGGAATAAGATAATCATAAATTATTGAGGTATCACAATATCCATCTGTTGACAATCATTCTTTAAGACATCTTCATCTCTGGGAGCAGGACAGAGTTTTGTGCTTTTTTCCTAGAGTCTACTGAGAATTCTTGATTCTATATTGAATCAAAGCAAGCCCCCATCCCTTCCACAGGTTTTCTTCCAGACTATAGTAGATCCCTGTTGCTTAGTTCCTTGTGCACAGTAAGGTTAATAGTTGGGTGATAGTTAAGTTGATGTTTACCGTAGAAAAATCTTGTTTGTCAGCATAACTCCTTCAGCTCTGTTGGATCAAGTCCAATCTCTACCACTTCACTCAAGCTCAACTAAACTAATCTTTTTGTGCTTCAAACAGGGAGATTTTCAGCTCCTTAGAATGACTTAGAATGACTCATGTGTTAAAGCTTTGGGCCATAACACTTAACTCCATGTGACTTTTTTGCTGAACTTCCCAGTTTCACTCTCCTCTCAGTCAGTTTATTGTTAGTTTAGCCCTAGCATTCTCTGAGTAGGCATTTGCTGATTAAAGTTCAAACAGATGAGTATCTACCACCTGAGAAGATAGTCCCAAGTCCACAGATTGAGGAGAAAAATTAATTATTGCTGAATTCTTACCAGGAAAAATCCCCACAAACTAAGTCATCCCTTATTTTTACATTTCAATGGTGCAAGTGATAAAACTTGGCAATAGGCTGGATATATTAAGTAAATACAATTGAGAGTGAATGAGGATACTGAGGATGAAAGTCTGAGTGACTGGAGAGATAGTCATGTCCTTGACTGTGAGAGAGAAGCTCAATTGGGGAAAGTTATGAGGAAAGATTCTAGTCTGGGGTTCTGGTTTTGATATGTTGAGTGAGATAACTACTGGACTTATTATGGTTCAAGATGTCCAAGAGCTAGGTGATAATGTAAACTTGGAGCTCAACACAGAAGTTAGAGCTGGATGTATAGCTCTGGGAACCATAGGAGAAGAAATTATCAATTAATCAAAGGAAACTGATTGATGAGGTCATCAAGTTAAATAGTATAAGACAGACTTTGTATGTATTTTGGTAACTGAATTTCAAAAACACTAGATTTTCTTTGTAATTCTCTATATTTTATTTTCATTATTTAAAAATATGATTCTGAGAAGAGAGCTTTCAGGCAATGATAGTGCTTTAAAAAAAAAAGATAACTTTTTGAAACAGGAGTTTCAATTGAATGATGTGCTCAGAGGCCAGTTTGCAGAATCTAGCACTGAATGAGAGGAAAAGAAATTGAAGCACTGGGTTCAGAAAGCCAAAGAGAACAGAGTTAGAGGGCTACAACTAGCAGAATGTGCAGATAGTGAAAGGGATGTGTTTTTTAAAAGGGTAAAAGAAATTCAGGTCTCATTCTAACTGCCTACAACAATCTTCCAACAACAAAGTGGTCAGATTTTAACAAAATGCTCCAGCTTTCTAGTCTGACCAGAGCAGAGTACAGAAGTGGGACTATTAGCCAGACAGATGAAAGGCATGAAAGATAGACCACTGGACTTTGAGTTAGGAAAACATGAGTTCAAATCCTACCTCAGATGCTTCTTAACCTTGCCTGTAACAGGACATTAAAGTAGGTATAAATTTTAAAATATATCCATTCATATTTATAATCTATATATTTATATGTGTGTGTGTGTGTAATGTCTTTTGACTAGTGCATAAATTGGATTGAAGTGAGAAAGAGTTGTTTGAAGTCACCAGCTTCCTTCACTCCTCCAGAATCCCTAAAATATAGCAGCAAGACAAAAATTCAGATAACTGGCAATAGATGAGGATGCAATTGATAAATGAGATCTTCAAAATCTAACCGAGCTCTCAGCACTCCACAGTGTCTGCTTCAGGCACCTTCATAGCCACTGGAACAATCATCCCATTGTACTCCTCCTCCCATTCCTCTGGAGGAAGTCATCCTGTGACTGGGATAGACATCTCCCTAACTCACCAAGGTTTGAGACCTCTTGGTCACCCTCAGCCTTGGGTAGCCCATGTACCAAAACAGTTTGCCCAGGTATGGCTGCTGCACATTTTCCAGCTTTTTAGAGCCATAGGTAAGATTTGGGGAATTCAAGTAGACAGCAAGGGCTGAAAAGGACAAAAGGGCTCAGTAGCCTTCCCACCAGAAAGATTAATCTTCCATAAACACTCCATACATACATATTTACATAGAGAATACATAAAAAAGAAACTATAAAATAAAGACAAGGAAGTGGGGCACTAGCCCTAGAATTGAGAAAGGCTTTAAACAGCTAATAGGGTTGGATGAAAGGAACTTCTGTGAGTTGAAAAGTAAGGGGGCGGGGTGGGGAGGCAGTATTCCAAGCAAAGGAGAGCCCAGTTCAAAAGCACAGTGATGAGAGATGGAGTGCTGTGCACGCAGAACAGAGAAAAGCCCTGTTCAACCCCAACACAGAGTGTGGCAAGGGGAGAAATAAACAACGAGGCTGAAAAGATAGGATGGAGGGAGCTTGTAAAGGATTTTCACTGCTAAACAGAGGAGATTATATTTGACCTGAGAAACAACAGGAAACCATGGAGAAACCTAGGCTCTTACCATGAGATGTGATATAAAGCACTCAGTAGCATTTTAAAACCTTATATAAATCTATATAAAACCATTAGCTTATTCTTGACTTTTTCAATGAGATTCGCTTAGAAATTCTCTTGAACCGTTCTCTCCTGCTATTATTTCTTTATATTCAATCCCAACTATTGCCTACTTTGGTAATGCTTTTTAACTGCTTTTTAAGATTGAATAAAATAATGTGGATATAAGCTCACTCTTTAGAAGGTCACCAACAGCAATTTCAGCATAATACATGGCAACAGGAATACGCAACCCATCACATTTTACTATCTTCTGCTAACTCTCAACATTTTGTGAGGCTGTTTTTTTTTTCCTCTCCCTCCTATGTTATTTGGAGATGATTTGGTATGGTGACATCTGGGTAGTTTCATGATACAATAGATAGAGAACAGGGTTTAGAACCAGGAAGACTCATCTAACTTCAGACACTGACGGTGTGATCCTGGTTAAATCCCTTAACCGTGTTGTCTCAGTTTCCTCATTCGTAAAATGAACTGGAGAAGGAAATGGCAAATCACTCCAGTATCTTTGCCAAGAAAAGCTGAATAACACCAAAAATTTGTAATAACTGGCATTTATTGTCTGTCATCAGTAGCATTGTTATTAGCCTTGTCAAGGCAAGGCTAGTGGAGTTCTGAAGTAGGGCTTGCTCCTGTGCCGAGTATGTAACTTTCCACAAACTGAGGGTTCCAGAAGAATATATACTCATGGGACATTAATGGCAAAGTAGCTGGTGTTTATCCTCTATACCTGAAAGGGTGGAGGCACAGTGTATCTGCTTGTGACTGATCAGCCCAATATGAGCTCAGAAGGTTCTACCACAGGCCAGCCACAACTAGTCCATGTGAACACTTGGCATGGAGGGTTCTCTAAATGTTTACTTTGAGCTACTGAGATTCTGCTTTGCTGTGAAGCACAGCCCCTTTTTTGACTCAGATATGCCACACTGGACAGTTCTGTGCCCGCATCATAACTCACAATCTACACTAACACGCTTCAAAAAGATCCTGAGAGAGTCCTTGTATCATTTGTATCTCCAGAGGAAGATTTGCTTTGTGCGGATTCTCCATAAAATAGGCCTTTGGGCAAATCTACATTTGGCATTCAGGCTATATGGCCAGTCCATGGGAATTGTGCTCCATACAGGAGAATTTGAATGCTGAGCAGCATAACTCAAAAAAGGACCTCAGTATCTGGTACCTTATTTTGCCAGGCAATCTTCAAAATCTTCCGAAGACTATTCAAATATAAAAATCAAAGCTGGTATACAGTCCAAGTTTTACAGGAATACAAGAAGAAGGAGAGTACAATGTCTCTATCATTTCAGTTTGGTAACCAGCCCAATATCTCTTCTCTCCCACACTTTCCTTCAGAACCTCCCAAACAGAGCTAGCTCTGAATGCACACATCTATCTCATCTTCTATTGGTCCATTTCTAAAAAGTATACTGCCAAGGTAAATTAACTTGCCTCCAATATTCAGAATTTCTCCATTTTGCAACAACATATGGATGGTGCAGTGCTAGCCAAATTTTGTACAAGTGGCAAAGTGATCCATAATTGGTTACATCTCAGCTCCGAAGAATGCAGTCATCTGCCAACAAAAGGTTGTGTGAGTCAGTCCTTCCACTTTAGATTGGGCTTGGAGCTTTTTCAAATTAAATAATTGACCAATCAGAACAGAAGCTGACCTTGAGGCCTTGTTGAAAGTGTCTAACAACATCACTGAAAACATCCCGCCAAAAAATATGGGAGCAAGCTCACAGCCCTACTTTATTCCATTGGTGACTAGGAAAGCTCAAGAGTAGCATCCATTATCCAGAACCCAGGAAAGCACGCCATCATGAAATCAATGTATAATGAACTTGATGAACTTCTCCAGGCAACCAAATTTTGGCATAAGTTTCCATAAGCCCTCATGACTGATAGTCTCAAAAACTTGATCAGATCTACAAATGCTGTTTGTACACCTCTGCTCATGGCACTTCTGCTGGTTGTTGGGCAGCAAACACCATGTCGAACACTTGTCAGCCCTTTCTGAAGCCACACAGGCTCTTGGGTATGTGCCTCTTCCCAGGAGAATGATCAGTATACTAAGGAAGCTGTAGCATTGCTATCAACAATGATTAAGAGAGAGAGTGCCTCCTCTCCCTGGTGATTGCCCCAGGACAACCCGTTTCCTTTTCCTTTCTACAGATGAACAATGGAAGCATAGTAAAATCCTGGGGGGTGATCTCTGCTTGCCATATAACCTGGAAGATTTCACTCAGTGTATGAGCAGTGGACCCTCTGCCTTGTTGTCAGTGCCAGGTACTGTGCCACATGAGAGGAACCTAATGGTGTCTAAAACCTCTTTTTCAGTTAGAACTTCAGCTAAAGATGCATTGATTTCAGTCTTAGGTATTTGATCAATGGCTATAGCATTGGCTGATAATCTGTTAAGGACATTATGGAAAAGTTCAGCCCAAATCTCCAGGATTAATGCAGTGCCATCAGCACTAGTAGCTGACATGTACCTTGTTTTGTTTTGTTTTGGGGTTTTTTTTGCTAATTTTACTCCTGATCCTTCTTAAATGAGTCAAGAATCCTGCATCTCTCTAAGTTTCACTTTCTTTTTGCTTTTGATGGAGTTAAACACGGCATTCTTAAAGATGGATGAACTGTCCTGTTGGTCAATCCTGTGAAGTTACCATTTTTCATTTAGCCACTTATGAATTCTCCTTTCATTTTTGCCAAATTAATCCTGATGTTTACAAGTGTTCTGGCCCAGATGAGTAAATGCAGTGCTATACCATCAAATCTCTGGAAGCTGCACTTCTTTGCTCCACTGGTGCTGTGTGTTAACTCAGTTTTCCTTCTAGGTCAGAAGTGAACTATTCACCCATGAAGAAGTGCTCTGATCTGTTGATGCTCAGATTTCTGACAGTCCTTTTGCTTTAGGTTCACAGTTTTGTTTAATACAAATGTTTAGTTTGGAGAGGATTAATCTGTGATCAGTCCAGCACTCTGGGTCACAAAACATCTTTGTCATTCTCACATCTTGTTTTTTCTCCTTGCAATGATATAGTCTATTGAAAGCCAATGTTTGCTGTGAGGTTACATGAAGTTTTAATGCATTTAGATAAACAGAAGTCATTGTTGGTGATGAGAAGATCATGAAATCTATAAATCTTCCGTAGTAAGTGACCATGGCTGTTGCTTTTTTTCCCAAATTCCATTCCTTCCGAGAAGTCCCAAATATGTCAGATAGTCTCTGCTTAATCTTAGACTAAAATTACCCAAAATTATAAGCTTGTCTTCTGTCACAGTGATGAGGATTTCCAGGTCTTTTTTTTTCTTTAGCCTCATCAGGGTTTGACATGATGAAAACATATGCACTGATGGTAGTAGTGTGGCACTTTCTTCCAAGTGGGAGACCAATTGCCGAGTCTATCAATCACTAATTTTGGGAGGTGTACAAGCTTGTTGACTGTATTTGTTTGATTGCAAAACCTATGTCAGATTCATGGGGCTCCCCTTCGCTGTAGCCACTCCAGAAAAATGTGTATCCCATTCAAACTTCAATAAGGCTGCCAAAATAATAATAATAAGTTTCAATAAGAATGGACAACCTTGTTTTATTCAGGGATGAGCTTCAGAGATGATATCTGCTGAGTTTGCTCAGTGTTGGTCTTTCAGGTCTACTGAATTTTATGCTATCTATAAGGGTGCATGTATTCCTTGTATCCATGATAAATAAATCTTCACCAAAAAAATGGAACTTTTTTGTGTTTTGACCACAATAAAGGATTCCCTTGCTATGATGAGCAGTCCAGGCTTAGGTTAGATAAAGCAGATGATTTTTAGGGCATCATTTCTTTTTTTATTAAAGATTTATTTTCAAAACATATGCATAGACATTTTTTTCAACATTAAACCTGCAAAACCTTGTGTAATGATTTTCCCTCCTTTCTCCCACTCCCTCCCCTAGATGGCAAGTAATCCAATATATGTTAAACATGATAAAAATATGTTAAATCTAATATGTGCATACCTATTTATACAATTATCTTGTTGCACAAGAAAAAGCAAGTCAAAAGGGGAAAAAAAGAAAAAGAAAATAAAACACAAGCAAACAACAACAAAAGAGTAAAAATACTATGTTGTGATCCACACTCAATTTCATAGTGTCTCTCTGGATGTAGATGACTCTTTGCATCACAAGATCATTGTAACTGGTAGGGCTCCTTTTCTAGTCTCTGCCTCATGCCAAGAAGTGAGCAGTATAACGCTTCAAAAAGGCTGTTTAGACACCTGCGGGCTGCCAAAGTCCATTGCTGCTTCAGTCCAATGAGAAGGCAACCTTATGGTATGGGCTGCCTATATATTGCATCCCACCTGCTGCTTTGTCACTCTTCTGGCACCATAGGATTTCAAAACAGGTAAAATAGCAAAACAATGAAATAGCAAATAGTGAGTGTCTTGACTTGTGTATAAATTTAATTTGTGAGAGTTTCAAAAGTCAGCCTCACACATTCTTGTAGCCATTGAAGTTCAGTGATAAGACAAAAGTCAAGATCCTGGCAATGGTTCCAGATACAGAATGCAAGAACAGAACTAAATGTCTGACCAAGCTCTAAGTACTTCACAGTATTGCTTCAGCCTCCTTTGTGGCTATTAGAACCAAGTGTTTTCATCTACCAGTTCCTCATGGCACATCTTCACATGTTTGGGGTAGACACCTTCTAATTTATCAACAGGTTTAAAGTCCATCAGTTTGCTAAGTGAAATGAGCAGAACCAGGAGATCATTATACACTTCGACAACGATATTGTATGAGGACATATTTTGATGGAAGTGGATTTCTTTGACAAAGAGACCTGAGTTTCAATTGATAAATGATGGGCAGAAGCAGCTACACCCAAAGAAAGAACACTGGGAAACAAATGTGAACTATCTGCATTTTTGTTTTTCTTCCCGGGTTATTTATACCTTCTGAATCCAATTCTCCCTGTGCAACAAGAGAACTGTTCGGTTCTGCAAATATATATTGTATCTAGGATATACTGCAACATATCCAACATATATAGGACTGCTTGCCATCTAGGGGAGGGGGTGGAGGGAGGGAGGGGAAAAATCGGAATAGAAACGAGTGCAAGGGATAATGTTGTAAAAAAAAATTACCCTGGCATGGATTCTGTCAATATAAAGTAATTATTAAATAAAAATTTTAAAATAAATAAATAAATAAAGTCCATCAGTTGCCCTCAATCTGTTTTGGCCTGTGTGCTGAGGAAATTTTTTACTAGAATGTGGTAGCTCTTTGGGGCCATAGATGAGAATTAGGTGACACAAGGCTATGCAAAAGTCAATGTTGAAAAATTATCCATGCAATTTTTTTTTAATTTGAATTTTAAATTAAATTAAAAGCTTTAATTTTGAAATAGATAAAATTTAAATTTTGAAAATTAAATTTTTGAAAATTAAAAGCTTTAATAAATAGATAAATGAATGAATAAATGAATGAATGAATGAATAAGCAAACAAGCAAGTAGAAATTTTAAAAAGAGAAAAATTTGGGTGACAGGTAGACATCACAAGTGTATGAGTAATCCTGAAGGGGCTTGGTAGTCCTTACACCTCGTTCTAGTCCTAACTGAATATCCTATAAGTAGCTACCATGCATGGGCAAAGTTGGCAGGGAAGATTATAGGCCCAAATTCTATCTTGCGCACATGCACGCGCACACACGCACACACACACACACACACACACACACACACACACACACACACATACACACACCAGGTCTACTGGTAAAGATAAGAATTCTTCTCAAAATGTTTCCTAGTGTAAGGTCCCTTTAAAAATCTCCATCATGCTTAATGCTACACTAAGTTTACAAATACATCATTCAACATGGTTGGCATCTGGAACACAAAGGCAGCCTTCATTCCTGAAGGAACAAAGGTCCTTCTGAGTGGGATGCAAGGCAGCATTAAGAACAAACAGAAATCCTCTAGCAGGATCACTTCCATTCAGACACTCCCAATTCAGTGAAATATCGGGCAAAAATCATCCTTCTTTTAAGAAGGATGGCCCGTAGGTTGATGGTCTGTATCCACTGGCAGCGGCTTTCGACCTGAATGGGGTCTGCCAAATGGAGCTTTGCTTAGCTCCTCCAACATGTCAGAAATGGATCCAGAGGGACCGATGCCTCAAAGCCAAGGGAACGATGAAAGTTTTCTATGAGTTTGTTCTTAAGTTTCATATGGCATGCTTCCCCACCCGCCTGTGATTTATCAAGGCACCATGGCCTTTAAGAAGATAATTAACATTTGATTAAAATTTATTTTTAAAATTGAAAGCCATCTTCTTCTCCCATCCTGACCTTTAATTTGGCTGGCAGGACCCCAAGAGAGCACTTTGAGTTTACATTAAAAATTAGCCATTGTCAAAACTGGGCAATGCATCCAGAGGTGATTCATTCATTGGGAAGGGCGTTCCCTGCAAGTCTCAGCCTGGCAGAAACAAAATGGCTTAGTTAGCTTCAATTAGTTCCAAATAGCTTGAGGCAAAGAGCCACCTGTCATGGTTGTTCTGCCCACTGCTGAGGAGGGTGAGCATGGAGCACACTGGTCCAATGGCAATGTTGTTGGGGACAATTTCATACGTCTTGATTCACTGGGATTAACCCAGTTTTACAAATTCAGTCAACCAGTACAGATGTGTCAACTAAACAAATACATGAAGGGAGCTAGGAGGCAATGTACAGATTCATGGGTAAGTTTTTATATATTTATATATATATATATATATACATACATACACATAAAGTAAAAAAAAAAAAAAAAAAGATCAGGCTTGGTAATTCTCTAGGGTCCCTTTCAGAGCGAGATCTTTAATTCTATGAAGAGTAAATAATCCTTGAATATATTTATTTTTTAGAAATTGAGAAAATGCTTCGTGGCTATTTGGAGCCAACTCTAATGAAGCAATTTGATTTCCTCCAGTCTTTGATGAGACAAATAAACCTTGCAAAAGAATCTTACAAAAAAAGTAACACTAACAAAAAAAAAAAACTATAAACCCAGTTTAATCATAGTAACTAACAATTATAAGGGCTATATAAGCCCTTTAATGTTTACAAAGCATTTTAAAAAGATTATCCAAGTTGAGCCTTATGACAAACCTGTGAGATAGGGACCATAGTGAAAACTTTTTGGTAGTTATGGACACCGAGTTTCAGAGACATGACCTAACCTTCCCATGATCCTATAGCAGGTAACTGTCAGAAGAAAAATTCTAACCCTGGCAGTGGTTAAATTTCATCATTTCCACTTTTGTCTCTTGTATTGTATCGTTGATCTCCAATTTTCCAGAAATAATCAAGACAACCTTCCTGATTGTCTACTTTCATTGTCTGTCCAAAATCCATGCCCTAAAAGATGAGCTCTATGAGCTGAACATCTGGCTGATTAATAGACAGCCCATCCACCTAGTTACTGCTGTGTGGGGAGATGTCAGTCGTAGTTTTCTTTGAGAACAAAGGACAGACAACATCAAGAAGATGGGCTAAAGTCTTTAGAAGGATTATAGAGTTCATTTAGGAAGTTCTGCAATATATCAAACATTGTTCAAACAAGAGCCTCTGGGAGACTTCACATTTATATAGCAAAGACCCTCATTCTTATTTGGCTCATGGATGCCGTTAGCAATTCAGTGAAATTTATAGATTTTCTCTCACAATAATGTTTTTAGGTATATAAAATAAGGTACATG
The DNA here is from genome assembly GCF_016432865.1 of Antechinus flavipes. Lineage (NCBI taxonomy): Eukaryota > Metazoa > Chordata > Mammalia > Dasyuromorphia > Dasyuridae > Antechinus > Antechinus flavipes. The sequence continues at coordinate 11,460,430 of NC_067402.1, forward strand.
GAATTACAAAGATGTATTTTTTCCAACCAACTTCCTGGACCTCATGAAATCTATCCACAGCATCCTTTGAGTTGGGGAGGTGGAGGACGCAGTTCATGAAGACATCTAGAAGCTTTTTCCTTTATCCAATGTTCTTTCTGTATCTGCATCAATCTACAGTATATATTCTCCCCACTGTATACAGTATCTCTTTTGGTCAAGTAGTTCTGATTTCGAGGTTACAAAACTATTTAAAAACTGACCTTGGTTTGGCCAGGATATAACTATTTAAAACCTGACAAGGTATGTCCGATTTCTGCTCATTCAGTGAGGTTGCTCCTTTGAATCTGATCAGAAGCAGGGAAAAGATGTTTCTGCCTTGTTAATATATTAAGTTTATTTACTCAGTTTTTAGTACTATTAGTATTTAGTTCTATTATAGTATTAGTACTATTAGTATTTAGTACTATTTCAAAGGAAGGAGAAGAAAGGTAAATTTCCTAGGCAAACATCTAACAGTCAACAAACAGTAAGAACAAGGGGGATTTTAAATGCCCTAGAACCTTTCAGATAATTGTGTACAATTTCAATGATGAGGAAATGACAGTAGTAAGCAAGTGATCAGTCAGAACAGTGAGAGCCACTAAGACCTTCTCCTCAGAGATAACCCGATGTATCAATAAGAGCAAGCAAAAGACCCAGATTCTAAATCTGCCACTAGCAGTGTGTGGCAGGGATGTTCCCTCTCTGATTATCAGTTTACACACTGATTAAAAAAAAAAAAAGTTGAGCCAGTTGGTCTTATAATATACATGTCATATATTGTTGCTGTTATGTAAACGTTCTAGTTACATAATAGAGTCCTTGGGCCCGAGTTCAAACCTGGGCTCAGGTAGTTATTAGCTATGTAACCATGGGTAAGTCACTTAACCACTTTTTGCCTCAGTTTCCTCAATTCATTAAATAGAAATAACAACAGCATCCACTTCCCAGGCTTGTTGTAAGGGTCAAATGAGTTAACGCTTATAAAACACTTAATGACTAACACATAGTATTACTATATAAATGTTTATAATAATAATAACTGTTGTTATTATTATTTATTGCTGTGATCTAATATTTTGAATCACGAGAGGAAATTTAGTTTGTAAAGCAAGTCAATGGTTAAAATATTTCCATAGTAGCTACACCAAGCCAGCTCTCCATGCCAACTCATAAATATTTCCATGCACATAAGGCTAGTTTTCCAAAAGCTAGCTTTCCAGCTTCAATTAAACTCCAGACGCCAAGCTGTTATATGCTTGTCTGCTTCAGTAATTATGTCCCTGCACAATTAACGGGATGTGAAATGAGTACCCTGAAAACAAGATATTAATTGTAATAAATTCTGCTCACACAAACTTTCCAGAATCATATTACTCTGCTCAGGGAATTGGGCTTCAAATCTTGAGATGGCGGCATAAATAGAAGGCAATATGGCGCCTTGTGGAAAAAAAAAGAAAAAAAGAAAAAAAAAAAAAAAAGACTTCTGATCTATGAATCAGAAGGTAAGGGATCAAGATCTACACCTTTGAAGTTGCAAGTCCGATGTAATCCCTCTGCTTCTCTGGGCCTTGTTACCTCATCAGAAAAGTGGGAATGATGATAAGTTATGTTATATAATACATGTCTAGTGTCTAGGTCATTAGGTTGTTGGGGGTAAGAGGGGGAAGTGCTTGAGGCATAGACAAATGGACTAAAATCCATAAATTTGTTAGCATTCTGTGATTTTCCTTATGGTACAAAATGAAAACTCTAAGAACAAAGAATTCCCCTCTCCGATAGCTCAAGAGACCAGGATGAGTACACAAAACCCCTTGACTCACCTCCCTTCACTCTCATTCATGCAAAAATGTTTGTTGCAGCTCTTTTTGTAGTGACAAAAAATTGGAAATCAAATGGACGCCCATCAGCTGCAGAATGGCTGAATAAGTTATGGCAAATGAGTATAATGGAGAATTATTGTTCCCTAAGAAACAATGAGCAGGCTGATTTCAGAAAATCCTGAAAAGACTTACATGAACTGATGCAGAGTGAAGGGAACAGAACCAGGAGAACATTGTACATAGGAACAACAAGATTATATGATGATCAGTTGGGTTGGTCTTGGGCTCTTCAAAGCAATATTGTGATTTAAGATGACTCCAAAAAACTTGGGATGAAAAAGTCCCTCCACATCCACAGAGAAAACTATAGAGACTGAATATGGATTGAAACATAGTATTTTCACCTTTTGTTTGTTTACTTTTCATTTCTCATATTTTTCCCACTTTTGGTCTGATTTTTCTTGCACAAAATGAGAAACATAGAAATTTGTTTTAAAGGATTGCTTATATTTAATCTATCTCAGAGAGTTTCAGTCTTGGAGAGGGTTGAGATAAGAGAAGGAGGGAGAAAAATTCAGAATACAACGTCTTACAAAAATGAACATTGAAAGCTATATTTACATGTATTTGGAAAAAAATAAAATACTATTCAGGAAAAAAAGAAAGAAATGACCATGATGGTTTAGGTCTGCTTCCTTTGTACTTTTCAGTTCTAAGAGTAGGATTCAGAGTACTGATTAGGAGCTCAGTCCATAGGGATCTTGGAACTCAGGATTCCAGGCCAAATGTTGCTGACAAGCCAAAGAAGTTCTAAAAGGCAAGAGTCCAAGGACACAAAGCCAGAAAGAGCTTTGGGCTTAAACTTGATAATACTAATGCTATGTAGGAATTGAGTTAAGCTATAAACCAGACTCCTCCTCGGAATCCAAAGTAGAATAAGGAGAGATTTACAATCTATAGAAATTAAAAGTGGTTACATGTTTGTTCATTGTGCCTTTGATGTAAGTAACTCTTTATTAAAAAAAAATCTGACTGGTAAGTGTTAACAGATTTTTAGACCCATAAAATGGGGAGGACCATAACTGGTGAAGAATCAATTAATAATAGTCTTAAGCTCCTTATTATATGTGAGATGATGTTAATCACTGGAGTTTTTTTTTTTAAATACAGCATCTGCCTTCATGTAACTTTCAATCTAATGGAAAGACAACATGCAAAGAAATGTATATGAGTTATATGCAGGAAGATTAGGAAATAATTAAAAGAGGGAAGGCACTGGAATTAAAAGGGGTTAAGAAATGTGGGAGCCAACAGCAAAGTTTGGAGTTTTCTCCATCTCCTTATGATGGGAAAATGGGAAGAAATGTAACTCACCCAACCATCAGAGAACAAGATTTAGAGGAAACACTATTACATAAGAACTAATAATTGTCAAATATTTAGAGAAGTCCATACATGATCTGAGATGAGCTAATACAGAGTCAAATAGAACCATGAAAACAATAGACACAATTATCCCCATTTAATTAAATAGAGTGAAAAAATGGAAGTGAAAAATTTGTACTTACACTGACCAAGCTTGAGCCAAAGATGGTGCAAGAATCCACCTTTCCTTCTTTGCAGAGTTGGCAGACCATGAATATGGAAAATTGTACACAGAAGCAAATCAGGTTGACACCTTAGCTGTATCACTAAGATGTATTTTTTTCTCCTTCTGTAAAGTCCTGTGTTGTTGTGATATGGGAACCACCTGCCAGTGGCTTCTGGGGGTCTAACTCAGACCTGTAGAATGGATCTCTTCATGTGAGATGATGATGATGATGATGATGATGATGATGATGATGATGATGATGATGATGATGATGATGATGATGATGATGATGATGATGATGATGATGATACAAGGAGATTGAGAAGTCATTGCCATTCTCTGACTTCTCTCCTCTTTCCTCTGCCTCCAACTTATCTCATTCCCAGTTCACAAGCAACACCTGTGTCAGTAAAGACTGCCCTGCAACTCCTTCAGATGTTATGATCCACAGCTGTGGAGGCTTTCGGAGAATTGACCTGCCCCTTCACCTGGGCATGGTCCTTAACACTGTGTCCCAGAGGATGAAAAAAGATTATATTCAAATATTAAGATAATATTTTTAAAAGATATCACTAAAGAATTTACCTTGTTTTTTTAAAGAAAATAGTATCTGGCTTTCCATCTTGCTTCAGGAAGAAAGCAGCTATGAGACTAGTCAATGTACTTGACCATTCAGAAACCCATAGAACCCTCAGAAATCATCAGTCCCAGATACATTGCTGATTTTATCAGTGGAAGGAGTTGTCACACTGATAATTCCATTCACATGAATTAAATCACATATCTAAATGCTGCACACTTAGCAATGAAAAATATATATATTATATAATGATGCTGAGGAAAGGTATATCTCTACAGTCATGCATATCATACTCCTGATAATTAATTTCTTTTATAACAACTGTTGAGATCAGCCTTCATCATATTAAGACATTAGTTTTATGTAGTCTTTCATGCTTTGGGGTATTTTAATGAATTGTGATGTCATGAGTATTAGTGTTCCCCCAATCCATCTATATCTTCTCACCTAGTGAATTCTGCATCTTTGCCCTCCCATAAACTCTCCAATGAAATTGCCTTAAATATAGATGGCCTTACTTTCTTATTCTTTTATGACTACTAATACAACATTCATCGAGCCACAGTTCTAGACCTGAGCAGGACCTTGGGAACATGTCTTTCAATCCCCTTCATTTTACACAAGAGCAAATTGAAGCCTAGGAAGAAGAAATGGCTTGCCTATGATCATGCAGGGAAGAGATAGAAAAACTGAAGTTTGAACACAGGATAGCTAGGTGACACTGTGGCTAAAAATCCTGACCTAGAATCAGGAGGGCTTATCTTCCTGAATTCAAATCTGACCCCAGACACTTAGTAGCTATGTGATTTTGGGAAAATCATTGAATCCTTTCTTCACTATGAAATAAACTAGAAACATAAATGATAAACTATTCTAGTGCCTTTGCTAAGAAACCCAAATGAAGTCACAAAGAGTCAGATATGACTGAAAAGTGATTGAAAAACATTTTATAGCAGTATGAATCCTCTTCTTCTCACTATACCATATCAGGGTCAAGTCTTCATCCTCAACTCATAATTTGTCTACTTTTATTTTGTTTATCCATATCTCAATGATGTTTTATGTCCCTTGTTGCTTACAAGCAAATCAGCAGGATAATATAAAACTTAAATCATTTACTCTATTTGACTCTCATTTGATGCCTTTAGACTGTCCATCATTTTGATTTTCCAGATTCATGACTTTCCATGAAATGCAGTTAAATAATATGAACAGATTAGAGAGCTGTTATATCAGGGAACACCTTGGAATCACTGAAAGAGCTATGAAATCCCCCAAATGCGATCCAGCCTACACTCTCTCCTTTACAATCTTGACCTGAGATCAACATCCACTGGCAACGCTAGTCCAAGACATACATACAGATTGATGGCCACAATAGGCTGACCATTTCATTGTATGTCATAATCTAAGTGAAAGTCATTCATCAGCCCCTTGATTTTTCTATGTGGATGGTGGACTCAAGACTTAGAGCAGCCATGAACTTCAATGAGGAACCCTGTGGTGAGAAAATTTTATGGAGTTTAGAGGAAAACCCTCTTCCCATCTATAGGTGAACCGTGGCCCATTAAGACTCTTCAGAACATCTTCCATGACAGAAGCCTGTTTCCTTATTTTATTTCTCATTTGATATTGATGTGCCATTTTAAGACACACATAAAAGAAGCCCTACTGGAAATAAAAAAAGTTTTAAGGTCATTTTTTTTTCTTTAAAGTAAAATGACATTTTGGGAATTAATGAACAATACACTCGGTGGGATTTATATATTCTCTATACTACTCAGGCAAGTACATAACTATGAAGATGTGGTCTGTTACAGAAAAATGTCTTCTAAAACTAGCCCAAATCTTTCTATTTTCATTACACTTTTTTAATACTTAAATAGACCATTCTAATAAAAATGACAGGCTGTAGGAGGAGGTACAGAGGGAAGGATCATAGAATCACAGATGTAAAGGTTAAAAGGATTTTAAATTAAGCCCAAATCTCTTATTTTATATATAGAGAAAATGAGTTAAAGTGCCTGCCTGAGATCCTAAAATTTATAAGCAGTAGAACTTGAATTTGAATCCAGCTCCTCTGATCCTTGTTCAGTATTATAGATGCCACTAAAAGCAATAATGTCAAAAAAAGTGAAGAGGAAAAAGAATGTAGTCAGTAAATAAGCATTTATTAAGCACTTACTATATTTCAGGCACTCTGTTAATTGTCCCTTTAGGCACAAGCCAGTTCATGGTAGGATCTATAGCTTTCTGCTCCCCAGCTGATGCCCAAACTCAGTTTGGATTTCAAAGAGTGGGAATCAAAGCAGAGATTGACAACAACTGGAGTGAAGGAAAGGGCATCATGCACATGGGAAGGGGTGGTCCTTGTAACAATCTTAAAGGGAGAAATAGAGGAAGTAGGTCAAGATCCAGAGTTGCAGAGCTCTGACTTCATGGCTGCACTTGCTTGTTCACACCAATTAAGTCTAACAGCCAGAAGCAGCAGTTGGGAAACAACACCCAGCATTTCCCACTGTCCAGCATTTCACCGTTGGAGAAAGAATTAGCTATAGAAGGAGAAAGATATCATGAAGTATAGTGGGAGGATGGAGAGAATGAAAGGAAATACATGATGGACTAACCCAAAAAGTTTCAGCAAAGATGATGGGGATTAAAGGTAGATTTCTAGAGGAAACAACCTCAGGGTTTCACCTAATTTGGATTTCTGAGTGGACACATTAAGGTGAGATTACCCAAGACCTCTACAGAGAGTGTGAATATAGTGCTCTTCCCTGCTTGTCTCAGTAATCTTATCAGTATTTCAGGCTTTTCTCTGACAACTCCACCTAGTTACCCAGGACCACATCACTAAGTACAAAACACTCCATTAAGTGTTGGAGATATAAACATAAAAACAGAATCCTCCCTCTCAAAAAAAAAAAAAATCACTTTCTAATGAAGGGAGACAACTATTTCATAGAATTTGCAAAGGTCCCATGATCCTTAGGGTACAATAGCAAATGACAATGCATCTTCTTAAATATCATTTTTACAGATGCCTCTATCCGTTTCTGCTCTTTAACCATTTGATAGAAACAAAGATTTTGGTGATGAAAACTTTATTTTCTGGGTTTTTCAGCAGCTGTGGTTGCCTGTATGGCAAAAGCTACAACTCCTGCTATATAATAATAACAAAAAGACTTTTTCTGGCCCAGGTCTGTGATTTTAGTGATGTAAAGAATTCCCAAGGGAAGCAGGCTTCCCTGCACCTGTTTTAGAGTCGCCTGGGGCAAAGAGAGATTAAGCTATAGCCCCAGAGTCACCTAGTGAGGATGCCTGACTCAGAGACCAGCCCACTTTCCACTTCCCAATACTGTTCCTTCAATGACAAGATGATTATAATCTAATTATACAATACAACTGTATTAATTAGGCAAAAATTAAATGATTCCAGATAATACCACAACCAAATTTATAATTATAATGGGGAAATACCCACTGCAGTGAGATCACAGCTCCATCAAATATGGAAGTATAATTATAGATGTTAATAGAGCATGTCCTAATGTATTACACATTAACATATTAAGATATAATAATATATGATAATATAACATTGCATTTATGGTTTGTTGAAAAATAAAATAGAAAGATAAACAGTAATTATGTGATAAGTATAAATGTATAATGATAATAATAATACAATGGCTGAGACTAATTTTTTAATGGTGAATGCAGATCTTTTGCAATGGAGGGAGACAACATTACTTCGAAAGGACCTGGGATTTGGCATCAGTAAAATTCCCTGGCCTTGAGCAAGTTATTTTTTTACTCCAACAAATGTTTCCATTTGTCTAATACCGATTGCAGGCTCCCATCCCTCCTCCCCTTCCCTGATTTCTTAGGGGAGTTGAGGATAATAATAGTCCATGCTTTTTAATAATTGCAGGGTTTTTTTTATTTTAAATGTTTTAATACCCCCACGAGGAAAGATTCAAACAAAATGCAAATCTGTTGTATGCTATTGAAAACATCATCAAAAAAAAAATCAATTAAGGGATCGGATCTCCACTAAGTGTGTGATGAAGGAGCCCCAAAACTCACTTGTAATTAGGTCAGAAAAATAAGAGTAGGAAGATTTAGTTTTTTATTCCAAAGAAGTGAAATGTTTGCCCCCAATGTCCTAAATGTAAATGAGTATCCTTTGCAATCACCATCCGGTTTGGGCTTCATGAATCCAGTTTCATGTAATCAGTGACTTTCTGAAATCTTAGGGCATCTGGACTAGAGCAGACTTGCCTTCTCCCACAGGGGGAGTGACAGCCCCACCAATGATTCTGATGATTCTTAAAACTTACTTAGCTCTGCTCACATTCTAATCTTCTTGGAAACTATCCTTTAACTCATGAAAATTCCTTCTGCTGAGCCCCAGGACAAAGGCAAATTACCTTGACAAGAGTTAACCAAAAGACTCCACTTGAGTCCCAGCCCCACTAAGAACCCAGGGGCTGGTTTGGGGTTTCTCAACATCAACAACTTGAGTCATTCAAACTTGCCAAGGCTTGACTTTCATTCAGATTCACATAGTATTTTGTAAAGAATCTGGAAAACAATCGTGATGCAATCTGGGAGATAGTGGGTAGTGTTGCACAGTGGATAGAGTGGGGTCCTCCAGACAGACAACAACTTCAGCTCCTTCCTCTTCAACATGTATGAACCAGGAGGGAAATACTTAATCTTTTAGTACCCAGTGGAATCAGAATATAAGCTAAAATGAGCTTCTGAACTACATCAGTAGTTTCCATAGTGAAAATTAACTGCCCCGATGAAACCCTAGGGAATTGTGGAGAAGAGGAGGGAGAACTAGAGTGTGAAGGAAATTGGAGAGGAAAAGAGAAGGGGAGGGGAAAGGGGAAATGAAAAGGGGAAAGAGAGAGACAGACAGACAGACAAAGACAGAGACAGAGAGAGAGAGATAAAGATACAGAGACAGAGAGAGACAGAATGAGAATGTTAGGTGCCAACTATGTATTGTACTAAGTACTGTGGACACAAAAATCCCTGTCCTTGGAGAGCTTATAATCTAATGGGAGAAATCATAAACAAGTGAAATATAGGATAAACAAGAAATAATCAACAAAAGGAAAATGCTGGAATCAGGAAATATTGGGAAAGCCCTTCTGTAAGGCATAGGATTTTAACTGGAAGCTAAGAGAAGCCAGGGAGTTGAGAAGTCAAAGCAGAGAAGGGAGAACATTCTTGACATGGAAGCCAGGCAGAGAAAATGCCCATAGCCCAGAGAGGGAGTGCTCTGTTTGTGGTATAACCAGGAGGCCAGAGTCAAGGGCAGAGAAGACTGGACAGGTAGGACTGGTGATGGAAGGCAGTGAGTGGCAAACAGAGCATTTTGTATTTGGTACTGGAGACATTTAGGAGTAACTGAATATGGTGATGATATGGTTGAATTTGAGCTTTGGGAAAATCCTTTTACTAACTGAATGGAGAATAGACTGGAGGGGGAAGAATTCTGAGGCAAATACACTCACCAGCAGTCTGGTAATAGTCTAGGTGTGAGGTGATGAAAGTCTTCCCCAGAGTAGGGACAATGTCAGAGAGAATGGTATCTAAGAGATGTTGCAAAGGCAAAATCAAGAGTGCTTGGCAATGCTTTGGCTATGGAGGTAACAGGGAGGATGAGAGAGGGGAATCCAGGATGACTCCTAATGTGTGAGCCTGAGAGACAGGGAGGATGATGGGGCTCTGAACAGGAATAAGGAAGATAGGAGTGGGGAGGGTTTAAGGGCAAAAGATAATGAGTTCTATTTTAAGACATATTGAGTTCCGCATGTTTATTGGACATCCAATTTAAAAGGTCTGAAAGGCACTTGGAGAGATGAAATTAAGAGTCAACAGAGAGTTTGGGACCACAAAGGTAGAGATACACTGGAAAAATTAATATAAAGATAGCAATTAATCATGAGAACTGATGAAATCACCAAGTGAAATTGTATAACAGAAGAGAAGAGGATCCAGGACAGAACCCTAAATGATGCTTATGGTTAGAGGGTATGATCTGGCAGTCAGAAAAATGGGAGAACCAGGAGAGGGTGGGGTGTCATGAAAACCTAGAGAGGAGAGAGTAAAAGAAGAAAGAATGATCAGTGTCAGAGACTGGAGAGACAGAGATAGAAACAGAGGGTTAGACAGAAAGAAGGAGGGAGGGAAGGAGTGACAAAGGGGGGGGGTGAGAGAGAGAGAGAGAGAGAGAGAGAGAGAGAGAGAGACAGAGAGAGACAGAGGCAGACAGAAAAACAGAGAGACAAGAGAGACACTGAGAGAGACAGAGAAAAGGAGTTAGGGAAAAAGAGGGGGAAAGAGAGAAATAGAGACAGAGACACAGACAGACAGAAGGAGGTAGGGAAGAAGTGAGGAAGGAAGAAAAAGATAGACACATAGAGGGAAACAGAAAGACAAGACAGAAACTGAGAGAATCAAGGACACTTTATCAGCATAGGAAACATTTTTATTTGAAGTGTATAGAATACAAGCAGAGTTTGGTAAATGTTTTAACAACCCCTTCTCTGAGAAAAAAAAATGTACCCACAATACATTTTTAAGTTAACTTGAATCATTAAAATTTTATCTAATATTTTCTTCAGTCTAAACAATCACCAAAACAATAAACCAAGGGTTTATTTAGGGTTTACTGATTTCTGAACTGTAAATTCTCACACTAAAATCCTGACAATAAGGTCCCCATGAGCCAGTTTGAGTTGCTCCAACACAGCCCTGATTAAGTATTTTTCCCCACCTCCAAATATTATCTTTCTGATATGGAAATTAGAATGAAACGTTCTAGGATGAAAAGTAACTTCCAGAGCTGAGAATTTCCTAGAACAAAACTCCTGTTTGCACATGGAGAGTCTAGTTATTTTAAAATGATTAACCTTCTGGGAACTGGATTCTCTAGAACACTTTCCCCCCTACTAGGGCACTTAGCATATATTACTATGTATTATAAATTGTGTTTTAGTATGGAAGATGGTCTAGTCATGTATAGGACAAGGGAGAATATTAGCAGCCTGAGAACTTCACTTGTATCTACAAAAATATTAATAAATCTAGAGGTTCTCTCTCTCTCCAACCTCCAATTCCATGGGAGGCAATGTTTTATGAAGAATTTTTGAGTACTTATGGACACAAAGGACATAAGATAAAAAATTACTGCAGACTACCATCTGCCCTTTTAGAGAAGATAGCCATGTTTGAGATCATGGAATCTTCAGAAGAATATATTCTTCATCCACTTGGTTTTTCCTGTGTGAATTGCTAGGCTTGTCCTTTCTGAGGCATCCTGAAGCTCATGCAGGAGGCCCCCTAGTGTGCTGGAGTTCCCAGACAAAAGCCTCTGGAGGATCTCACTATCTCTCCAGGAGCTTTCCTCCATTTGGACTCTTTCCAAGGCCTCCTCCATGACAGGAGTGCACCTCGATAGTGAGTCTGTCTAGTCTTGTTTATGACTATGATTTAAAAGAGTTATTGAACAAAATTATTTTATTCCTCTATCACTAATTTCTTGTAGAATTTTAATGTTTGCATAGGATACTCCTTACTGGAGGAGACCCTTGAAGGTCACATTCTACTTGTACAAGATAAACACTTGCTGTTAGCAACATGATTCAATTTAAACATATATATCATGTTATATTATATTATATCCCAGATCTGGATCATTTATCTATTCTACATGTTTTTCTTAGTTTTGAGGTTTTTCAGTAAAAGATTTTACAAACACCATAAATCCGATTCTCTTAATGACAACCATAATAAATAACCATCACAATAGCTAACATCCATAAAGCATTTTCAAGGTTTGCTAAGCATTTATAAGGACCTCTAGGTGGCACAATGAATAGAGTGCCAAACCGAGAGTAAGAAAGATTCATCTTTGTAAATTCAATTACTAGCTGTGCAACTGGGCGCAAGTCACTTGCCCATGTTTGCCTCAGTTTCCTCATCTGTTAAATGTGAAGGAGAAGGAAATGGCAAATTATTCCAGGATTTCTATCAAAAAAAAGCCTAAAAGGGGTCATGAAGAGATGGAGATGATTGCCAACAACCCAACAATAACAAAAGTATTTTGTATAGATTCTCATTTGATTCTCACAATAATCTAGTGAAATAGGAGCTAGGATTCTTTTCAAATTACAAGCCAGGTGAATCAAAAAGAAAAGTTCAAGGACTTGCCCAGCATCATACAACTAATCTGAGGCATATTTGAACTCAGATCCCCTGGAACTCCAAGTCCAGTGCCCCATCTGTAACTACCATTGTTCCCTTCAGAGTGAATTGTTAGAAACTATGGCCCTTCAGGCCATTTGAGTCATTTGAGGGTCATTTGAGTTCATGTGTCAAGAAAGGAAATTTGCAGACCAGTTGTGTAAGTAGACTTGGGAAAGATTTCCCTTTTCCTTCGTTCAGTGATATTTCACTTCATGGCCAAAGTTATTCTTTGCTTGGCAGATTCACAGAATATCAAGTTAGAAGGAATCTCAGTAACCCATTAATTGAATCCAAACCTAAACAAGAAGCCCATCTACAAGTTCCCCCAATACCTCATCTGGAAAATAAGGAAATTAAACCTTGGTGATCTTCAAGAACCCTCCCAGCTCTAGATTCATTCTCTGAGCTATAAGCAGCCCCATTGATAAATGTCTCCAGTCAAGGTGTACCCATTAGTCCCAGACAGCTGGTGCCATTTTGGACAACTTTGATCATTCAACTCTTAAGGGGACCTTGTTCGGACAAGGTAGTACCTCTTGAAGGTGAATGATTCTCTTCTATAGATGTGAGCTACATGATATTGATGATATTGGGGGTATCCTAAGCTGACAATCACAGTGGGCCCAACAGCTGAATATGAGAAAATAAAGAAGCGCAGAATTAGGAGACCAGCTCATTTTTCCAACTCTAGCTCATCTGAAAAAGTGGAAGAATGGGAATTTCCAGGTGGCCCAAATCTGTCGAGTCTGCCAAATCACAGACACTGGCCCCTCAACGGTTTGTGAAGGAGTGCAAGACGCAAGCAAAGAGAGCCAATTGCTTTCCTTGATTTAATTTCCCAGAAATCTAATTTGGTGAGATTTGGGCTCTGTGGTGAGGAATTTACAAGCAGTTTTTTTTCTTGGTTCTCCAGTATAATGAAGTGATCTTGGCAGTTTGATGAGCTGCCTGAGGCACCAGCATATCCCTAAGATGTCCTGCCCTTTGCTGATGCTGAATGCACTGTTTATGACTTTTCAATCTTTATTGCCATCTTTTGAAGAATTTACTTTCATGTGCAAATAGGTAGGGCCCAGGCCAAGCTAATCCTACTGTTCTTTATCTATTCCAGTGACCTGGCTCCATAAAAGACTTTGCAATTTGAGGAGAAAGCCAAAAGTGAGGGAAGGCCTTTGGCCTACTAGGGTCAGCCTACATTGTATGATGATGAAAGGAAAGCAATTGCCCTTCACAACCTTTCTTCAAAACAAAAATCTCTCCTTAGCTGACTCCTGAAATTCTACAGTTTGAACTTTATTCTTTTCACTTAAGACTTTAAGTCCTCTTGAAATGCAGCTACCTCTGGGAGATGTTACTTTGTAGATATTTTACAATTACATATAATTGATTATGTATATACATATACATACATGTAATTGTATGTATGTATATACATATGTACCAATACGCAAACACATAGAGATGCATATATATGGGGAAGGGAATATTTCATATCCATCTTTATAGATAATATGTATATATTTGTATTGTATGTTTTAATATATAGATAAAAACATATATGCTACACATACACACACAAAGACACATTAAATATCTTTGCATGTATGGGTGTATATGTATATACACAAATATCTCCATGTATATACATACATATTTTTTTTCCCTATAGAATATAGATGCTGAAAGTGCAAAACCATAATTGTGACTTGTCCTTGTATATCCAGAGTTAGAAGCACTTGCTGTCTCCTCATTATTCCCTGAGAGTAATAGTTGTTTCATTCTTTGCACTCTGGACCTATCACAGTTTTACACAGACAATATGCTTAATTCATGTTTGCCATGAGGTTAAGATTATCTTGCTATAAGATCTTATCAATCACTCTTATCACCTACATCTCCATAATAATAATTAATGTGTATAAATCTTTATAAATATTGTCTCCATTGATACTTACAACAATAACCCTGAAAGGAAGATGCTTCTATTAACCTCATTTTCTAGTTGTAGAAAATTAGGCAAACAGAAATGAAATGACTTATGCCGAGTCATTCCCATTGAACTTAGGTCTGCTTGACCCTGGGCCTGGCACTTTATCCATTGAGCCTCTACATGTAGCTTCCTCACTAGAGAGGAAACAGGAACTTTGACTGTCTAAAGAAGGAATAAATCTCATAAAAAAAAAAAAAAAAAAAGGAGTGGGACAAATAAGGGGAAACTTGAAGCAACTAAAACAAAGCTCTACTTCTGTGGTCCTTTGCCAAGGAGGCAGCATGTGCTGAAACACTTTGATTTGCAAATTGTTTTCCATGGATCAGGCCATTGAACTTCCCAATAACAACATGAGGTAGGTAGTGAAGGTGTCATCTCCATTTTACAGATGAGGCTCCTAAAATGACGTAAATGGGCTCACTAGAGCAGTGGAAATAAAACTCACTTGGGCACCAAAGGATCTCAGTTTAAATTCCAAGTATGGCATTGTTTCCTTGAGTGAGCTTGGGTGAACCACTGAACTTTGCTTGGAATACTCTTTCCTGTCTATAATTAGAGAAGCTTGTTCTAGATGAGCTCTATGGCTCCCTCCAGATTTCCTTTTAAGCTCCCATGACTTCCATTTCAAATTCTACCTCTGACACTCTCTGTGTCACTTGACTTCAATCTCAGCCTTCTCATCTGTAAAATGAGAGAACTGAAATAGCTGAGCTCAGAGGACCCTGCTCGATCCAAATCTAAGAGCCAGTGTCCTCAGTTCAAATCCCACCTTGGAAACCAATTATCTGTGTGAGCTTGCATGAGTCCCTGGGGTGAGCTTCAATTCTCTCATCTGTAAAATGAGGGGATTGCATTAGGGAATCTCCAAGGACTCTCTAGCTTCAAGTTCATGAGTTTGTGCCTTGTCTGGGGTAACAGAGATGGTAGGTGAGAGAGGCAGACTTGAAACCCTCACTCTGACACCCAATCCAGCCTTCAGTGCTCTGATTGATCAGGCTTGTCTTTTTCTTAAGGGTAGATTGCAAAAGAAAGAGAAAAAGGAGAATGTTTAGAAGTGTTGGCTTTTTCCCTTCTGGATTCATGAATCTGTGAACAAAGATAGGACAATAGGGAACAGGGAGAAAGAAAAGGGTAAAGGGAGGGGAAGAAGCAATATGAGGAAAATGGAGAAGAGCGGTGAAGATATGGAAGGAGGGAAAAGTGAGGATGGGGGAGAGACCCACCTGCAATCTCCAACTCTACTATAGTTAGCCTGTAGGTTACAGAAGCAGTCAGTCAATAGGCATTTGTTACATGCCTACTATGTGCCAGGCACTGCACTAAGAAGCCAATGGAGAGAGGGAGAAAAAGGATATACATATAGAATATATAATGGCATTATATGTGTATGTATATGTGTAGCTATACCAATACCTAATAAATAGTAATCAGAAGGCAATATGTGATGGAGAAGATGAAAAGGTCTTAACAAAAGTGACAACAAAATGGATCAGAGCGGAGAAATTTCCAAACAAAACCTTTGCAAATAGTGGCAGAGTGAACAAAAGACATATGACGACTTCCAAAATACTAAAATTGATGGTCACAATGTTGAAGGAGGGAATATTTTATATTTCATGCCAGGAACATAGGAGGTGCTTAATGAATGTTGATGGTCTAAAATAGAAACTGAGTTTTACTTAGAGTTTTACTTCTATAATTTTACTGTAGCCGTTAAGGATCAAAGCCACTATTGGTCATGGGCTCATCCTCACATCTGTTCCTCATATCCACACACCTGGAAAATTTCATGTTTTGTTCCCTCCAGCCCTGAAGCCCCTCTGCCTCAAGAGCCTGTGAAACCTTGCAAAACTCTTCGACTGCACTTGCCTCACTCGGCCTTAATTCCCAAGGAGAAGGATGGCTCAACACAGCGAGGAAACATCTGCAGTGGGGCCTCTGGAACATTTGGAAAAGAGGTCTTGCCTCAATAGAATTAGCAAGAGGTGCCATCCCCTGTGACTCATCTCACTATTCTTTTCTTTTAAAAAGAAAATCACACATACTTTGAGACCCAGAGCAACTTTTTCCAGCTAGCCGTGCCAGGATTTTCCCAAAATTGTATCAACTTAAGAGTAATTTGGAAATCTTGGTTGACTTTAAATTCCAGGATTTTTGCATGAGTTCTGAATATAAAAGAGCAAAACAAACAGACTTTCTTGAAATCTCATGACTCCTGCTGAGCTTAATAATCCCTTTCTTTTCCAGCTAATTTGAATCCTTCTATTAAATATGTAAATCGATGGGGCTGCTGATGCAAGACATGGACCAATGTGTGTCCCTAAATGGTATTTCATCACTAGAGTTATAGTTGGGAATGTTTTCACTCAGGGCAAAAGGGGATGGGTCCAGGAGGGGAGCAGTGAAGAAGATGGTAGAAATGTGGGTGCAAAAGCTGTATCCTCACATGAATATACCTACAGTTAATTCAGTGAAGTGAATGAAAGAGCATTAGATGAGTCAGCTGTTCACTAAGCATTTATTATGTGAGATTACAAAGAAAGGCAAAAATCATCTCTGCCTTCAGGGAGTTTATAGTCTAATAACAATATAAAGAGAGTAAGTGTAAATAATAGATGGAAAGAAAGCTCAGAAGAGAAGGTACTAGCACCTGGGGAAGTAGCAAAGGCCTCCAGCTTGAAATCAGTGAAACTAAGAAGCAGAAGGAGGAAGAATCTTCGAGTATGAGAGAAATCCAGGATAAAGACATAGATAAGAGATGAAATGTCATGTGTGAAAAGCACCAAGAGGCCAGATTGCTGAGATCATGGCCATCAAGGACGTGTAGAAGAACTAGAGTGGCAGGAGAAGCCATTGGGAGAACCTGAAATACCAAAGGACATTATATCTATTCCAGGTGTTAATAAGAAGCCACCGAGGTACACTTATTAGAGAGAAAGTTGACATGATCAGATTTGATCAGTTTCCTAATGGGAACCTTCAGTCTTTCATCTCCAACTGCCTGTTGGACATTTCCAAATGGAATTGGATGTCTCAGAAATATCTGCAGCTCCACCAAACTTAACTGGAACATTTCTACTCAGATGTCCCCTCAAAGTCAAAGGCCATCACTATTCCCTCAGTCATGCAGGCTCAAAGTCACAGGATCAACCTCAATCTTTACTCTTGCTCACCACCAGACACTAAGTTCTATGAATTTTACTTCTATGACATCTATCATCACACTCTTCTCTCTAACATCACCCCACAATAGACTCTCACTGATTCATACTCAGATTATTATTGTACAATCTGCACTATTACAATAGCCTACTGGCTGGTTCTTCTCTCAAGTCTCTGCCTACTCCAGTCTACCTTCCATCCAACTGCTAACCTGATCTTCCTGAAATGTAACTCTGACTATATCACCCTCCCTTCATTCAATCAACTCCAGTGGCTCCCAGGATATATATGTCTGTGTATATATGTATGCATGCATATGTGTATAAATATTTGTACCTATACATGTAGTTTTGTGTGATATGTGTGTAATGGAGAGAGGGAGAAAAAGGATATACATATATAATATATAATAGCACTATATATGTGTATATACATGTAACTGTAATTGTGTGTATATACATGCACATATGTAGTTTATAAACAATATATGTATATTTGTGGTAGAGAGGAGAGAAGGAGAGAACAAAAGGACATAAATAATGTATAATGGCATATATGTATTGAACATATATATATTGTATTATGTATGTGTTTCATCTTCTCATATGCTTTTTATGTTGATCAATCTGGCCCACTAACTCTTCCTTGTAAACAACTTCCCATCTATCCTTCCTTCTATGCTATACCCCACTCACTTCTGCTTTGGGGAATTCTGAACTCCCTTTAAGATCCAGCTCAAGTATCATCTCTCACAAAAAGACTTGTCCCAATTGTTTGTGTCACCCCACTCACACCCCAACCTGGACCCCATGTTGTGTTTGCTTATTTGGGTGCTTGTTATTTCCCTCCTTGAGGCCAGGGATCATCCTCACTAGTGTCCACCTTTCCTTCCTCCCTCTATCTTCTCTTCCTTTCTCCTTCTACCTTTCCTTCCAGTGATTCGATAGAGTTTGGATCATCTCCCAATGTCAAGACAAAGTTGAGTTTGTGATATGAGCAATTAAACTTGAACTGAAGTGGCTTCTAATGTGGAAAATGCTCTCCCTTTTTTCTTCCTCCTTGTAAAATCCTTTGCGTCTTTCTGGACCACCAGGTTCTACAGCTCATTTTTTTCCTGCCTCCTCTACCCATCCTTGTTAGGTCTCTCATTCTGGAAATTGTATTAGGGTTATATATGTTGCATTTCCTTGTATATATATATAAGCCCCACCCCCTGTAAAGCATAAGCTACTTGAAGACAAAGACTTAATTTTTGTCTTTGTTCCCATAGTCTGAAGTACCTTGCCTGACACTTTTCTTGTTATTCGGTCTTCTCAATCATGTCTGATTCTTTGTGGGCCCCATTTTGAGGTTTATTTGTCAAAAACACTAAAATGATATGCCATTTTTTTCTTGTTTATTTTACAGATGAGGAAACTGAGGCAAAAAGGGTTCTATAACTTGTCCAGTTTACCAGGTTAACTAGTGTCTGTGGCCAAAATTGAACTCAGGAGGATGAGGCTTCCTTATTTCAGGCCAGCCACTTAATCTCTTGCTCCAGCTAGCTGCCCCATACCTAATATATAATAGACCCTTAATAGAGGCTTAGATTTGAATTGAACTATTTGCCCATCAGTTTTAAAGAATTCCCAATGGAAATGAAAAAAAGTCCTAAATGATCTTGGTATCAACAAAGAGTGGACTTCCTGTGAGTAAGTGGTAAAGGCTGGGGGAGAAAGGACATTCTGGGAGAATGATGAAAAGTCCCCAAGTACTGGACATCCATTCTCTTCATCATAAATGGACCCTTGAGAGCCATGGAGAGTCAGAACCTCCTGTTCCCCCCAGTAGCCATTGCTGCTGACACAAGCTTCACATTCAGCTTCTAAGATTACATGTGCATTACTCACACAGAGTCAGTTCCTTTCTCCCTTGACCCCAACAGAGCTGTTTATGAGGTCTATGGCTGCTGCCTAGAGAAACCTACTCTTCAAACCACCCACAGTCACTTTAGTGTAGATAAATCTCAGGGACAGAAGGAAACAGCAATGAGATCACGGATAGAGTCCACGTTCATAGGTTTGGAGCCAAAACAAAGCGATGTCTAAGTTCCAGAATTCTAGAATTTCACAAACAAAGGTGGACAAAAAGACTACATTGTCTTGATTCTAGCATGCAGTGGTCAGGCAGCCGACTGAGTCAGACCATTACTAGGCAAGTATCTGGAAGGATGCTACAAGTGGACACGAATATGGCCCAGAATGTAGTAGGAAAAAGAAACGAGGGCAGACTCTGCTTGGGAACTTGGGAGGATCTTTCATGAGTATCCCAAACTGCTCACTGGTGCATCCAGAATCCTGGTTGCTTCACCCTAGTTATGGTTACTAAATTCAGATGTTTCTCTTTAATATAGGATTATGGAATAGAAAGCACCCTTTAAATTGTATCCAGTGTCCTGGCTGCCTCACCTTCCTTATAGTTACTAAATTTAGATGTTTCTCTTTGATACAATTATGAAGTAGAAAGCAGCCTTTAAATTGTATCCAATGTCCTGGTTGTCTCACCTTTGTTATGGTTACTAAATTCAGATGTTTCTCTCTGATACAGGATTATGGAGTAGAAAGCAGCCTTTAAATTGTATCCAATGTCCTGGTTGCCTCACCTTTGTTATTGTTACTAAGTTGAGATGTTTCTCTCTGATACAGGATGTATCCTCTCCTTCTTCCTACTTTCCTCCCAGGGATATAATAGAATTCGGATCATGCAACATCATGCCCCTGGAAGAGAGCAATGGAAAGACCCATTGGGAAAAAGTAGGTGGCAACGTTTTGCCAGAATGATTCTGCTTGAAGGAAATGGCATCTAATGAATCATTTAGTGAATTAGAATTCTCCTCCAGTCTAAGGTTGTATTGTTCCTTGAAACAACCCTTGCAGTATGTAGTCTATAACTTTTCCTATTCTCGGTGTGTTCTTGAGTATTTTCTGGTTTCTCATTGTCCTCCCATGTGCCCAAGGCCAAGCCTGGTGGGACAGTCACCTCTTGGACACCGCGTCTCTCCATGAGTAATGAGACTCTGCCTCTCTCTGCCTTTACAACCATGATCAATCCTCTGACTGTTTCTACCCCTCGCTCTCTCTCCCATTCATGAGATTATAAGAATCCCTGCAATCTCCCAGACCTCATCAGGTCTCGTCACAGTTAGAAAGATGATTATCTATATGACACTTTTACTCCGGGGTTCAAAGGATGGCAAAGCCAAATGATTCTCAGGGGTTAGGTTTTAATAAGAGAAGCCCTGATGTGCAATATCTAAGCCTGTAATTGTTTTTATACAGTTTAAGGGAGACCAAACCCAACTATATCCAAACACTGCTACGCATTCCTGTGCTGACTTGCCTTCTTCAGCTGCCCAAAAGCAGTCTTTTTCCTAAATGCACCAAAAAAAAAAAAAAAAGAAAAAGAAAAGAAAAGAAAAGAAAAGAAAAGAAAAAAGAGAAAAGAAAAGAAAAAAGAAAAGAAACAAAGACACTTGCAAACTATTTCTTTCTTCAAGTCCTTCAGGTTTGAGACACAGTTTCTGTTTTGGGGGAAAGAGGGATACCTCTGATTCCATGGGTGTGAAGAAAGCCCCTCCATCGATGCAGATTGTGCCTCATATGTTGAGAGAGTTTGCTGGCACACCAGAATGTTAAATACTCAGCGTCATTTAGTGAATACATGACAAAGGCAGCATTTGCAACCTGATCTTAGAACTCTGAGACCAGCTCTCCTTCCTCCACATCAGGAGGCTAAAATACAGAATGGCTTCCCTCTGATGGGAATGGCAACATAGTATGTGCACATATGTGTACATGTGTGTATATAAATATATGTGTGTGTGTGTGTGTGTGTGTGAATTAGTGAATTATAACTGGGTGAGGCAACCAGGACTCTGGACCAAATTTAAAGAATGCTTTCTCTTCCATAATCCTGTATCAGAAGAAACATCTGAAAGTAACCATAACTAAGGTGAGGCAACCAGGACTCTGGATGCAATTTAAAAGGTGCTTTCCACTTCATAATCCTGTATCAGAGAGAAACATCTGAATTTAGTAACCTCACTAACAAGGAGAATCAGCCAAAATGGGAAGCTGCTAATTGGTCCGATTCCTCCTCTTGGTGCATGACACCCCAGCTGGGTTGGGCAAGGGAAGCCCTGTGTTGCATACACCATGGAGGACAGACTCCCCAAAAATGACCTCAATGTCTCTAACAGCCTTTAAGCATGTCCAAAGTTGGGCAGCCCCTTCTCTCCCCGTGTGTACCATGCCATTGAATGAATGCAAAGAATATTAGAAAATCATTGGCAGGTCGCCTGCTCTGGATCCGACCATTCCTAATTGTTGCCCTTCCAGGCAGAGTTGGAAAAGACCCATTTCCCCCCAAAAGCTATTAAGAGACACGTGTACATGACTGTACAGAAAGTCAGAATTTTTTTATTTATTTAGCACTTACTATGGACCGGCATTGTGCTAAGAGACCTACAAATATCTTCCCACCAAATCCTCACAACCTTGGGTTTTGCTGCTTGCCTAACTCAGTCACGTCTACTTCTCCGTGACCCCATTTGGGGTCTTCTTGGCAGAAATACAGGAATGGTTTACCATTTCCTTCCCCAGCTCATTTTACAAATGAGGAAACTGAGGCAAACAAGATTAAATGACTTGCTGAAGTTCATACATCTAGTAAGTGTCTGAGGTCATATTTGAACTCAAGAAAAGTAGTCTTCCTGATTCCAGGCCCAATATAATCTCCACTCTGCCACCTAGCTCCTTGGGAGTGAGGTGCTCCTAGAATCTCCATTTTGTAGATGAGGAAATTGAGATAAATAGAGATGGATGACTTGCCCAGGCTCACCTGGCCAGTGTCTGATGCTGCATTCAAACTCGGGCCTTCTTGCCTCCAGGCCCAGCACTCCGTTCTCTGCACCCTCAAGATGGGAGATGATAGTGCAATCTTAGCTTCCAAGAGAAGAACTCTTAATCTTGGTTGAATTACAAGCCAGTCTGGAGAAGCCCTTGGGTCCAGCCCCAGCCATTAAGCCTTCTTAGACTTGGGTTTTCAAAGGCATCAAAATAAAACAGATCAGATTACAAAGAAAACCAAGTAAGGGGAAATCGTTATCCATGCTTTTCCATTTATTGGCCCCAGGTGAAAAACCCCAGATTAAGGGGTTTATAGCAGACTCTTTGATTCCAAACCAAGCAAGGAAAATCAGCAGAGTGACCGGGAGTCAGGAAGACTGTATTTGAACCTTGCCTTAGACACTACGGCCGGACTAGTCAGCCTCAGTTTCCTCTTCTATAAAATGGAGGTAGTAACAGCATCTACTTCACAGAGTTATTGAGAGGATCAAATGGGATAACATTTGAGCATCCGATCCAGTCATCTCAATACTGTCAAATGTTTCAACATTGATGGGATTTGATCAGTGGAAATTATATTCTAAAATAGAGTGATCCTCTGCTTTTCTGCAGCCCCCTGAAGATCACGGGATCTTTTTATCCTGTTGGCAGCTAAAACCTTTCAGATCTAGGGTTTCCTCCATGAGAAGAAAAGCTCCTTGGGATCAAGATTTATCTGACCTTTCCATTTGTAACTGAGCCTTAGCAGGTGATGATACATAGTCAGTACTTAATAAATGTTCATACATTTATTAAGTCATTTGATTAATCAGTTTGGTTTTGATATCCATGGGAAGCCAAAATTTCTAAGAGGAAGAGTTACTTCTGTCTACTTATTGTACTTAGCAAGGGCCCAATAAATGATAATTAATCAAATCAAATTAAATTGAAATGAATGTGTGGCTCTGTGATCCACTAATATTTTCTAAACCACAGAATTTTGGGTCTTGTTGAGAAAGGCCTATTCCAAAATACTTAACTCCGACTGCTTGGAAATGGATTAAAATAAGCCGATTTGGCAAGCTAATCGTCTTCAGGCTCCTAGCCACAGCCTTGGCCTATATGTATTAAGCATACAATTTGAGGTTCTTTTTCAAAGAAGAAGGGGAGCTCTTCCCAACAAGTCTAACCTTCTCCCCACTCTGCCAAGCAAAGGTGAAAGACAGAGTTGGAATGGGCCCCAAAGATAATTGCATCCTACTCTCTCATTTACAGATGGGGAAACTGAGACTCAGTGGTTGAGGTCATGTGCACAGTAAGTGACAGAGCAAGAATTCCAACTTAGGTCTTCTGACTCAGGAGGTTGATTGGCTCAGGGGAAAGGAAAGTCAGCATCTTAAGAAGCCTTTTTTTTTTTTTTAAATCATCCAGATGAAAGTTGGGAAAGGTTACGTACAAATTACATCAGAGACTTGTGACGATGTCCAAAGGGAAGCTACACAGGGAAGAGAAGTCTTGTAGGGTCCTTGAGGGCAGGAACTTACATCATTTTTGTCAGTTGATTTTTCCACATAGACGGTCTCCATTTTGAAGGAAATCTCGAGAAGTCAATCATCTCGTTTTCCTTAACCTACATCAGCCTTTCATGTCTCTGATCTCAGGAAATGACAAAGCTGGTAGCAATGAGTGGGTATGGGTAAGGGAAGAGAGAGTCTGGTTTGAGAGCAATGGTCTTATGATGGGCAAATGGCAAAATACCCTTTAATAATCCCTGGCTTCCTAATGGATGCTGACTAGGAGGTGGAGCCTCCAACTTCTTGAAATGATACAAGGTTAGTAGACTTAGCACTCAGGATCCATTAGACTGTTCAGTCTTAGGGCAGAATTTTGATGAACCCGGTGGATTAACTCCCAAACTGGGGATGCTCAGTCCTTCTAGTCAAGTCAGGAGCAGAGCTCAGATCCCAAGGTGGACGTTGAGATCAGGAATTTTTTTTTTTTTTTTTTTTTTTTTTGGCAAAGTCAATTCTAGGACCATATGGAGGTTCATCCTAGGCCGCTCACTTGATTGGCCCTCTCTTTTTCAATCAAACGTGGACTTGACAGTGGAATTCACATTACTTCTCATGGACCAGGCACTGTGGATATCATATTACAGTAATTAGCATTTACATAGGACCTTAAGGTTTGCAAAAGCACAAGACACATCTAATTATATCTTCCCAGTAAAAGTAGATTCTATTATTAATCCCATTTTATAGGCTAAAAATCAGAGGCTGAAAGAGTCTGATACTTCCCAGGTTATAATAAGTATCTGAGGAAAAATTTCAACCCATGGATTCATAACTCCGAGGCCAGTTTCCCATCAAGCATTTGACAGGAATCCCCAAAGCTATCGATGCTGAGGCCCATTAGTGCTGCCTGCCATCTTTCTTTCCAACCAATAAAATCTCTGAATTTATTCTCAAGCTCTGAAATCCCCTACACAAACTCAACTTTATTAAACAACAGGCATGTATTAAGTACCTACTATGTGCAGACACTGGTGATGTAAGCCTGGGAATGAAAGCATCCTTGCCTCGAGAAAATCCTAAGAGATCTAAGTTACTTAGGAAGCAAAATCTGGTACCAAAAAGAAGGAAGAAGCCCAGGCTGGGAAAGGCAGGATACATAAATATTGAGCCAAGAAAAAGTGGAGCATTTTCATAAGTATATTTTTGGAGTTAAGGGGTTTTAGGAGTCAAGTTCTTTAGACTGGGAGAATGAGAGAAATGCTGTCAGTGAGTGTCTATTCTGCAAACCAGTGGATGGAGAAATCCTGCCTTAACCCAAAAGAAGGGCATAAAGAGTAGAATATAAGGCACTCCTCACATATGAATGCTGAGAAGCGGGGAGATATTTGGAGACAAACAGCCTTGCCTGCCCTCCAATCACACTAAGAAAAGGGTATCCCATTCCTCCAAAAGGCAGAGCCAGCTTTTGACAGTTCCATGCTCTGGGACCCTGGGCAAGAGACTTTACAGCTGCCTGCCTCAGTTTCCTCAATTATAAAATGGGGATCAAAAAAATACACCTACCTCCCAGGGTGGTTGTAAAAATGAGATAATATCTGTAAGGCTCATAGAACAGTGTCTGGCCCATATTAGGTGCTTAATAAATATTTATTCCCTTCCTCCTTCCCCTTAACTACCTGTGAATAGCCCTTCCAGAGGATAACTCTCACTGTGAGCACAGGTGAAAACGTTGCTAAGAGTGTACTCACCTTCTCAGTTGTCAGAAGACTTTGCTGAGGGTAGATAGACTGAGTCTGTGATTTCACCAATAGCAGAAACTTCCAAAGTGGAAACAAATCCCATCAACTTTTTCTATAATTTATCATGTTAAAAAGTTGTCTTGGGCCACTGAGAGGTTGTGACTTACCAAGGGTCTGTGTGTTGGAGACAAGATTTGAATACAGGTCTTCTTGGCTCGGAATCTGGCCCTCTGATCCCTCCTCCATGCTCATAGTCCCTTCCTTGACAGATTTTTGGTCAAAAATAGATTGGGAATGACTTCATCCTGGAAGCCACAGGCCTTTATTCACCACCTAAAGTTATTTTCTTCACATTTCCTCAATGCCTCTGACCTTCAGGATGAGCCATTTGAGAAACTGAGAAGTCCTTTAAAAGCCCAAGTGATTTTTCCAGCCCAGCAGGCCAAAGCGGCCCTTCCTGAGAGTTCCCGCAGCCCCCCAAACAGGAAATGCCTGAAATTCCGCAGGCAGGTTTGCCTGTTTGCCGAGCATCCCTCCCTCGACATTTCCAATTTAGAAGAGGTCGACCGTTCTCAGCCTCGAAAGGCAAACTTAATGGACCAGGTCTAAATTGGGCAAGGTTGCTCCCTGGGAGGATTACAGCTTCTCTAAGAAATGCTTCCTCCCAAGTGTTACCCAAGATGTCAGCAAGTCGACCTCCATGTGAGTCTGAAAGGAAAACTGGGGCACCAAAGGAGCAGTCTGTGTTTGCTCCTCAGGAGAGCTCAACCAGAAAAAATGGTTAGCTTTGCTGTACTTGTTACCATAACAGGCAGCTGAGGCTGATCCCGGGGATGCTGCAATTGGCTCACAGGAGGTCTTTAGGGGATGCCTTCTCCAGATTTCCCAGGCTTTACAATTCTTATGGCCATAAACTGAAAATGAGGGGAGCCTTCACAAGTGAGCTGGGAGAAATCATGGCCACCTTCAGTGGCAAAATGAAGAAATGGGAAATGGACTCCCTTGTTGGTCTTCGGGAAGAGACTGCATCGGCTTTTGCTCGCTGCCTCTAGAGAAACCCTAGCTCCCTTGAAACCTCAAACTCACAGCTGTCTCTTCAAAAAAAAAAAAAAATTGTCCCAGCTGCAAACACTAATTCCTTGTCCATTAACTGTATGATAGCTCTTCTTGTACTCATTAATCCCTTAAGGAGAACGTAAGCTCCTTGAAGACAGTTGGATTTTGTTTTGTCTTCATGTGTCCATGATCTTGTGTAATTATGTGAACCATATGTGGATTTATAGTACATGTGGTATATGCATAATAAGCACTTAAATATTTGTTTATTTTTATTTTATTAATTTATTTCATTTTTTATTAATGAATTTATTAAATTCAGTTCATTTGGGTCAGGATCCGGTATGAAATCTTTGGTCTTACCCAAACCACTATTTGAAGTGATTAAAAGAGGAAGAACTAAGCAATGAAAGGAGAATAATCAAGCTCACAATTATATAGCATTTTAAGGTTCACAAAAAGCTTTGCAGATTTAATCCTCATAACAACACTGGCCAGCAGGTGTTATTATTATTTCCATTTTACAGATGAGAAAACAGATTGGATTGCATGGTCTCTCAGGTCCTTTTTAACTCTTAGTTTAAACTGTTATCATCATCAGACTAGCCATGGAAGTGTATTCATTATTAAGGATTCAAATCCAGTTTTTCTTGACTCTAAGTCTCTATCTTGTATCATACTTGTCTGTCTGCATGGAATCATATCTGGGCTAGGAAGAGACTGGAAGCAAACACCCCATTTGGCAGATGAGGGAACCAAGATTTGCAGAAATATATATATATATATACCTACCATAGCAAATCCTTGAAAGTAAGAATGGTTTATGTTAACATCTCCAGTTCTACCCATATGTTGTTGTTGTTTGCTGGGTTATTTTTCAGTCATGTAATGATTTGTCCCATTTGGGGTTTTCTTAGCAGAGATACTGGAATGGTTTGCCATTCCCTTGTCTAGTTCATTCTACAATAAGGAACCAGGGTTAACAGGGTTAAATGATTTGCCTAGTGCCACAGAATGAGTAAGAGTATAAAACTAAATTTGAACTCAAGAAGATGAGCTAACTCCAGTTCCAGCCATTGCATCTCCTTACTAGAGACCTTCCCTTAGGTTTCTCTCTTTTGCTTGACACTGTGACAGCCTGCAAACTGTCCATCTGATCCTTTTCATGTTTTCCTGCATAATCAGTCCATTTTCTTTCCCAATCAGGCATCTTTTGAGTTTTTAAATGATGTATTTTCTTCCTAGTGAAGATTACAATTAACAACATCTTCTCATATCCACACCATGCTTTGTTAAGTTCTTAATTTAAAAAAAAAAAACTTTTTTTTTCCTTTCTTTGTATCTTTGTTTTTGGTGCAACAACTGGCACATAGAAATTACTTAATAAATGCTTACTGTCTGACTGATTTGGTATAATAGAGACCTTCCCTTAGGCCTTTTGCTTGACACCATGACAGCCTGCAAACGGTCCAGCTGATCCTTTTCAATTTTCCTGCAGAACCAGCCACTGCCTTTTCCAATCAGGCACCTTCTAGGTGTTCTCCATGCTACATTTTACAAGGATTGTAAATTGTGGCCACATGGTACAGTTTATTAATAGCTGCTGTGCGCCTTTGATCTTTGCCTTTGGATCACCCACAATTCTGAATCATTGGAGACTGCCATGATCTATAATGGGCAGCTTTATCATGTCTTTGGAAGAATTCCAAATTATTCAAAGAATTCCAAAGAATTCATATTAAAAAGAAGTTTTGTTTGTCTAAGAGTGCCTACTATGTGCTTTGCTTATAAATAAAGTTTAAGGAGCTTTAGATTAAATTGACTGCTGATGATCAGTTGACCTTTGTTCAGATACCTCTTCTTTAATTGGATATTTTAATATAAGGGAAAGTATTTAGTGCAACTTAATACTTTTCCAATGTTAGCAATGACTATCTTACTCCACGCCATGGGACGAAATCATACTTTTGTTAAGCCCTTGCTCCTGTGTCTGTCCTAGCAACTGCCTCACGGAGAACATTTTAACAGCAACACTGTGTCCAGTGATACCAGTCAGCCATGAAAGCTAAAGTAACAAAGAATAATTCAATCAACAATTATTTTTAAGCAGGTTTCAGGTACTGAAACAAAGAATGTAAGAATCCTAATACCAATAAGTATTTACAAAAAAGATACAAAGAGAGTAAAATAAAACAAACCCAGGACTTTTAGAGAGAAAGGAAGTGAGCCTTTGGGTCTTTGGGGTCATAAGGAAAAGCTGAAGAATATGCCTGAAGCAAAAAAAGAGATTCTATGAGGCAGAGGAGAAGAAAAAACCTCCCGTATTAGATAATCCCACAAGTACAAAGTGGAGTAACCTGTGTCTACAGGAAAAAAGACCAGTTTAAACAAAACAATCTGATACAGTCATTGCCTACGAATGTACACAGTCACTATGTAAGATTTTTTTTCCCTTGATTGTTTTGTCTTTGTTACAAAGAATAGTCCAATGTGAAAGAATGCATACAGGATCTTCCCCCCGCAGAAATGATTATGATATGAAAACAAATGTTTATATCCTAAATTATAGTACTGGATAGTATTCTTTTTCTTTTCTTAACAATGTCAGTTCCCTGATCAAGAAGCTTCAATGGCTCCCTATTATCTATGAAATAAAATATACATGTATTCCTCTGTTTGGCATTGAAAGCCAATCTGATTCCATTTTATCTTCTTGTTCACTTCATGTTTCTCTCCTTCGTGATCTCTACATTCAAGTCAAACAGATCTGCTAGCTATTCTCCCAATTGGGCATTAATTCCATCTCCCTGATTTTCCTCATGTATAGAATACATATCCTCCTCATCTCCATGGTCAGGAAACCTGAGACTCCTTCAAGACTCAAATCACATTCAACAAAGATTCCTGGAATTCAAATAAACAAAACTCAATCTCTCCTCTAAAACTACTTCTCTGAGGTTAAACAGATCCCAATCTCTCGGGGGGTCCCATTTCCTCATCCATGGAATGAGTGCCTAAGATGAAATGGCCTTGAAGGTCCTTTCTGGCTCCCCATCTATGGACCTGCCTAGGAAACCATAAATCAATCAGTCCCCCTCTCTGGGTCTCAGCTTCCTCATCTGTGAAAAAGAGGTTAGAGTTGATGGTTTTGGGGACATCCCTTATAGATCTATGATTTATTAGACAAGGGACTGAACTGGTGACTTCATTTGTATGGGGAATTGTCAATGGAGAAACTTCCTCTTAAAAGTAGGTCTGCACCAGCCCTGAAGTCAGGAAACCTGAGTTCAAATCTGGCCTCAGATACTTAACACTTTCTAGCTGTGTGATCCTGGGCAAGTCACTTAACTCCAATTGCCTTAGGGGAAAAAATAGATCTTCACTTTCCCTGCAGTCTGAGACTTGGAGAACTGCATTTGAGAACTCAAGTGACTTTCTTAACATGGCAGAGCCAATATGTGTCAAAAATCAGCTCTTCCTTGCATCAAGTCAGATATTTATAGCAAGGTACCACAGGATCAGGAAAATCTGAGTTCAAATTCAGCTTCAGATACTAACTGTGTGACCACTATTTGACTCAGTTTCCTTATCTATAAAATGAAAATTATAACTATCTTTCTCCCAGCGTTGTTGTAGGGACAAAATGAGATCATATTTGTAAAACAATCGGCACAGCGCCTGGCACAGATATAAATGCTAGTTGTTGTTACCTACTAAACCACCCTTTCTCTCGATGATTTTATAATACATTCTTGGTTTTTCATCCTATAACCCACCGTAGTGTCTTGTACATAGTAGGTACTTCATGGATGGCTGCATAGTGGATTCACTTCAGATGATCAGTTTGAATCTCCTTCAGAGGATCAGGTCCTTGCAAGCCATGAATTATAGCAAATTCATTTATGATGAGATCAGGAGGATGTGTATTCTATACACGAGGGAAAGCATGGAGATGGAATTAATACCAAGTTAGGAAAATAGCCAATCAGTTTAAGAGATCATGAAGGAGAGAAGTGTGAAATGAGCAGGGATATAGAGTGGAATCAGATTGGCTTTCAATGCCAAATAGAGGAGTACACACAATTTTTATTCCATAGAGAATAGGGAGCCATTGAGACTTCTTGAGCAGGGAATTGACATCGTCAGGGAAAGAATACATATCCAGTGCTATAATTAAGCAATTCATTCACCAGACTTAGCATAGTATGAGTCCATGCTGGATATTTACATAAGACCTTTGGAATAGCATGGATAGGTTTATTTCACATGCAACAGTGACATCTACTGGTGTGAAGGAGGTCTGGGACTGCAGCTGGACACTCCATCATCTAAAAGGATTTAATTTAGGTCCTTCACGGGGCTTGCTTATAGCAAGGATGTCAAGGGCCTGGGTCTGCAGCTCCCATTCCCATTGGAGAGTGCACCACAGGAGTGTGGTACAACGGCCCACACAGACAGACACAAAGTGGGGACGCCAAGGTACCCTGCCTGATAACCACAACTTCCTTTTTCAGTTGAGAGATTACTAGAAGTGTTCTCAGAGAGCGTCTGAAATTTTGTTTCCAGTTAAGACCCAGATTTATAGAAATAAATATTTAACTTGGAAAGAAAGCATATAATGGATCCAACATATGTTGCCAAGATGGAAAAATCCACTGAGAAACTAGTTGGTGGATTTCCTGTCTTCTCGTGAATTACTCTTTTCCTCAGTTTTGGATTCTCAGCTAGGAAGAGCAATCCCAGCAATCAGTTGGTAGCTCCTTATCGACAGGAAGGACCACGATCCAAATGTCCTCATTCCCAGGCTTTTGTTCCTTCTAGCAAAGCACATTGCCTTTCCTGAGTGGGAAGATAATTATGCTACATGAGAAGATGGAGAATCCATCAACCTAGCTTCAAGTCGGGAAGACTTGGACACAAGTTTTCCTTTTGATATTTACTGTGTGACCCTAAGCAAATCATTGTTAATTGTCCAGTTAGTGGATAATAACTGTGGTTCAAGCAACTCCCTAGGAGATATCTTTTTGGCCAGAGACAAGATGACAGATGGAGGTAAATCACTAGATGGTAATTAGTATAATAGTATAGGAGGGAGAGAGACAATGACTCTAGAGTTTTAAAAAATGAGTTCAAATCACAGCTTTAATAGTTACTATCTGTATGAGCTTAGTGTCACTTAGATACTCTGGATATGGCTCCTCGTTTTTTAATAAGGATGTTGGCCAGATGGGCTCAGCTTCTTCTTTCTAGAGCTAGGAGAGTAGGACCCACCAATTGACATTTGTGTTGATGGATGGAGAACTGGGAGAACTGGGAGGACAGATCCTACCTAGTCCTGTTTCAGGGATTTGTATCAGCTGAACTTATTTCCAGTTCCTATCCCCAGATTGGACATAATCTAGCCCACCTTGTACCTGAGAGTGTTAAAGGTGTCTAGCATTTAATAGCTTATCATCTAAAAGTCAGTTCTCAGATGCAACATAGAAACAGGAAGGAGCCTCCAAAATGAGTGACAAAGCATGACTGGAAGAACAAGAGTTACCATTAAGACTGTTCACACTTTAGGCTAATTTCTTGTGTTTCTGAGTGGAGGAAGGCTAGTTTGATCTTTCTATCATTCTAGGGCTTACAGCTGGAGATGGAGAAAGAGACACTATTTCCTGTTGAAGTTGGTGTCTGAATTATGCTTTAAAGGAAGCTAAGGATTCTAGAAGGCAGATGTAATGGGGGAAGCACCTAAGCAAAAGCATGGAGGTGGGAGCTGGATTATAATACATGGAGAACAATTCACCCACCAATTTGGGAGAACCTTCAGTGTAAGTTGAGGACAACTGGGTTTTAGCCTAAAAGCAACAGGGATTTTTTTTCCTATGCTAAATTCATTGATGTGATGATGAGATACAAGAATTTGCACAAGTCAGAGAGTTAATTGCAGAACCATCCCTGGGCCACTTGACCAATCACTCCAGTGTCCTCCCTGCTGTCAATGTGAAATATGAATGATCCAGTAGATCCAGGTTTTCCATTAAAGAATGTCAGAAGAAGGAAGACATTGTGGGCTTTGGGGGATCTGGACCCTAAGGCCATGGATTCAAATCCCAGCCTGCTAGTTCAATGCCCCTCATTGTGCCTCAGTTCTTTCCTCTGTAAAATGAGGGGATTGGACTAGATTATTCTGCAGAGCTCTGTCATTTCTAAATCTATGACTCTAGTTAAAAAGTTTCTAAGGAAAAGTTACTAAAGATGAATCTCGAGGTGGATGGAGAAAACCATGAACTGGGTTGGACGAGTGAGGCTACACTGACATCTTGTGGCTCAAAGCATCAACTACTACTGACCTGGAGGGCTACACTAACCCTGGAGATATGAGACAAGAAAGGAAGGAAAATGCATGGTTTACTTTGTTAAATGATAGTTAACTGTTACAAAACGTATCTGTTATGGTTCATTTACTACACTTTGTAATATTTATTAATAGAATAGTATCACTCAAAGAAAGGCAACATGGTAGCAAGGTGAGAAAAGTGCTGACTCTGACTCAGGAAGATGGAGGCTGCAATCCTGCTTTGGATATATACTGGCTCTGTAGCCCTAGGCAAGTCAGTTCTAGGTACATCTCCCAGCCTAAAAGGTGCATAGAAAGTGAGAGCCTAACCTAGAAAAGGTAGTTTGAGCCCTTTAGACCAATGAACTCGAGTCCATTTTCCATTTTCCCCACCTGATTATTTTCTGTCTATTCAGCCATGCTGTCTCTGGTAATACTGACATCCATTTAAACAATAATTTTGCATTTTAATAGTAATAATGATAACAACAGAGCCCATGCAGTAGTGGGTGGATTATGGAGCAAGCTCTGAGTTCAGATCCCAGCTCAGATACTGACTCCATGAGTGATTTTGGTCACATTCCTTCTCTTCTTCTTAGGCATGCCCCCAAACTAACCTACAGAGCCATAGATGTCTGCTGCCAGCTGAACACCCCCATGTCCTGTAAAGTCTGGTATGGATGTCTGAGCAATTCAGGTGTTCCTAATTTCAGGTTCAATGCTCTGCCCATTGTGCCACCCAGTTGTCTATGTGAGAGGCAAAGCACTTCCATTCCTCATACTAATGAAATATTAAACATAAAGGGGGGAAGGAAGGAAGGAAGGAAGGAAGGAAGGAAGGAAGGAAGGAAGGAAGGAAGGAAGGAAGGAAGGAAGGAAGGAAGGAAGGAAGGAAGGAAGGAAGGGAGGGAGGAGGGAGGGAGGGAGGGAGAAGGAAGGAGGGAGGGAGGGAGGGAGGGAGGGGGAAGGAAGGAGGGAGGGAAGAGGGAGGAAGGAAAGAAAGGAAGGAAGGAAAAAGGGGAGTAAGAAAGGAAGGAAGGAAGGAGAAAATGAGGGAGGGAGGAAGGAAGGAGGGAAGGAAAGAAAGGAAGGAAGAAAGAAGGAAGGAAGGAAAGAGGGAGGGAGAAAGAGAGGGAGAAAAGTAAAAGAGAAAAAAGGAAGAAGTAAAAGAAAGAGAAAATAGAAAAGAAGGAAGGAAGAAAGGAAGGGAGAGAGGAAGAAGGAAAATAAAGAAGGAAGAAAAGAAAAAGGTAGAAAGACAAGAAGGAAGAGAATAAAGGAAGGAAGAAAGGAAGGAAGAAAGAAGGAAGGAAGAAAGGAAGGAAGAAAGAAGGAAAGAAAAAGAAGAAAAGGAAGGAAGAAACAAAGGAAGGGGGAAAGGAGGAAGAAGGGAGGGAAGAATGAAGGAGAGAGAAAGACTCAGAATCCATGTATGTGTATATATTATGACTATCTGCATTGATACTTTATCAACTCTTCCTGACCCCTTTTGGGATTTTCTTAACAAAGATACTGGATGTTTGCCATTTCCTTCTACAGCTCATTTGACCCATGAGGAAACTAAGGCAAATAGGGTTAAGTGACTTACCCAGATTCATGTAGCTAATGAGCATCTGAAGTCAGATCTGAGTTCAGGAAGATGTGTCTCTGAGACTCCAGGCCCCACAGCCACCCAGTTGTCACTGATTTCTTATCCCCTAACTGTACTTTCCATGAAAGTGGCCCAGGAGAACGAGGATGTGTATGAATAAGAAGGACCAGTCCTTTCTCCCTTTTCTTCATCTGAAAAACAGGTGCTGAACTGAACCAGGGCTCCCAATCTGGGAAGCATGTGCTGGAAAGGATCCAAGAAGGAAATTTAATGGAATAATTGGCAAGTAATATTGAATTTAATTTCTTTATTTTCTTAAATGTATCTGCATGGCAAACTCTAGAATTCAATTCATATTGAGTAAGTATTGACATACTTGAATAAGTAAGTCATCTTGACATAAATCAGGAAGGTTTATGGAAAGCCAAGAGTTTAGAGACAAAAAAAGATTGGGACCTACAAGACACATCAAAGAGCCATGATATCCTCAGTGGGGGAGCATTAAAGGACCCAATATGATTTAGGAAATCTAAAGCTTAGGGAACAATTTAGACGTAATCACACAAAGGCAAGACTAGAACTCAGGGCTAACTGCCTCCACATGCTGTGGCTTCTGCGTTTTCTTATTCTTTCAAAGTTCATCTCCTTGGATACCAGAGATTGGCCTGAAATCATTCCCATCATCATCATCATCATCACATTTATATAGGGCTTGAAGGTTTTTCCCCCCATATGTCATCTCATTTGAACCTCATAAAAACCTTATGATATGGGAGCTGTTATTATCATTTGACAGATGAAGAAATAGAGGCTCAGAAAATTAAAATGATTTGCCCTGAGTGTCACAACTAGCAAATGTACGAGAGAGGATTTGAACTCATACCTGCCTAACTCCAAATTCATCCTAGAGATATGAGATAGAATTCCTGCTCTCCTGCTGTCAGAGATCCAAGATGCCTTAAAGACACCCATATGTTACTTAACACTGGTCAGGATTTCTAGTTTATTAGTACATTTGTGGTTTGCTTCAGCATCCATTGAGGGCCTTTGAGGGATTAGCCTCAAAATCAAGAAGGTTCAAATCCTACCCATAATGCATACTCATTAGGTGATCCTGAGCAAGTCATTTTACCTTTTGGAGTTTTGCTGGCTCTCTAAGACTCTAAGTTATAGAGATCTGGGGAGGTCTCTGTACCAATGATGTCACAGGTCCAGTTCCTGTTCTTTCACCTTGAGGGCAATGATCAAAGCAAACAATTCTGAGTTCTCAGTGGCAGTGTGATTTACTAGAGTCTTGAATTCTAAAAGAGAGAAGACTCAGAATCCAATGAGATTGTGTGTGTGTGTGTGTGTGTGTGTGTGTGTGTGTGTAACTAGGAAACAAATGTACAAATGTAAGGCATTAAGACCATCCTCTTCATTTTTAATGACACAGGATCTTTGAAACTGGAATATCTTGCCTGGTTTTCCTGGCCTATGTTGGTTTCCATTGTCAAAGCTCTTTGATGAGCCTCATGTCTTTAACATCATGAGTGATGTCTTGATTTGCATGTGAATTGGATTTAAGTGAGGCAGAATTAAATAAAGTCAGCAGTCTCACTCTCTCTTCCAGACTCATTGAAGTCCAGTGGCAGGACAAAAGTCAAAACAATTGGCAATGGCCCAGAAGGCAGTGGATGACCTTGGCATCTTTATTGTGTGACCAAGTTCTAAGTGTTCCACATCTGCTGCTTCAGCTACCTTCATGGCTATGGAAAGAAATTGTTCTCATCCGCCCATTCCACTGGTGAAAATCTTTATGCACTTGGGGTGGACATCCCCCAACTCACCTAGAGATTTGGGGACTGTCAATTGCTCTCAACCTGGTTTGGTCCATCTACCAAGAAGATTTTACCCAGATGTGGCCATTGAACATGCAACAGCTTCTGAGAGCCATAGATGAGAGTTGGATGAATTAAATGGACACCAAAGATGGATGAGCAGCCCTGAAAAAGGCTCAATAAGCCCTCACAACAAAAGTGCTAGTTCTCCCTGAACACTACATATGGACCAGTGAGCCTCATGACCCTTATGCAGCACCTTGGATCATGTCAGATAGTGAAACTCCCATAGAAGTGTGTCTGCTCCTGCAGCATGGAAAGGCTTTGACAAAGGATTTTACAAGGTAAATACATCAGGGGCTGTCCGCAGCCTGTAGCAATTAGATGATCTGTCCTGCCATGATAGGCATTGCTTCCAAATTATCCACTCTCCTAGTTCTGCCTCCTGGGAAGACTTATCTAGATTTCCAAATAACCACTGTTCAAATACTTAAAGAAGTTGTGGCATCCCTCGCAATGGCTTGTTCAGATTCAACATTTTTGGTTCTTCCATCTTGTCCAGGTAAAGCATGAGATTTTGTCCCTTTGCCATCCTGCTCAATCCAGATGCATTCCCACTGTTGAATTTCCTTCCAAAGTCTGGTTCCTGAAAGTAAACTCAATGATTCATAGCAATCTGACCAGGACAGAGTACAGGAGAATAGTTATCTCCTAGTCCTGGACACTGTGCCTCTTTTAATGAAATATAAGTGATTCTTGTTGATTTTATTGGACTTAACACTTTATTAAAACATGTAGAACATACTATTTCCATACAATTTCCAAGTTGTCTTTATGAATTCCGTTTTTCTTTTACCTTAGTGAAAATCATGGTAGAGATTTTAATAAAATTTTCTTAGAGAGCCTAGCTATCTCTCTGCAAAAACTGTTTGGATTTGACTCCTACATCCCATGCTTGAGAAGTTAATTTTTAAAACATATTTTAAGCCTTTTGCACTTATTGTTATTAAGTTTTATTCTATAACTAGGTGGTGCAGTGGATAGACCACCAGCACTGAAGTTAGGAGGACCTGAGTTCAAATCTAACCTCAAACACTTAATATTTCCTAGCTGTGTGAATCTGGGCAAGTCACTTAACCCCAATTGCCTCAGGGGAAAAAAAAAAAACAAAACAAAACAAAACAACAAACAAAAATCAGAGACATACTTCCAAGTTGATACCAACCTGCTGTATGCTTTTTAGTTGTAGTGATTAATTGCCAAATATACCTAATTGTGCCATCATCCAGCTAATCACCTTCTACCACGTCCACAATAGTATCATGTTAAATGCATTGCTAAAATGTACCTTAATTATTTCTTCAGCATTGTTCTCTTTGACAAGTCGAGACATCTACTCAAAAATGAAGTAGATTTAGTTTGATCTGGTCTGGATTTGATGGTGTTCTACTGACTTATAGGAGCCTTAGATTGCCAGTATAGTACAAAGGAAAGCACTGAATTGGATTAATGAAAATCCTGGGTTTCGGGTCTCCTAATAACTAGTTTGTTTGTTTGTTTGTTTGTTTGTTGTTTTCAGTTGTGCCTGACCCCTATTGGATTTTTCTTGACAAAGATACTGAAATGGTTTGCCATTTCCTTTCCCAGCTCATTTTACAAATGAGGAACTGAGACTTGCATGGCTTGCCTAACATCACACAGGTCTTCCTCCAGGCGTAACTAGGGTTACTCCTGATCCAATATCCATCCACTGTGCTCCCTGACTGCCCCAATATGTAATCTATATAATCATGAGCAAATTGTTTACTTCTCAGAGCCTCCCCTGTGAAATAAGAATGACAATGTCTGCATTACAATCACCACACAGAGTGACTGAGCACCCAGAGAGATTGTGGTAACCCTTCGTAATCTAAACCATGGTAAACATTATCTATTGTTATTCCATGTTTAACAATATTCTAGAATTTTGCCATGAACTGACATTAAACTAAATAGCCAATAATTCACAGCATCCATCCTTTTCCTTTGATTAAAAAAATAGGAAAACATTTCTCCATCTCTCCTTTGACTCGCTTCGCTATCATTTTAGAGGGATCATCCAATGACAGTTAGTAACCCAGAAATATTATCCACCAGTCCTTCTAGAACTTAGGGTCATAGTTCAGCCGAACTCAGTGACTTTAACTTACTACAGGCAGCTGGGGATTCTCTTTCCATTTCTTTGTCTTGGTTTTTAACCCCTAGTTAATGATTTTTGCTCTATTCTTACCCATCCAGAGATGATTATCTCTGGCAAGAAAACAGGATGAGTTAAGTAGTTTACCCTTCTCTCCATTATCTATTAGCATTATCTCTTTTACCCACAGTAGCAAACTTTCTTTGATCTTTGTTTTGTTATCAACATTGGCTTTTTTAAAATTCGCCTTAGCATTCATCACATAGTTTCAATTCATTCTGATGTCATTCTCATAGGTTTGTGAAAGCAGTCTTTTACATGTCACTTTTTTTTTTCCTTTCTGAGGCAATTGGGACTAAGTAACTTGCCCACAGTCAGAACTAGAAAGTGTTAATCATCTGAGGCCAGATTTGAACTCTGGTACTCCTCACTTCAGGGCAGGTGCTCTACCCACTGCACCACTTAGCTTCCCCCTACATGTGACTATTGAAGGCTGAAATCAGTCAGTGAATGTCCAATATTTTCATATCAGTTTTTAGAAGCCCCCCCTCCTTTCATCGTTCTCAATGTTATTTATGTTTTTTATCATAAAATTTTCACTCGAGATATTTACAATTGTGCTAACACCATTGACCCATTGTGAATTCCACTGACCCCCTCATCTGTACCATTTGAATTCTACTCTTCTCGAAAATCTTTTTTTGGTTTCCATTTCCTTGTTAACATGGTCACATATTCCCAAAATTTCATCATTTTAGTGTTATCAATCAAGCCCTTGTGGATCAACTGGTTGCATACAGAAGATTTTATTGTTTGTGCCCAATTCTGAAGGATACTCTTAATCCATTTTATTGGAGGGAGGGACTGTCTACAAAACCTGACACATAATAAGCACTTAATAAATGGTTGTTGATTTGACTTGAAAGAACATTCTTTAAAGTTCTGAATCAGTGCTAATGCTGAAAGTTACAATTGTGACTACCTGGATTTACTTCACTTCTATCAATGTGCTCTACATACAAACATTCTTAAAATATATTCAAGGTAATTTTCATTTTTTACAAAAATCTTTAACACGATTTGTTGCAATTATACAGTGGATAGAGCACTGAAACTGGAATCAGGAAAACCCGAGTACAAATCTAGCCTCAGATTTTTATTAACTTTGTGTTCCTGGGCAAGGCATTTGATTTCTCTTAGTCTCAGTCTTATCATCTCCAGATTAGTAAAAGAACTAGCACCTATCTCTCAAGGTAGATAAAATGAGCTGTTCCCTAAAGGCGATTGAAATCTCTCCTTTGTAATCAAGAAAAATAGTTAAGCAAAACTAACAAAACAATTACAACTGAGCATTTTACACTGTAGGTAGCAGCCTCCCCACCTAGAAAAGGAAAATGTGCTTCATCAGGATCAAAAGTGATCATTGTAATTGACTCACTTTTGATGCTTTTTAGTACCATTTTCATTTACATTTTTGTGATTGTTATTTGCCCTGGTCTCTAGTGCTTTTTACTTCTCCTCCTGTGGATTAACACAGTTTTTCTCATGTTTCTCTGATTTCACTTCATCAAAAAGTATAGCAATGGTCAGAGAGATAAATAATAAAGTATAATATGTATAACATAATATATATCATAAATAATATTTTATAATATAAATGTGTTGTTAATATAATTGTTATGTATCATATAAATTAAAATTTAATAAATAGAATATATAATTTATAACAAAATAAATAATAAAAAGAAAGAGATAAATAATAAATTCATTTTGAGAAACTACTTTGTATGTTAAGCATAAACGAAATTTATTTCACTCTAGAAAACTAATCTATAAAGTCACAGAATGTCAGACAATAGGCATTTATGAAGTGCCTGACACATATCAAGCACTACAACTAAGCCCTGGGCATAGCAAGAAAGACAAAAGACAATCTGTAACCTGGAGGAGTTAACAGTCTAAGAAGGCAACAAGCAAATAACTATGAACAAACAAAATATATACAGGATGAATAAGAAATAATCAAAGGACTGGTGTTGACAAAGATTGGATTGGAAAATTGGAAAAGACTTCCTATAGGAGGTGAGATTTTAACTAGGGCTTGAAGAAAGATTTGGGATAGAGATGAGGATGGAGAAAATTCCATGCCTGCGGAGAACCAGTGAAAATTCAAGAAGTAGGGACATGGATTTTCTTGTGTGAATACTTCTAAAGGGGCCAATGTTACTGGATCAAAGAATACAGAGAGAGAAATATGGGCCTAAGAAGACTGAAAAGTAAAAGGGAAACAGGTTATAAAGAGCTGGAGAATAAACTGGATAGTTTTGATGGAAAAGATGAACTTAATGATCTTAGAAAAATATGGAAAGACTTGAATGAATAAAAAAACAAAGTGAGCAAAACCAAAAGAACATTGTACAATATTGTAAATAATAATAATAAATAATAAATGTAGG
Organism: Antechinus flavipes; assembly: GCF_016432865.1. Classification (NCBI taxonomy): domain Eukaryota; kingdom Metazoa; phylum Chordata; class Mammalia; order Dasyuromorphia; family Dasyuridae; genus Antechinus; species Antechinus flavipes. Next base: position 11,501,407 of record NC_067402.1, read on the forward strand.
TACCTAATTTGTGTCTCATGAATGCCATCTCTAGAAGGAGGGAAGAGAGAGGGAAGAAAAACCAAAGCAAAAGCTCGAAGTCAATTTCTTCAGGTAATTGTAGACAGGATTATTTTTTAAAGTGTGTTGGACTAAAAGACCTCTATTGTGATCAATCATTTTTAATTCTTTGTGACCCAATTTGGGTTTGTCCTAGCAAAGATACTGGAGTGGTCTGCCATTTCCTTCTCCAGATTATTTTATATAAAAGGAACTGAGGCAAACAGGATTAAGTGACTTTCCCATAGTCACATGGCTAATAAGTGCCTAAAGCCAGATTTGAAGTCATGAAGATGAGTCATCCTCATTCTAAACCCAGTGTTCTTGCCATTATACTTTTCTCTTTTCTTACCCGGAAATCTCAGATTATAAAAAATAACACAATCTCTCTCTGTCTTCCTAGGAATTCTCTGATCCTGGGCACTAGAATAAAATCCCTTTTCTGTTGTTTGCTGCCTTTGGACTAGTCACTTACTTTTTTTCAACTTCATTTTCCTCAATTAAAAAGTAAATAATCTAGATAATATAGATACTATATATATATCAAGCACTACAACTAAGCCCTGGGCATAGCAAGAAAGACAAAAAACAATCTGTAACCTGGAGGTTTTATATATATATATATTTTATAATTGCTATAATCTATGGCTTCTGAGATTCCTTCTAGTTCTAGATCAATGAAGCTATGATGCTGATCCTGAATTTAAGTCCAAATATTTGCTTTGAAGGCTGACAGTACAGCTACTAGGAGCAATTTCTTTTTCAACAATATTTTACTTTCCCAATTGGATGTAAAAACAATTTTTAATATTATTTTCATTTTGAATTCTACTTTCTCTTCCTCCTTCCCCTCTCCCCTCTTTGAGATGGTAACTTCTATATGTGCAGTCATGCAAAATATATTTTTATATTAAGCTCTGTTGTGAAAGAAAGCAGACAAAAGCCATGAAAAAATAAAATGGAAAATAGGTGTGCTTCAATCTTCATTCAAACTCCATTCATTCTCTAGAGCTGTATGGCATTTTCATCAGGACTCTATAGGATTAATTTCAAATATAATGAATATAATGATATATTAATAGTAATGATAATGATAAAAGTCATTTAGTTCATTCTACACTCTATACCTCACCTCCACTCTACAGATAAGGAAACTGAGGCCCTAAGAGGCCTAAGATTGCAGACAGAGGTCATAAGTGGCAGATTTAGAATTCTAACTCAGGTCCTAACTTCAAATCCCATACTCCATTGCACCTGCTGCACTCAACATAGACTTAAAGGCAAATTCAAGGAGAAGATTTTGGAAGATTAACATTACAATAAATGATACTTTTAAAAATCATCATTGGTTGAAATAGGATTTTTTTCAAAAATAAGCTAAATCCTGTCACAACTTCAAACTATTGATGCATCCTGCCATCTTGTGGCTCAATGTGGGAATTCCATACAGTCTTCAGGCTTGGTTGTGTGATGTGCTTTTACATTAAAATGATTACAAGCTTTACCAGAACTTTTATCAGAGCACAGAGCTGTATGTCGGCCATTTGGACTTTTCCTCAATCTTTGATGATCTAAACCATTTTTCAATACTGGCAATTATGACACTTCAGAACCTATTGGATGAGTAGACTTGATATGCAATTCATAAGCAAATCCTCATTTTTATGGGGCTCCAAGATCTTGAGTGCAAACCTTCAATTTGAGGATTGGAGTATTGGAAGGTGATGATCTGTTGCACTTATAAGTTCCCCCTAAACAGAATGATCACTTTATCCTCCGGAAAGTGGGAGACGTGGCAAAGGACAAACTGAATTACTATTCTGAGTTTCATTTGTAATGAAAGATGGAAACTCTGATGTCAAGTGGCCACTTCATCTTGGAATTCATCATAGAAGAGAACCATCTGGGCATAGTCTAACATCCTAGATTTTGAAAGAACAGATGTCCAAAGAGGACTATAAAGCACAGGGACCCAGTATCTTAAAATCTGAAGGAGTTGACTCAAGATTGATGGGACTCTCTCAAGCATTCTGAAAAACAAAAATTGTGTTTAGAGCTGAGGAAAAGATAAGCTCCCTAATTAAACTATTGTTGACAGAAAAATCCCTAAAAACTCACTTTAAAAAAAAACAGTATGTATAGAGAAATATCAAGGAAACATTTTTAAAATACACAGATGTTGAGAAGGGGACATGGGAAAGTAGGTACATGTGGATAGTACTATGTTAAATTTTATATATACTTTGGAAACTCATATATAATACATAGTCAGATATACAATTCCTCTTTCCTATTTTTATATGGAGATGCTTATTTGGGGTATTTACTAAGATTAACTTCTGTTGGTTTTTTTTTTTTCCCCTGAGGCAATTGAGGTTAAATGACTTGCCCAAGAAAGGTCACATAGCTAAGAAGTGTTAAGTGTCTGAGACAAGATTTTTATGGAGATCCTCCTGACTTCAGGGCTGGTGCTCTATCCACTGCCCCACCTAGCTGCCCCAAGTTCATATTTTCATAACAAAAAAGTGTGAAGATGACAGAAGCAATGGAAAATAATTGAATATTAATACAAAAGATTGGCTTAATTCTGAAAGAATTATATCAGGACAGATACTTTTAGGGAAGCACTATATATATATATATATTGTGGATGTGCAACAGACTGTGCTCAGTGGACTGGTAAGTAGGGGCTGCTTTCACCCTCACTCTGAAAGAACCATGAGGTCAGTGAGCCCTGGACCATTCCATCCTGAAATGGCCGTGACCTGAGAAACAGGTCTTTTGTAGAACCACTGTGAAGTGCTACAAGAGATTTATGGACCACATATCAGCCAAGATCTTCCCCTATACCCGGATGTCTCCTGGAAGACTAGAATTCCCCTACCTTGTAGGCAATTGATTTCAAGTAAGGTTTCTAGAACCTGTTTTACTCATTACTTTGTAGGGACATCAGCATAGGGGTAAAGGTGACCAAACTACATACTGAATCCTTAACAATCCACTCTTTTCATCACCTTACACAGCTGGTTGTCTTTCTTTGTCTGCTCCCTCTGCCTTAAAACCTCCCATGACTTACTTCTCAGAGTCTTTGTCAATTGTGAAAATAAAGTGACATCAGCCAGGACATTGTCTTATAGTCACTCTTCCAATTCCAGGAGAACTTGGGGGATTCCTCATGAAAGGTATGGGTGCCAATGACCGTTAATTGTTTTGTTTTGTTTTGTTTTGTTTTATAAATTTCAAGTAAATATCTCAAAGTGTTAACAAAGTATTGACTTATCAACACTTGTATCTCAGGGCCTTCCTTTAGTTTATTTTCAATTGAGCCTGTGCAGACTAGGGGCTGGAGAGAGGGAATTAAAATCTGATATAGAAATTACCGTCTCAGAAACAGGGGATGTTTAACTAGGGGAATAGAAGTCTTAGGGATTGGATAGGATAGTGATCAACTGCTTTCATGGGAAGGAGAAATTCACTTTCTCTGCTTGGTCCCAGATGGCATAACTACACAAAGAACAATAAAAGGAAGTTGCAATGAGGGAGATTTGGTTATATGTAAAGGACATTTCCTAACAATCATAGTAGTGGAATGGACTGTCTTGTCAGACAGTGAGTTGCCCATTTCAGGATATCTTTAAGAGGATACTGGATAACGATTTGCCAGAAATATTGTAAGATAGATTTTTGCTTAAATATTTGTTGGAGTAAATGTCTCCAAAGTCTCTTCCAAAAGTGATTGTTTCATCATTTTTTTTAAATCAAGGTGCAGAACAATCCCTACTGAATGTACCTAAGTATATGATAACACTATTTTACCAATGGTGATATCTCTAAACTCAAGGTTCTGTAATTTCATCAGTGAGGGTATTTCCTTGACTAACAACCTTGTTGAGCCATGAACAGATGATTTTACAAACTTTTATAGGCAAAAAATATCTAACTAACTAAAAGACACACCCATAATGATAAGATATGACTTTGAAAATGATACACACTACCCTTCAGACAATAAAGAGTTTACAACTCAGACAATACTTGAAACTTTTTCATGTGTTCTTAGACTTAGAACTGGAAGGAATCATAAAGATCATAGGGAATAATCTTCTTGCTTTAAAGATGAGGAAACCAAGGGTCATAAAGCTAGAAGGTAATTCAGCAGTCATCTAACTCAATCCCATTTTACATTTCCTATGACCTTCTGCCTCTATTTTGCCAAATCTGCCAGAAATCTGATGTTGTCTTTGGGAAATCAGGAAGACATCTTCATGAATATGGAAACCCTCATCTCTTTGACCCAGATATTGAGTGGCAAGATTAATTGAAATCTGTTCACTTAAACCATCCTTCAACTCTGAGACTCCATTATGCAAGACACTGAAGGGATTGGACACCATGAGATACTTGAAGCATGGGTTATCATTGGTATAGGGAATTCCTAGAAGAAGACTCTCCCCATACCAATTCATGTCAGAACGTTCTCTGTGATTTATATTCTTAGAAAATTGTCTGAGGAGTTGAAAGGAAGCGGAAAGGGAAGGAAGGAAGGAAAGAAGGAAGGAAGGAAGGAAGGAAGGAAGGAAGGAAGGAAGGAAGGAAGGAAGGAAGGAAGGAAGGAAGGAAGGAAGGAAGGAAGGAAGGAAGGAAGGAAGGAGAGAAAAAGAGCAGAGTATTTATTAAGTGCCTACTAATTATCTATGCTAAAATAGTTACTATGCTAAGCACTTTACAAATACTAACTTGGCTAGAATCATATAACTAGTAGGTATATAGGTATCTAGGAAATGTAATGGATACAGTCAAGTTGGAGTCCAGAGCCTTGAGTTTAAATCTTACCTCTGTTTTTACTAACTGCGTGATCCTGGGCAAGTCACCTCTCTTAATCTCTGTTCCTTCATGTATAAAATGAGTATAATAAAAGCACCTACCCCTCAAGATTGTTGTGAGGATCAAATGAGTTAATAATTATAAAATGATTTTAAAATGTTAAAGCATTTGATAAATCCTAGCTGTTGATTGTTTAATTACTGATTATTATTTATTAGTAGATATTGTAATTATTAATTACTATGTATCAGGATTGAGCCCAAGCCTTCCTGAATTCATGGCCAACTATCTCTTCACCGTGACATACTATCTCACACTAAGACAATAAGACAGAAGCTCTAGAGGAACTGTTTTGTTTGTGGTGAAACACCATCAATCATTTTATCCATAATGATCTAGAAGAGCAAATATTCCCTTTAAACCTTCTACAGAACTTGGAGTTAGCTCTCTAATTAGTGGAAAGATCTCAAATATTTCAACCTGCCACAGGGAAAGAGATCAAGACCACAAGAAGACATCATTTCAGACTTGGAGCATTTTTAAATATAGTCCAAAGCTTCCCTATCATCCCCAAATAGTCCAGCTAAAGTTGAAAAAGACAAATAAAATTACTGTTAAATGTTATACCTGACACTATTAATTTGAAGTCTATTTATAAATCAGTTTCATTTTAATGCATTAAATATGAATATTGTAACATATTGAATCTTATCATCAATTAACATAATCCACGGAAGTCCAGTTTATAGAAGTTGGAATATAATTTTATGTTAAGCAGGAGCAGATTGCAAAGCAATACAAATTAGAAATTCTCTCTCTCTCTCTCTCTCTCTCTCTCTCTCTCTCTCACACACACACACACACACACACACACACGCACACACACACACTTTAACTGTCTCTCTCTGGCTTTCTTTTTCTCTTTGGCACTCTCTCTTTCTGGGGTTCTCTATCTCTTTTTCTCTCTCTGCCTCTCTCATTTCTTTGTCTATCTGTCTGGTTTTCTTTTTCTCTCTGACTCTTTTCCTCTTTTTCTCTTTTTCTTTATCTGTTGCTGTCTGCTGGGCCTCTGTTTTTGTTTCTCTCTTTTCTCTCTTTTTTTCTCTCTCTCTTTCTCTGTTTCTCTGACTTTCTCCTCTTCTCTCTCATTCTCTGTTTCTTTATCTTTTTCACTCTATTTTTCATGGTCTGACTCTCTCTGGCTTGATCTTTCTTTCTAGCACTTTCTCTGAGAGGCCTCTCTCTCTCTCTCTCTCTCTCTCTCTCTCTCTCTCTCTCTCTCTCTCTCTCTCTCTCTCTCTCTCTCTCTCTCTCTCTCTCTCTCTCTCTCCCTCCTTCCCTCCCTCCCTCCATCCCTCCCTCTCCCTCTCTCTCTCTGTGTTTCTCTGTCTGTCTGTCTTTCCCCCAAAAAAATCCAGACTGTCACACAACTTGCCCTAGCAGTTATATCTATTAGAATACTTGCTAAAATAAAAGTCATGTTAGCTTTTTAACCTGCTGGCATTTTTCCACTAGTATCAATGTATGTCTACAAAGGCAGCTGCTGCCACTCATTGGCAAGCAAATTGGTACTCACCAACAGCTAAATGATGAATCAGCCAGTGGTACAAGTTTTCCCCCAATTACTGGCCATAGTGCTGAATCATTTTTGACCCTAGGAGGACAATCAGTGGTATTCACTCTTGAATTCCATTTTATTGCCTCATATTTGCCATTAATTGGTCACATTGAAAATTGTTTTAATCACCTGTTCTTCCAGCATTTCTAGGTAAAAGCTTGGAATTTCTGTTACCCTTGAACCTCTATCTAAACATACTTGCACTAGCACTCTGGGGACATTAATAATAGATACCTAGGAGATTACAATATGATAATTTCAAATCCCCCCAAAAGCAATCAAAGGCTCTATCTACATTCCAAATTTCCCCATTATAGGGCATAAGTTACCATTTGCTTATACAGTACTTCATTATCCCTCTGATTCTACTTCTATACCTTTCTATGTTCTCCTGGGAAAATCCTTTAATTTTTCTGGATTTCAGTGTCCTCAATTATAAAACATGATTAATAATGCATCATGGGTCTATCATGTGGATAAAATAAGATGACAATATGTAAATTGCATTGAAAATCTTAAGGGACTATTTAAATGTCACTTTTCTAATCTGAAAAATTAAATATTGCAAAATATTTTCATGAGTAATAGCCCACAATCTATGGTTTGAACAATATTTGTGAGTGCAATAAGAATAATCAGAAAAACAATTTCTACAGTGCCTAAAAGGAAAACAACTTTTAAAAACTTAAGAACTCTGTTCAATGGAGCGATTGATAATGATTCGAGAACACTGTTGATAAAACATGCCTTCTACATCTTTGTATAGAGTTGATAGACTGAAGGTGCAGAATGTTTTCAAATAAGACTACTATAACACAAATTTATTTTGCTTGACTATGCTTTTGATACAAACAAAAGCTCTTGTTGGCTAGAGATAGACTGGAAGTATAAGAAGTGGAATATGAAATTATTGAGGAAACAAAAGTTCGAGCTTCTGAGCATATTGATTAATTAAGTAATTTATTCAATTGCAAAAGAGATAGGGACTATGCCTCCTCAGCTTGGGACTGGATCCCAACTAGGGGGAGAGACAGATTTTTATGCATTAAAAGAAAACAATTAACATGATATAAACCAGAATACAAGATTAGGTCATCTGATTTCTAATTGAAGAAAAGTGGTGAATTTTTCAACTTCAGAGGGGAGATCAAACAGAAGTAATTTCCTGAAATCAGTAAAAAGAGTGTCCCACTTCCCTGTCTGTATTCAATCAAAGGAACATATTAACAGTAACTACTTGAGCATTATATGTCAGTTTTCAGATAAGACATCTTCATATATATAATTGTGAGAAAATCCCTTGCATCAGTCCTTACTTCTGATTGTTTTTTTGAGCAGCATAACAAGTCCTTAGCTAAGGTTCTCTAAGCAGTAGGTATAGATCATCCAGCTTCCCACCTGTTCAGGGCTAGGTTTAAACAATGTAATATAGTTTAATAACCATTTCCACAATTGAATAAGGTTTTCTCACAAAACAGAAATTGTACTATACTCATAATTGAATAGATAGAGAACTGATCTAGAGCTAGATTTCAGATACAAAGATAGTAATAGTTATGTGTGCGTGGGAGAATGTTAATGAAACACTAAGAACTATTCAGAAAAGAGTAAAATGATGTTTATAAGGGAAAAAGCAAAACAATGTTGGTACAATGTTATATTTATATATATATATATATATATGTACATAGATTATATATAATACATCTATAATCTAGATGTGTGTCTGCATTTACATATATATGCACATATACATGCATCTTACATGTATCTATATATATATGTATTTATATGTGCATATATATGAAGACCTTGTGTAATAGATTTATAATTTAGTATACTCTTCATTTCTGGTCATGTTTATATAAATGTTCATGTTTGTTAATGCTTTTCTAGTTAACACTGATTTTTAAAAGTTTAGAAAAGCATCTCTAAAGCATCCTTAATTTAACTAAAGATTATAATGTTGTTTGGGCTGCAAATTGTCAATATTCTCACACTTCTGTCATAAAATAACTTATTTTTTAGCTCTCAAAGCATGTCTTTCTGCCAGAGATGCTAAATTTCTAGGAGAATCTGACCTCGCGTCCACTAGATAAGCAATATAATTCTCAGTCTCCCTGGGAGTTCCAGAAAAAACCTAGATGAACTTTAGGAAGCTTTTAGCTTGGTTTTCTCAAATCTTTGAGGAAACTTTTTGAGGAAGATAAGTATATCCTCCATATACGAATTTGATTATGCAATCTCCCAAGACATTTCAACCAAATCTGTAATCCACCTGTACGTGAGAATGCAGGCCTAGGATGTCATGTAATCAGCTTGCACCCATGAGACAATTACTTTTACTAAGCTAAGAAAGGAAATTTCCTAGACAACAAACGACTTGACTGAATATCCATATTGGCAAGTCTGAAATTTTCTCTTTCCCTCTTTCTAAAAATATATAAATGATACACAACTAGTAACTGGAGCCATGAACATGAATGGAATATACTAATGTATAACTTGAAAAGTTCAGCAAAATCTATTAAAAAGAATAATCCAAAAATATGTTGACAAGAAATATACATGATCCTCCATGAATTCATCCAAAATAACATATACTTTGTACAAATTAATAGCAATGTTTTGAGATGATCAGCTCTGAATGACTTTACTATTTTCAACAATACAATGATCCAAGACTACTCTGAAGGACTTATGATGAAAAATGCTATCCATATCCAGAGAAAGAACTATTGTATCTAAATACAGATTAAAGCATACTTTTTTAACTTTATTTTGGGGAGCTTGGGGGATCTATGTTTTCTTTTGCAACATGGTTTTTTCTGGAAATGTTTTGCATAACTTCACATTTAAAAAGTTATTATTGGTTATTATTATTATTATTATTATTATTAGTTATTAACCAATATGCTCAGAAGCTTGAATTTTTGTTTCCTCAGTAATTTCATATTCCACTTCTCATTCCCTCATTGAAGGGAGGGTAGAGGGGGAGGAAGAAAGAGAATCTGGAACTCAAAGTTTAAAAAAATAGACATAAAGAAGGAAGATTACTTAAAAAAAAAAAAGAAATGTACTTGAAATATGAAGATTCACATACAGTTAAAATGAGCAATTGGATCAAAAAATATTGTGCTCCAGCTGGACTCAGAAAAAACAATATGATCTCAGACAAGGCAACCACAAAAATAGACTTTGTTAAAAGAGATAAATAAGGAATCTTCATTATGTCTAAAAGCACCATAAATAGTGAATTAATATCAATATTTAACTTATATGTACCAAATGATATCACAACTAAGTACTTAAAGTAAAAATCAAAAGAGCCTCAGGATCAAATAGAAAGTTAAAAGAAAAAAAGAAAAAATAGTTAAAATAAGACGTGCATTATCACTGTGTAGACCAGTAAGCAAAAGGAATCATTTCTCTAGAACGAGTCTAACTCTTTTGTGCTTTTTAGAATGAGAAATCTAGTCACCTCTGATCTTTATTCATTCCAAATATCCTGATTTCTCAAACCAGTAAGCATGTCATTTCCTCAAACAATTGTTCTACCTAAATTTCCCATTTTTTTCCTTCAGTCTCCTGCCTTCCTCATATTATATTGTCTTAAAATATCCAGAATGATTGTTTTTGTTTCAAGGAACATAAAAATAATTGATGTTCAATGTCACCTTTTAAGCATCATTCCAAAACTCACCTTATTGACCTTTGATTCTTGTCATTTGAATATTTCATAGGCAATTAAAGGTCACGATTATAGTGGTACATTGGATTGCAGATCTCATTGTCATCTTACAGGATAGTATGGTGGTTGAGCAAGGAACATGTTCTGAATTCAAGATGAAGCAATAATTAGATCAGGAGTCCTCAAACTATGGCCTGCGGGCCAGATGCGACTGCTGAGGATGATTATCCCCCTCACCCAGGGCTATGAAGTTTATTTAAAGGTCCACAAAACAAAGTTTTTGTTTTTACTATAGTCTGGCCCTCCAACAGTCTGAGGGACAGTGTAGTGGCCCCCTATTTAAAAAGTTTGAGGACCCCTGAATTAGATGATTCCCTTGAAAAATCACCGATAATGGTGAAATCACTACAAACATCTTGTGACATAGGCAAGCCAACCAAACATCAAGCTGCCCAAGAGGCAGAAGTCCTGGCCTGTCATAGTGAGCTTTTCCAGACTTATAAAGAGATCTATTTAATTCAGTCAAGCTGGAAATTAAAATATTCACTACTTTTGCCCAAAATGTGGGGATAAAATAATCTTTCTTGAGTACAAATTTGGTTTTCAAGTCAGATGTTCAGAATGATGAACATAGATCAAGTTTGGTGACAAACTGCAGTGTATTGTTTTCTACATTTGGGGTACTTAAAAGAGAATGGAAGCTTCTTGAAAAGAACCAATTTTTCCCTTTGTCTCTATCACCTAGCTTGGAAGATGGTTCTTAATAAATATTTATTTTTTGAATAATATAACAAGATCTCTTAAAGTCTCCTTAAAAAAAAAATAACAGCTTCCAAAAGATATTCTTGAGCATTTGGAGAGTCTACCTCAAACTTAGCCAAAGGCAACAAAAGCAACAGAGAGAATAAGGTTATGTCTCATAAACTGGATATGCTTATCTTTGTTCTGGCTTCTGGAAGACTTCCTGAGTTATAAAGCCAAAATAAGAAAGGAAGAAAAATAACTCCTCAAAATATTTTTAACTTGAGATAAAATGATTTTCTTTGCTCCCTTTAAGAGAAAAATATTTAATTGGGTTTTCTCTTAATCATGGCATTTCTGTGGAATTTGCCATGACATATGCCAAGGATTATGGTCAATTAAGCAAAAAATCTACATCTATTATGTACCACTCATGTACTGAGCACTGGGAATATAAGAGCAAAAATGAAACTTTCCCTTCCCTCAAGGAGTTTATGTTCTACCTGGAAGAACTAGCATCTAATTAAATATGTAAATACAAAGAAATGGGGGAGATGGTGTTACTAATATTGAGGTGGCAGAGGGAGATATCAGGAGAGGCAGGAGATAGGAGGAGCTGCCTTTATTGAATTTTTAATTGTGCTAGAGGTTCCATGAGACTGACACAAACCAGAGAGGTAAAAGACAGAAATATGAAATAGGAGCATGGCAAGTAGGCCAATTGGACCAAAATTCAAGGTCACTTTTGTGACCTTGAAAAGGTCATTTAGCATCTCTAGAACAAGATTTCCTCATCTTTCCTCATGTAAAATGAAGTTGGGATAAATGATCACTAAAAATACTCCCAGTCCTAAATCCCATGATTCTTGTAAGTTTCTAAAATAGCCACGTTCTCTTGGTATTTTTATAGAAAATAGGGTTCTTCTAAATAAATTCCAAATGGTCCAAGAAAGCTGTGATTGTTTTTCACAGTTAAGTTTTTCCAAATTTAAAACACTAATTCATACTTATGTGGTTTTGTTTTCTATGGGGAAGAACTGACATATGCTATTTGTCACCAAAGTTTACTTGGTCTTAATATAATGGCTTTCTTTTAATTCATACACTCCATATTTTTTAAAGTAATGGGAGTGAGCAGCAGCAAGCAAACATTTTCATCACTAGCTAGATCCTACTCTAATACTAACCCGTCCCTGACCTCAGTTCCTAATCTGATCTCTAACTCCCCATACTATTTCTGATCCTGACCCCAATTGCCAACTCTAACCCTGACACTGACTCAACTCTCAATCCTAATCCTAATCAAAATGGTTTTGCTTGTTCCTCTTGGGATTTTGCCATAATATCAAGTCTTATCTTTTCATTGTCTAGAATAATTATAAATAACTATAAGGCAAACCACTCTAAAAAGCAATGATAGAGGCACCTAGGTGGCAGAGAGCACCATCCCTGAAGTCAGGAGGACCTGAGTTCAAATCTGGTCTCAGACACTTAACACTTCCTAGCTGTGTGACCCTGGGCAAGTCACTTTACCCCAATTGCCTCAACGAGAGAGAGAGAGAGAGAGAGAGAGAGAGAGAGAGAGAGAGAGAGAGAGAGAGTACATCTAACATTTCTATTGCACTTGCAAAATATTTTCTACATAATATCTGATTTGGTATTCATAATAATGCTATGACTTAGTTACTATTATCATCCCCATTTTATAGACAAGAAAATGGAAGATGAGAGAGGTTAAATAATGAAATGCTCTGAAAATTATTGTTTGGAGAATTACTTGGGACACGGAAATGGCAAGCGACTTGGCCAGCATCATGTATCTAGTTTGTATCCGCAGCAGGATTTGAATGCAGGTCTTCCAGGCCTCTATAGTCTAATCAATATCTCTCAGGAGAGAGTTACTTATGGCAATGCAATGGCAATTTCCCAAGATGCCCCTCTTTATCATCTTACTTGCATAAAATCTTTCTGTTCATTCAAGGCTCAGTTCAAGATACCATGTCCTCTATAAAGCCTTCCCTGCTGTCTGATCCTTCCCCCCATCTGAAAGCGATCTCTAATCAACAGATTTCTGAATTTCCCCTTTGTTTACAATATTCTCTATGTTGTATTATTTTTGCAGCCTAAGTCACTAGTGGAATAATAAAATGGAAGTTCTTGGAGGCAGAAACTATCATTTGCATCCCCTGCACCTAGCTCAATGCATGCACACAGTGGCACTTAATAGGTGTTTGTTTAATTGGTCTGCTTGACTTCCTCAATGATACCCATCTGCTCCAAACTTGGTGTAGCAAAGAAATGACTCTGGATAACGAATACAGTGTCCTTCATTTAATGATCTCTGGCTCATTTAAGAATATCCAGAAAGGCAATAAAATATACATATTATAATAAAACCATAATGAAAGGAAGGGAAATCCCATTCTCCAAAGTATGGGTCCTAAAAGAGATCTCATGAAAGTATCCAAAAAGCCAATTCAAATGGAAGAGATAATGATTCTGATATCAGGAAGATTCTCAAAGATTCTTACCTCTAGATATGGAGATGTGACCAATTGTTTTTGTTTATCTTTTGGCCCAGCCATGGTGTGGGAACTGACAATGTAGAAATCCCTTCTATCTAAGTAGTTGCCACTTACAGTGTTACCTAGAGCACTGACATATAAATTGACTTGAACTGGTTGATAATAATATTATTATATGTTAAAAGTAGAAATTGGAGCAAGGCTTCTGATTCTAAGGCCATCTTTTTAGTGACTATGTCATGTTTCCTTAGTTTAATCCATATCAGATTTGGTCATCAATTGACACTACACATATACAGACATATTTATACACACATACATTAACATAGTATGAATCATACATACATTTCTCCTTAACCCCATGATTCCATTCTCCTAAAAAAGCATGGAAAGAGGAATGCCTTTATGCCAAAAGAATATGGAAAAATAAATATTATTGAAAATATAAATATTCCTTTGAAGAGAAAAAACTATGGGATAAAATGTCTATGGATGACTTCCAAACAATCCATTGCTTTGTCCATGACCTCTAAGTGTGATCTTCCCTACAAATAGACTTAAAACAATGGAAGTCTTTGAAAACAGTGGAGAACCAGGGAGTAGGGGACATGCCCAAAACTTTTTGAAAAGTTCTGATATGGAGAGTTCATTGTTGTCTATCATATTCTACTTTATTAATAAGAAATTCCCTTATAGGGGATAAATCCTCCAGGCATTTCTTCTTGTAGGTTAAATCTGATCTCATCTTATGTAGTCGATATGAGACATTACTGTCACAATGCTATCATAATGAGCCTCTTCAGGTTATCTCCCAAAGGGTGCTGGTAGAGAGGGAACTCAAGGTGAGTGACCTAGAGACTTCCCTTTGGATATTTTCCATTGTGATCATTCTCCATAGTCTATATTTTCATGGTACATTGGTCTTTTTCTGCTGCAAATGAAAGTTATATCGGGTGACATTTATATAACATTTTGAAGTACATCATTATCTCCTCTGATCTTTACAATAACATTATGGGTTTTATTATCCACAATATATATAATGGGGAAGTGAGGCTCAGTTTTATAAAGCAATTATGAGACTCCCTACAATGTGCCGGGCACTTTCTTAGGCCCTGAGGACAAAGACAAAAGTGAAATGGTACCTACTCTGAAAATGTACATATTTCATTGGGGGAAGGCAACATGTAAACATAGAGGTACATACTTAAGAGATACAAGGTGACAGACATGAGGGGAGACACTAATAACTGAGGAAAATCAGGAGAGACTTTGTAAAAGTGACGATTCTTAAGCTAATCCTTTAAGAAAAGCTGGGATTTCCATCTGTTAAAGTCAGCTCTTCCAGTTACCGTGCAATAGCATTCTCCTCTTCACATACTAGCTTCCCCTATTTAGAACATAAACTTCCTTAAAACAAGAAATATCTGATTTTTCTGTCGGTATCCCCAGTGCTTAGCAAAATGCCTGGCACAGAGAAAACAATTAGTAAATGCCTTTTTTCATTCATTACTTCACGTATTTTCTTATTCTGTACTTTATTACTCCAGCTACATTAGAGCTTTCTATTTCCAGAACACCATTTTTCCCCATTCACCTATTAGTACAGAAATGTGCCAGACATTTCTTCTGTGGTTCTCATTTTTCAGAACATCAAGATGGAGGGTATTTTGCCCATCAGGTGGGGAATGGATGAATAAAAATGATAATCCCCAAAACAAAACTAACCAGCTCATTTTTTTCTCCTACAAGCTGCAGGAGTTTTTAGCAAAGAATATAGCACATAGCCTATTATTTATCCAAGTTTCCTTTGACTTTATACAATAACTACTTAGTGCAATGGATATAGAGATCCACACCTGCAGTCGGGGAGACTTCAGTTCAAATCTGTAGCCCCAAGTAAGTCACTTGAATTCTACTTGTCTCAGTTTTCTTATCTGATAAATGGGAATAATACCAGCACCTACTTCCCAGAGTTGTTTGAGGATCAAATGAGACAATAACCATAAAGCACATCGCACAGTGCCCAGGACAAAAGTGCTGTATACATAAATATTTATCTATTATTGTTATTACAAGTAATGAAACTCATTCTTAAGAACTTTTGTGAAAATTATTTGAATGCTATATTTGGGGATTTTTTTGGAAGGAATCTTTATCTTAATCAGATTTATGATTAATTGAAACTTTTAATATCAACACACAAATTAAGTTGCACCTTCTCCTTAAAAGAGCATATTCTTTATTATTGTTCCATAAGAAATAATCAGTAGGGTGATTTCAGAAAGGCCTGGAGAGAGTTACATGAAGTGATATTGAGGGAAGCGAGTAGAACCAAGAGAATAGTGTATACAGTAACAACAAGATTATATGATGATCAATTCCAATGGACATGGCTCCTTTCATCAATCAGTTGATTCAGGGCATTTTCAATGGTCTCATGATGGAGAGAGCCATCTGCACCCAGAGAGAGGACTGTGGGAACTGAGTGTGGTTCACAACATAGTATTTTCATTTTTTGTTGTTGTTTGTTTGCATTTTGTTTTCTTTCTCATTTTTTTCTTTTGATCAGATTTTTCTTGTGCAGCATAATTGTTGAAATATGTGTAGAAGAACTGCACATATTTAACATATATTGGATTACTTGTCATCTAGCAGAAGGGGTGGGGAAAACAGAGAGAGAAAAAATTGGAACACAAGATTTTGCAAAGGTGAATGTTGAAAACTATTTTTGCATATGTTTTGAAAATAAAAACTTTTTTAAAAGAGTATATTCCTAATCAAAGTGTTATCTTTGCAGAAAAGTCCTGCCATTTCTTTAATGAAAGTCTTTAAATTAAATCAGAATAACCGTATATTCTCTGCGGGTGGTGACTTCTGTTATTAATGGATCCATCCACCCTGAGGAAACTTAACTTTACAGGTTTGGTCGAGCTTTTTTGGCATGCTTTTTTATTCTCTTTTTATACTTTTTTTATTATAAGGAATGACTCTCTGGATAGGGGAGAATGGAGGGAAATGTTTGGAGATAAAAGTGATGAAAATAGGAGATACTGATTTTTACATTTTGGTTTAAAAAGTAATATGAATTTTCCCATTATTTAATTTTTTGCATAAAAACAACAGGCAAGACTAATTTTGCTGCATTTGAAAGAGTAAATAGTACATTGGAGAGCTCCCAGTCACCCAAGAGCCAGTGGCATAAGGGTGAATTATATTCTCTTTTTTTTTTTTAATTTTTTATTTATTTATTTATTTTTAATAAGTTTTTTATTGATAGAACCCATGCCAGGGTAATTTTTACAGCATTATCCCTTGCACTCACTTCTGATTTTTCCCCTCCTTCCCTCCATCCCCTCCCCCAAATGGCAAGCAGTCCTTTACATGTTGAATAGGTTACAGTATATCCTAGATACAATCTATGTGTGCAGAAATGAACAGTTCTCTTGTTGCACAGGGAGAATTGGATTCAGAATGTAGAAATAACCTGGGAAGAAAAACAAAAATGCAGGCAGTTTATATTCATTTCCCAGTGTTCTTTCTTTGGGTGTAGCTGCTTCTGTCCATCCTTGATCCATTGAAACTGAATTAGCTCTCTTTCTCGAAGAGATCCACTTCCATCAGAATACATCCTCAAACAGTATCGTTGTTGAGATATATAATGATCTCCTGGTTCTGCTCATTTCACTTACCATCAGTTCATGTAAATCTCACCAGTCCTCTCTGTATTCATCCTGCTGGTCATTCCTTACAGAACAATAATATTCCATAACGTTCATATACCACAATTTACTCAACCATTCTCCAATGGATGGACATCAATTCATTTTCCAGCTTCTAGCCACTACAAACAGGGCTGCCACAAACACTTTGGCACATACAGGTCCCTTTGCCTTCTTCAGTATCTCTTTGGGGTATAAGCCCAGTAGAAACACTGCTGGATCAAAGGGGATGCACAGTTTGATAACTTTTTGAGCATAGTTCCAAATTGCTCTCCAGAATGGCTGGATGTGGGGTGAATCATATTCTCAATAGTTTATTGTGAAATCTTTGATACACTTGGTTAACTATATCTAGTCACTGGAGAGCTGACTCCATTCTCTTACCTTGACACTAAAGCTATATCACTATTCCATGAATTTAAGCAATGATATTGGCAAAAAAAAAAATACCTTTACATGTAATTGAAAAAAATAAATACCATTAAATAAAATAAAATAAGGAAGATTTAATTAATTAATTTTTTAAAGAAGCCTATTTTAGTCCTTGATGTAGAGGGTGCTATAAACAGAAAAAATATTAATCCTCTTATAAGTTGATCAATACTTTAATAAATCTATGATCTCATTGATGCTCGTATTCTCTGAAATGATACAGATCACAGTCTTTACACATTGTTTCATCCTGATCTTGCATAAATCTTCCATCAAAGCTCTGTCAATGTGCTGAAAGATCTTCTTTTGATACTATGAGTACTAGTTCAACATTTGGGCAATCCATTAGCATTGGGAAGAATCATGAAATAAAAGCAAATGTGAGGTCCTCGGCAAGTATACAATTTGAAAGGATTACAAAGTGACAGCTGCTAAATCACTACTGATCAGAGAAATGCAAATCAGGACAACTTTAAGGTACCACTATACACCTCTCAGATTGGCTAAGATGACAGAAAAACATAATGACAGATATTGGAGGGGATGTGGGAAAACTAGTACACTAATACATTGTTTGTGGAGTTGTGAACTGATTCAACCATTCTGAAGAGTAATTTGGAACTATAGCCAAAGGGCTATCAAAATGTGCATACCCTTTGATCCAGCAGTGTTTCTACTGGGTTTATATGCCAAAGAGATCTTAAAAGAACAAAAGGGACCTTCCTGTGCAAAAATATTTATGGCAGACATTTTTGTCATGGCAAGAAACTGGAAACTGAATGCATGCCCATCAGGTGGGGAATGGATGAATAAGTTATGGTATATGAGTGTTATGGAAGATTATTGACTGTAAGAAATGATCAGGATGATCTCAGAGAGGCCTGGAGAGACTTACATGAACTGATGCTAAGTGAAGTGAGTAGAACCAAGAGAACATTGTACACAGCAACAAAAACATTATACAATGATCAATTCTGGTGGATGTGGCTCTTTTCAATGATGAGATAATTAGGCCAGTTCCAATGATCTTGTGATGAAGAGAGCCATCTACACCCAGAGAGAGGACCAGGAGAACTGAGTGTGGATCACAACACAGCATTCTCACTCTTTTTGTTCTTGTTTGCTTGCATTTTATTTTCTTTCCCATTTTTTTTTCTTTTTTGATTCGATTTTTCTTGTGCAGCAAGATAATTGTATAAATATGTGTGTATATATATGTATATATATGTATATATATATTGGATTTGACATATTTTTAACATATTGGATTACTTGCCATCTAGGGGAGTGCGTAGGGGGGAAAGAGGGAAATATGAAACACAAGTTTTTGTAAAGGTCAAATTAAAAAATTATCCATGCATATGTTTTGAAAATAAAAAGCTTTAATAAAAAATTAATTAATTAAAAAACAAAGTGAGAGCTAAAATGAACCTCATACACAATCTAATCTAACCCCCTTATTTTGCATATAAGGAAATTGAGTTCTAGAGAGTGATTTCTCCAAAGTTACACTTGATAGAGCAAGATTTAAAACTGGGTCTCTGACTCCAAACCCAGAGTTGTGGTGTATTATAATGAAATATTTCATTATAGTATGTGGATGGAGTACCAATTCCTCTTAATCCCCATATAAAGGAGTATATAATGGGAAACTTTTGCCTCAGAAGACTTTTATTCAATCATTCAAAGAATGACTTTGAGGGCTTTGCCCTCATAATGATTTCTGTCCTTTACTACCTGTGAGACTTTGGGCAAGTCACATACCCTCTGCTGGTTTATGATTCCCATGAAAAACTAAGAGTTTTCATCTCTTTCTCACCAATAAATGTAGAATCAATAGAAGAATTGCACATGTGTAACCTATATTCAATTGTTTGCTATCTAGGAAAGAGAGGAAGGGGAACTGAGGAAGAAAAATTTTGAACACAAGGTTTTGCAAAGGTGAATGTTAAAAAAAAAACTATCTTTACCTGTATTTTGAAAAATAAAAAGTTATTATTAGGTTGTTTTTTAAAAAAAATAAACATAGGATCTAAAGAATCAAAGAAGGGAAATAATTTTCACAGTCACACAACTCAAAGGCTAGAAATTAAAGGCTAAATCCAATATTTTTCTATTATATCATGAACCTTCTCAAATAATAGAGATAATAGGGAAAGTATTTTCCAGTGATATCTTATTTATGTATTTCTTCCTTGAAATAGATTTAGGAAATACTTGTCATAAAAATTTTAAAGTTTTAAGGCAATTTGCACTCTGTTCCAAAGGACAACTTTAAATGTTTTCTATTTTTAGATTTTTGGAAACAATGATAAAATTATGATAATGTCCCAGATTAAATTGTGTGCACTGATATTTGTCTTAATTATAATTTTCTTCACTGTTTTTTTTCCTTGCAGATATATTTTTTCTAATTCACACAACAAGTGTGATGGTGAAGAGGGAGGGGGAAATAAAAGCTATTTTCCAAATATTTCCAAGCCTGTCATATGGAAAAGGAATTAATTTTGTTCTATTTTGTGCCAGAAGGCAGAACCAGAAGAAGTGAGCAGCAGTTGCAAAAAGACACAAATTTTGGCTTGATTTAAGGGAAAAAATCCTAACAACTGGAGCTGTCCCAAAGTAAAGTTGACTGCTTCAGGCAGTAGAAACTTCTGTTCTTTTGGAAGTCTTCCAGAAAGATCTAGGGGTCCACTTGTTGGATATTCTGCAAGGGACATCAATCTCTGTCTATGACTTAGACTAGTTGATGTATGAGAATATCTCACCTTACTATGAGATATTGTGATTGTTGTATCCTGGTACTTATTTTGATATCAGGTTTCTGCTCAAATTACATATGAGAAAAATAAATGGCAAAAGAAATAATAAAGAGCAAAAGAACTAATAAAGAGCAAAAGAATTAATAAAGAGTCAAAAAATGGGACTCTTTTTCTTTGCTTCTTGAATTATTTTATGGAACAATGATAGAAAACTTAACAATGAGACTAAGATATATAACATTTAAAGCCATAGTATATCAGGTAAGTACTCAGTATTATCTACTTATAGTATTTAACTATTTAAAACCAAAACAAAAATCTTGTTCTTCTTCAAATCAATTTCTTTTTATAATCTTTTCTTTTCATACACTTTTTCCCCTCAGGGAAGAAAAATACTTATGTCAGAATGCCTATAATTCCCATTATAGGATAAAATTTTTAAATATACATAAAGCTGGAAATTTAAGATTATAACCTACTTTTGATATATCTATTGAGAAATATTTGTTTTATTATATATTAACATGCAATATATATATATTATATGGTCATATGCTATGTGATACATAATGCAATCCTATATAAAACAATTTTATATAAAACAATTCATCATTTATGAAGCATCTACAGGTACCACAACAAACTACAGACAAAACAAAAATGAAATTGCCTTTAAGATCAAAAAGCTTACATTCTATTAGGAGAGATATCCATACTATAACACAAAATATATACAAAAGAGAAATTCAGCATATAGGGAACCTCAGTATATCTGTGATCTCATCAAAATGATTACTCCTTTCTACAATGTGGATTATAAGCCATTTACAAATGAAATTATATTTGAAACATATATTGCCCATTGTTCCTATATCTCTCCACATGGCAAGAATACCAGATGTTTGCTGTCTGAGTTGATTTGAATATTCTTTTGAGTTCTGTTTTAATGATTTATTCATTCAGATTAAATTTCCCTAGGAAATGATAGATTACATTATATCTGTTCCTTTATCTATTTTTCATTTTGTTTCTACCAATAGCTTATTTCAATAAATTATAATGGGATTTCTCACTTGGGTACCAAATATTTATCTCATTTTCATTTTTTTCCAGCTTGCTATTGCTTTTGCTCTTTGCTCTAGCAAGCTAGTGATTAATAAAATCCAAAATCTTATAAAGATGAGGAGGAAGCTGAATGCAAAGAAATAGGATGGTTATATGAGCGAAGTATAAGATGAAGTTGAAATGTCAAGTTTGTAGTTCTTTTTGACTGAAATATAAAGCAAATAAAGAATGGTAGTATGAAATGAGACTAATTGAATATGATGAAAGAAAGAAAGGAAACATTGAAAGATGAAATGAAGATTTTTACATAGAAGACTGAGTGAATGGTGTTACCTTTTAGAAATTTAAATCAGAAGGATGAAATAGTTCTGGGGGAAATAAAACAAGTTTCATCATTGACATTCAAATTTTAGAAATGAGTGAGTCACTGGAATGTGAACAACATGTTTCAGGTTCAGAGAGGTCAAGGTTAAAGTCATAGATTTGATCATCACTTATACAAGCTTAGTAAATTGTGAGTTTATAAGAGAATATAGCAATAATAATAATAATAATAGCTAGCATTTATGTGGCACGTTAAGGCCAACAAAGCACTTTACAGCTGATATATCAGTTGATCCCCATAATAATCTTATGATGTAGATACTGTTATCATTCTCATTTAACAGATGAGAAAAATGAAGCTTAAGAAACATGATCAAGATCACACAGCTTAGGTGAAAAGACAAAAGGGGACAGGATTGTGAGGAATATCAGTCTTAAGCAGTTGTGAAAAGAATGAGGAGGCAGAAAAAAAGGGGATCATTTTAGAAGTGAGATGAAACTCAAAAAACTATGATATCTCTGAAAAATTGTGAATTAATAAATGAGCAAATATTTATTTCTAAGTGCATATTATGTAGTGAGCACTGTACTAGTTCAGGCTAGCAGTGAGTAAAGTTCTGGCAGGGAGTCAGGAATACTTATCTTCCTGATTTCAAATCTAGCTGTTTGATTCTGGACAAATTATTAATTCTGTTTGCCTCAGTTTCTTCATCTGTAGAATGAGATGAAGGAAATGGCAAACATCTTCAGTATCTTTGCAATAAATCCTGCAGGGTCAGTCACAATTGAAAAACAACTAAAGAATAACTCTGCTAGATGCTGAAGATAATAATTTCAAGAATCAGACAGTCCCTGCACTCAAAAAACTTTCTTTCTAATAGGGGGAGGTAGCACATATAAGAATGTGAAAGTTATGAGAGCTTTGATCTGAGAGGTCATAGGGATAAAGAGTAGACATACAGAGAATTGAATTCAAATGTTCTTTCCAGTACCAATGAGAGTAACAGTAGTTATTGTATTTCTGTTCCAGGAGCAAGAGGTGAAAGGTCGGAAGAGAGGAGCATATCTGTGGATATAGTGCCATGAAAAGAAGAAGTTTGATCAGGGGTCTGGGCTATCACCACAAAATATGTTCTGACCAATCAGGAAAGCCCTAATTACAGGACAGAAGGTCTCAAAGTAGGAAGGAGGGAATCAGAGTTGGGGAAGGGAGAGTGATATCAGTATTGTATGATAAAGAGAGGTATATGAGAATGAGAACTGGGAAAAAGAGTGTGTTGCAATCAAAATGTTCATTAAAAATGCCTGAAAGATCAGTGTCCTTAACATGGTCTGGGGATAAATAAAATTGTGAGGGACTGGGGAAGATAACAAAGTAAAAGTAGGAAGTGAAAGATCCAGCAATGAAAAAGAGAGAATGAATGAAATTTTAAAACTTCTGCACAAACAAAAGTAATGCATTTTTGTTCTCCGATAAAATTTGGGATTCAAGAACAAGGGATAGTTTACTTGTCAGACCTCTAGAAAAGGGAGGAATTAATGACCAGAGAAGAACTAGAGAATGAATAATTTTGATTACATTAATTAAAAGGGTTGTGCACAAACAAAACTTTCAATACAGCCAAGATTAGAAGGGAAGCAGAAACCTAGAAACCAATTTTACAGCCAGTATCTCTAATAAAGGCCTCATTTCTAAAATATTTAGAGAATTGAGTCAAGTTTATTAGAATACAGGTCATATTAAAGTCCTTCATAGTCATCTGAAATATGCTCTAAATCACTATTGATTAGAGAAATGCAAATTAAAACAACTCTAAGGTACTACCTCACACATTTCAGATTGGCTAAAATGACAGGAAAAGCTAATGATAAATGTTGGAGGGGATGTGGAGGGGAAACTCGGGACACTAATGCTGTGTTCATGGATTTGTGAAGTGATATGACCATTCTGTAGAGCAATTTGGAGCCATGCTCAAAGGGCTACAAAACTGTGTATACCCATTGATACCACATTGTCATTGCTGGCTCTGTAAGCCAAAGAGATTATAAAAGAGGGGAAATGATCCACATGTGCAACAATATTTGTAGCACTTCTTTTTGTGGTGGAAAGGAATTGGAAATTGAATGGATGCCCATTAATTTTGGAATATCTGCATAAATTATGGTACACAAATATAAGGACATTTTATTGTTCAATAAGAAATAATGAACAAGCTGATTTTAGAAAGGTCTGGAAAGACTTGCTTGAACTGGTGCTGAGTGAAGTGAGCAGAATCAAGAAGTAACAGCAATATTTTGTGATGATCAAATATGATATATTTAGCTCTTCTCAGCAATGTGGCGATCTAAGACAATTTGATACTAATTTTCTTGGGGTAGAAAATGCCATCCACATTAATAGAGATAACTGTGGAAACTGAATATGAATTGAAGCATACTATTTTTTTTACCTTTTTTTATTTGTTTGCTTGCTTGATTTTTTCTTGTTTTTTTTTTCCTTTCCTTCCAATTTTCCTTTCACAACATGACTTATATGAAAATGTTTTAAATGATTATACATGTGTATATATAATATGTGTGTGTGTGTGTGTGTGTGTGTGTGTATCATTGCTACCTTGGAGAGGGACAGTAAGGAAAGACGGGAGAAAAAAATTAGGACTGAAAATTTTACAAAGATTAATGTTTAAAACTATCTTTACTTGTAATTGGAAAAATAAAAAAAAACTATTTAAAAAATTTTAAATAAAATTTGGCATCTAAGATGACATCTAAGACAACCAATAGATATGTGTGTGAGAATGTCATATCCTTTGACCCAGAGTCAAAGGATATAAAGAGATAATTCTCAAAAGAATAATAAACTTTTGGTAATGTGAAAAATACACCAAATCATTACTAATAAGAGAAATGTACGTCAAAACAATCCTAATGTTTTGTCTCATCCCCAACAAACTTGTAAAAAAAAATATAGGGACATTAGTATATTGTTGGTGAAGTTGTGAATATAACCATTTTGAAAAGCAATGTGAAGTTAGGCAAATAATATGACTAAATATTTTGACACCTTTGACACAAAGGTTCCATCCACTCCTAGGTGTACACACACACACATATATACATTCTTATATATATATCCCTCCCAAAAATAGCACTCCCTTTTGTAGTAGAAAATATGTGCCTACTGATTGGGGAATGGTTGAACAAATTATTATTAGACTATTAGAATAGTATTAGACTATAAGAAACAACTAATATGATGACAATAGAAAATAATACAAAGACTTACATGAACTGATCATGAAATCAATAGAACTGAGAAAGCAATAAACACAATAACCACAAAAGAAATCAGAAGAATAATTGCAAAAAAAATCAAATGTGAATGTTACAAAATTACAAATAAAAAGTGTGGACTCAAAGAAGAAATGGAAAATTCTCACGTGTAGAACATTATATATAATTTCAATTATTTTTGATGAACTGATTGGTTTGGATATTTTCTTTAATTTTTTTTCTTTCTTTAAAAATATTATTTGTTCTATTCAAAAAAGATAGGTACCTATATAGAGAAATATATTTATAGCAGCTCTTTTCTTGGGGCAAAGAATCGGAAATTAAGAGCATGTCCATCAATTGGGGAATGGCTGAATAAATTTTAGTATGGGATTATGGTAGAATACTATTGTTCTATAAGAAATGATGAGCAGGTTGTTCCCAGAAATACCTGGAAAGTCCTTTACAAACTCATGAAACTATTTATAAAGTGTGGCAATCAATTGTGGATGGACTTTTCTATTCTCAGCTATACAATGATCCAATACTACTTTGGAGGACTTACGAAGAGAAATGCTACCCATATGTAGAGGAAGAACTGATTATGTCTGACTACAGATTGAAATATATGATTTTTTTGTTACTTTATTTTTCTTGAGGATGCTTTTTTGGGGGAGAATCTATATTTTCTTTTGCAACATGACTTTTATAAAAATATTTTGCCTAACTTCACATTTACCTTCTCAATGGTGGGAAGGAGGGAGGAGAGAATCTGAAATTCAAAGTTTTAAAAATAAATGCAAAAATATTGTTTTACATGTAATTGAAATAAAATTTTAAAAGAAAAAAAATTTGTTAAACAGGTTGGTTCAATGGAAGAGGAAAGAGAGGGATTCTGTGAGAATTTGGTGATGTAAAAATAAATATCAATAATAATAGACAGTACAGAAGCAACTGAGAAATAGTTGTTTGGTTGGCTGGCTTGGTATGTTTTTAGGATTCAGAAACCAGAATATATTTATAGCAAATGAGAAGGAGCCAGAGAAAATGACATGATTGATGATCTCTAATGGAGAAGGATGAGAAAATAATAATAATGATAATTAAATAATAATCATATCTACTTTACATTAAGCCTTGAAAATGTTTTATATTTGTTATCTCATTCCATAAATGTCATCCAAGTTACACATCAATAAATCATTCTTTCTTTCTCAATAGTATTTTATTTTTCCAAATACGTGTAAAAGTAGATTTCAATATTTGTTTTTGTAAGATTTTCTATTACAAAATTTTGTCCCTCCCTTCCTTACATTCTCCCTCCCTAATACAGCAAGCAATCTGATATAGTTTAAATGCATGTAATCTTTTTAAACATATTTCCATATTTGTTATGTTGTTCAAGAAAAATCAAACCAAAAGGGAAAGAAAATTATGAGAAAGAAAAACCAAACAAACAAAAAGTAAAGGTGAAAATACTATGGTTTGATCTAGATTCATTCTCCAAGATTCTTTCTTTGGAGGCCATAACATTTTTCCATCCCAAGTCTATTGGAATTGTCTTAAATTACTACATTACTGAGAAGAGCCAAGTCCACCATAGTTGATAATCACATGATCTTGTTCCTGTGTACAATGTTCTCCCACTTCTCGCTTCACTTAATATCGGTTTATCCAAATCTTTCCAGGCTTTTCTGATATTAATTGCTTATCATTTAGAACAATAATATTCTATTACATTCATGCTGTACCTTATTCATCCATTCTCCAACTGATGGGCATTCACTCAATTTCCAGTTTTAAGGAGTAATTCTTAGCCAGGATTTAAGGATATGTCTTCTGTGAACATAGGGAAAGAGAAGAAAATTGCTACCATAGAAAATACTGCTATAACTAATTTGGTGTGTAGGGGGCCTCCCTTGTTCATTAATTTTTTTTTGATGTACAATTACTGAGTCAACAATATCAGTCATTTAGATATTTTCTTTGCATAATTTCAGATTACTTTCCAGAATTGTTATTCCAATTCAAGGCTCTACCAACGATGCATGTCTTTCCACAAAGACTTTAATATGGACACTTCTCATCTTTTGTCATCTTTGCTAATTTGCTGGCTGTGAAGAAGATCCTCAGATTGTTTTGATTTGTATTTCTCTTATCATTCATTTTGTGATTTTCCTTAATTTTAATTTTTTTTGAAAATTGTTTCTTCATGCCCTTTCAATATTTGTCTATTGGGGAATGAATGTATTTTAGTCTTATATTTTTGTTAGTTGTCTATATAAAATGAAGAATATTTGATATGAAGATTTTTTTTCCTCAGTCAACCACTTCCCTTATGTATTAATTTTCTTTCATACAAAGTCTAGTTTATTTCATATATTTTACTTAGCTCTTGCTAATAAATAATTTGTTCAAAAACACCTCCCTTTATTCATTCATAATTTGTTAGTTCATTTTAGCTCCTTCATCAGTAGGGGGAATCATTCTTTTAAGACATTAACTATCCAACATATTTCTCTTAATTTTGATCTTTCCTAAGAGATACTGGCTTTTTTGTGGCTTCAAAAACATGCTGAGGCTTGTGACACTTTTATAACCTTTCAGAAACTTCCTTTGAGGTCCAAGTATTTGTGGATTCAGGTGTGTCTATGAAATCTAAATTTTATTTGATGACTGTGATCTCTTAGGATTTAGATTAATTCCAAAGAGAAAAAACTAGTCCTGATTGTTAACTTCAATAGTTACATGTAATTCATAGCTCAAAGCAATTAAAAACTGGAGGTTGTGAGTTTCTACCATAAAAATGACTTGTAATACCCATGACATTTAAGAGTTCTTGAGTGTATAGAAGGTTCATGGACTCAATACTTTCCTAGATTAGCCCAATGGAGGTTTTTATGAGAGTTTTCAAAGTCAGAAGATGTTTCCCATAAAGAAGGAAGGAACAAACCCGATGGAAGTGTCCCAGGATGATGCGGAATCATGGGATTGTAGTGATAGCAGCACTGAGCCCCACACCTTCATTTTAGATAAGAGCAATCTGTGTCTAAGAAAGGTTAAGTCACCTGCCCATTGCTGCAGAGTTGCCAAGCACAGAACTGAGATGGCAACCCAATTCTCTGACTCTTTATATTTCATGTAATTCAGCCTCCTGAGTTTACCATCAATGGGAAAGTATATAAGAAAAAGGCAACATGGGAGAATAGAAGAAAAATGCCCTTAAAACCAGTAAGCCAGGAATATGTGCCCCTGGCAGAAACCTATAGAATTCTCAAAAACTAAGTTGGGGAAGAGCTGCTGCTGACTTGTCCTGGTAGAGGGAGTTTGTTTACTCTCTGGATCATTGAGATCACATGTCTGTCCCTTTCACTATACCAACAAGGAAAACACCTACAAAATTGGTCAGGCACAAATCATGAAACTCCAAAGTTCCATTCCCAAGAAAACAGCTTTGAGTCATAAGAGACAAGATTGTAATGCCTTCATCAAATCTGACTCTGAATTGGTCACAAAGGTCCAGCTTTTAATCAGTTACCTAGCTTTTGCTCCAAAATGCAAAACATTGACTTACTTGTCTGAATTATTCTATTATCTGGAGAATATGGATTCTCAGAATTTGAAGGAAATTTAGTAATCACTTAGATGAAACCTCACCCTCTAAAACTCCCCTACAGCACAAGTTTAACCATAAGACAGCCCCTCCCCATTAGGGATCATTAGATTATTTTGATCATTAGATCAAAATCTAATGGCTTCTTCTTGTATCGAGTATCAAAAACAAACTGTGCTCTTGATCATTTTTCATAAGTTTATGCTTCCTGGTTTTTTTTCCTATCAATTATTGGTTATCTATTGGGGAATGTGTATATTTTAGTCATATATTTTTGTTAGTTATCTATATAAAATAAAGAATATTTGATATAAAGATTTTTCCCCAGTCAACCACTTCCATGATTAGCCTAGCTGCATTAATTTTCTTTCATACAAAGTCTCTTATTTCACATTTTTACTTAGTTCTTACTAATAAGTAATTTCTTCAAAAGCACCTCCCTTTATCCATTCACTAATTTGTTAGTTCATTTTTACCTCCTTCATCAATAGGGGGGATTAATAGGGGAATATTAATACTAGGTAATCCTTTCTATACATTGTACAATTAATATTGACCTCCTTGCTATTCCTCATACATGACAAGTCACTCCCCATGCCTGGATAATTTTCAGAGCCACCTTTGCCATCTGGAATTCTTTGCTTCCTTCAAGAGGCATGGGACCTTCCCTGGTTCTTCCTTGCCCAGTTGTCAATGCTTTATCCCCAAGGTTATCTCTTATCTAATTTGTCAGTACTTTGTGTATTCTTTTATTTGTCCTCATTATCTTTCCAGTTAGAATATGGGCTCCTAGAAGAGAGATTTGTTTGTTTGTATGTTTTTCATTTCCATCTTTGTATCCATGATGACTGGCTATAGTAGATGTATAATGAATGCTGGTTGATTGATTGGTTGATCTATAAGAAGTGGGCCTCCTTGAGATCCCAATGATGAAAAACAGTTCCTCTGCTAGTAGCCAATGAATCATCTTTATCTAATCAATAATCAAGTCATTTTGGCATTTGGACTGACCTGGAATGGCAAACAACCTTGATGTAGCCTTTTCTAAGAACACTACTTCACCTTACCCATCTTTGAGAATGTAGATGGCGATATGAGGCTACAGGATGGAGAGAAAAGTGTGTTCAATTCAAATTCTGAGTCCTGGCTTTGCTCCTTAGTACCTGGGTTATCTTGAACAATTCATGTAGTCTTTCTGGGTCTCAGTTTCCTCATCTGATAAATGAAGTGGTAAGAATTAATCACTTATAAAATTACTTAAGGAAAGTAGATGGTGTAGTGGATAGAACACTGATCCTGCAATCAGGAAAATCTGAGTTCAAATTCTGCCTCAGATACTTATTTGTTGGGTGACCTTTGACAAGTCACTTAGACTCTGAATGTCTCTGTTTCTTCAACTCCAAAATAGAGACAATAATTGCATTTACCTCGGGGCTGTTGTGATGATCAAATGAAAGATTATTTGTAATGTGCTTAGCACATAGTAAGTGTTTAATAAATGCTTCTTTTCTTCTCTTTTATCTGATAAGTTCATATTAAGTAATCCGAGCTGAATATCCTTGGACCAAAGGTACCATCAAAGGTAAAGGTGAATTAATATTTTTCTTCCCGTTTCTTCCCTAGGATATTTTTTGGTTTGATGATATGAGAAACAACAAAAAAGCTTTAACAATGAGCTTGGCCATTGGTGTCACACAAATCATGTCTTTTCATTGAAATGCATCAAAGAGTAGACATGTATTAAGGTTACAATAGGCAGACCAGTAAGGGGAACTAGATAAAGTTCTCCATTCAGGCATAACGTGGAACTGTCAATGAGAAAAATGAAGAAGCAGCTACACTCACAGGACATGTGATAAAGCTTAATGGAAATTAATGGGATAACTCTTAGGATGATTAGAGGATTGGGGAATACAAGGGGGAAAATCACATAAAGAAAGCATGCTAGGAAATAATCAAATAATCAGAATGTAACAGTGAAATCAGAATGTACCCTAAGTTCTTAGGAAATATATACATTTATACATTATTTAGGAATATCAGAAAATAGAAAACACCCACCTTTAATGTCTCAAGATATATAAAATCACAGAATTTCAGAGTTGGAAGGGAGCTCAGAGACTAGCTGGTACAATTCATCCTTAAGTAAGAATTTATAAAATAGGACAGGCAAGATGGTGGAAAGAATATTAGCTTTGGAGTCAGAAGACTTGGTTTATAGCCCAGTTCCCTCACTTACTTTGTGGTCTTGGTCAAGTAATTTTGCTTTCTCATTTCTCAGAAATTTCTCCCAGCTTAAAATCCAGAATCTTCTCATCCTTTGTCCAACAAGAAAAGAAAAGAAGAAAAGAAGGAAAGGAGGAAGGAAGAAAGGAAGAAACAAAGAATGAATAAACAAATGAAGGATTGAAGGAATGAATGAACAAAGGAATGAAGAAAGGAAGGGAGGGAGAAAGTCAATTATTATTTTATATAATCAAAGTATAAGGTACAGGTAAAGTGAGTGCCAGGGCTCTTGTTTAAAGATGGAGTTCAATGAAGCGGCCATGGCTAAGGTTTCTCTAGTTACTCTAGTCTTGATTAAAGAAGTAAAATTTTTACTTTTGAGTGAGAAATGGGTTACAGGAGCAGGATCAAGGAGAAAGTGCCTTCCATCCAAAAATTGTTATGAAAGCCTGGATTCAAATATAGCCTCAGACACTAACTAGCTGTGTGACCCTGGAAAAGTCCCTGACGGTTTTTTTTCCCCAAAAATCTCCATTTTCAAGAGGAAGTTCTGACTAAACATGTCTTTATTCTCCTCCTGCCTTCACTGCTCATCTCCACAAGACTTTTCTCTACCATGCCCTGTTGTTAAGGACCATACCTAAGTGCACGGTAAGGGGCAGGTCAATTCTCCAAGAGCCTCCACAGATGTGAATCATAACATCTGAAGGAATTGCAAAGCAGTTTTACTGACACAGGTGTTGCTTGTGGACTGAGAAAATAAATTCCATATATTGCTTTACCTCTGGCAGACCTTTTCTCCTCTTCTTGTGAGAGGATGATGGTGATTCAAGGAGACTGAGAGGCAGTTGCTGTTCTCTGACCTCCCCACTGAGAGGCCGTTGTGTTGTCTGACCTCTCTCCTCCTTCCCTCTGCCTTCAATTTATTTCATTTCAAGTCTACAAGCAACACCTCTGTCAGTAAGTGCTGCTTCGCAACTCCTTCAGATGTTCACAGCTATGGAGGCTCTTGGAGAATTGACCTGCCCCTTATAGTGCACTTAGGCATGGTCCTTAACATCCTGTGTCACATTCATGCTAATTCTCATTCTCACTCTCGCTCTTGCTCTCTCTCTCTCTCTCATTCTTTCTCTCTCTTCCTCTCCTGTCTTTTCTTCTCTCTTTCTTCTCTGTCTTTCTCTTTCTCTCCTTTCTTCTCTCTCTCCCAAATACACAAACACACAAACATCCCCCCCTTTCACCTCTTTTTTTATGTACTGTCTTCCCCTATTAGAAAACAAATTCTTTTAGAGCAGTGTGACACATAGCAGGCTGCTTAATAAATGCTTATTGACTGACCTAGTTCCAGGCAAAAGACACTTACATAGACAAATAGATATAAATACATAAACTCTTGTTTCCACATACTACATAGACATAACTGCATACATGTTTATCTGACGATTTGAGAATTTTCAATTATTAGTTTGCCAATCTCTTAGTCACTTTTAGGCAATCAGTAAACTCCAAAAATTAATGATGACATATTTTGATTTCCTGGGAGGGAAATAGCCTCATGAGGCCTGGTGTGATGCAGTAGACCAAAAACAAAACCAAAACACTAAGAGGATGAAAAATCATTGTATGGGATCTATTACATCTGTTATGTCAGGGCAGTGTGGTCCAATGGTATTGATTTTCTTCTTCTTTAATCTCTGTAACCATTGCTTCCTGGATTTCTAGAGGGGATATAATTCTCAGTATCATTTTCCCAGCAGTAAGATCCTTTTATATGGAAGACCTGCTCATCCTTTGCTTCTTTTATTGATAAGACCCTTTCTGACAAGAACAGTCCCTAAATCTAGACAATCCTATTCATTGTGACACTATTCTTAGGGACTCAAAATGGATAGCTGGCTTCTACCTTGGAATATGAGGTGATTGCTGCTTAAAATGGCTATTTGAGGATGCAGAGTTATACACACACACACACACACACACACACACACACACACACACACAAAGTGCAGAGTGACTCTTTTAACTTGGAATTTCACAGAATTTCAGAGTTGGAAGGGAGCTCAGAGATTAGCTGGTGCAATTCATACTTAAGTAAGAGGCCCCTCTATAAAATAGGCCAGGTAAAATGATGGAAAGAATATCAGCTTTGGAGTCAGAGGATTTGGTTTATATCCTAATTCTCCCATTTACTTTGTGGTCTTGGTCAAGTAACTGACCAATAAACATAAATCGAGAGATATGCTGAGTCCTGACAGTTTATATATAACCTAAACACATCACGGTTCCTGCATCATCTAAAACCAAGATTTCTTAAACTTTTTCCATTCATGCTCCTTTTTGCCCTAGAAATTTTTATGCAGTCCCATGTGTGTAGATACATAAAATAAGTACACAAATCAATCATTTGCTGATAACAAACCATTAAAACTTAATTTTAAAACAATTCTTTGGTATACATATGATTTTGTTATTTATTAATAATGAAAACAAATTTGCATACTAACAAGATAGATGTGATTGTTTATTTTTGTATAAAG
Organism: Antechinus flavipes; assembly: GCF_016432865.1. NCBI lineage: Eukaryota > Metazoa > Chordata > Mammalia > Dasyuromorphia > Dasyuridae > Antechinus > Antechinus flavipes. The sequence continues at coordinate 11,534,799 of NC_067402.1, forward strand.
AATTAAATCTTGGCAGATTATTTGGTACTGCAGGATATGGAGCATCTTTTGTGTTTTTCAGAGTTGATCCATCTTTCACGATCCCCACATTCAGCTACATGACTTCACAGCTTTGATCTAAAACTAAGATGAAGGGTGAATTTGTGGCTTGTATTGTTATAGTTCTTCCAGGTGTCAAAACCTGCCCCTTCTGGGGTATTAAAGTTGGCTGATGTTTAATCCAAGACAAGATCTTATCAAATATTTGATCTGAAATAATGGGGAGAACATGTTTTGTTGTTCAGTCATTCCAGTCAAGTCTGACTCTTTGTGACCCCATCTGAAGTTTTCTTGGCAAAGATACTGAAGTAGTTTGCCACTTCCTACTCTAGCTCATTTGATAGATGAGGATACCGAGGCAAACAAGGTTAAGTGACTTGCCCAGAGTCACCCACTTATTAAGTGTCTGAGGCCAGACTTGAATACAGAAAAATGAGTTTTTCTGACTTCAGGATGGGCCCTCTGTCTATTGTGTCATCTAGCTGCATGTGTAAGAAGTACCAAGAAAGGAACCAATTAGGGCTTACACATCCAAATTGTGGTTTAGTTTTGCTTTTGGTTTTGGTTTTTGTTTTTGCTTTGTTTTGTTTTTTTTTTTTGTTTTTTTGTTTTTTTTTTTTTAATAAGGAATCAGTTTATGTGAGGGGGAATGTGAATGCAAAGTTCCAAAATGATCATGATCATGAACCAATTGACCCACTAGGGACAGTAAAATAGGAAACTTGATAGGCTGAAATCATTTCTAATTAGCATGAAAACAACAGGCTTTATGTTTCCTTTCTTGAGAATTGGAGAGAGTTGAATATAGTCTTTTTGAGTTCGCTTTCACTCATCATACTGCCTTGTGATAATGGATGCCGAGTACCAGCAATCATTGTACAGAAATCTAAATTTTGGAATTGGGATCCATGGACTGGTGGGAGCAAAGCTGTTTATGCTACAGAATTGCACCAATAATTTATATTGGGAGAGTTTCTCAGATGTTATATGTGGCGCTCACATTTGGAGCTGTCCAATTATACCATTTCAAGGGATCAAAACTGACATGACAATAACATCAGAACCCAATCAGTAACAAGGAAGATACTAGAAGCTAATCCACAAAGAATTATGAGTGCAAGATGGAAGCAGGCTACAGCTGTGCTCCATAATTATTGATACAGATGCCTTTCACAGCTAGTGCATTAACCATCTGGGGGGTGTAAGATAAATGGCTTTAATCTCTCTGAGCCTCAGTTTCCTCAACTGTAAAATGAAGGAGTGGGGCTTAATGGCTTCCATGGTCCTTTCCCACTTTACATCTCGGATTGTGTTGTAACTTTCACATGGAATTTCTTAAATTTCATCACACAACCTGTTGCTGAACAATTGATTTCGTGATGTAATAGATATTGTGAGAAGCTATTACAAATGACTCTTTCATAGAGAAACTTTCACTTCCCAAAACAAGGGGTCTGGGGAAAAGCCTCTTGGGAAGGAACTGATTCCCAACATGAGAAAACAGTGCCCAAGTCATCTTCACTCTCAGGAGGAATGAGCTACAGGAAGTTATCAACAATCCTTCCCCAATGTTCTTACAGGATCAGGAAACAAAGAAGAGCCATTGTGATTTCTTTGAAATCCAGTCGTTGTACCAATCATATAAAAATTATAGTTATACTTTTTCTCCATTAGGAACTACATGAAGGATCTGTGATTTGGGCTAGATGGGAAACTTCCATTATGGGAACCACTATAAACTGTCACCTGCCTGTGACTTCATAGATAAATCTTAAATCTTATGGAGTTTTTTGAGGCGTGTGTGTATATTTGGATAGACAGATATAGATATAGATATATGTGTGTATGTATATACATGAATATATATACATATATACACAAATGCTACATATATATACTGCATGTGTTTATATATACCTATCTTGTGTATCTGCATGCATGTGTATGTACATGGACATACATATATGTGTACATATGTATGTGTGTGCACACACACATTATATATGCCTGAGTCACCCATTGGGAAGATTAAAGCCCATGCCTTCTTCACTAAGCTTAGGTTCAGTCTACTATTTTTATTCCTGTTTCTTTAAAATAAAAAGCTAAATAACTTAGGCATTTAATCAACAACAACAAAAAAAAAATAGTTGGGGATTACTGTTGCCCCTGGAATATTCTAGTGCTTCTTGAAAACTCTGATTTCCAGGATTCCAGCTATACTATATATTGGGATAAAGTCCAGAAAATGAGGGCAATAGAGAATGAACTCAATGGATCATAATGAACTCTTTGAGTGGAGGAGAAAAAGAAGGAAATGAAAGCTGAAATTTCCAATATTACTTTCTTAAACTTTTTTTGCAATGTCATTAATACCCATCCAACTGAAACATAATTCATTTAATCCACGTTGACCTTTGACATATGCTGGAGGATGGCACAGGGGATGAAGTGCTGGGCCTGGATTCAGGAAGACCTGAATTCAAATCCTGCTTGGACACTTACTAGGAAATTCTGAGAAAGTCACGTAATCTGCCTATCTCAGTTTCCTGTAATATAAAAAATTAGAGAGCTGTATTTGATAACCTCCAAGTTTTTTTCCTGTTCCAAATATATGGTCAAAAACAAGGCAAAAGCTACAAAAATTTCTAAGGCTATTCTCTATTCTTTTTTGCTTTCCACAAAAGGCCACCATTTTAGAGCAATTTTATTTACTACAGGAAAAAATTTAAAAGGATTTTCATGGAGTTGGACACAAGACCATGAGGATGCTTTCTGGAACATCAAATGGTTATTGACTTCTGAGTGTGTGCTCGGAGTCACGGTACTGTGAACATAAACCACTGCTTCCTATCACTAATGTCTCACCTTATGGTGTTTTGGGCTGTGTTTAGCCACAAAATGACAGATGGCATTGGTGCAGCACTTGCTTACAATGATCAGAGCTCTGCATTAGGAAGATTAACCTGGCAGTGGTGTGTAAGACAGATTGGAGGGGGGAAAGATCAGAGGCATGGAAACTGGTTAGGAGGCTCTCAGTTGTCCAAGGGAAAGATAATGAGGGCCTGACTAACGGGGTTGGGGGTTGTGAAAATGAAAAGAAAGGAGCAGATGTGAGACATTCAGCAAAGATGGCGTTGAAGTGATTCAACTCTGGCAAATGGAGAAGGAAAATGCAAAGGCAACTCCAAGTTTCAAGTTATTTAGAAGATAGTGATGTTGTTAAGAAAAACAAGGATGAGTTAAGAGGAGAAGCAGCAGGTTTGGAATAAGATGGAATTGTTGCAGTTTGAGAAGGTTGAATTTAAGATGGCAGGAAGGCAGAGATGTGTGTATGGGTCGGTACATATATATATGTATGTGTGTGTGCGCACACACATTATGTATGCCTGAGTCACCCATTGGAGAGATTAAAGCCCATGCCTTCTTCGCTAAGCTTAGGTTCAGTCTACTATTTTTATTCCTGTTTCTTTAAAATAAAAAACTAAAGAACTTAGGCATTTAATCAACAACAACAAAAAATAGTTGGGGATTACTGTTGCCCCTGGAATATTCTAGTGCTTCTTGAAAACTCTGATTTCCAGGATTCCAGCTATACTATATATTGGGATAAAGTCCAGAAAATGAGGGCAATAGAGATTGCCCTCTCAGTGGATCATAATGAACTCTTTGAGTGGAGGAGAAAAAGAGGGAAATGAAAGCTGAAATTTCCAATATTACTTTCTTAAACTTTTGTAGCAATGCCATTAATACCCATCCAACTGAAACATAATTCATTTAATCCACGTTGACCTTTGACATATGCTGGAGGATGGCACAGGGGATGAAGTGCTGGGCCTGGACTCAGGAAGACCCAAATTCAAATCCTGCTTGGACACTTACTAGGAAATTCTGAGAAAGTCACATAATCTGCCTATCTCAGTTTCCTGTAATATAAAAAATTAGAGAGCTGTATTTGATAACCTCCAAGGTTTTTTCCTGTTCCAAATATATGGTCAAAAACAAGGCAAAAGCTACAAAATTTTCTAAGGCTATTCTCTATTCTTTTTTGCTTTCCACAAAAGGCCACCATTTTAGAGCAATTTTATTTACTACAGGAAAAAATTTAAAAGGATTTTCATGGAGTTGGACACAAGACCATGAGGATGCTTTCTGGAACATCAAATGGTTATTGACTTCTGAGTGTGTGCTCGGAGTCACGGTACTGTGAACATAAACCACTGCTTCCTATCACTAATGTCTCACCTTATGGTGTTTTGGGCTGTGTTTAGCCACAAAATGACAGATGGCATTGGTGCAGCACTTGCTTACAATGATCAGAGCTCTGCATTAGGAAGATTAACCTGGCAGTGGTGTGTAAGACAGATTGGAGGGGGGAAAGATCAGAGGCATGGAAACTGGTTAGGAGGCTCTCAGTTGTCCAAGGGAAAGATAATGAGGGCCTGACTAACGGGGTTGGGGGTTGTGAAAATGAAAAGGAAGGAGCAGATGTGAGACATTCAGCAAAGATGGCGTTGAAGTGATTCAACTCTGGCAAATGGAGAAGGAAAATGCAAAGGCAACTCCAAGTTTCAAGTTATTTAGAAGATAGTGATGTTGTTAAGAAAAACAAGGATGAGTTAAGAGGAGAAGCAGCAGGTTTGGAATAAGATGGAATTGTTGCAGTTTGAGAAGGTTGAATTTAAGATGGCAGGAAGGCAGAGATGTGTGTATGGGTCGGTACATATATATATGTATGTGTGTGTGTGTGTGTATACATATACGTATTTACTCACATCCACATGTACATATACACAGTCTATCCACGTGCATCTCTAAACATGTAAGCATGCCATGTGTGTACATGTATATATGTGCATGCACATGTCTCTGTGCACAAAATAAAAGAGGAAAGAGACAGAGAGAAAAGGAGAGACAGAGACACAAAAAGACAGAGAAGGAGAGACAGAGAAACAAAGAAAGAGAGACACACACACACACACACAGAATCCTCACAAAGATAATAGTTGAAGCTAAAATAGTGAATGGAATTGCTAGGGAAGCAATGTAAAAAGAAAAGATAAAAAATCTGAGAATGAGCTTGAGAAGTGCCAAAAAGATGGGCATCAGAGAAAGAACTTCCACCTCACACCCATAATATTGGCAAAGTTAATAACAACAATATAAAATATGGCAAATCTTGCAGGGACTATAGGAAAGCCAATCAATCAATCAGTAAGCATTTATTAAGTGTCTACTATGTTCCAGGCACTTTGTTAAGTACTTTACAATTATTATTTTTTTATTTGATTGCCACATCAACCCTAAGAGACAGGTGCTATTAGTATTCCATTTTAGAAATGAGGAAAGTGAGGGAAAGAGAGGTTAAATGGGTTGCCCAGGGACACAGAACTGGCAAGTACCTGATAAGATTTGAAGTCAGATCTTCCTGACTCCAGGCCTGGCATTCAGTGCACTATGGCACCCCCCCTCCCCGACTTCATGCAGATGTTTATAATTGGATTAGCCATTCTGGAAAGCAGTTTGAAAAGTGGCTAATTTGCACATACTCTTTGATATACCACTATTGGACCTATAACCCCCCCCAAAAAAAAAAAAGAAAAGAAAAGAAAAGAAACGAGAAAATATCATGTGTGCAAAAAAAAAGTGTTTATAGATTTTTTATAGTGTCAAAGAACATGAAACTATGGGAACATGAGTTGGGATATGGTTGAAAAAACTGGAGTATATACACATAATTGTATACTATTGTGCTGTAAGAAATGAAGGGAAAGGTTTCAGAGAAGCCTGGCAAGATTTGTATGAATGGATGGAAAGTAAAGTGAACAGAACCAGGAGGGTTAATTTCTACAACAGCAACATTGTAAAAAATTCTAAAAAACTTTAAAACTCTGATCAATGCAGTGGTTAAACAGGATTTCAGAAGATCATTAAGGAACAATACATCCTGCTTCCTGGCCAAGAGGTGATATTTGAAAAGTGAGACACATTTTATTTTATATAGCCATCCAGAGAATCTAGGCAGTTATGTAGCACAATGGATATAAAGCTAACCTTAGAATCACAAAAACTAATCCTCAGAAACTCAAACAGTCTTAGACACTTAATGGCTATGTGGCCCTGGGCAAGTCACTTAACACTATTTGGCTCATTTTCTTCATCTGTAAAATAAATTTTGATATATGCCCAATAGTAGAGTACCCAGTGTAAAATGAGTGATCACCTAAACTAACATCTCTCCTGCAAGGGTAGGTGAACAGATATTCACTCTGATCAGCTTGACTACTCCAAAGTGCTCTCACACTGGAAGGTCTAGATTCTTCAAGAAAAATCATCATCACAGAGTTCCATTCAAATTCTCTGTATGTGCTAGTAGAGGAAGCAATCCCTTTTGTGAAGGAATTAATTCATTCTACTCACTAAGCTAGCTCCCAAGGCTCCAAAGATCAATTTCCATTTACACAAAATAGCTATTTTAACAATGATGATCGTTTTGGACCTGAAACATAAGCATTTATGTGGCAGTAAGTGTGGGCAGCTGAGTAATGTAATAGTTAGGGTGCCAGGCCTGAAGTCAGGAAGAATCATCTTCCTGAATTCAACTCTGACCTCAGCAGTGTGCTTTAGGCAAGTCATTTGGCCTTCTGTGTAACTCAGTTTCCTCCCCTGTCAAATGAACTGGAGAAAAAAATGGCAAACTCTTTGCCAAGAAAACCCTAACTGGGTGTCATAAAATTGGACATATTAAAGATGACTGAAAAACAAAAGGCAAAAGTAATGATAATCACATTATAGATATTTATATATCAAAACAAATCCCACATGATCTTAGATCATATTCTGTTAATGTGCCTAATATCTGTGGGAGATGAATAGGCACATACTTCTAGAAACTTTTCAAGGGATCATAAAATTAGAAAACCCATGAGCTTCAGTTAATGCACAATTCTTGAAACTAAACTTTCTGGTCTTCCTAACTCAAGAGCTTCTAATAAAACTCTCTGGTTGAGCAGATATTTCTACCGCTAAGTACAATTGATCTACATCATGCTTGACCAACGGAGCCCATTAACATCAGAGCCAATCTAGTTTAACCCAGATTCTCAGCTTCTCAGCCTTCCCTCTGCTTTCCTCTGACTTCTCTTCCATAACAATTGCAACATGTATCATTTCCAACTGATGCAGTTCTGAAATCTGGCCTTTCCTTGATTTCCCCTTTTCTTTTCTTAATCAATCAGTAAATGTTTGTTACCACTTAGTATGCATCAGGCACTATGTTAAGCACATAGGATTTTTAAGAGGGAAAAGATAGTTCTTGCTCCTAAGGGACCTACAAGCTAATGAGGGAGACTATACAAACACATATATACAAAAAGCTATGCAGAAGATAAATAAATAATTAAAAGAGGGTCAGCAGGGTTGAGGAAGACTTGAATGGAAGAGGGGATTTTAATTAGGAGGTCAGTAGTTGGAGCAGAGAGGAAAGTCTTCCAGGCAGAAGGAATAGCCACAGAAAATACCAAGGGCTAAGACATGGTTTGTTTTGTTCATGAAACAAGAGATCCCATATCACTGGATCACAGAACACATGTAAAGGAGCAATATATGGGAAGACTAGGAAGACGGGAAGGAGCTAGGTTATGAAGGGCCTTGAATATTAAACAGAACATTTTGTACATGATCCTGGAGACAATAGGGGAGCCATGGGAATCTACTAAATAGGAGGATGAGGGTAAAGATAACACCTGTGCTTTAGGAAATTAACTTTAGTGGCTGAATGGAGAATGGATTGGAATGGAGAGACATTTGAGGCAGGCAGACTCGCAGGCAGACTCACCAGCAGCTCTTGCAATAGTCCAGTCTTTCCCCTCTCTCTTCAAACTATCCCTCCTAAGTTTATGGTTATAACCAATTCTCATTTTCAGCCTATAAGATAAATTACATTTGTCTCATAATCGTAAAACAATCCTGGTGTCCATTCCTTTCCATTACATCAAATGAAGAAACGAATCAGAACTCTGTCAATATTGCTCCAGAATTTCTCTCTTAGCAATGAATAATCCCATGAATGAGACAATTACCAAGGCAGATCATTCAAAGAAAAAGAAAAACTGCTTCCCATGAAAGTACAAAATCCCCTTTCTTCCTTATTTCCTCATTGCAGATTCCACTGACATATGACTAGATTATGCTGACATAAATTTTTAGAAATGGGAAAGAGGACATTTGGATAAATGTTTTTGAGGTTTTCTTAATCACTGCTCTTTTAAAATGATGATAAAATCTGTGCTTTTATTTCCAAGGCTTTAGTATTCTTTCCTTTTTTAGATGTTATAAAAACGATTCTTTGTGGAGATTAAAATTATCCCATCTACGATAAAAGATATTGTCACAGAATTTGAGCTAATGGCACTTTATTAAAATGTCCATGATCATCTCCGAAGAAATGGACCTCAGATCTTCCTCATGATTTGAAATGCCTCCTCATTCAAGGGCCATATTTTCATAAAGTGAGATAACAGTCATTGAAGAACAACTGTACCAAATAAAGAATAATTTGACTGACATATCATGAATATGATAGGATAAGCAAAAATGAATAATAAGCAAAACATGGCAGCAAGGTCACAAGCTGGATGAAGTAAGGATATATCCACACAAAATAGATCTTTCATTAATTTGCACAGGAGAACATGGTACAAGCTATCACAGTCAGTGACCTAGGTGGTCAAAAGATGGTCACTTGCCCCTATTGAACAACAATTTACATAAAGAACTTTGATGTGATTCTATCAAATCGGTTAATACTGATTAGAATACAGTAGGGATCCAAATAAATTATCTCTTATACCTTCGACGCCATAGAAATAGTGTTGCTTTTGATTTTGTTATAATATACCAATGATCTGAGAGAGTCACAGACAATTAATTGAGAAATGCCCTAAATAGCCTAGTTTTTTCTATCTCTTAAGATAAATTGAGTTTCATTTTTCAGATACTATTAAATGTCAATGTTTCTTGATTCTCTTTTGGGAGAGGACATTCTCATTATATACCTGTGAGGATTCTGTGCATTCCCCAGATCTCTAGCCTCTTCAATTTCTTACACTTGAGCTATAGTCTCCAAAATATTTTCTTTTTGTTTTGTTGATATCACATTTTTAACACTTAGAGGTATTTATAACTTTTTATAACAAAATAATAATGCTGATTTTATAATAATAAAATAAAAATTTTATAACATTTATAGTTATAAATTAATACTTTCAATATTTATAAAAATTTAAGTTTTAAACCAAGCTTCCCTCACAACTGCCCAATATTTTAAATTCATTTTACAGATTTATAATTAAGAATGCTGTGGGGTTTTTTTAAAGTGTTTTGTTCCTCCTGAGTTCCCATAATTACAGCAGTTTCTAAAGTGGGTTCACCTGGTGTGAAATACAGTAATGGAGCCCTGTCATGGCAAAGATTTATTTGTCTCTAACTTTAGACAAGTCACTTAAGCCCTCTCAACACCACAGATGATCTCTTTGCTAGGATTCAGGTATCACATATCTTACTGAATATGCCTCTATATTGCTAAATACTACAAATATAGGAAAATACTGTCAATGTTCCAACAAGTTATGTTCCAAAAATTAGTAGTCAGTTATTTGGAACATAAAATACAAGTTCAGTTTATGGCTCGTAGTGTAAAGTGAGAATAAGTGTCCAAGTTAGCACACAGAAGCCTAGCTACTATATATGTTTCCACTACTTATGTAGAAATCAAGATTCTCTGATTTCATCTGTATAGGTTGCTCCACAAAATATATTGCAGACTTAAGAGAGGATCCTCAAGGGTTTCTATGTTTGAAAATCCATCAGGATTTAATCAAACTTGTCTTTGAACAGCAGACATACAATCCATTCACTGGACTTAAGACTGAACCTACTCTCGTTTTTTGTTTTTTGTTTTTTTTTTTTTCAGTCATGAAATATTTATTCAACATCTAGTATCTTTCTGGATACACACACACACACACACACACACACACACACACACACACACAAAAAGGATGGGAGTTAATGACAGAATCAACTTTTGAAAATCCAAGGTGATATTAGAGGCAGATTTTGGTGGAAGCTTAGGAAATTTTTAAGTAAAACATCTTGTGGCTTCACACAGAGTAGGTTCAATATCATCCACTGATTACTGAGATCACCTTCATTGGTTGTTTGCCTTTCTGTGAAACTAACCCAAAGAAATTTCCCAAAAAAAGTCTTATAGATAGAATCAATATTTCATAGAGAATACATGTTATAAAAATGAAACTTGGGGGTAGGATAGTCCTCATCTCAGCCTTCAGAAATTAGGAGCTAATAAACAGGTACAGAAGCATACAGCATTCAAGTGGCCCATCAACTCCCTCAGAAAAGAAACTTCTCTGGTAGTTGCTATTTGGGAGCTAGATGGTAACACTTAGCAGATGTGTGACCTTAAACAAGTCATTTAACATTTCTCAGTCCCACTTTTCTCATCTGCAAAATGGGGAGCACTGATTTCTCAGATTGATTATGACAACCAAATGAGAACTTACATAAAGTGCATTGCATTGCAAACTTTAAAATGCTATATAAACTCTAAGTGTTGTTGCTGTATATTATTGTTATATATCTATATATACATATAGATATAAATAAAACTTATAGTAATCTCATGTTACTTCATCAGGTCCTATTTTCTCACAGAGTACTACAGAGATTCCCCAAGACTCAGATTATCCTGTGGAAACTCTCACAAAGGCAATGTACTTAAGAGCTTGCTCAACAAGCAAATCTATTCTTATCCATAAGGCCCTGTCTGGGACCTTGCTGACTTTACTCTCCAAATAGGATACTATACAAAAATGATGTGACTTTTTTTCCTTTTTCTTTAAAAAGGTTGAAAAATAAGAAATGCTCTGTGTACAAAATGCCTAAATTCCCAAATTTAGGAAGTCTCTAATTTGTGACTCTCCCTCAGGCAAGTCTCACACCTGGTCTTATTCAGGAGATCTTCCGAGTGTAGTCAGAAAGCTAGATTCAAGCATCATACCACTTAGGGAATGGAAATGCTCCCTTCAGACAAAGCAGGCTATCTGCTGTGTCTTTGTTTATTGGGTATTTACTAAGAATGCTACTGAAAGATCAAAAATAGCCAATGAGAGAGCTTTGTGCATGTCAGCAGCTTTAAGTGCATGATCCCTGAATGGCCCCTTAGGCCCCATGCAAACAGATGTCTAAAATTCTCACGTGTTTCTGTTTTAAGTTTCCATCACTGTCTAGAAGGGAAGTAGACCTCTATATTCATGTCTGCCTCCAATAACCACATTCCCATATCCAAGTAAAAATCCTCACTGTTGTATATTATCATTGAATATCAAGGTCTTTTCTCATAGATAGAGGTGGGTCAGATAGCAGATTTCAAAGTCAAAAACACTTCTACCAAGAGAAGTTGGCCTAGCCATTTATTTTTAATCAGATTAACTCCATGACTAAAAAAGGAACAATTTCCTTGCTGTTTGCTTTCCTGAGCATTCATGGTACCAATATTCAGAAATTGGGGATTTAACAATGCTAAATGATCTTATTATGGAGACACTACCAATCTCTAAAAAAAAAAAGTTAACTTCTGCCTTTTTGGAAGTTCCATTGCTTTGAGGTAATTATACATAAAAAGATGTTTTAAAAATTCAGAACCATAGGAATAGACTATCCCTAGAATCACTGACTGGCTCCAGACAACTCAACTGGTATTTCTTTTGCCTTGGGTTAGTGGCTGATTGCCAATACATCTGTCAACAGATTCTTCTCTGTGCAGTATGTAATTTTATTTAAGGTATAAAGCCTAGGACTTTCTTTGGGGTGTTCAGTCCCATAAAAACCTAAGGTATCATTATTTCTGAATATTGCAATCATCCTTTTTCATCAATCAGAAACTTCACTCATTTTTGTCTGGAAGAGAATATGTTATTGATACCTGTTGCACTGCTGACAGACATGATGAATGGGGTAGCTAAGAATGCACCCAATGGGAGTAAAGAGAACTTGCCCCAAGAAATCATAAACATTGATGCCATTGAAGAATTCCATAAGCCAATGACTTGAGTTCTAATGAGCTCAGCTATTATTCTACAGGAACTTGAGACCAGCCATACCCTATCCTCTCCCTTTATAAGTATCATGCATTCACAGCTGTTGACATGCACACTGCACATTCGTTGACTATTTCTAGTCTTTGAACAGTGTTCTTAGTAACTTTCCAATAAATCAAAGGAAAAGAAAATAGCAAACATAACAAAAAAATACCGACATCTTGAACCATATTTTTGTAAATGAAGTATTTTTAATAAAACTTTCTATCATTCATTCCTCTACTACACTCATACTTTCAAAAAATAATTTTTACTTCTCTGATGATTTAGACCTCAGATCTTATTGAACTCCATTTTTCCTCATGGGATTTCTATCTATGAAAATGGGAGCTCATGAATTGTGTGATTATTTCTGATACCAACATGTTATATTTTCCAAGATGTCTATATGAGGGAGATATAAGGTATTGTATTGGATAGTGTATTGGGCTTAGAATCAGAAAGATTTCAATGCCTGCCTTTGATATTTACTAACTTCATGACCATAACAAAGTCAATTAACTTCTCTCAACCTCAAGTGACTTAGAAGGTAGTAGTAGAAAGTTACTTAGAAAGTAACTATAAGTTAGAGATGGTTTACAATTCACTTCATTGGAGGAGATCCTCATCCCCAAGTCATTGATATGTTGAAATCTATACAGAAAAAAGTAAATGTCAGCTCCATAATGAGTTTGTGAAATGAATAGGGGTGTTTGTTTCCACAGTGGAATAATATTGAGCTTAACTACAGGGGTAAAAATGCACTCCATAAATATAAAGCAAAAGTATTGATAACTTCTTAATAAGAAGTATTAAAGTATTAAAGAAGTATTAAAAATTAAAGTTGTTTATCAAATAATGATTTCTAAAAACATTTTATTTGTATGACATTCCTACTACACCTACATACACACATCAATTTCTGACTAAAGTTTATTTCACTGTAGTTATTAAGCACTAAGTGCTCAACATGCGAGGCAATGAGGATACAAGAAAAAAAGAAGTCTGTTCTCAAGAGCTTACATTCTGCCAGAAAACATTACATAGGCATATAAACAGAGACAAAATATAAAAAAAGTAAAAATGAGAATTTGAGAAGGAAATAGACTAACCGCTGGGAAAAACAAGGTGATACTTGAGCTGAGCCTTGAAGAAACCAAGACAATCTAAGAAAGAGAGAATCAAAGGCAATTTGAAACTGGCAAATGGCCACAAGATTTAAACAAGTAGTTTTTAAAGGAAGAAATCTATGCTGACAATAGTTATATTTTTCAAATGCTCCAAATAATTTCTATTTTCTAAAAGGCTAATTAAAACGCAAATTAACTTAAGTTCTATTTCACATGAATCAAATTGACCAAGTTGGGAAAAATGGAAAATGACAAATGTCGATGGAGCTCCAGAGCATAATAATGCACTATTGGAAGCATTGTACACTGGTTGAGTCATTCGGAAAACTACTTTGTAACTACACCCTGTTTAGTAACTTTTAGGGCATCCAAATTTGGGGGAATCCTTGAATGCATCAATATCTTTTCTAGGTATATGCCCCCAATGAGATCAAAGAAAGTAAAAATATTTATAGCAGCTCTTTTAAAAGTGGAAAGTAGGGGTAGCTAGGTGGCACAGTGGATAGAGCACCAGCCCTGAAGTCAGGAGGACCTGAGTTCAAATATGATCTCAGATACTTAATACTTCCTAGCTGTGTGACCCTGGGCAGGTCACTTAACCCCAATTGCCTCAGCAAAACCAAAACAAAACAAAACAAAAACCTGGAAACTAAAAGAGTTCATTGGATGGGAAGAATAATTAAATAAAGTATAGTAGTGGAATGGAATGGTACTTACTGTATCATAAATATGAAGAAGATGATTCAGAGTGAGCGTACAGATAGAAAATAATTTATACAATGAAAACATCACTATAAAACTAACAACCACTAACCCTGATTCCAGAAAACTGATAACAAATAAGGTTAGCCACCAACTAACAAAGATAATGGATTCCAGATACAAAATGAGAAATCGATTATTTGGACATGAGCAATATGAAAATATGTTTGCTTCATTATGCATATTTCTTCAGTGGTTCTCTTGTACTTTTTTCTAGTGTGGGAAAAGAGATAGGAGAGAGAAAACAATTTCTGTTCATTGAAAAATAGTGAAAATCTTGGTTATTTCTTTTTAAGGAGGAGGTATGCAATGCAGGTACTAGGGGGACAATTGCCAGACTTCTGACCTCATTTAATTTCCATAGCTTTAAAGGGTATTTAGGTTTTCCCCAAACCTCACAGTTGGGGGAATCTTATGGATCTATAGTCTAATCCATAGCTGGAAAAGACAACCACTTCTACCACATGGTCATTCATTCTTTGCTGGAAAATGTCAAGGAGGGAAAGCCACCCAATGAGGCAGCAGTTCTTGCCCTTTTAGGACAACTCACATTACTGGAAATCTTTTCCTTGGTTTAAATCAGCGTTTCTGCGATTTTCGTCTATCATGTTTATTCCAGCCTTCAAAGCCAAACAGGGCAAGTCTAATCTCAATTTCAGAGTAGGGTCCTTCAAATACTAAAATATTCAAACACATTCAAACATGTCCTGCCTCGGGCTTCTCTTCTTCAGACCCTACATACCTTCAGTTCCTTCTGTCTACATATGACAAGGACTCAAGATGCTGCAACATCATGGTTGCTCCCTCTCACTGCTCTCCATTTTATCCAGCTTTTCCCCCCTAAAATACAGCACTCCAAAATGACTATAGCATTCCAGGTATAATCTGAATAAAACAAGATGAGAATAAAAAATTGTTTTAAAAACCCAAAGTTGACTTTGTTATTTCCCACATATGCCTGATTGCAGGTCATGGGTGTAAGGCTCAGTGTGCTCATCCGAGATGTGAGCAATATATGGGACATTTATCTAATCAAAATTATCTCCAAGTTCTTAGTGAAATTGATGAAATTCTGCTTCTGTTTAAATTCAATATATAGTAGTAAAGAGTAATATGTTTTTAAGTCATTTCAGACATGTCAATCTCTTGGTGACCTCATTTGGGGTTTTCTTAGCAACTACACTGATGGCATTTGTAATTTTCTTTTTCGGCTTATTTTATAAATGAGGAACTGAAGCAAATTTGTCTTAGTTAAGTGACTTGTCAAAGTCACTCGACTGGTAAGTATCTGACCTAAATCATCTCAGTGCTCTACCCATTGTACCATCTACCATATGACCTTGACATGAGTTTTTGAGAGAAGTAGGCACACATGTTGGAAAGCTGATCACAGTTGGTTTTTATTCTCATCAAACAGTCAATTAGCAAATAAAAATATTTAATGATACAAAAAATTTTGTGCATAATAACAGAAAAACCTATATACAAATCTATCTACTGGTTTACAGCAAAGCCATCTCTTATCTCTTTGAATCTTCACCTTCCCCCCCAATCCCACACCAGACTGAGAACTGATCTGATTCCAGGAGTTTTAGGATATGCAAAATGTCAGTTAGTTTTAGTTCTCCTTTGTCCTTTTAGAATCTTGACTCATTAAATGACAAGACAAAAACTCTAGGGAGATTTCAATCCTGAGACTTATGGTCCAGGGAATGCATTGAGAATCCAAGTGAGCTTTGCATCTCAAAGCACTGGAAGTCAAGGCCTGATATGACCTGGGAATCCCAAGGATGGTCTTTTCCCCAATCTGGCTCTTGGTCAACTGATTGAAAAAAGAGATCTTCTAGCTAGCATATCATGGAGACAGAGTGGGTGGATTCAGGAGCTGACCTCATCAAGAAGTCAAGACCCAGCACAGATCCTTTTACATTGACCTTGATCTTCCTTACAAGCCCCTCACTGTAGCTGAATCTTCCTCATTTCAGTTCTCCACTCCCACTGCTAATCTTCCTTCCCAATAGCATGATGGGAGAGAGGAAGACAGAATGATAGGGGAAACATGTGGCAGTCAAACAGTGAACAAGTACTTAGTAAGTTCTTACTGTGTGCCAGATGATCTTGATTTGAAGATGAAAATAAAAAAGTGCCAGTTCACAGCTTACATCTATGGGGAACACAGCATGTACATATATGTACAAAACATAAACACAAAATAATCAGACCACCAAAGTTCAGAAAGGATGCTGGAGCTGGCCACAGGGGTTTTGCTTGATTCGCCACAGAAAGGAAAGACAAATTGCAAAGAGATAGAGGCTGGGATCTTGAGTGATTAAATTACAACTACTTCAAGTATATTATACTTTAAGAATTATATTTCAAGAATTATTGATAACATGGTGCCTGGAGCCCTTAAATGCTTTCATTACACTAAATTCAGTTAATAATTTCTCTGCTCTAGCTTCAAGATAGTATGGACTGAGGAGAGAGTACAGGGCATAGAATCTCAACCAGAATCTGAATTCAAATCCTACTTTAGGTTCTTATTATCTGCATGACCCTTAGCAAATCATTTAATCTCTCTCTGTTTCTCAATTCATTTATAATTCATAATTCATAAAATGAAGGCTTTGTGCTCCATATTGCTCTAAGTTGTCTTCCAGATCTAAATCTATAAGTCTATAATTTTATGACTTTTCTCACTGGATCAGTGGGAGAACAGCTCTTTGGAGGCCTTTAAGGCCTACAGAAATGTGTTATAATTAATTAATGTGATCATTATTGAGTATTACTTTAATATTAATAACTCAGATTCATATAACAATTTAAGGTTTTTTTTTTTAAGTTTTGCATGTGTTACCTCACTGGGTTCTCATAATAATCCTGGAATATAAGTATTATATTTTTGGCAAAGTATTTGGGGTTAAGTAACTTGCCCAGGGTCACACAGCTAAGAAGTGTTAAGTGTCTGAGGTCACATTTGAACTCAGGTCCTCCTGATTTCAAGTACTCTATCCACTGCCTCATGTAACTATCCTGTTATCCTCTTTTTAAAGATAAGAAAACTTTAGTTCTGAGAGGTTTTCTGTTTTCCTCAGTATCACCTAAGTATTTATAATAGGAATGAATGAACAGGAAATCAAACATGTGACCCACAGAAATCTGAGTTTGCCTAACTTCTTGATCTTATTCTTCATGAGAACAGAGATTATGCCCTAATTTTCTCCCTCACCTTAATCTTAGCATAATGATTGACACACATTAGGAATTTAATAAATGGCTAATCAAGTAATTGAGTGGTGAATTTGTTCCCTGGACCAAGTGGAAACATTTGCACATGCCCTCCCAACCTGATCCTGCCCACATACCCTGGTACCTCACTATTTCCTGGAGAGAGTGTTGAGCCGACCACAGTCATGGATTCAGCCCTGTCTTCCTGACCAGTTCTTTCTCTCAGTTGCCTCCCTCCTTCTGATGTAAAGATTGTGAATCTTCTCCAATGTATCACCCAGCTTTGAGTCTAACGGAGTTCCAGGACTGGGATTTTGTGTTTGACTCTACTTTGTCGCCATCTTGTTTCTATTTTATCCATTCATTCATTCACCTAAAATCCCAAACTCCTCTCCCATCTGTGTCCCGAATTCCTCTCCTTTGCTCTCCACAAAGAAACTTGAACGATAAAAGTCGACATCATGGAAAACAATTACATTTTATCACTCCAACCATGGAACATTTTGTATACCTATTTCATTAAAAATAGCATTGGTGCACTGGCTTTTATTTCAGAAATTCCATTAGAACAATCCACTAGATTTTCCTTTAAAAATGTTAGGTTTTATACTGTTGAAAAATAACTCATTTTTAAAAGTGACTTAGTCTTAAGATATCTGATCATTAGTCATGTATAATCATTGTGATTCATTTTTCTATTTATGTTTCTTTCCCCTTTGGGGAATTCTTGTCCTCCAGGAAAAAATAAGAAGTTCTAAGATCACTTTATCTACATGAATCTATGACACAGATTATTTCTTGAGCTGTTTTCACATTTTCAAGATGTTTACTAAATTTTTAGACCTTACATGTCACAATAATATCACATTTATAGAAATCTTTGCTCAGAATAAGCTTGTGAGATAATATAATGACTTATTTATAACTGGAAGAGGGACCTTAAGAGTCACAGCAGTTTGTCATGCTGAATGAAAGGGACTTCATCTATGAGAAGAAGAGAGGTCTGACCTACAAAACATGAAAGCCCAGACCCTTGAGCTATGGAAATATTTACATCATACATTCTTGTTTAACCAAGGACATCTAGGACTTTGTACTGATGCATTTTAAAGATATTTTAAACTTTCCAACTATGTACTTGGATTCCCCTCCCTACTCACTCCCAGTATCCCAGTCTTCCTTCAAGGCTTAACCCTCTCCTACATGAGGACTTCCCTGACTCACATCTTTCTCTCCATTCTTTGATCTCCCTCTCCTTTTGTCTCCCTCTCCAGCCCTTTCCCTCTCCCTCTCTCACTCTCCCTTTCCCTCTTTCTCTCTTTTACTCTCTCTCTTTCTTTCTCTCTTTTTCTTTCTCTCTCTCTCTCTCTCATCTAGTTCTTTCTCTATGTAAATGATATATACAGGTTTGTTGCATTAATGAAATTCAAAATGATAATATTTTGTAAAAGTTTTAATAAATGCTCCCATATTCCCATGGATAGAGCCAAGTGGCGGAGTAGAGAAAGCACTCAGCTAAGTTTTCCCTTGATACTAAATACAACTTTAAATAAGGCCCCAAATTTAATTATGGAGTAGCAGAGCCAACAAAAGTTCAGAGTGAAAAATTCTTCAACCTAATATAATTTTGAAGATCTAAAAAAGACATTTATAATATGGGGTTAAAGGTAGACCCAAAGTTTACATGGATGAGATAGTAGCAAAAAAAGTAACAGGAGTTTCAGGACCTCTCAAGTCCATCAAGAGATGGTCTTAACAATAACTGGTCAGAAAGAGATTATGGGGACCCCTGTGCTAGCACTGGGTGAAAAGTCAACTGCTATTTGACAACTTCATTGCCTATATTATCTCTGAGTCATAGTTAAGGAGTACTTTCAGTCTAGAGGAAGCAGATGCCTTGAACAATGGTATCACTCACTACCTGTCCCAAAGGGACCTGAGGAACAGTATCAATTGCAATCCCAAGAGAACAGGGACTCTTCCTAGATAAGGGCCAAAATATAGATCAAGAGAGCAGTAACTGTATCTCTCCTCAGATAACATGACCTTGGAAATACAAAATGAGTGTCTGAGGCTGGATCAGAACTCAGGTCTTCAGGACCACTAAGTTTGAAATTATGCAATTCAATTCAGTTAACATACCCTGGGTGCTTTTTTTTTAATTGGAGGCCCATTTTCTGTCACAGAAATACCAAAAAAGGAAAGCTCAAATCCTTGGAATTCACTATGTCTTGAGCCAGGCATTATCTACTTTATCTATGCAGCAGAGTTGTGATTTGGAATCTATCTTGCCCAAATTAGATGAAGGACCTCTGAGGATGTTTTCACATAAGCCATAGAAATATATCAAAACCATAAATATGATGTGTTAAATCCTTTTGCAAATGATCCACTGACATAGGGTTATCATTTAAGTCCTTATACAAAGGCAAGAATCATGAGTACACAGAAATAAGAAGATCATACGATGATCAATTCTGATGTGTGTGACTCTTTTCAACAATGATCTAGCTGATTCAGACCAATTCCAACAGACTTGGGATAGAGAGATCCATCTGCACCCAGAGAGAAGATTATAGGAACTGAATGTGGATCACAACATATTATTTTCACCTTTTTTGTTGATTTTTTTTGCTTTTTGTTTTCTTTCTCCTTTTTTTCCTTTCTGATCTGATTTTTCTTGTGCAGCATGATCACTGTAGAAATATGTTTAGAACACTTGCACATGTTTGCTTAACCTATATTGGATTACTTGCTATGTAGGGGAGAGGAGTGAGGGAAAGGGAGAAGAAAAAATTGGAATACAAGTTTCTGCAAGGGTGAACGCTGAAAAGTATTTTCAAAATAAAAAGCTGCTACAAATGAAAAAAAAATAAAATTATCTCACCTTTAAAAATAAAATAAAATACATTGATTTAATGCCAGCAATGTGGTTTAGACTAAAAATACAAAAGTTTAGAAGCAGGAACCAGAGTCATATCCCCAAATGTACCATGTTTTACTTCTATTAATTTATTGGAAGAGATACTGAAGTAATTGATGCCTAAAGCTTTTTTTCCTTTATATAAGAAATATAATACAGCTCTAAAAGGAATATTGTGAAAAGTAATAATCGAAAATCTGTACATTGTTTTAAACGCTATCAAAAAGTCTTACTGTGATCTAAACCCCTGAAAGTAGAAAAAAAAAGAACAAGAAATGTCAAAGAAGAGATACATAAATGTACCTTTGATGGAGCCATGGACTGGCCTGACCATTCTATATATCAAGTTACAATTTCTATATAATAAAAGTGATGAAATTGTTCTTACCCAGCAATCTTACTACTGGGAATAATCCCAAGGATGTCAAAGACAGAAACAATGGCTCAACCCACAAAAATATTACTGAACAGTACTTTTTGTGGTAACAAGCTGAATAAACTGTGGTGGATACATTTTAAATGATATCATTGCACAGTAGGAGAATTATAAATATGAGGAGTACTGAGTATCATAGGAGGATCTGTATGAACTGTAACAATAAAATAAGCAGAGTCAAAAGAACAATATGCACAATTACTACAGTAATATGAAGTGAAAAGATCACTAATAAGAAGACAAAATTCAAACTAAAAAGTCAATTATTGTCCCTGGTATAAGATGCTTAGCTCCTCTCAGCAAAGAGGTAGGGGCTCTTAGGATGAAATGGTAGATATACTGTTTTATATATAGTCACAATTATACAGAGGTTCTTCATCTTTTTTAGGATGGTAGACTCCTTTTACAGTCTGGTGAAGTTTATAGATCCCTTCTCAGGATAATGTTTTAAAGGCAAAAAAATAAAATAAAATAAAATAAAATATATATGATTATAAAGGCAACATATTGAAATATGATGATCAATTTCTTAAAAATTCATAAGGATCAGGTTAAGAACACCAAGTGAGAACCCTAAAAGACTGAAGAGAATAGAAGGACCCATTTCCAGAAACAACTAGGAGATGAAAACCAAAAACATCAATAAAACTTTTGAAAATACAACCATGCACCATCCTTCCGAAGTTGTTGAGAGAATCAAATGAGACAAGAATTGTTAAGAACTTGGCACATAGTGAGCACTATATAAACGTCAACTATTACTATTGTTCAATATTATTTCTTATTCACAGAGTTAAGAGACTATGGACATGAAACAATGAAATAATACAGTTTTTAGATGTATGATTACTTTTTTTTTAATTCCCTATTATAAGCTGGCTCTCTAGGAATGGGAATATTCAATTTTGCTGGTTGCAGCATGGAATATCACAACCTTGGAAGCATTGAGATCACAAGTAATACTAATGACAATGGGAATATGATGGTCATAGTAAGTCATTTATATGACAAGAATATGAGACAACAATTAGGTAACCCAACTTACTTTGTTCTCAGTAGTACACTCAATGATCCTCCCAAGACATGAAAAGAACCACAGGAAGGAGTCCAGAACATTGGGTAGATCTCCCATGGAGAACTAGTTGAAAACCATGTATGAATCACATCAGCCAAGAAAGCATGGAAAAGTTGCTGCCTGAATCAGCGAAGGGCGGATCCCCATCAATGACATTGTGAATCCAGCAAGGGGTCAACTGATTCAGGCCATGAATTTAATTCAAACTAAAAGAATCACTTCTAAAATGTTTTGAGAAGTGAGAGTATTAGTGGAGCCTCCAAAATAGGCAGATGTTTTTGAAGAGGATGACACTGATCGGAGTATACAATCTGTGTTATGTTATTAAAAGATCAGCAACTTTCTGTGACAGTTAATTTTTCTTCCTGTGGCTCTTTACCCAGAATATCTGTGAGATGAGTTGCAAAAATCTGTGACATCTTGGTAAAGCTCAGATGTACCACTCAGAGAGGTGATGAAATTGCATTTCAGTTCACACTTCTAATTTCAGCAAGTATTTACCAATTCAATTACATAAACATTTATTAATTATTTGTGCCAGACACCATACTAAGCACTGAAGCATAAAGACCAAAAACAAAACAGGTCACTTTTTTCAAGGTACTTACAAATATCCTACAAATATCTAATTTCATTTTAGTGACTGTGTGGATATTACAGATCAGACACTAATTGCTGTCTACAACCACTTTTTCTCAGCATGTTCATGCTCATTATCCTCTTTCAGTCTTACAATAATATTTTGAGGTAATTAGGACAAATATTATTACCCCCATTCTGCAGATAAGGAAAATGGGGCTCAAAGAGACTAAGTTGAAAGATAGATTCATATAGTAGACAGAGCACTGAATTTGGAGACAAGAAACATGAGTTTAGTGACCTGAGTTGACACTTATTAACCATGTGGCCCTGTAGTTTAAAAAGGGGGATAAGAAAAGCACTTATCTCACAGAGCTGCTGGAAGGATGACATGAGATGATGTATGCATCAGTGTATTTATTAATAATAATGCCTGTCATTTGTGTAGCTTTTGAAGGTAAGTGAAGTACTTCATATACTTTATCTATTTGATAATATGTAATAAGAAATGATAATAGAGCTCAGACCAGGTCATTATTTGGGCTCTTGACTGGCTCAAAGTGAATGTAAATAGCAGTTGTTGCTCTTTTGGCAAGAAATCCTAAGGATCTTCCCCTCTCCAGTTGTTGTTGTTGTTGTTGTTTTTTTTTGACTAGGTAAAAGAGACCATTCTCAGCCTTATTTCTTACCTCATTGTAGTAACTGATTGGATGTTGCTTTAGTCAAATTGAGAACTATTAAGGACTTTAAAAGGACCAAGATTTCCCATGGCATCCAGGATTATCTCCACTTGTCCTGAGCTATCATACCATTGGACCCAGATGGCTTTGGAGGAGAAGGTGAGGCAGGTGACCTTGCCCAGCCCTCCCTCACTTCGATCCAATTTACTTTTATGTCATGGCATCCCCTCCCTCATGTCATGGTCATCTTAGGCAATGAAGGACAAACAGCAAGAACAATAACAACAGCTCACATTTGCACAAAGTTGGGAGAGAGCTTTTTTCACAACATCCTTGCCAAATACGGAATAAAATCTTGCCTCTGCCATTTTATAGAGGCAAGGATAGGTGATGTGGCTTATTTCTTATTACATGTTACCAAATAGATCAAGTATATGAAAGATTGCACATATCTTCAAAAGCTACACAAATGACAGGCATTATTCTATAATAATTATTATTAAGTTTTTATTATAAGATATATTTATTTTTAATATTATTATAAATATACTGATGCATACATAATTTTTCTTTGACTTGAAGGTTCTGGATCTTTATTATAATGTTCTTGATAGTTTGGGGATGCAATTTCTTTCATGAGGTGACTGGTTGAAACTTTCCATTTCTACTTTGTCTTTTAGTTCTTAAATCTAGACAGTTTTCTTTTATGATTTCTTGTTATTTGAAGATCTACCAAAAAAATGGTTGTGGCTTTCAGTTAGTCCAATGATTTTGAAATTATCTCTCCTCCATCTGTTTCCAAGTAGATAGCTTTTGCTATTAGAATATATTAACTTATATTTTCTTCCTTTCCTGTTTCTCATGGGATCATTGACTACTATGTAATGTATTCTAATTTGCAGAGAGTTTATTACTTGAGTAAGGCTTATCTCTTGTGCTAACTTCTGAATTCTCTTTCCAATTTAATAGTTCTAATTTCTTTTCTTTTTTCTTTAGTGCTCTCATTTAATTTACTTTAAAAAACTTAACACTTTTTAATGATAACAATAATAACAAGCATTTATATAGTGTTTGCGATCTGTCAGGTGTTGTGTTAAGTGTTTTTTTTATTTTATTTTATTTATAGAAAAAAATATCATATCTTTTCATCCATGTAACAACCTTGGGAGGTAGATCCTATTAATATCCTGATTTTACAGAAGAAAAAATTAAAGCAAACAGAAGTTTGTAAACAAATGACTTCCTTAGTGTCCCATAGCTAGTAAGTTTCTGAATTTGAATTTAAACTCAGGTCTTCCTAACTCCGTAACAGAATCTTTCTGCCATATAATCTAGCTGCCTTCCCTGTTTTTTAAAAACTCTTGCTTCAAGTTTTCCAAGAATTTTTGTTGAAATTTTGCCCACGTTATGTTTTTCTTTGAGGATTTGCTTATAGACACTTCAGAGTCATTTTCTTACTCTAGACTTGTGTTTTGAGTGTCCATCTCATTTTAGCTTTTTAAGGTAGGATTCTTTATTGTTTGCTCCTTCATGCAGCCTAATTTCTGACTTCACATTTCATATTACAGCCAGACTTTCTATACTTTTTAAAGGAAATGAGAGGGCTGATTATATGGCCTGGAATACTATTGAGTTCTTTTAAGTGACACAGGTTTAAGTAATGGTCCAGGTTTAGAGTTGGAATGAAGTTTAGAAACCATCTGATTCAAATCCCTTATTTTATAAATGAGGAAACCAAGATTCAGAGAGGTGATGTGGCTTGTCTAAGGTTACATCAAATAAGGAACACATTAAGTACTGGAATTCAGGTTCTGTGACTGAAAATCCACTCTTGTATTTCCATGATGTCTTCTATTTTTCATATTGAGTTAAAGCCTATGCAATTGAATGAGTATAAAGCACCGCAAAACAGTATACATAAAATGTAGACTGAAATTTAAAAAGCAACAACAATAAGCCCCCAAAATTTTATTAAGTACCTAATACATTCAAGTAGACAAGCTACACAGTGAAACAGGACTGCGATAGAATCAGGAAGACCTGAATTCAAATCCTGTCTTAGATACTTATTAGCTATATGGATCTGGGCAAGTCACTTAACTCTGTTTGTTTGTATATTCGTATGTGCAAAATTAACTGGAGAAATTAATGGCAAACCACTTTAGCATCTTTACCAAGAAAACCCCAAACAGGGTCATGAAGAGCCAAACACATGACTGAAAAGACTGGAGAACAGCAATATTTTTAAGGATATGTTCTAGATGGTAAGGATTTTTTGGGGGAGGGGGGAAATCCCCTTCCCTTCAATTAGTAATTTCAATGCTACATAAATGAACACAAAAATAATAAATTGAGGAAAGAGTAAATACTAATAACTGAGGAAATCAGGAAAGATTTCTTCTTGGAAGTGGCACCTGAATGGAGTCTTGAAAGATAATTAAAAAAAAATCCTAAGGGTAGCAGAAAATGAGTTCTATGAATGAGAGATAATGTGAGCAAAAAGCACAAAGATGAAAGATGGAAAATCAAGTTTAGGAAACTATTAGAAGACCAGTTTTTTTTTGTTTTTTTTTTAAATATAGACCATGTAAAGGGGAGTAATGTGGAACAAATATGGAAAGTTAGATTGAAGCTGGTTTGCTATGAGCTTTCAATTCCAAGTTGAAGAATTGAAATTTTATTTTAGAGGTAATAGGGAGCCATGGAATCTTTTTAAGCAGAGGAATGACATTATCCTGCCCTTTGAAAAGATTATTTTGGGAACTTTGTGGAGGATGGATTGGAAATTGGAGAAATTGGAAGCTGGAAGACAAATCAGAAGACCTTCAATAAGCCAGATAAGGAGTAATAAGGGAGTGAATTAGGGTGGACCTCTTTAAATGGAGAGAAAAGAACAGAATTGAAAATCAAAAATATTAGTGTTATAGACAAGGTTGTGTCTACAAGAAAAAGAGAGATGTGAATGTTCCCCGAGGTCATCAGAGAAATCATTCAAATACTTGTAAATACCATCATTCACCTAGTTTTGAAGATGAACTTTTAAAATTAACATAAAAAGAAAAAAATTAAGTAACTGGGAAATCATGTATCAGGGAACTTCAAATGCAGAAATAACCCTTGAAATCACTACATGCTCAACATATGTGCTCATTTATCATAGCCTGTGGCACTTCTTACTTCCAAACTTTTTGGCCTTAAATCTTTGGAACTGTTAGGCCATACCTTGTGAGCATATTTGTAATTGATAAACACAGCATTCAGACATGTTCAATTTGAGAAATACTTTTTTACCTTTCAGATGATGACACATTTTTGGAACTCACTTCTATAGGCAAACTGTCTTACTGCTGGCAAAAAAAAAAAAAAAGTTTGCTCACGTTATGCTTGGTTGAATATATTAAGATTCTTGAGACACGATGGGAAAATCAAGACCAAAGAGATCCCAGTGGTAAAATGCCAAGAATTTAATTCAGCCAGATCTGGGCTGGGGGTGGGGAGGGGAAGAGGGGAGGGGTGTGGAGATAGTAGGGAGAGAAAGGAAGAAAAAGGGTAGGGAATGAAAGGTCTAAGTAACTGGAAAAAAATAGACTCTCATATTGGGAAGGATCCCCAGTAGCCATCTAGGCCAATCATCCCTCAACATAAGTCCTCAAGACAGCATTTCCATAGATCAATAGGTCCTTGAGGATCAACCTTAAATTGAAATTAACAATCAAGAGAATCCCACTGCCACTCAAAACAATCTGGCCACTTGGGGAAGTTCTCTTTATTAGGAACGTTCTTTATATCAAAACTATTTGACATTTTTGCAAATGCTACCTCTTGCTCCTGGTTCTGCCCTCTAAGGATAAACAGAATGGCTAATATCTTTTCTATTTTAAGACAGTAATTGTGCCTCCTCCACCTTCTAGTCTTCTGTAAAGAGATTAAACTTCCCCACTTCCTTCATGTAATCTTCACATGGGTATTTCTCCAAAACCCTTCATCATCCAGGTCACCTTCTTCTGGACCATGTCATGGCACCCTGTTGAGTGAAATCTAGGGACTATTTCTCACAATACTGTCCTTAAATGCATGCAACAAAGCATGACCAAAAAAAGAAAACTAATTCTTTTGAAATAAAGGTATGCTTTTCCCCCTTCTTGAAGGGAATTGAAGCTCTAAATGCTTTCTACTTTAGATGTTTCTCTCATATAAAATGTAGACACAGGATTGTAGATCTGGGGAGCCTTGAAGAAATCATAAAATAACTGAGACTTGCAGCTAGAAAGAACCTCATACTATCTAGTTTAACCCTATTATTCTAGCTAGGAGAAGCCCAGAGAAAGAAAGCAATTCCAAAGCTAGTATGAATCAAAAGCAAGTTTTGAACCTCCTTGCTCCAAAGGTTGGCCATAGAGCTATGATACATGTAGCTGTCCATTAAAGATAATAATTTCTTGGTTATTTCTTTAAATTATTTGGAATCAAATTCATGCCTGAGCAGAATCATGGATCTAACCCAGACCTTAACAAACACATTGTTTGGGTGTCTACTCACAGAGACACTGACCAAAATGCTTATTTATCGCTGATCCAGGACGCTCAATTTTGCCTCCATATTGACATTAGTGATAGCTTTCTTGGAATAGGAACCTATGGAAAAAATGGTATATATTCAAGATTCCCATAGAAACTACAAGTCTCCCCATCTTGTATTCTCCTTGGAGCCTCAAAGGCAGTGTGGGCCATTGCCTGTGTAAACCTGTAAACCAGAGCTGGTTATTAGAAAAGATGGTAATTCCTGATGATGGCCTGGAGCTATGTTTTCCTAACTCAGACTAATTGCCTAGTAAAACTGGATAACAAGAAGGGAAGCCTGGAACCCTATAAAGGAAGTTATTCACCTCCCATCCCATGATCTCAGAGCCTCCTCATCCCTGGGAGCTCTAAGATACTGATCCTTGCTATGGTTAAAAATAAATCCTGGCCCCTTTTAAAGCAGCAGAATTGGGACTTCTATCATTCCAACAGCAGAATGGCCACTTTGTCCACAGTGCACAATGTGTTATCAAAATAAATGACACCAATTTGATATTTCCTAAGAAATGTCCTTTTCAGGATAGCCAGGGGATTACCTAAGACTTTATTCATTCAATCCAATTCAAGAATGTATTCAGCATCTACTTTGTGCCAAAGAACCAAATTACAAAATCAAAGAAACTTTCTTTTTTCAAGGAGTTGTGTTCAAACTTAGGGATACAATATGAGATCACGGAATCATACCTTGAAAGACAGATACGACCTTAGTTGTCATCTTATAAGTCCAAAGCTTTTTAAACTGTTTATCAGAGCCCCATGTGGGGTCACAAAATTAAATGTAGAGGTCACAAAATCATGACATGACCAGTAGATGTTTGATTTACATACCTATATTACATACGTATATACTTGGAATCATGTAAAAATGTCTCAAGCAAAAAGAGGTTGGGAGTGGAGAAAGTTCAGATGCCCTGAGCTAGCCCCACTCCATCAATTCACAAATGAGGAAAATGAGACCCCCCCCAGGAAGTGGGTCTCATTACACAGCTTTGTGAAGGACAGAGAAGAAATTTGTACACAGCTCCAGCAAGATTTCTGATCCTGAATGTTCAACAGAGAGAAAGACAAAAAGTATACACAAAGTAAATGAAAATAATTTCAGTGGGGGTGGAGCACAAAAAATTCAACTCATTTCTTAAAATATTTTAAAATCAGAGCAGTTAGATGACTCAGTGGATAGTGTATTGGCCCTGAAGTCAGGAGAATCTGACCTCAAACATTTAACACTTACTAACTATGTGACCCTGGATGAGTCACCGATCACCTAACCCTAATTGCCTCACTTAAAAATAAATTTTTAAAAAAATATTTAAAGTTTTATTGAAAAATCACCAACATTGATTCAAAGGAATAATTTATTTTTAATAGTATCTGCTTCATTCTCTAAGCAATAAATTTGTAATATCCAAAACAGGGCCAACTCTCTCTATTGACAGAATAAGAATCTATCTCTATTGGGTGATTTCAGGACCCCAAAAGCTTACCTTCTCAAAAACATATCCCCACAATCTTATGATGTGTTTTCCATTTGGGGGCCTGCTCTTTAAAGGCCTTTTGGAGAAGTAAGATTGAACCAATTTGAGGCATAAAGTTTTCTTTGAAAAAAAGACATCAGCTAATTATAATGAATTAGCAATAATTGATTTTTCTTTGATATTATAATTGATCATGACTTCATATGTGTGAGAACTCCCTAAACTGATACAGATCTCAGCTTGACATCCAAGTGATTCTTGCTCCAAACCAATCCAAGAAGTATTGAGTAGCTCCTGTTATGTGTAAGGCAATTTGAGGTGCTGCAGATACAAAGAAAGAACTAAAATCAGCTACTTTCCCCTGTAAACTTATTTACTAATTGAGAGTTACATGATTTTCCCTAAATCCTCCAGAGAGGATCCTCTTCCCAAAGCACTGGTTGCCTTCCTCTGACTCTTTAAAGTTGTCAAGAGTACCAAAGGGATCACACAATTCACCAATAGTTTCTCCTCACTAAATGACCAGAGTTTCTCTTTTCTTGTAACATCATTTTTCATTTCGCAATTATTTTTTAATGCTCTGCTTCCTAATTATAATGTCCATGTAGCTTCTTCAGAAAGTCCTTTGGGTTATATGAATAATGGGTAGCATGGATCTGGTTGGTTGTTGTCCTTTGAGCTTGAAGAGGACCAAAATGACATGTTGGGATCAAGGCATAGTGCATTTGACTGTAGCAGATCAGAACAATATGAGTCCAGAAGACTCTACCACAGGTAGAATGCCAATAGTCCATATGAGTGGACTATTGACTCTAAATTCACATATTTCATGTTTCTTTTGAGCTACTGCAATTCTGTTTTACTCATAGGGTGTGGATGTCAGTTCAAAATATCTATAGCTAAATTTTCCCCACCATTTGCTGTTTTGCAAAGTGGTGCAAATTTCTGATCTTTTGCTATTGCATTTTCCAAATGAGCTTTGTATGCCAAACAGTGTTGCCTGTGGCTTCCATGCCTCTCATTGGCAAGACTAAGTGGTTGCTGGATGAGGCAGGTTCTCTGTGTCTTGTGACTTTCTCATTATGACAACTACTTAGACTTCTTTAATGCATGATGACAGAACTGATGCCTTAACAGCTTTAAGATTAAAGTTAAAAGTTTGTTTAGAGGAGTCGGATTGATTCTGCTACAATTGTATGCTGCAGTTTTTTTTTCCATTTCATCCTTTACTCTAATTTGGTTTTATCTTGGCCCTTGTTCTGATCAACTGATCATCTGTCTGCACATAGGCAGCTGATTCTGAAATGACTTTCCTGATGGTAACCATCAATTAAAGTGAGTCCATTTCACTTTTATGATGTCGTTTGATGTTCATAATTCTAAGCACATTCCAATTTTCTTCTTGAGAAAAGTATCCATGGTGCAGGGACATAAGTCTTTGGAAAAGTCAAAAAACTCTCATCTCTCCTCTTTCCTGATTCAGACTTTCCATCATCCCTTGTACCATGGAAGAGAGTTCCTGGTGAAAAAGTAACTTTAAGGACTTCTTTATACTGTGAAAAATTATTGACTATCTCCAAAAAACTTTTGTTTGTATGGGTCATACTTGTTATATTAGGAAATAAAACATCAGTATTATTAAGAAAACAATTTTGATCTCATGGACTTCTGAAAGAGGTGTCCCTTTCCTATGGGCAAAGCAAAGCAGTGCCTGGATGGACAACTTTTACCATCACATTTGTAGTGAAGCTCTCTGAAATTTCAAGCAGTGACATCAGTGCTTTCAGAGGCAAGGGAGAGGAGAGCATTATGTATGGATGCAAGAATCAGAGGCAAAGCATGGATCTCCCCCAATCTGTCCTGTATCCTCTCTGTTTTTGTGCAAGGCAGGAAATAATGATAATTCACTTCTTAAAAAGCACTATACTTGACAAATCACTTTCCTCACAACAGCTCCATGAGCCCCAATAGTGCTAACATCTTTAGTTGCATCTTATAGCAAAGAAAACAGAAATACACAGAGTTCAGATGGCTTGGGCAGGGGATGAAAGCTCACTGAGCATTAGAATCAGGTTTTGAGCCATATAACTGCCTTTTAAAGGAAGAAGAAATATTCAATAGTAATCTCACCGATTAAACTATGTGAACATGTTCTGTGATGCTGCTGTTACAAATCCTTTTTGATTTCCCAAAGACGGTTTTTCTGGAATGAAAGTGGCTCCTCTTACTCCAAGGCATGATAATGACCTGAATTCACACCTCCTGAGAAGTAGATTTATGTTCTTTCAATTCTCCAAGAAAATAGACTTTACTGTTAAAGGGTTATTATGGTGAGATAGCATGGAGTTTTGGAGAGAGAAACTGCCTTGGAATCGGGAAGATCGGCTGGAGTTCCACTTCTGGCACATACTAGTCTAAACCACACTGGTATATAACCTCTCACTTTGCCAGGTTAACTGTCATTTTGTACAATAGTATTCTATCGCAATCATATCCAACAACTTGTTCATCCATTTCCCAATTAATGGACATCTTAATTTTTAAGTCTTTAGCCACCACTAAAAGAGCTGCTATAAATATTTTTATACACACAGTTCATTTTCCTTTTTAAACCTCTTTAGAGATATAGAGACTTAGTAGTAGTGATACTGCTTGGGTCAAAGGGTTCAAAGCCCTTTGGTCATAGTAAAGGGGTATCTCTATCAGAAGTCCATGAGATCAAAATTGATCAATATTTGTTTTTCTTCTTCTATTTTTTCCTTTTCTTCTTTCTATTTTTTCTCTTCATTAAGTTCTTGCCCTAGTGTTTCAATTTGGCCTGGAGATGGCCCAGGATCTGAAAGAATACGCTAGAGAAGCACATTCTCTTGAAGGTGCTACGTAAATGGAGAGACTTTAAATCCAGCACCTCAGACAGCTCCATAGTGTCCTGGGTGGATGTGTCTAGAAGAGTTCAAATTCTATTTCAGACACTTTCTAGCTGCATAAGCCTGGACCCTTCACTCATCCCTACTTTCTTTATCTATAAAGGGAAGATAATAATAGCACCTCTCTCTCATGGTGGTAGTATCAAATGAGATGATATTTATAAAGTGCTTACATAGTACCTGGCATTTAATAGATGCTATATAAATGTTACTATTAACATTATTATCGTTGTTATTGTTACCATTAGCTGAGGATCAACTAAGCTAAATTCAGATAGTTGAGTGAATGAATGAATAAAGAAGCATTTATTAAGGGTACAAAAGGTCATGATAACTTGCTGGGGAGAGAAAGAAAAAAGGCACTCTACCAGGGAGTTCCCATGCTAATAGGGAGAAACAACACACAGAAGAGAGGGAAGAGGGAAAACCTAATGCATCATCTTCTGTGACATTTCCATTGCTAAATTCTCATCTATTCCTGGTATTCAGCTGAAATGGTAGAGGAGTCTTAAGTTCATAATATATGAAGAACATCTTGGTACAAGAAATTGTACAGCAAGATAACTGTATAAATATGTATACATATTTTGGATTTACCATCTATTCTAACATATTGAATATGTTTGGATTACCTGCATCTAGGGGAGGGGATGGGGGGAAGGAGGGGAAATTTTGGAACACAAGATTTTGCAAGTGTCGATGTTGAAAAATTACCTATGTATATGTTTTGTAAATAAAAAGCTTTAATTTAAAAAAAGAAAAAAATATATGTGAAGAACATATGAAGGACTAGGGAGGTCCCTTATGTGTGTTGATGACAGCTCTGAACTGGGCTTTAACCTGCAGCTAAATTATTTTCTCCCTGGCTTGTACCTCCTAAAGTTCCATAAGAGGCCCTGAAATCCTTCTAGGTTCAGCAGAATGTTCTAATGACTCATCATGCTCTCCCTCTTCCTTTTATCCCTAAGGCTAAGCTGGGTACCCTTCTTCTCTACTTCATGGCAGAAGTAATATCAATCATTTAAAATAGATAGAACATGGAAACTTGATTTCAGCAGAAGATACTCTGTTTTGGGCCATCCTTTCCAATACTAAATATACCATCTCTCATGTCCCCCAATTCCATTGGCTGGGAAGAAGAGTTGAATTATTTTTCTTATTGTTTTCTTTTTAATCATCCTCTACAATTTTTTTCCTGGTTAACTTTTTATAGAATCTTCCATTCTTCAATTTATGAATGACATGTTCCATGAAATTATGTTTCCTTATGCCTTTGGATAGACAATAAACTAATTTCATCAACTTTTTATTTTAAAAACAAACAAATAGCTAAACAAGAAAAATTTTTAAATAGATAAATAAATTGAATGGGAAAGAAATTGAGGAATGGCACCTTCCAAAATTAAAATTTAAGAATTACCAGGGAAGAAGTAGACAGATTTGAGTGGAGATGTGTGCCCTCCTGATAACTGTAGTCAGGACAGGAACTCATTGGATAATTGACTTTTAAAATGCCATCTTCGGGGAATCAGTAACATGAATAAGATATTGTTGCTCCCATTTAAAAAAGGAGGGGGGGGGAACAAAGGCTCTTGAGATTAACCTAACTAGGATGATTTAAAAATCACGATAGATAAATAGATTTGGGATTCCAGTAAGAGAGATTTAGCATCCAGGACCAGGGTGGCAAAAGGCCTCTAGCCCACTCAGATCCTATCCTCTCCTGAAGTCAATTCCGGCCCTACATGTAAGCAAAGACTGGAGAGTACCCAAAGTACAGTGTGACTTTCAGTATTGCCTTTGGGGGGCAGTGTGGTATAGTGGATAGAACAGTAGCTTGAAATTAAATCCCTCTTCAGACTCTTTTTAACTATGGGACCCTGGGTAGTTCTTTTAACTGCTCCCCTCCCCTAGCCTCAACTTCCGCATCCATAATATGGGAATGATAAAAAGTTTGCCAGGATCAAGTAAGATATTTCTGTTCTTTAGTCACGTTTTGTAGAAGGTGGAACGTTGGAAAAGTATACTTCTTTCAAGTATACTTCTCCAACATTCTGCCCTCCACAATGTCTGACTCTTCATGATCCCATTAGAGGTTTTCTTCACAAAGATACTGGAGTGGTTTGCCATTTCTTCTCCACCTCATTTTACAGATATAGAAACTGAGGCAAACATGGTTAAGGGACTTATCCAGAGTCACATAGCTAGGAAATGGCTCGTGTCAGATTTGAATTCAGGTCTTTCTGACTCCTGAACTGTTGCTGTCCTTCATTTTCAAAGAGGATGAAAATTACATTTCTATATTAGAGTTGAGTTACAGTGTGTCCAGAGTGAATAGAACTTGAGTCAGGAAGACCTGGCTTAAAATCCAACTTCAAACATTTACCAACTTTGTGATTTGGGGCAAGTCACTTCACTCACTTTACACATCTGTACAATGAGCTAGAGAAGGAAATGGAAAACCATGCCAGTATCTTTGCCAAGAAAACCCAAAATGAGTTATGAAAAGTCATAAAATGATCATGTCCTCTAAGACTCATAACTAGCCTATGTGGAAGAGATTATTCCCATTATATAGATAAGGAAACTGATACTCAGTTCTCTTCCTAGTCACACAGTGCTGATAATCACATCATGATGAAGTACTTTTCCATCTATGATTCTTCCCTAGCAATTAGAGCAATCCCAAATGGAATGGGCTTCTGCCAAATCTGGAGGAGGGTTTCCCTGATTCAAATTAATTTATTAATATAAAATTAATTAATGCCTTCAATTCAATTAATGTCTTCCCATCAAAGCTAGTCACCATTTTCTATATATGTTATAGAGAAGATCTTGTTCAGACCCTGGGTCTAAAGCGTCTTTCAACTCTGGATTCTATATTTTTATGAAGCGACTTTGTCACTTTGCAAGACTGGTTTAACCTTTGAGAGAAACAGTATTTCCAATATTGGAGAATGTTACATGACAGTGAAAGAGATGAGAAAGAAAGGCTTGATTTCATTAAACATTCTCTATCTTAGAGAGATTTCCTGTCCCATATTGAAGTAGTAGAGAAGCCTGACGATAACTGAAACAGGAAGCCTGCCAGGCAAGGGCAAGAAAACCAAGGAATAATAATAGTTAAAATTTCTTTAAGATTTGCAAAGTGCTTTGTGAGCATTAACTCATTTTGTCTTCCCAACCACCCTGAGGAATATGTGCAGTTATTATCCCCATTTTACGGATGAGGAAGCCAAGAGACAGGTTAAAGGACAGCCAAGGTCGCAACCAATACGGATAAGAGCTCACATTTTACCCCTGATCTTCCTCACTTCTGGTCCACTGTTCTATGCCCTGAGCAAGGCAGCTACATCTACTTTCTCTGCTCAGGTTCCCTCCTCCAAGAGGGACCCAGCTCACCCTGATACTGGCTCAGAAGCAACCAGAGAGAGAGAGAAGAGAAAGCACATGCAGCACTGTCAGTCCAGCCCCCGCTCTCTGCCTCTTACTATTTGGGATAAGTCCTTGAATATTCCCGGGCTTCAGTTTACCTCATTGGCAAAATGAAGGGGTGGGATCAGATGCCCTCCAAGGTCCCTTTCAGTTCGAAATCTCTGATCCCAAGGCTTGCAGAGGAGGCACCAGGATGTCTGAGGTCTACTCTGATATGCTAATATATTCCTTTGGCAGTTCCACAGTTTCCTTCTCCAGCCAAAAGTGGCCCATTAACCCATTAACAGACTATTGTCTTCCCGACTGGGGAATCATGGGAAGAGGGAACCACAGAAGGTCTGAATTTGTGAGGCAAACAGGGTCAATCTAGGAAAAAACCAACCCCTGAGAAACTGTCTCTTCCAAGGTAATCTGTAGTTAGGTGTTAAAGCAAACCTTGCTTCCGGTCCCAACGACATCTCAAACTGTGTGACCTTAGACTACTCATTTGAAACCCCCCACCAGGCTTTACTTTCCTCATCTGTCAGATGAAGCTGGGGGGGGGGGGTAATAGATGATCCCTGAGAATATTCCCAACTCCAGAAAGTTATAATTACTACTACCACCATCACCACCACCACCACTATTCCTATTACTGCTGCTGCTGCTATTACTACTACTACTACTACTACTACTACTACTACTACTACTACTACTACTATTAACTACTAACTACTACTATTATATTATTTCCTTTGATTATGTGCTTTTGTCAAGGGCTGGATGTTTCCTCTTACCTTCCTGGTAAAAAAACTCTTGTAAAAGAAGTCCAAAGTTTCTTTTGCTCAAAGAAGGAATATAGAGATGTTCCCCATACCTTGGCCACCCCCTAGTGGCCAGCCGCAATCGTGTCAGTAGGACTGAACCAGGACTGAATTTGGAGGTAGAGAATGGATGGCCATGTCAGCCCCTTCCCACTTGATCTCCATCAGCTACATCTCTAATTCTAACCCCATCTTTCTCTTCTCTTCCCCACTGCCACTGACCTTTAAAAGTCCCTTGGAAACAACGCCTAATAATGGATGGCCTGGGAGACAAGATGTTCTCCCTTCTATGATGCATATGGAATATTTTGAAGTGTTTGGCAAATGTATAACTTTTACTGAAGAAGCTTCATGCTTCAAATCATGTCAACAGGCATTTATTAAGTGTCTACTATGTGCCAGGCACTGTGCTAAGTGCTGAGGATGCACAGAAAGCAAGGATAACCCTGCCTTCAGGAAGCTTGTAGTTTAACACTGCATTTGCAAGCTATAGACAGGATAAATTGGAGAAAATTAATACCAGGAAGGCACTAGTGTTAAGGGGAGGCTGGGACATCTTTCTTGCAGAAAGTAGGAACTTCACTGGGACTTGAAGGAAGCCTTAAGGCAGAAATAAAAGGGGAGAGATACAGACTGAGGAACAGGCAGTGAAAATGCCTGGGGTCTGGAGATAAAATGTGTTGTGCGCAGAACGGAAGAAGGTCATTGTCAATGGACAGCAGAGCCCGTGATGCTCAGTGATGTGTCAGGGGCAGAGGTCAGAGGGGACAGGTTATGAATGACATGATGTGATTCTGAAGGTATAGGGAGCCAATAGAGTTTCTTACCTGGGAGCCAGATCTCCAAGTACTTTAGGAAGATCACTTTGGCCATTGAGTAGAAGATTAATTGGAGTGAGTAAGACTTGAGTCAGGAAGACCAGACCACTGCACATCTCCAGGTGTGGGCTGACATGGGCCTGCACCAGCATAGTGCTTTCTGTATTCTTTCTAATTTAAAAATCATGAACGATGAGTTTCTTTTATTGAAGAGCTATATTGGGAAAAGGACATGTGCTAGGAACTCCTGATGGGCAAATTGCCCCTGCCAAACAGGAAGGACCCCTAATCTGAAAGTGCTAAATATTTGCGGGGACCCTAGAGGGTTATCTTACCACCAGCTTGTGTCCC
The DNA here is from genome assembly GCF_016432865.1 of Antechinus flavipes. Lineage (NCBI taxonomy): Eukaryota > Metazoa > Chordata > Mammalia > Dasyuromorphia > Dasyuridae > Antechinus > Antechinus flavipes. The sequence goes on from NC_067402.1 coordinate 11,572,196, forward strand.
AGCTGGGACTTGAACCTTCTTAAATCTCTATCCACAATGCCACGCACAGCTTTTTTATCCTCCTTTCTCTGTTTGCAGCAGAAAAGAGTAGGGATTCCCAAAATGATTACTATAATTTTTTTTAAAGAATTTTGTCAGTGCAAAGAACTCCCAGTGTGGCCATTCTCTCTGCATTGAGGGAAGTAACTGCTCCTTTTATGTTCCTAGTCTCAAAGAGCTGTCCAGGGCCCTTTGCTCAGAGTCACTCTACTAAGACACGTCCAAGGAAGGATGATGACTAAAAGAATCATATAGCTCCTCTTGTTAAAAAAACAAAAACTACCTAGGGTAAAAAAAAAAAAAACACTTCTCTAGAATTGAAGACCTTAAAATATCTTTCTTCATTGCCCTGGAAGCAAAATCTTTGTCCTCAAGTCTTTGACCTCAAATCTCCCAAAAGTGTGACAATATGACCAGGTCCAACCTTGGACTAGGAGGCAGAATTTTGTCCTAAGATCAGAGCTGGAGATTCTCAGCTGAATTTGGAGGATCTGATATCCCCCCATCCCAAGGCTTGCAGGAGGCCCAGAGTAACTGTCTCGTCTTTGAGAGCTGAGTTTTACTGCAATCAATAAAAAACAGAACAGATTGTCTAGGGTCCCTCAGCATCTAACCATATTTCCTTGGTGAATGAAGGCGCGAGAGATGAAACAACTCATCCAAAACTTCCAGGAGTGAGTAGAAGGGGCACATGCCCACTCTAAAGAAGTCTATCCATTCTGTCCAGTCAGTGCCTGGGCTACATCATCAGCACTCACCATGGGAGCAGCACAGCACAAAAAGGGGCTGAAGAAGTGCTTATCAACTGGTGAATTGATAACCGATTTAATTTGTTTAATTGGTTATCTATCTGAAAATCAAGTCACTTTTGAACCTTTGAGATTTTAACCCTTCTTCCCTTCCTTTCTTCTTTTTTTCTTCCTCCCTCCCTCCCTTCCTTCTTTCCTTTTCCTTCCTTCTTTCCTTCTTTTTCCTTTCTTCTTTCTTTCTTCCTCCCTCCCTTCTCTCATTCCTTTCTTTTACCTTCCTTCCTTTCTTCTCTTCTTCTTTCTTTTTTCTTCCTTTCCTCCCTTTCTCTTTCTCTTTCTTTCCCTCCTTCCCTTTTTCCCTTCTCTCCTTTCATTTCTTATCTTTTTTCTTCTTTTTCTTTCCTCCTTCCTTCTTTTTCTTTATTTCCTCCTTCCTTTTTCTCTTCCTTCCTCTCTTCCTTCCTTTCTTTTTTCTTCCATTCTCCTTTCTTCCCTCCTTACTTCTTTCCTTCTTTCTTTCTTTATTTCTCCTTCCTTTCTTTTTTTTTCTTTATTGCTGTTGGATTGTCATCAGGCTCAGCACCAGATCTGAATGTTTAGTTTGCAATTAAATATGTTTGGCCTGAGAAGAACAAACAGGGTTCAGGAAGCAGGGTACAAGGCTGGGCCTTGATTCCATGGGTATTCCCCCCCATTAAACCTCTGGTCAGAGCGAGCCAAGCACCCAGACCTGTTTGCCTTGCTCTGATCCAGCACAGTTCACAAAAAGCTGTCCTGGACCACGGATTTTAATTGCCCCATGTTCAAATATTGTCCCTAGACTTGGCAAGTTCAACCTGCCAGGCAACCTTTGGGCTTCCCTCTCTGAGATGCAATCTTTCCAGCAAGATAGTTTCTTCATGCCTGGAGTGAAAAATCAGATGGGAAGAAAATGCTCCCTCTCTCCCTGTGGTATAATAGGCACAGAGGCTTGTTGTGAGTAGTTTCCTGTTCATTATGAACAAGTAATGAACCTCAGATCCCAATCTAGGATCAGCCTACAGGGATCAAAGGCCCTTGTGCTTCTTCCAGTGCCAGCCAAGGCCTGTTTCCCTCCTGGTGAGGGAGATGCTATTTTGGGGACATGAAAAGATCACAGAGCCCCCATTCTCTTTCAAGTGTACAGCTCATCTTACAGATAACCAATCAGGGTCCGCCCCCCTAGATCCAGCTGTGTTCCACGAAACTGCTCTTCAAGCATTAAGGGGCCTCCTCCCCTGCTGGGGGCCTTCCAGGCAGCTCCCACAACAGTCAGGTGACTCCCTGTCAGATCTCCCAGAAAGCAAATACAGAGTGGAGGTGAATACAGTGCCTAGAGGACTCCCTGGCAAGAACTTCCATCTGGATGTCTAATTGGAGAAAAAATTAGGAAGATCACCCCATTTTCCAACATGATGTTGAAGCACATCTGAATGCCCATCTGACAAAATATATATAGATTAACATGAAAGGACTTACAGCTATGGAAAGAAGCTCAGAGCTCCTCTCCAAAGTCACCTTTTACATGAGGTCTAGCCTTATCTCCACCAATAGTTAGTGCTTTTCCTTCATCCCCCAAATTGCTTTGCATTTACTTTGTATATGTAAGGAAGAGAAGTCATTGAGTCAATCATTCAATTGCTCCAACCTAACCTCTGGAGCCCTGATACCTTTATCAAAACCTCCACCAAGTCAATCAACAAAGCAGAGGTGTGAACTAAGTATGAATAAGACCTGGACATCTCTACTGAGTCAATGAATCAAAGGCTTTAGACCAGGTGTGAAAAGTCCTTGATCTGGTTTAGATTAGTCCTTGAAAACCACTGGATGCAATGGGGGGATGTTACACAGGTACTATGTTCATATTAGTTGAGAAAAATTGGCCGAGCCTTATGGATTGTGTTCAAGATAGCCAATTTAGAACCCAGGTGTTTGAGCCTCTAGCCCACTTAGAAGTCAGCATTCTCCTGCTCAAGACCCCAAAAGAAAATCACTTTGGGAAAACAAAGTGAAATCTCAGGCTCTTCCTCCTTGCCCCCCCCCCCACTGGACTTGGCCAGAGGAGGACCTTTCAAATTTTGTTGGATCCAGAGGAGGTTGGTCTTTCCAGCAGCAGCATCCCAGAGTATCCTCCAAATCACTGAGGGCCCTGACAGACTGGACATAGTGAGGACGGCACTTGAAGCTCTGTAAGGAGCCAAAGGGAAAACCTACACCACGCCCAAAGGGAATGTGGGAAGAAACCACAAATGGCAACAAAGGACTTCCAGCAAACCAGAGTCATAACTCACCCTTTATCACAAGAGCACTTGAGTCCTCTTTCCCCTAAATTTTGTGGGTATTAATGGGAGAGATGGAAAGATGTTGTGTACCAACTATCCCCCTGGAGTGAGAGCTAATTAAATGTGAATGTTAATTAATGTAAAATAATAATCACACCACTGGAGTCATGTAAGCTAACAGAAAACCACTCCTCCCAGTTAGGGTAAGCACCCTGAGTGGAGATGGAGCAGCCAGGTCTGAATACTAGTGAGTCAGTGTGAGTGGAGGTTGGAAGACACGTTTTCCACCTGGGGATATATGTATGTTCCTTCCAGAAGCAGTTCCTTGAGCAAAAAGACTAGGTTGAGTTTTGTATCCCTAGCACATAGGATAGCATACAGGGATTTCATAAACCCTTGTCAATTTACCCAACTTGGAATTGGAGATGATTTATTATAAGCTGATAAGATCGTTGGGTTAGAATTGGAAGGGACCTCAGGAACAAGCTAGTCTGCTATGCCCCATTTTACAGAAGAAGAAATTGAGGTTCAGGAAGGTTAAATGAGTTGCCCAGAATCACAATAGTAATGAGTAAACAGCAATAGATTCTCATTCACATCCCCTGATTTCTAGATCCAAGGCTCGTTCTTCCAATCTGCATTTCCCTGAATAAAGAGGTTTTGCCTTCATCGTTCTGACTCAGAAATCTAAGTCTAAATCCGATCGCTTGGTCTCCGGGGAATAACTTGGGAATGAATATCACTCCCATGTGTACCAGGTCAGGGTCTCTGGGCCTGTCACCTGTCTCTCTGAAACTCCATTTCTCCATCTATCTTTCCAGGTTCTTATAAGAAGCAAATGAAATAATATCCATAAAGCATTTTGCAACTCTTACACTGTCCAAATTATTTGTGAAATGCTATTATGGATCTTGGTGGGAGGGGGACAGAAATATTGCATATTTGTTTAAGAAAGGGAACCTGAAGCAATAGAAAAAGATGTGGACTAACTGATGGCTGTACCTCTAAGCTCCCACTGGGACCGTTTCTGCACCTGTAAACTGAGACACTGATAACTTGCACAATCTATGACTGTTGTGAATAAAGCAAATGATATTACATAGGACAGAGGAGGTTTGGGGGAAGTGGATTAAGGTTTTCTGAATAGACTCCCACCTTTGATATATCCTGGCTAGGTAATATTGGGCAAGTCACAACCTCTTAGTTGCCCACACAACTTACCACAACCTAAGATGCAGAAATGGGTATTGATCTGCAATGGAAGAGGTAGTTTGCTCACCTGAGAGTTCCAAATACTAATAAAGTCCAAGTCTGTTAATTTTTTTTTTGCAAAGCAGTTTATAGATATAAACTGTGAGGATCTGGTGCACCCAAATTAATGACAGAAAACAAAAACAGCTTAAATCAAAAAGGTCTGGGCCCAACTAGCCCCTCTTCAATTTGAGGGGAGAAAGGGCACCAATCATTGGGTCAGGACAGATAATGTCATATAGGAAGTTCCCTGGGATTTGAAGTATGAGATGATACATTTGGAATATGTATATAAACCAGCCTACTAGTTTAAAGCCTGTCTGTTGTGTGGGAGAGGACTCAACATTTGAGGTATCCCAAAGTGATGCTCCAGTGACAGTCAAGCAAACCAATGTGGCCTTATTTAAAACCTGTCAATTGTATGGGAGAGGACTCAACATTCAGGGTTTCATTCCCTTAGGATGGAATCACTCTTAGAAAGATAAGAAAAGTTTTCCTCTATTTTTTTTCTCCATCCCCATTGATCATGTTACCAGAAAGACTAGACTAGTAGGAAAGGAAAATGTACCATTTTGGAACAAAGAAAGGCTTACTGAGGGCTTCCCTGAATATCTAGCCTCTGAATATCCAGAGACAGACGTGGCAAGATTATAATATGAACTTCAAAAGGCTGGAATATAAGGAGGTCCCACAGAGAGCAGGAGTATTTACTGGACCTGGAAGGAGTATCCAAGAAACATCTGTAATTAGTACCTATATCAGTAGTTGAAAAACACGCGCACACACATGCACACGCGCACACACACACACACACACACACACACACACACACACAATGGAAAGGCATCTTCAGGATTCTACTAACCTTCAGATCCCAGGAAGCTCCATATAAAGATAACATCACAGGAGGAAGGATTTTCAGTCATCAGAACCTAAGTTATCCTTTCGGCACCTGCAGATCCTCCATATGTTCTCACTCACCCATTTCACCATTCTTTCTCTGAAGGAATTGGCAAATGAAAACAATTTGTTCCAACTCTGCAAAGGTGGCTGAAGCAGGCTCTGGGGAGCACTCAGAGCCTGGTCAGACACTGAAGATGTCAAGGAATCTTCTGAAACTCAAGCCAGTTGTCCTGACCTGGCTCACCACTGGATTTCAACGACCGGATGAGAGAGTGAGGCTAAAGACTTTGTGCAACTTTGCCTCACCTAACTTCAAGTCAAGACATCATTGGTCCTCTTCGAGGACAAAACATCCTCCTTGTAAACTTCACTACCTTTTTTACTCTAATTTTGAGCCCACTCTCCCAGGGACTTTGTGTATTCGAATGAAGAGTGTATATGATAGTTTGGTAACACTTGTTCTTGTTCCACCTGCTTGTTAAATATCCTTTCTAAAAACAAATTAAGTCCTGCTCATAATCAGTGGGAACCAACACCAGTAGAAGTCTCTTAAGCAGCAATACTAAAACCCCAGTGATCCTCAGTATTACCTTTAAGAAAGTAGGGAGCAGCAAACATTTGGAAACTCAGCTGATCAATATGAGTGAAAATTGAAACAATAGCCTTGGAGGGGGTGATACATAAGTATTATCTTACTTGAACCTAACAATATCCCCTGGGAAACAGGGGATATTATTCTTCCGACTTGAGAAATGAGGCAACTGAGGCAAAGAATGGTTAAGTGATTTACCCCAAGGAAACAGCTACTAAGAGTCAGAAGCCCTATTTGAATCCAAGTCTTCCTGACCCCAAGAGCAGCACAACCCTGAGTTAATTTAAAGAAAATTCTTGAATAGCAAATCTTGAAGGTCTTATTGAAAGGTGAACTGCTCTTACTTTGTCCTTTTTCCCCTGGGAAATGTGGTTTCCAAGCAGACCGAGTTGTACCATGACTGAAGATGCTTTTTTTCTGACTACGACCATTACCTGTGGGGCCGTGGCCCTGGGGAGACACTCTTGCTTTGGCCCCCAAATACCCAACGGCCAAGGCTGGAGCTGCACATCTGTTCTGCTCAAGAAGAAACCAATCATTGACAGCTGCAATGAAGAAGGAAAGAAGCAAGTGAGCACAGCCCCTGTTTTAAATCCCTGTTTATTACAAGTGTTTTGTATACACCATTTCTCACTAGAGGAGTGTAAGATGAAGAGGTTATTTGATCCCAGCCTTGTACCAACTCATGTTTATGCTAATACAAAAATGCAAAGGCACATACAAAAGTGTATTTATTTCTGAAGATGAATAAAAGGCACTTTTCTTGCTCACCCAAGGAGAAAAGAGTCTACCCTCTCACGCCTAATCTTAGTATAAGTAAGAAATATGCTTTTAGTAGGTTTCCTTGCCCTAAGTCCTAAGGGAGTTAGTTAATGAATCTCGGTGCTCCCTGGATGAGTTGTCAACTTCACTGAATTGAATAGAGCCTTAAGCAATCAAGGAGCACTTTTTTAGCAGCTACCATGGACCATGTGCTAGAAAATGACTCTCTTAGACAGAGATGTAGGTTGCTATCTGAGAAGACACAATAGAAATGAGTTCTGATACTCAAAAGAGATGATGGGACAGGCAAACCTATATTGGCCACATGCACAAACTTATGTTTCACTCTCCTTCTCAAGTGCATCATCTCTCAGTCAAAAGTAAATAGCATTCATGACCAGTTCCCTAAAATGGTGATGGGCCATGGCATGAACCACAATTCTTAGGTCTTTCAAAATTGCTCATCTTTACAATGTTGTTATCACTATATAAAGTGTTCTCCTGGCTTTATTCACTTTCCTATTTACCAGTATATTCAGTTATTCCCCTGTTTCTCTGAAATCATCTCTTTGTTCAATTTTTTATTCCCAACAGTGTTCCCTTATATTCATATATTACAATTGATGGGCGTCCCCTTGGTTCCTATTCTTTTGTTATTACACAAAAAAGTTTCTATATTGCTAAGTTCCATTTAATAGAATAATGAATCTCTTAGAGTGGTAATATTATTTGAATTTGCACTGCTTATTTCCAATAAGCATTTTTGTAATCATGGGTCCTTTTCCTCTTTAATTAATCTCTTGGGGTATTAATAGACTATTAGTTATTGTGGTTCACAACATAGCATTTTCACTCTTTTTTATTGTTGCTTGCTTGAATTTTATTTTGCTTCTTTTTAACTGGTTTGATTTTATTTTTCTTGTGCAGCACAATAATTCTGTAAATATTTATGCATACATTAGATTTAACATATATTTCTACTATGTTTCAAATATATTGGATTAATTCCCCCTGTGCAACAAGAGAACTGTTCGGTTCTGCAAACATATATTGTATCTAGGATATACTGCAACCTATCTAACATGTAAAGGACTGCTTGCCATCTAGGGGAGGGGGTGAAGGGAGGGAGGGGAAAAATCGGAACAGAAGCGAGTGCAAGGGATAATGTTGTAAAAAAAATTACCCTGGCATGGATTCTGTCAATATAAAGTTATTATTAAATAAAATAAAATAAAATATTTAAAAAATATATATTGGATTACTTGCCATCTAGGGGAGGGTGTGGGGGCAGGGAAAATTGGAACACAAGGTTTTGCAAGGGTTAATGTTGAAGAATTGTCCACGTATATGCTTTTAAAAATAAAAAGCTTTAATAAAAAAGATTATGAGTTATTAATAGGCTAATAGCCTAATTATAAGTGGTATTGGCTAGTCAATTTTTTAATTAATTAAAAATAAAATTATCCATTTCATCTTTTGTTATCTTTTCAGTCTTTGGTTAGTCATGAACTTTTCCTCTACCTATAAATCTAATAGGAAATTCCTTTCTTGCTCCTCTAATTTTTATATGCTGTGACCTTTTATATCTAAGCTAAGTGTCCATTTAGAACTTACCTTGTTATATGTTGTGAGATCTTAGTCTAAATCTAATTTCTTATAATTGGCTTTCCAGTTTTCCACAACTTTTTGTTAAATAGTGAATCCTTACATGAATAACAGAAGACTGGCTACTAGACCCATTTGCTTCTGTATGCCATTTGCCTAATTTATCTAACTGAACAAACCACTTTTAAAATTAGTATCAAATCATCTTTTTTATTGTATTTTTTAATTTATGGAATAAAACAAGCACTTTCTGAGCCATCTTGTGCCTACTTTTCCTCGTTATTTTCCATGAGATTCCTGATTTTTTTGGTTCTTCTAAATGAATTTTATCATCATCAATCCTCTGGCAATAAAATAGATATGGCAATGAATAAGTAAATTAATCTTGGTATTATTGTAATTTTATTTAATTTATTATAATTTATAGCCTTCTTATGAACAATTCATATACCTCCAATTATTTAGGTTTATCTTTATTCCCATAATAATCGTTTTGTAATTATATTTATATTGTTCTATGCGTCTATTCTCAGGTAAACTCTCAACTACACAGTCTCCAGTTAATTCAAAATGGAGTTCCTCTTTCTCTTCCTTCTGGTTTTGTGAGAACAATTGAGTAGAATTTGTGATAATTTATGGATATTTATTTTATATTCTGCAACTTTGCTGAAATTATTTCAAAGAATTTTTGGTTGTCTCTTTGGGGTTCTTTAGGTAAATCACCATATTTTTTGCAAACCATTTCTTTTCCAAAGGATATCTTTAAATGGATTTTAAAGCTACAAGGAGTAGCCTTCATTCAACCAAGTGTTCAGGTGTGATAATACTTCACAGACTGTTCCTGAACATTGAAAAAAGGAAATAAGAGTTGTCTTTGCTGGGAGCAACATTTGTGGGAAGAGCATGGTCATCCAGCTGTTGCATTGATTCTTTGACCTTGAAAGGCCAAGTGGTAAGTAGGAATAGAAGCAGAGATGTCAAGATCCTACACCTTCTTCCTGAATACACTCTTGCATAAGCTTTATTGGGCTTTCCAAATGATGCCCCAGTGACAGTCAAGCAAACCAACGTGGCCTTAAGTTGCATTAAGAGATGCATGGCATCAAAAGGTAAAAAGGCATAATTCTATTGTACTCTGTATTCAACTCTCATCTGAAGGATTACGACAATCAGATCTAGACACTACAGATGAGAGAAAATATTAGTAAACTAGAAAGTATTCTGAGCAAAACAACCAAGATGGTGAAGGATCTCAAGTTCAGGATACAAAGAATCAAATGAAAGACGTGAGAATGTTTACCCTGAAAAGAAAAAAAGACTGGAAGGACTCAGAGCAATTGTGTCCAAGAATATGAAGGGTGTCCTAAAGAAAAGGAATTAGGCTTCCTAGAATTCCTGGCTCCCGAGGAAAGAATCAGGAACTATGAATAAGAGGCATAGAGAAGCAAAGGAGAACTATCTCAAGATGGATTGAATTGCCTGGGGATGGGATTCTTTATGTGGGGAGAAGCTGGATGACTATTGGTTATACATGCTGTATAGGGATTGATTCTTCAGGGGGGTTTAGGACTCCATGATCACTGAACTCTTTTCCAGCTCTGAAATTCCATGAATAGGAATGAAATGAATGTGGGGGGAATAACATCAGCTGGTCAGTCCTTCTTTAGAGCAGTAAGAGAACGTTGTGTCTCACTAGAGTAGAGCCTTCTGAGTTCATATTGCTCTAATCAGGTTCAGTCAGATTCACTATCTTCACTCCGACATAGTGATAAGGGAATATTGACCTCATATAGAACAAGGTAGGTTTCTCTTCCTAACACAGGAAAACATTTCAGGTTAAATAGTATTAAATGTGATTAGAGGCTTGATCCCAAATTTATAATCTTGCTAAGCTCTTGTTTCTAGAGCAATTTAAGGATTAAAAGCATGTTATCCGTGACAACTCTGTATGTTTGGCAATACAGATGTTTTCATCTTCAATTTACAGAAAAGGAAACTTAAGTCCCCTTACTTGACAAAGAATGGACCTGAAGCTATGGAGGTTGAACAAGGTGTCCAGATTCCCACAGCTGGTTAATGGCTGAGGAATGACTCACTTCCAGTTCCAGTGCCCTAGCTGCCATGCTGTCTATTTCACTTCTGTCTCTTGCAATCCCTATCTTCCTTCAGGAGCCAGTTCCCACAAGAGGTTTTCCTCTAATCTCCCTAGCTGTCAAGAGTATTCTCTGGCCCAAGATATCATTTACAGACTTAGTTTCCATGCTGTAGCTCCCCAATTGAATGGATGGTACCTAAGACAGCACCCAGCACATAATAGCTATTTATTAAATACTTGTTGGATTGTATTGGATTTTAAATTCTTTTTTGGGTCAATATCCACAAATCTGACCATTACCATTCAGGTCCAATCCAGGAAGAGAAATGCCAAGCAGCAGCCTTTCAGTTTCTAAGAATTAGATTTTTGTCTCTGATCTGAGGTATACAAAAGAAAATAAAGAATAATTTAATTAGCTTTGAAAGTAATTCAAGGTAATTTGACTTTTTTTTTTTTAAGTAGAAAAAAAATTTTTTTCCTACAGGTAATAATGGCACTAATTGAAGGGTACACAGAGAGAGGGAAGAACGTGGAAACTGAAAGATTTGAATCTGAATCCTTCCTCAAACACTTTCTTGCTGTGTAAGCCTGGGCAAGTCACTTAACTTTGCAGCCTCAATAATTTGTAAATCTGAGAAAAATACTAATTACTTCACAGTTTCTTATTTGTTTGTTGTGAAAAACCAAATGTGATGAAATATATAAAGCACTTTGCAAACAATAAAAAATTTAAAACAAAACAATAAAAAAATTTTAAAAAATTAAAAATATCTCGTGGCTCAATTATATCTGCAAAGAATTTACCCAGGGTTAGAAAGTAGCTGAATCAGGATGCAATCTCAGGTCACCCAGCTTACAGTCTAGCTCTCTAGCTCTCTCTATGGTAGAACAGGAAGCCAGCTGCCAATGGCTCCCGGACCAGATCTGAAAGTGTTTTGTCTGTCCATTTGAAGCTGCCCATCTACAGATTGATGGGTTTTTACATAATAGATTTTCATGTAATCATGTAGTTTATTTGATTTATAAACTTCCCATCATTTCCAAGATAAAATACAAAGTGCTACTCCCTGCCACCTTTCTTACACTTTATTCCTCTATATGGGATCCAATGATATTGGTCTCCCTGCAGTTCCAGGAACAAAAACCCTCCCATCTCTTGACACCAAGCTTTTTCCTCTAACTGTCCCCATTCTTGGGATATACCCTCCTGAGGTCTGATATTTGACCCCTTCAGGCTTCCTTTAAGGTACAACTAAATCCCACCTTCTACAGGATATCTTTCCTATTTCTCTTAATTCCAGTGCCTTCTTTTTATTATTTCCAATTTATCCTGTATATAATTTCTTTTTATTTGTTTGTTTATATTTTGCCTCCCCTCAGACTATAAGCTTCTTGATGGCAAGGACTATTTTTCCCTTCTTTTTTGTATTCCCAGCTAGGAAGAGTAAGCATTTAACATTTATTGATTGATTATCTGAGACTAAGCCAGCATTACATAAGGTGGGAATTTAATTAATGGTAGCAGAACATGGTTAGTCATTTCTCTACATTTGGTTTCAATTTAGAAAACAAAGGCTTTGCTCCAAATTCAAGGTAATTCTCTGGGATTTGTGATGATTCCTAAAAATTTTAGGAAGTGTTTACACACTAGTATGTACAAATCAATCTGTAGCTAAAGCCCATCTCTACTGCCCCACTGGTCTTCATAAACTACTGCATTTGCATAGAACATTCAGATTCATTCCAGCTAAGCCCTCCACACTTGACCTACTAAATAACCCTTTCAAGGTCTACAATTCCAAGAAACTAAATTTGGCCTCTGGCAATGGAGACAGCCATTCTATTCATTGGACAAAATATGGTTGCAGAAAAACCTCTGAGATTTCTGTGTCTCTCTCCCTTGTTAAGATTAATCTCAGATCAATAACTAGGATGAGACAACTGAGACCTCTGCCTGAATTTACAAGGTGACAAACATCTTTGTACTTCATCATCTAGAACAAGCATCAGGAATCTATTAGACATGCTACTGAACAATCCAGCAAAAGTTGGATCCTCCCTTTGGCTAGAGTCCCTGTATCAAGTGAGCTCTGCTCCAATCCTTTCCCAGGAAGGGGACACAACTTCATTAGCAGTGTCTTCAAGAGATCTCCACTTATGAGACCTATACCTTGACGCTGGGTGATATTCAGGTTCACTCTCTTATGACAGGATCTTATAGTCTTAGCACAAACAAGGTCTTTTCCACGTGTCTTTTTCATCAAAAATGAATTTCTTGAAAAACAAAGCTTGTAAGAACCCTTTGATCCAGAGACCCCACTGTTTAGTATTTAACACAAGGATATTATAAAGCAAAACAAAAATAGTTTGTGATAAATATGTATGTATAAGTATGCATATGTGATATGTGTGCATGATATATACATATATCAATTATCAGTCATTTTTCAAGCTTTTTTCTTGAGTTTTTATATATGTGTATATATACATTTAAATATCTAGATATGTCTAGATATTTAAGACAACATTTTGTAGTAGAAAAAAACTTGAAAAATGAGTTTGAATCAAGTGGACTAATGATTTCTTAAAAGCCATGGTATAGGAATATAATGGGATATTATTCGCATCATAAGAATCAACCAATTTGGAAGAATTCAGAGAAACGCATCAAGTCTTATATGAGTTGATACAGGACAAAGTACGCAGAACCAAGGAAACAATACACCCAACTACAATTATGAAAATGGAATCTTAAGGCTTTTTGATTGTACCCCTAGTCTTTGTCATAGCAAAGAGATGAGATAAAAAAAAAATGTCTTTCCCTCTTTTCCTGGAACAGGAAGTCTACTGTGGGTAGAGAATGCTGCATTCTCTATCCTAGTTGGAAACTCAGTTGATTTTCTTTATTCTGAGGGAGATCTCTCTGGGTTTGCATAAGGAGGGGAGGGAAGGTGTGCTGGAAATGATGATGATGGGAAAGCAAAATCAGCAATAAAATCTTATTTTAAAAAAAAAGTTTATTTGAGAGCACATATTTTGAAGTGACTGTCCCATGGACCATCTCTTAACCTTTGAGGTTTTTCAGGAAATAATGCTACCACTGAGAAATTTAGAAAAGCAAACAGTGTGATATGGAAGGAATGGGCTTACTTATATTTTAAAGTCCTCCCCTTCATTGAACTTGTTGTTAGACGTGGATGGTCTTTTTCCAGCCCTCTGGATATAATGACCCATTTACACAAGTACCTCAGGAGATTCTAGGAGGCTGCTATTTAAGGGAACTCAGATGTTTGCTATTTTTTAAAGCATAGCTTTTTATTTTCTAAATATATGCAAAGATAGTTTTCAACATTTACCCTTGCAAAATCTTGTGTTCCAAATTTCTCTCCCTCTCTCTTCCCCTTTCCCCTCCCCAGATAACAAGTAAATCCAATATAGGTTAAATATGTGCAATTCTTTTAAACATATTTCTACCTTCATCATGTTATACAAGAAAAATCAGATCAAGAGCAGAACCAGGAGATCATTATATGCTTCAACAACAATACTGTAGGAGATTGTATTCTGATGGAAATGGATCTCTTCAACAAAGAAAAGATATAATTCAGTCCCAATTGATCAATGATGAACAGCATCAGCTACACCCAGAGAAGGAACACTGGAAAATGAATGTAAGCTGTTTGCATTTTTGTTTTTCTTCCCAGGTTACCTTTACCTTCTGAATCCAATTCTTCCTGTGCAACAAAAGAACTGTTCGCTTTTGCACACATATATTGTATCTAAGATGTACTATAACATATTTAACATGTATAAGACTGTCTGCCATCTAGGGGAGTAGGTGGAGGGAGGGAGGGGAAAAGTCGGAACAGAAGTGGGTGCAAGGGATAAAATTGTAAAAAATTACCCATGCATATGTACCGTCAATAAAAAGTTATAATTATTTTTTTTTAAAAAAGAAAGAAAAATCTGATCAAAAGGGAAAAAATGAGAAAGGAAAAAAAAAGCAAGCAAACAACAAAAATGATGAAAATACTATATTGTGATCCATATTCAGTCCCCGCAGTCCTCTCTCTGGATGCAGATGGCTCTCTCCATCACAAGTCTATTGGAACTGGATGAATCATCTCATCTTTAAAAAGAGTTAGGTCCATCAGAACTGATCATCACATAATCTTGTGGTCATATACGATGTTCTCTTGATTCTACTCGCTTCACTCAGCATCAGTTCATGTAAGTCTCTCCAGGTCTCTCTGAAATCATCCTACTGATCATTTCTTATAGAACAATAATATTCCATTATATTCGTATCTCATCACTTAGCCATTCTCCAACTGATGGACAACCACTCAGTTTCCAGTTCCTTGCCACCACCAAAAGGGCTGCTACAGACATTTTTCACTTGTGGGTCCTTTTCCCTTTTTAAAGATCTCTTTGGAATACAGATCCAGTAGAGACAGGTGTGAGCCATTTTGTACACCAAGAAAATGGCTCATCATCTCTCTATCCTACATCTGGCTCTTCAAAAATGAGTTTTTCTTAAAGTTAAGTTGAATTGGAATGGTTTAAATACACATAAAACTGAGGACCAGGATTTCTACCAAGACCAGGTATTACATGATAGTCTAGCACAAACCACTTATTTTATTAAGAAGAAAGCTAAATCACTTGCATGAAGTCAGAGAACTGCGAATCAAGGGAGCGATAATTAGAACCCAAGTCCATGAACTCTAAAATTGTGAATAATATTCACTGGACAGCCACCTTTAAGAATTTTTTCTACCAGTAATCACAAGGTTATAGAATTTTGACAAAATCTCAAGGTCATCTGTTATAGTTTACACATGTTCAAAAAGCTGTATCAGCAGCAGCAGCATTACCATCATCATCATCTCTATATTGTACCTACTATGTGCCAGGTAGGTACCACATTGAACTTTACAAATATGATCTCACAGAATCTCATTGGCTGGTAGATGCCATTATTATCCCTACTTTGTTAAGGACACTGAGATGAAATGACTTGCTTACAGTTCTACAATAAGTGTCTGACACTACATTTGAGCTCAGATATGCCTATCTCCCAGCCCAGAGTTCTATTCTCTTAGCTGCCTTCTTAGGTACCTAATATCCCTCAAATGGAGCCTTCCAATTTTTATTAGAAACCTCAAGGAAAGGGAGACCCACCATCTATACTCATTACTTTTCACATAGTAGGACATCAGAAATTATTTGGGAAACTGATTTAGTAAACCAAAGCTTTACGATGGACAATGGACAAGTGCACAAACATACAGTTTAGGGCGCACATCAGAGCCAGATTGTAGAGCAGCCTTCCTAATTCTGCAGTTACTCAAATAAATTTGGACCTGAAGTCAGACCTGAGTTTGAATCCTACCATAGGGCATTAGCTGTGTCATCATGAACAGATATGTTAATCTCTTAGAGACTCAATTTCTTCATTTGGAAAATTAGGATTATATTTGTATTTGTCACTTTACAGGGATGTTGTGAGAAAAGCACTTGTATACTTTAAACTACCACAAAAATGAATTATTATTATCATAATTATCAGTATCATTATTATTGTTATCCATGAACTGTGTTAGCTTCTGCCATCATGGATGTCACCAACTGCTTAATTCTCAAACATGTTAGAAGCTAGTTCAGGGAGCTTTTCTGCACAGAAGGGGACCTATACAAGGTGGATCATTAATATCAAACAAGCTGTCAAGGACAATAACTCCTCCTGGACACCTGGGTTCACAGCCTCAGCAGCATCCTTGATACCTCATTTGTATTTAGCCTGAATATCCAATCTAGTGCCAACTTCTATCTTCTCTACAATCTATTTTAAGAAATAATACTGCTAGCTAATGTTTATATAGTGCTTATTCTGTACCAGAAATAGGTTTTACAATTATTATTTCATTTGATCCTCATAACAACTCTGGGAAGTAGGTGCTATCATTATTCCATTTTACAGATGAGGAAACTGAGGCAAACAGAGGTGAAATGACTAAAGAATATTCTGCTTCCTCATCTCTGACTCCTGGTTTCCCTAGCATCCTTCATGCCACAGTTTAAACTTTACCTTTTACAGAAGGTCTTACCCCATCTACACACACACACACACACACACACACACACACACACACACACACTTACCTGGTATAATCTTCCCTCTGAGATTATCTATTATTAATATAGTCATTAGACCTTATCTGTACATCATGGTGTGCACACTGTTGCCCTCGGTAGGATATGTTTTTGCATTTCTTTTTATCCTTAGCATTCGGTTCATCACCTCCCACATTGCCAGCACTTGATAAATGCTCATTACCTGACTGATATAAGAAGCTTTCCTTTCAGTGCTAATTTCAATTTTACTACCATTCTTATCAGAAAACTAATTAATTTCACTCCCAAATAATTAGATCACAGGATCACAAATCTGGAAGGGACTCCATAGGTCCACACATTCAATCCTCCCATTGAGGAGATGAAAAAACTGGGGATCCAAGAGGGGAGGTGACTTTTCTAAAATCAGACAGGGCCTGACCCAGGAACTCCTGGATCACATCGCCACCTTAGGTTCAAAACTCGAGGTCCACAACAATCTAACACTAAATTTAGAAAGAATTGATAAATGTTTGATTAAATAAATTAAAAATACAACGCTACAAAAATAATGATAATTTGTGGTTTTCTGAGTCAACTGAAACCAACAAGGATGCATTTTTTATGAATGTCCAACTGTGTTGGGTTAGGATAGAATTACAAAATTTGGACTAGCTACTTCTCATGCAATTTTTCAACCCAAGAAACAATCTCTACTGGTATTCTCTGGAGGCTACTACTACTACTACTACTACTATTACTACTGCTGCTGCTGCTACTACTGCTGATGATCCTAGTAGTAGTAGTAGTAGTAGTAGCAGTAGTAGTGATAATACTACTACTGCTACTACTAATAATAATAATACTACCACAACTACTACTTTTACTACCACCACTATTATGACTAAGACTACTACTACTACTAGTACTATTAATATTACTATTATCACTACTGCTAATGCTACCTCTACCACCACTACTACTATTAAAATACTACTAATGCTAATAAATAGTCGTAATAATAAATAACAACATGTATAAACTATGTTGATATAAACTATATATTGCTATAAACAATGCCAGTAACTTCTCCCTCATGCAGTTCTTATGAGGTCCAATCACGTAAGTAGGATGTTTTACAAACGTTAAGACACCAGCTAAGTAAGTGTCTGTATTAGCTAGTTTTTAGCACAGTGCCTGCCATATACTAGGTACTTGATAAATAATGATTGATTATGTCCTTTGCCTTGTGGATATAGGTTGTAAAACAAGAGTCTATGCTAGCACTAAATGCTTGGCTCCGAGAGCTTTCATGTATTATATTGTAGTTTTAAGGAAAGGGAAATAGAAACTTAGAAATAGAGAATTTAATGACCCTTGTTGGGAGAGTCAGAAGGATACTTAAGATAACTGCCATCTTAAGAGACTTAAATAAGAACAAAGAGGAGATTCTTGCCCAGAGAGACTTAGATATTTTATAGTCTATGAGACTCTATGAGAGTCAACCATCATCTTTGAGAGCCCTGGAAGGGAGAATTTGAACAAATTGAGTTCAACTCTTATTCTGGGCAGAAGACATCCTCGGCAGAATGAGACTAAAACTACCACCCTGAAAATGAAATCTGAGGATTTTGGTTCTAGAATTAGGCTGGCAGTTATGTCCACCAAATGGCTAGAGGTGACTATAGTTGTCACCATCTTATAGTTGATATTTTGTGGACTATGACTGACTGACTATGGACGTATATGTTTTGCGTGTGTGTGTGTATATACACATCTATGTATATAAACATAATATCCATTCTATTTAGGGGTCCAGTATGGTTATGTGCATATGTGAATATGGATGATTGGTTAGATGATTGTTGACCTTTGTTCTTGAAGAGGAACAAAATGATGTCATTATGTTAGAATCAAGTTAATGTGTCCAACTGTCACTGATCAAACCAATATGAATTCGGGATGCTCTGCCACAGGGCAAATATACATAGTCCCTATGAACATTTGGAGTGGATTCTCTAAATTTGTCCATTTCGAGTTTCTTCTGAGCTAATTCAATTCTGCTTTGCTCATAGAGCACAGCACCTTCTCTGATAAAGGCACAACATGGTGGGTGGACCTGTGCCAGTATCTCCATGTCATACAATTAATTCTAAAGTTCTTAAGAGACAGCTTAAAAATGTCCTTGTATTGCCTTTTCTTGACCACCTTGTGAGTGCTTGCCGTATGGGAGTTCTCCATAAAATAGTCTTTTTGGCAAGTGTCCATTTGGCATTCAAACAGTGAGACCAGCTCAGAGGATTGAGCTCTCTGCAATAGTTTGAATGTGTTTGGCAGTTTAGTTCAAGAAAGGACCTCAGTGTCTCGTACCTGATCCTGCCAGGGGATCTTCAGAATCTTCCTAAGACAATTCAAATGGAAGCCATTCAGTTTCCTGACATGGAGAAGGCAAACTGTCCAGGTTTCCAGGCATCCAACCATGTGGTCAGCACAATGGCTCTGTAGACTTCAGTTTGGTAGCCAGCCTAATACCTAGGTATATTTGTATGTGTGTGTGTGTGTGTGTGTGTGTGTATACATACATGTATATAGTATATATACATATAGTATGTATGAAAATGTACTGTGTATATGTACAATGCATATTTACATACATACACAAATGCAAAAGCATAATAGTACACTAAAACTTTTGGTGCATCTTCTATGTGTATATGTTTTTTTAATGTCTTTTACAGTTAATGATTTCTACAACAATAACATCACTTTTTCCTATGAGAGCAAGGATTTGATCATGAAAAAGAGAATATTTACGGGGAAAGGATTCTCCAGATTTTGCAAACCAGGATGGGATTCAGAGCTAACTAATTAATGAATGCTAGTTTCTGAAATTGTAGAAAATTCAGGGGTAATATGAGAACATATGCCTTCATTGAACTTGATATGAGGGGGGAAAGGTATTGTAGTGAAGGTAGAAAAAACACGAGTTAAAACCCTTCCTCAAGTACTTAACTATTGTTGACTCCAGGCAAGTCACTCATTTCTCTGGATCTCAGTTTCCTCATCTGTGAAATAAGAGGTTTATACTTGAAGGCTGCTGAGGTCATTTGCAGCTCTGAGTCTATAATTCTATAGTTCCATCCGCCTCTTTGAAGGTCCAGACTTTTCCAGGGCCAGTTTTGTTGGGGAAACACTGCCTGACATTGAGAGCTTGTTCTTGACAATTCTTTCCATCTCTACCATTAATTTCCCCCTATTAACTGGATCAACACTTTCCCTAATCATTTTCTTAAAAATTCCAATTGACTGGTCAGGGGAGATCTGAGTTTGAATCCTGCCTCCTACACTTACTAGTATATGACCTCATACGAGACATTTATTCTCCCCAGACCTTAGTTTCTATTGCTGTAAAGTACAGACAGTGATGCTGGTAATCTGGGGATGTCACAGCTTTGAAGCACTTTCTGATCCATAAAGCACTATATAAGTTTTACTTTTATTATTATTGTCAGTCCCCACTCCTGGGATGTTGTGCTATTCAATGAAAAACTTGACAGTTGAAAAGCTGAAGAGGGCATTATGGGATGAAAGGATTTTTAAAAGACATCCAGAAAATTATGGATGGATCTTTGTTGAGAAAATGATGATTACATCTAGTTGGTGGTCACTAGTAGGCCAGACTACATCTTATCTCTGTGTCAGATGGACTTGAGATGTGTCTGATTTGAAGACCATGGAAGACAGAGGACAAATCTGGTACCTGGTTTGTTTTTTGTCGTATTTTTTTTTGTTTGCTAAAAGACAACATGGAGGTATGTAAGAGCTAGCTCCCTCTCTGAAGGGCTACAAGAACTAACAATCATCCAATGGATGCTCTGAGATGGGGAGAAGGTTCAAGGGTATGAATCTAGAATCATGGCACCATTCAAGTTTCAGAATCAGGACGGAGATCAGGAATTGTCCCAAAGTAGAGTGTGGACTGTCTTAGAATGAGATCTTCATGCAGAGATTGAAAGACCACTCATTGAATATATTGGAGAGATGCTTCATAGGTATGGGTCGGACCAGGTCGCCAGTGCAATCCAAATCAACTCCGGACTTCTGGTATTCAGAATGGTCCCATCACAAGCGCTGCCAAACTTCTTAGAATGAAAAAGGCTGTTGAATTGGGGGGGGGGGGGGGAGAGAAAGGAAAGAGATGGGAAGAAACAGGGAGGGTAATAGTCCTCAGGGTAAACAGAATGCATTTATTTGTGGATGATCTGGCTGGTTTTAGAGCACAGTCTTTCCTCATGATACAGGGCAGAACTAACTGGTGACCAGACCTGTGACCTTCTCCCAAGTGTGTTTTTCATTTTCCATCTACAAAGACATTCTCAGCATAACCCTAAAAATCCAGAGTGGAGAAAGGCAGTATGGCAGTTGAGTAGTGGGCTTCGAAGAGCTGATTATTCAACTCCCAAGTCAGGGTGTCTTAGCCTGAGATTGGGCAGAGGATGTCACTGGGTCAATCAACTTGGAAGGAAAGAGAAATTGCTCTCTTTCATTATAATTGCTTTCTTTGCAATCTTAGTATTTTTATTTTATTCATTGAAAAATAATTCTGAGAAGGGGTCCATAGTCTTCACCAGGCTGCCAAGTGGTTTCATGACTCCTGACTCCTGCTCCAAGTACTGGCATAGTACTGCCCCGAAAAGACCTATATTCAAGTTCCATTTCTGATAAATGCTTACAGTGTGATCCTGGGCAAGTCCCTTAAACTCTAATTAGCCAGGTAACTCTTTCAGAGAATTTTCACAGGGGGATGACAATGTGTAAAGATAGCAGAAGTTATCTGTGTGGAGAGCTCCCAATTTCTGGTTATTACTATTTTTGAGGGGAAAGAGATTTATACAAGGTGATATCACAGACAGGAAGGAATCATCTCGGGCTGCCCATTACACCACACTGCCCTCTCATATTTCTGGAGCTTAGTCATCTCTTCTCTTTTTTTTGTTTTTTGTCCAGTTTTCATCATTATTATTTTCATCTTGGTGTTTGGTGACCAATCTCTCCTCCTGGAAAGATCACCATAATTTCTTATTACTAGTGCTTCCTTAATGTTTTAGGTAATAAACTTTCCTGCCTACACTAACAGTAAAACATTACTTCTTTATCTAGAGCCAACGCTGGTGGCCCATCATAAAGATTTCCATTTTTTTTTTCTTAAAAGGCATGATTTGTCCCACTCCTTCCATGTGCCTCTGAAATATGGTAGATCATACATGAAAGCTAATTAAATACCCTGAAAGGCTGGGTCTGCAAGCATACGATAGGGCAATCCTAACCTGTGGGACTTGTAGGAATCCATCCCATAATCCCAGCTCCAGCCCAGCAGCAGCAATACGTCCTAATTAACTAAAGTTAATCGAGGCACACCCTAGCAAGACCCCATATCCTTCCATCACAAGCTTCACAGTGACCCACGACGTGAGATCAGTTCTTCCTGAAACATTTACTCCCATGAACACCATGAATCCAGATGTCTTTGGCATTAACCTGAGAAAAAAAAATTTTTAAATCTCCAGAGAAGTTGATCAGTAGAACAACAACAACAACAAAATGCAGTGTTTATGCAGTGCCATGCTCTGAGCCACATGCTTCAAGAGTGACTTCACTAGAAAGTGTTTCTTTCCCAATGAGATTTTTTTCCTTTTTCAGCTACTTTGGTATTCAATGAATGTCAATGAAGATTTCTAGAGTGCCCAATGTGGGTACTGCCCAGGCAAAGGCACTGGGTATGCAGAGATCCACAGCATACTCCCAGCTGCCTTGGGGAGATCAGTGCAGAAAGAGCAGGGGAGGAATTGAATCACCAAGGCTCCAATTCTGCATAAAGCAAAATGTGATGGGTGCCAGACTAAATCCATGTAGTCAGGGCAATTGTATTACTACCATATTAAATAAGTAATACATTTGATGTCAGATATAAACCTCTTTTCTTTTCATCTATGTATAGTGAAATATTCTTAGCTGCTGATGCATGAGTTTATATTTTAAAATTTTTAATTTTGATAGGCAAAAAAGGAGGGGGAAAGTGGAGAATCAGGGCAGGCTCCATGGAGGAAGAAGGCACCCGTGTTGGGACCTCAAAGGAAAAGAAGAATTTCAACAGGTGTAAATGAGTAGGGTACCTGTACATTCAGGGTATGAAGGAGCACCTGTGTGAATGCCAAAAGTCAGGAGAGAGTCAGAGGGATCTGGGGATAGTCCAGCTTTTCTGGGCAGCATAGTAGGTGAAAAAGAAAAGAGTAAAATGAGTTAGGACGGGGAGACTGGAAGCAGGCTATGGAGGACCTTGAAATGTGATCGAAGAGATCCAGATGGTTGTAAGAGAGCACTTCAGTGATACAGATGTTTCTTGAGCAGTGTACCAGACCTGTATAGGAGGAGGATTCATTCTGTAGCTTTGTGAAGGGTAAACTGGAGAAGAGAAAGATGAGAAGCAGAAAGACCACAGCAGAGGCTTTTCTCCTCCAGAGGGGAGGCGAAAAGCACTTAAATGAGGGTGGAAGGTACGTGAATGTAGAGGAAGGGATGGATCCAAGACATAAAGTCAGCAACATAAGAGATGGAGAAAAGAGGCAAACCAGAAAAGTTACCATGTTTTCCAGACTGGCAGGGGCATCTGGGTGGTGTTGATAGCATCAAAAGAAAATAGGTGATGAATTTTAGGATACATCTTTGTAAATTACACTTTATTAATTATTTATCATATGCAATTAATGCATTGTGGATGTGTTTTGAAAACAATCTGTTTAAGGTATCTGCAGGGCAGAATCTAAGAAAATGTAATGCTTGAGGAGATCAGTGCAAAAAGGGGAATGGAAGAAATAAATCACCCAGCCCCAATTCTGTTCTAAGCAGAATGTGAGGGTGCATATTAAAAAAATAATAATAATAAATATGACCAAATCTGAAAAAAAAAAAAGAAAGAAAGAAATAGATGATTGGAAAGAGAAGGAAATTTCAGAGGGGGAAAGTCAATTCACATCTTTATATTATAGCTCTTGAAGGTCAAAAACCACTTCATCTACAGGGAGCAGGATGTTTAATAATGCCAGGAGCCACAAGAAGATAAGACATATAATTAAGAGATCTTCAGTGGCCTCTCAAAGGGCAATTTGAGTAATGGACATGTGAGCCAGGTTGCTGGAAGTGGACAAGTGATGAAGAAGTAAAGATAGCAAGTATGGTCAACTCTTTTTTAAAATCCTGACTCTGGAAGTTATTGTCTTTCTTATATGGCAGTTATGAGATTCAGTTGCCTCATGCAAAAAAAAAGTGTGTTGAAAAGGAGGAAAGGGAGGAGGAACAGAGGAGGGAGCTCAGAAGAGACATTCTCAATCTGTTCAATAAAATAAAGTAGGAAGTGACATCAATAACTCTGTGTGTGAGAGAGAAAGGGGGTGTGGGGGAGCTGGAACTGAGAGAAGGGCATTAGAATAGCCACTATAGAGAATGTGATAGGAAGTTCATCATAAATGAACCCAAAAAAGGTGTCATGTGAGGAAAGTGAGATTAACCAGCTTGAATCTATAAAGTATTCATGGATTTTATTCAGGATTGTGGATTAGCCAAGTGAGAACAGGAAAAGACATAGATTTGAGGACTCAAGGATGGAGAAGTGTGCTTTATTGAAATCATTAACTAAGGAGTCAGGATTAAAGGAAGGAAAGTGAAAAATGGGAGAGATAATGGAACAAGAAAGAAAGAATCAGAAGATGAAAAAGAAACTCAAAAGGAGGAGGGGAATGGAAGAAGTGGCTCTGCTCTTTGAAGACAATTTCAATGTTCAAAAAGTGGAAGTGAGAACAGATTGGAAGGATAGTAAGGTCTAGTGGTCAGTTAGGGAGTTGAAGAAGCTCAGAATCTAGAAAGTGGTGAGACTATGGCTATAAATATTAGAAGTTACCATGGATGACTTCAGGGAGATTGGGGCATAGGGAAAGCTATGAACCAGGGACTGAATTCCTTGAGAAAGATAAGAGAGTATTGGAAGTTGTATGATGGCAGCAAGGATTTTGAGGGAATCAAGGAGGGGTTGTTGAATAAGAGTTGGGTCCTGGAAGTGGAAGATACTGGAGGTCCTGGTCCTAGAGCAAGGAAGACACTGACACCTCCTCTTGGTCCTGGAGTTGGAGCCTGAGTGAAGGATGCTCCTTGAACAGCAGAACGGTCTCAATTTGCTATTTGTATTTCCGGTGCCTGACACATAGTAAGCCCTATGAAGGCTTGATGATGGACTCACGAGGCAGCAATGGAGAGGGATATTTTCAAGGAAAAATAAAATTTCACTTGGTGTCAAGAAGGTGAAAGGAGTGAAAGTAGGAGAGAAATCAGGTAAGGAGAAACTTATGATCAAGACAGCCAGGCAAGTGAGAGTGTGAGAAGATGGGAGGACAGGGAGGCAGTGGAAAGGCTGAGAAAGATTTGGCTAAACGGATGAGGGGGCATGAGGAAAGGGATCTGTCACTCAGGCAAGTGGTAGTACTGGATGAAAAGGGTCCGGGTACGCACACTGAAGGCTCACAGGCCATCTTCCCTGCACTCATTCTCTAATGGTTAATTAGATCTGAATTATTTGTGAAGTGTCTTTTGCTTGGATCACAGGAATGGCCTCTCTATTCATTAAGAACTTTTTTTAAACTGGTGGAGTGTGATGTCATTGTGTAGGTGTATATATGTGTGTCTGTGTGTACAGGCTTTAAAGTTCAACACTGAACTTTGACATACATGGAGCAGATATGGGACCCTATCCTGCCCAGAGGACTGGAACTGGGAGTCAGGAAGGACTGAATTTCAATCCGGCCTCAGTCACTTACTAGCTCTGTGAATGAGCACGTCACTTGATCTCTGTTTGTCACAGTTTCCCCATCTACAAAATGGGGATAATAATAGTTCTTACTTGATGGTCAAAGGAGATAATAAGAGTAAAAGAGTAAAACAGTAGATGCTATAGAAATGTCAGCTACTTTTGTATTTTGTTGACTCTTTTTCCTCATTTGGGTTTCATAACAATCCTTCTAAGTAACTGCTATAGGCATGAGTATCCCCATTTTACAGATGAAGACATCGGGGCTCAGAGATTGTCCCTAACGTGTCCACAATCACCTAACTAGAGTCAGAGCTCAAACCTGGAGGTTTGCTCCAAGGGCAGTGCTCTATCCATCGAGTCATTCAGAATCCAACAAAAGCTCACGATCACCTCTCTGGAGCTGGATGAGTCACTTGATTCAGCATGGTTATTCTTACAGGGGAGGCCTGAGAAAAGAAGGGACAAGGACTTAAAGAGCTGAGCCAGGAGTCACCCTCCAACCCATGCTCTTCCCAATGAAGTTCTAGTTAGGGTCTCTCCTTCCAGCAAAGGGTTTTCTGGGGAGGAATGACTACTGGGAGGGACCAGCACAACTCAGTTACAGTCAGCTACGTGTTAATAGCTATAAATGAATGGACTCAATTCTGCATTGTTCATTGGATCCTAAGAAGGGCCGAGAAAACTGATCTGTGTTCTTCAAAACAATATGCCCTGGGTGGAAACTGCTATTTGTGAGCCAAGGACAAGTTGTCGTTGAAAAGGAGACGTGTTGTTTTCTCACCGATTTTTACGACACAAGAAGTAATCTGATCCTTGATTCAAATATTCCTGCCCAACTGAAAGCAAAGAGCTTTTCTGTGCTGCAGAAGGAGCTGCTGTTTAGCATAATATATCCTGGCTGTTGATGAAACCAGACAATCCATCTGGAGCCACTGGATGGGGAAAAATGGGAAAACTCTCTCCCGAACAGCACAGGCTAGAGGGCAACGTCAGGATTCCAACATCAGATCCTTAGAATGCTGAAACCTAAGGTGGAAATAAATGAGTCTCATGCCTGCCTTCTTCCCTCCTCCAATTCCCTCAGAGGTAGGAAACTTGGACAGGATTAAAGCCTCCCCACCCTATTTTCATCACCTCCTTTGATCCTCTGGTCCTCTAAGTCCCCTAGGGGAATGGAAAGTGAATCAACGGTGAGCCTGTCCCCAGGGAAAATAACTTCCCAACTGCCTTCCAGTTACTGACCAAGAAAGGTGGAGGAAGAGGTGAGGAAGTAACCAGCTCTAGCCTCAGGACTAAGATAACTTCTGAAATGTGTGTGTGTGTGTGTGTGTGTGTGTGTGTGTGTGTGTGTGTGTGTGTGTGTGTGAGAGAGAGAGAGAGAGAGAGAGAAAGAGAGATGGTAGTAGCAGTAGCATTAAATTTGAGTCAAAGAAGTGAGTTCAAATCCTTGTGCCCTGTATGATTTAGCTGCCCCTGAGACTTCCATTCCTTTATAAATAAAGTGACTCAGTAGGACTTAATTTTTTAATCGTTTTGTTTTTCTTTTGTACAGCAATTGGGATTAAATGACTTACCCAGAGTCACCCAGTTAGGAAGTGTGAAGTAACTGAGGGTGGGTTTGAATTCAGGTCCTCCTGACTCCGGGACCAGTGTTCTTTCTATCCAGGGGGCCATCTAGCTGCTCCGGACTAAACAGTGTCTAAAGTGAATTGCAAGTCTAAAAATCTATCTGAGGGAGCCCCTTGCCACCCTCTCCCTCTCTCTGCGCTTCGGGAAGCCTCCGCTCCCAGGCTGTTCACATGATGAGGCCGACGGCTCTTGGCTCCTTTCCTCGTGCTCCCCACAGCAGAAGATGGAAAGCCAAGCCCTCCTGGCCTGTTAACAAGTTGCTCTATGAAAGGTTTGCCCAGCCACCCACGCTCCAGGTTGCTGCTTCCACACAGCCCAGTATCAAAGCTCTCCAGCTCGGAAGGGTTAAAGCCCCAGCTGCTCTGACTCTCCCAGCCCTGCCCCAACCCCTCTGCCTGCCTTCCCTACCTACAGATGCTCAGACAAAGCAAACGACAGGAGAAAAGTGCAGAGCAAGATTAGATGCCGGTTATCTCCAGAGATTGGCCCTCACTGTTGAATCATCCGGCTATCTTTATTTTCAGTGTGTTTATCATAATTCTTTTGTTCCATTCCCTACCCACATGCAGATGCATCATTCTCTCATTCTCTCTCTCTCTCTCCTCATTTTCCCTTCTCCCTTTCTCTTCCTCTCTCTCTCGCCTTCTCCCTCTCTCTCTCTCTTTCTTTCTTTCTCTCCCACCCTCCCTTTTCCTCTCCTTTCCCCCCCTTTTTTTTCTTCTCCCCCAGGGACAGGGATAGAAGGGGGAGAGGTGATAGGACAAAAGAAAGCTCCTTAGCTGTGATAAGTATACACCAAAAATGATCAATGAAAAGGCGTGTAGCAACATGACAAACAGTGGTTAGCGCAGTGGTCAATGTCCAAGGGCGTGGGTTCAAGGCCTATTTTAAACTCAATTTCTTAACCTCTGTGGTTCTCACTTAATTTTTTAATTGTTAAAAGGACAAGCTGGGACTGGGTAGTTCCCTCCAGCTTAGGATCTATGCTCTTTCATTATATAGACCTATGTAATCTACTGACCGTGCCACCTGCACTCAACCACTGCTGCCATCTTGGCAGAGGATTGCTGTACCAGAGAAAGCATACTTAGTGTCCACCATTGTAAGTTTGTAATTACTTTAAAAAAAAAAAAAAAGATACATTGTCTAAGTGAATAATTGCTTCCATTTGCACCCAAATGCCCTGGGCAATCTGAGAAGCTGGGCCTGATTCACTGACCAGAAATGGCGAGTGACGGCTGTCCATACGGAGCCAGGTATAGTGGTGAGCAGCCCCCTGCAAATGCTCCAGACCCCTGCAAATGCTCCGGCCCCCTGGAACCTCGGTCCAAACTTCTCAAGTCCCCAGCGAGGAATTCCCTTAAGTTCTCCCTGAACTGGATTTCCCAAGGCCAGTGTTGAAAAGAATCATCTTCTTCATCTTCATCTGAAATCCACCAACCTTCAGAAAATAGCCAGAGTTGCTGCTGGTTTTTCCCCCTCCATATTATTCATGTCTCTGGCCCACACAACAGTGTCAGAAACCAGGGGACGCTCCCCTCCTCTTTCAGTCTCCCGAGTCTTCTTCCCCAAATCCCACAAAATTTTCACAGGCCACGGTCTGGACTTTGACTACCTCCAGACCCCACGAGAAGGAAGAAGGGGAAGGAGGAGGGCGCCTTTCCCCACCCAACGGTTGTGGGCCAATATCAAATGGATTAAGATAAAAGATGATACTGCAAGTTAATATTTTTTTGGCTTGAGCAGAGGCTGAACAATTGCATTTGTTTGAAATGCAATAAGCGTTAACTTGCTTTCTTTATAAATATACAGAGTCGCCCTTTCTCAAACAGTCTATGTCTCTGTGTTTTCCAGTGTGTTCTAAATTCCCAGCATGCAATAGCCATGAAAAAGAAGGGTAAGGTTTATTCCTTGTAAACAAATAGTTTGAAAACCTGTGTCTCTCATGATGGAGAATGCAGTCCACATCCAAAAAAAGAACTATGGAGTCTGAATGCAGATTGAAGTAGACTATTTTCACTTTGTTTTGTTTTTTTATTTCTCGTGGCTTTTTCTTTTGTTCTGTTACTTCTTTCACAACATGACTAATGTGGAAGTATGTTTACATGATTGCACATGTATAACCTGTATCAGATTGCTTGCCATTTTAGGGGGGAGGGAAGGAGGAAGGAAAAGATGGAAACTCAACATCTTATTTTAAAAATGAATGTGGAAATTATCTTTACATGTAATTGGGGGGAAATACTATTTGCCAAAAAGAAAAAAAAATGTATCTCCAATAGAGAGAAAACAGAATCATCTATGATTTTTTGAGGTAAGTTCAGAAAAATAATCTTTGTAAATTCTTTCTTTTTACTTTAATGTTTTAAATGCTTTTAATAGGTTCTATTTCCCTAAAACTTTATGCTATAATGTACTACAACTTTTTATTTATTATAAATATGCCCAATATATTTATTATCTAGTATATCCTAATCTTTTCCTAGGCTACCACAAATATTTCTCACGAGGAACTATAGATAAGGTCAGTAGAAAATTAAAGATGACTGTGTCTTTCATCACAGCAGGAAAACAGATGATTTTAAATCCATCTCAGTTGTCATGTCCCATTACCTAAGACATTGCCAATGAAGAGCTTTTCCTCCTGTGACCTTAAAAAAAAAAACCTTAATTCATATTAAGTACTCAAGTAGCCCTTCCAGAGTAGACTCGGGAGACAACAAACTCTTCTTGGACGTCCTTCAAAATCAGAAAGAATCCTAATCTGGGCTGTCTCTAGACTAGATCACATGAAAATCCCTTTGAGGTCTTAAAAAACTCGTGTTAAAGACTAACCAACTGGAGGCCTGGGTATCATTCAGCATTCTTTCAAGATTGGAGATGCCGCAACTATGATATCAAATCGTATCTTTTAAATGTAAATGGTTGTGAAAGACGTTTACCGGGCTTACCTTATCCTTTGTAACAAGGACATTTCTTTAAGGAGAATATAGCTGGAGCAACTAGAAGAAATGGTGAACTAGTCCTGGAGTCAGGAGAAGCTGAGTTCAGATGCAGCCTCACATACTTACTGTGTAACCCTGGACAAATCACTTAATCCCAATTGCCTCCATGAAAAAGAAAGAAAGAAAATATACCTAAAATTCTTTGTAAATTTAATTAAAAGCACATATCAATAACATGAGTTACTTGTTATTAATTTAGGACCTTGGAAATTACTTAAGTGCTCTCAATCTCAGTTTCCTCCTCTGTAAAGAAGGGATAACAACTGTATCTACTAGTGTTATGAATAACAAAATTTGAAAAAGCTTATGTGTAAACTTTTCAAATGCCATAAAATAGTAACTTTCATCATCTTCATTATCATCATCATCATTATTATTATCATTATCATTACTATGAAGAATGAAGGCAAACCAACTGGCTTCACATTTATAAATGAATACTTGTATCCCAATGATTTAAGCTTATCTCATCATCATGATCCTAAAGATACTGAGAGGAAGAGTCAACATTTATGCCAGGCCTTCCTCCAAGCTCCTCGAATAAGAACTCATTTTATGATTGTTCATGATAAATACATTTTCCCACAGGAAAAAAAGTCTAAGAGCCTGGTGATTATCTATCCATTAGACTGATTTTTTTTAAACAAAAACATATCTATGATTTTTTAAATTAATTGGTTCCTTGATAAGAGAGAAGAAACTATATTTCCCCCTTCTTCTGTCCCTACAGCACATATGGTCAGACTTAGTGGAAATGCTATTTGGGTTTTGCCAAACTGTTTTTTTGTTGTTGTTATTACAAGCAGTGGCTCCCTGGGAAGGAGGGTATATTTAGAAATGTCAAATAAAAAAGGGTAACAATTTTTAAAAGTAATTTTTAAAAAGTCAATTGATATTTCCTCCTTGGCCTGCTAATCCCTTCCAAACTGCAGAATCCTTCTCAACTATGCCCTTCTTCCCCATCCCCCCAACCCAAGAAGTACTCCTTCAGGGAGGCCTTTCTCTCCAATTTGAACATACTTTTAAACTTTTGAAATACAGGCTGTTTGGGGATAAATAGTGGTTTATCTACTCACTCTCTGCACTCTGCAAATGGGATGCATATTGGCCAGGAATTAATTGCTGTTTCATCTAGCCCAGTGGTTTTAAACCCAAATAGAAATATAAGAAATTAAACTATAGAGAAAAATCCCTGTGGGCTGCATATTCACACATATAGTGTTATTTATGTTTTATGTGTTCTTATTTTATTAAATATTTCCCAATTAATCTTTATTCTGTTTCCAATGCACTCAGGAATGTTGGGAGTCACCTAAAGCCTATGGGCCATGTGTTTGATACTCTTCACAAATGGGGGGAAGGAAAGTAAACATCTCTCAGCAGAGAGGTGGTAGACTGCAGGTGTGTATTGAGGCATGCATTTTTGTCAGATATAGTCAAAGTCTTGATTTATTTTCCCTAACTGTGCCTCTTTGACATAAGGAAAGCCTCTGTGGAGCAGGGAAAAGAGTATTTTAATAATGTAATAACAATGTCATAAAGAAAAATTAAATTTTTATAATAAAAATTATGTAAGTTCAGTAGGAGTTGTCATTTTTCCAGTCACATCCAACTCTCCGTGATCCCATTTGGGGCTTTCTTGACAGTGATACTAGTTTGCCATTTCCTTCTCTAACCCATTTTACAAGTGAGGAAACTGAGGCAGATAAGGTTAAGCGACTTGTCCAGGATCACACAGCTAGTAAATGTCAAAATCTGGATTTGAAATCATGAAGACTGGTCTTTTTTTTTTCTGAATCCAGTCTTACTTCCACTAACAGCATAATGAGAGAGGAGAAAGTTAAAAGAGAGGATAAAAGATGTCCATATCACCAATATCATCAAAATTAAACCCAGTAGATCTTTTTGAGAACATAATAACAGTTTCAAATTTTATCACATTATGGTAAGCCAATTATGTTGTTTGAAAGAAGAAGGAAAAAACTGCTAAGCCAAACGTGATCACTTTAATGCTTTCACGGAAATAGGTTCTTCATAAAAAACCAAGCAACTGTGAAATTTATTTTTTTTATGTATCATAGTATTTTTAAAACAGAAAAAACTCTAAATTGTTCCATGAAATGCTTTGATTACTTTATAGATAAGAAACCAAGATCAAGAAATAATTTGCCCAATATTCTAGTTATTAAGGGATGGGACTGGAAGTAAAACTCAAATCTCCTGACTTTCAGATCAGGACCCCTTGGTTTGGTTTCATAGACAGGAATGAATGAAGTTTCGTCTGTTGATAGTTCCAACTTTTCCAGGCACAAATGAAGAAACTGGGACATCAGCAGAATTGGGCTTAAGACAAAAGCTGTGGTGGCTCTGTCAATGGATTCCTTTTGGCCAATACAGACCAACCCAACTTTCTTCCTTCCCCACAAACAATATTGACCATGTCAGGGTCTCACTCTGACTCAGTGGCCTCTTTTCCATTTTATTTTGCTTTTTCAACAACCCATGATTTTGCTGCACAAATTACCTGGAGGACCAGACTGAGGACTTCCCTGTGAGAACAGGAGCCCATGTCCTGCAGAATGCTGGGAGAAAGAAGAAAAATTCATTTTTTTTTTCCTCATCCATGCTGGGACTGGTAAACCAGCAGCATTTTCAGTTAAGCCAACTTAGTCTTTCCTGCCTTACTCACTTTTTTTTTTTTTTTACAAATTCTTCGACCCCATTTCCTAAATCCCAGCAGCCTGAAAACATTACTATATCCGTGTCTTCCACTCCCTCCCCTTTTCTTCCAAAGAGGCTGCAAACTTGTCTCCTCCCTTTCTCTAAAATTCCCATTCCCGTCGTGCAAATGATCTCTCTGCTAGAAGATTCAGGAAAGGACTGCTGATTGGACTAATTCACACTGATGTGTAAATGACTCACAGCCTCCATAATATTCTACAAAGCATTTGTATTTTTAAAAGAGGCTTTTTAAAAACCCAAATGAACCTCTAATTTGGGAAGGGGGCGGGAGAAGATTTAAGTATTGTAACTATATGAAAAAATGCAAGTAGTCAGATATTAGGGCTAAGAATTTCACTGTAAATGGAGAACAAAGAGTCTCTTCCTCCAGGGTCAGTTTCTCTGATCTATTCTGAATTTGTGCCAATCCCTCTCGGACCTTCCACTTCAGAACAAACCCACCGTGCCTCTAAAATCTCCAAGTTTTGTTTGTTTGTTTCTCACGGTCCCGAAGGCAGAGAGAAAGAGCAGGAGCAAGCACTGGAGGGCAAGGGCCACCTGCAGCTGATGTAGAAGACCCTAGTTCTCATTGGCAGCCAAGGGCCATCAACATTGTTTTTATTTAATAGGCTTCAGTGATAATAGAAAAAATGGTTCCACTTCCAGATCCGAAGGTGACATTCTCACTCATCCTCATTAACCAATATTTAGAAAGTGTTCACTGGGTACCTGAGCAGTGGACTGAAAGCCTCAGATTCCCTGATTCCTATTCCTTTCATTGAAAGAAGAAAAGTGGTGATATCATAGCACATTAGGGTGACTTCAGATGAAGGCTGGTCTATCTTTGGCCTTCTATCATTTCTAGAGCATAACATCTGATAAGACTTCAAGACTGAATAAGAAACCTTCATAAAAAAATGATAAAAACAGAAAATGATGGCCTAGGCTATTTGGCCCTTTTTTTTTTGTCCCTTTGGGAGAATCAGGAAAGTAATTTTCCTATAAATACACAAATGGTAGGAGGAAGACTACAACTCTAGAAAGGAAAATGAAATCCTGGAGGAAGGACATAGGGAAGGTTATAATCAGATGGAAGGTATAAAGTTATTGGAAAAAACACAACAATAAAGAATTCACCTAATCCAAATTTGAGTGTCCGATAATGGCTAAAGGAATTCCATTAAAAGGAGATACACTTATACACAACTAGAAGCCCTCAACTGAAAAATATGCCTCAAATTCTAACCTAGATTGGTTCTAGAGCCACTTTGTTTTAGCACAATAGAAATATTGGGGAGAGGATGGGAACAGGAAGTTATTTCCCAAAAATGATTTGGAGGCAAGGATAATGTCTGATTCTCTTGGTTCATACTTGGATGCTCTTGAAAAAATTGTTATTTCATGTATAGAAGAAGTGCACATGTTTAACATATTTTGGATCACTTGTCATTTAGGGAAGGTGGGGGGAGGAGGGGAAAAATTAGAACACAAGGTTTTGTAAGGGTGAATGTTGAAAAGTATCCATGTATATATTTTGAAGAAAAAAAAAAAAGCTTGAATTTAAAAGAAAAGAAAAAAATCGTAATTTTATCAAATCACATTGCATGCTATGTTGTAAATCCTTTTGGAGTTTCACAGAGCTAAGCAACAATAATCAAGGGAAGTCAGAGAACCAAGTCAGTTTTATCTTTACCCCTGCCTCCTTTTAAGTACCAAGCCAATGCTAGCTTTCATTTTCTTTCTAGGCTTACAAAAACATATATAAGGCTACTGTTTGCATGTGCTGATAAGTCAAGAGCTACTTTATTATAAGCAAAGTAGCTTCTTGCCTGCCAAAGCACTGATAACTATGAAAGAGAGAAGAGGAAAACATTTTCCAAAAATGTTCAAGCTTTCAGCTTCTGTATAAAGCGAGCTTGCATTTGTATTCTATCTATTTTGATTGCCCAGAATAAATTTTATATGATCTCTTTACCTATATTATCTGTATCTATCTATTTTATCTATATTTATGTTTTATGTTATTTATATGAACTAGGAAAAACATTTTTTATGGATGATAAGAATAAAAAAACAACAACAGTAAGACAAGTGCTCTACCCTATTTTACCAGTACGTGACTGATTTATTTATGCTGAAGAAAAAACAAAAACAAAAACCTGAGGCTTAAATGTTTTTTTCTCTGATATGTTGATATGAAATTGACAAAATAATTCTGACATTTATTTTGGATAAAAGAAATTCTCCAAGACAATGGTATCGAGATATTAATGTTTTTTGGATAATATGATAAGGATAAAGCTTCTGAAATGTATATCCAAGAACTGAAAAGAAACAAGACCTTAAAGTAAAAAAAAAAAAAAAATCTGAAATTGAAATAAAGCAAAAATCTATTTATAATTTTAAGATTATGATTCTGGTGAAATGTAAATGCAAAAAGAAGCCACCATATAACAAACTCCTCAGTGTTCAAAAGAAGATTAATAGAAGCAAGAAACTGAAGATAAACCAAATTTCATAAACTTGTATTGTCATCATTTTTCTTCAAGAATTACTAAATTGTCTAAAGTTTTTATAATTTCTTTCAGAATCTATCTTCTACTAAACTATCAAATTATATCAATTTAATATATCAAGATCGAATGAGATGATTTACATATATTTGCATTTTGTGAACACTAAAGCACTACGGAAGTATTCGCTATTATTATCTTAATTTCCATGATGACAAAGGATTAGGACCACTGGACGGCTGATGGGTTCATCCAGAGCTAAAATGCTGACCTTTTATTCAGGAGCATCCTACGTTTTATTCCTAGCTCTTACACTCCTTAGTAGTGTGAATCATTAGCCTCCCTCGAGAGCTTTGTGAAATATCGATATACCTACCTCTCAGGACTGTTATGAAAATCAATGGAGATGATGATGATGATAATGATAATGATGATGATGATGATAATGATGATGATGATGATGTAAAATGTTTTGTAAGCCATAAAATGCCATATAAATCTCAGTTATTAATATTATTACATCCTTAGGTAAATGTTAGTTGATATTATTATAGCAATCTCATCTTGTTGGGTGGAATTCAGATCTTGACATTATTCTTTTATATTTAACATTTTCTAGATTGTTTGGAGTGGGTAAAAAATCCAAGTGGACAAAAATGTTATATATTTGAAGTTATTATTATCATTAATATTGTTATTATTGTTGCCTCATCTTTTTTAATGGAATTTTCATTAAAATGGTCTTGGAATTCCCTATCCTGCTATTGTTCTTTCATATTTAGTGTTACATAGCTTTATTTTGCAAAGAAACAAAATGATTGCTTCTTAATAAATAAATCAAATTTATTTATAAAAATGTCAAGGTAAATTCTCACTTTCTAGGGGCTCATTGAAAGCATTAATCATAATTAATAATAGTTATGCTGTGTTTTTCTAGGCAAAATTCAGCACAGGTGGGACACCCCCATCATGAAATTAGTGATTCCCCTTGTTCTTTGGGAAAGTGAGGATTGCTAAAGTCCTTACAAATATAAGTTGCTCAACAGCTCCAGTGAGAATGCAATTGAGCCCTTCGGCACCTGCAACAGGTTGAATCTAAGAAAAAACTATTGTCTTCCTGAGGCCCCTTGGATAACAGAAGCAATTTGGCATTTTCTCCAAATATGAAAAAAGAGACTTAAGTCAGTGAGGGCTTTCATGTTCTAGAAGCCTTGCTCAAAGTTGCTAAAGCTACTGCTCTCTCTAAAGTGGTTACAACTAAAGACCAGGAAAATCCCTTTGACGGTACATTTCAAAAGTCACTTCCCTTCACCCCATTTTGTTCCTATTTTCTCAAAGGAAAAGTCCACCCTTAATGATAACCGATAAGTTAGTGTTAAGTTGTCAGAAAATCAATATGAATTGCTATGATCTGGAGGAGAAAAAAAAAGTAGTCCTTCTTAAACAACCAGAAACTATTTATAAAAATTCTGCAACAGACTAGTTCTTTATGAAGGACAGAGATCAAAACATAACTTGTGTCACAAAAACTGGAAGGTTACTGAATTACCGAATGCATACCAGCTCTAATGATCTGTCCCCTAAGGAGTTCAGCAAGAAATGAATTGATGGGGTAAAATCAACGCATTGGGGTGGGAAGTGCGGAGTAAAAGATTAGATTCTAGCTTTCTAACTCAGCTCCTAATAAGCCAAAGTCCTTAGGTACTGTATGGCTCTGTTTCCTCACCTGTAAAATTAGGGGGGTTGATAAGCTGACATGCAAAATCCTTTCTGACTCTAACCTCCTCCAATTTTATACATTTTTCATCTTGCCCAAAAAATGAAAGTATTTTTATTGTTTCACAAAAGAACTTGAGAGATTTGAGTTCAACTATATGTAACTAAGTTGGAGAATAGCAGAACAAGACCTCAAAATACTGGAAAACCACCATCAATCAACCTTAACATATTTTTAAAAGACATTCTACCTCTGACTAAGTTTCCCCTAATCTATAAAAGCCATTGTTGGTTCACATGAAAGAGGCAAGGCCCTGATTGTGAATCCCGAAAGAAGGGACAGGTATGCTAGAGAGAAATAAGGTATTGCCAGGAGCACAAAACCAGCTGAAGTGATGGGAAACCTGATGATGGAGTGTTAGCATAATTAGGGGCATTGAATTAAGGGTAAAATTGGGCCAGCACAAAGCCTTTATTTTCAGTTGAACTAGACAATCACCTGCACTTCTGGGGAAGGGAAAAAAAAATCTACTTCCTTTATTCTATTTCAGCACTTAAAATAGACTGCCTGAAAATCTAGACTGAAAGGACTTATACCACCAGATGATGTAAAGATAACCAAAGGTAGCTCAGGCACTCCCCTCCCCTTCCCATAAAGTGAAAATGAACATAGTGTAAATTGATTGGCGATTTAGTCTCTTTCAAACAAGTCTGAAAACTTGATAAGCTGGCTCTTGTTTCTTGGTTGTTTATTTAGAAACCCTAAAGCTGGTGGCAGCTGAAACCATTTAAAGGAAGAAATTGTAAAGGAGAAAGGAGGAAAAAAGGAAATACGTAAAAGAATGCACTTAAGTCAATAATGCCTTGAAGAGCTTTTTCTTAAAAAGAAAAAAATACCACATAAACTACATCATTTAATCAGAGTATTTTTAAAAGAAATTCCAGTCGATGTAATTTGTATATTTAATTCAGAACGAGGTAAGAGAAAATTTCCCCTTTTTCTAGCTCTCTTTTTCTTTCTTTTTTTTCTTTCTGTTTTTGCCTTGTGATATACAGAGTATGTCCTATAGGTGCAGGAGTTGCCAACCATAACTTTTTCTGTGGAATCAATGAATAAAGAAAAAGCATAAATTAAGCTGGGAAGGAACCCGTTGGTTCCCAGGTCAGGTGTCTAAAGACAAATCCCAATTTCTGCTGGGATTGTCTCTAAAATGCTGTCACCTAAAACCAGTTTCCTCAGCTTTCTCTAACACAGAATGTAGTTAATCTCTGGCCAAGGGAAGTATTTTAACCGCTCCATAATAAAAAGTCTAATGAAGAGCAGGACAATACTTGACTATGGTTAATAAGCTTCTAACTTGAAGTGACAAAATTCTTCCAGGGCTTGGAGGTGAGGAAGGTAAGAAAAGGGAATTGACCAGCTCTTTGGCAGTAAAGGAGATTTGAAAGCCACTTATGGCTGGGACTTTCGAGGCCTCATTTAGAATTGAAAGTATCAAGGGAATTCGGTTCCTGGTGACAGCACAGTGGGAATTCCCACTCCAACAACCCATGAAATGTTATTGCATAATTATTCACCTTCTGAGGCCCATTAGAACTTATCAGCAGAGAAAGAAATTTAATTTAAACTCACCCCTCTGTGCTAAAGAATTACAGAGCTAGGAGATCAAAGCCTGAAGCTTTGTAGCCCAGTGGTTTGCAACACCTAGCCACAATAGGGTGAGAAGAAGGGAGGGGGGAGACCCCGGAATTCCTATGCTTTGCAACTTTGTGGGGACTGGAGAGATGGCTGGATGGGGGAAGGGTCTCCGACTCACTGACTTGTTTGATGGCGAAATATGTGAATTTCAATGCTGGGAAGATCCTCGAGGGCTGTGTGGCAGTTATATATTTGAAACAGCCGCTTGTTTCTAGGGAAGACAGATCCCGGTTTCTTTCTAGGAGACTGGAGGCACCATGCCCGCCTTCCCAACAGGATGAGCCCTTCCTTTTCCTTCCCCATTGTTGTGATCCGGTGTGCCAGTGTGAATGGGTGCGTGTAACAACACGTCTTGGATGCTGTTGGGGATACCAGCTCTACAGCTTGGGAGTTTTACTTAAAGCAAGCTCTAAAACACACAAAAAATGTTTAAGCCCCAATTTCACCATATTGTGACTTAAACACAATCTCTATATGGTGTGTGTATAAAAACAAACCATCACCACTTATTACTTTCCTGGATTTAAATAAGTAAAGTCTGGTAGTATTGCCACACATAGAAGATGTGAGACTAATTTAAAAGATAATACTCAGCCAATTCTACCAAGACTTGATGGAAAGATGACAAGGAGAAGTTCCTAGGGTCTTGATTAGCCGCCCTAGGTAGGCTGAGATCCAGAGTGTAAAATCCAGGATCCAGCGAGACCCCCACCCTACCTTAGCTGACAAGAGACGAATTCCCAGTTCCTAGCTCTAGGACATGTCTGGCATTCGGCAGAAAGTTGATAAATGCTCGCTGAACTGAAATCGGGGGAAGGTAACGTGGACCTTTTAACCCAACCAGCTTCTGGCTGCCACTGGTTGTCCAAAGTATTTCTTCCCTAACTCCACGGTCTAGCAGTAATATTACAGAAAAATTATGATATCATAGAAATATATTCTTCCAAAAAAGAAAAGAAAATCTAACATTGCTTAAGGATGATGACCAATTCCGGTCTTAAAAAGAGGCAATATACCTCCCTCCTTCTTTGCAGAGGTGGAGGATTACAGGTAAGAAGCCTTGCACACATCCTCGTACTTCATTGATGTGTTCATTAATTTTGCTGAATTTTTTTTCTAGTTTTATTCTTTGTTACAAGATATTTGTCACTGGGGGAGGAGGGAGGGATGTACTTGGATATGTGGCTGATATAAAAATCAATATACTGATCATGTTATTCTGTTAGGGACGATTTCAGCTCCATTGCAACAAGCCAAGCCCCCATAGGCAGGTATACTCATCCAACATATTCTGACACACACGTGTGCCCAAATATAACCCCACACTTGTACTGAATGTGCCCCGACACACTCTCACCAGCCCTCAGACACATGCACTGCTCTATTTCCTTATTTCAGGAATAAGGGAAAGGCAGAGAAGGAAAAACGAGGAATTGCTCCCTTGGGTTTACCAGATTGAGCTCAGCCACCATTAAGATGAAAATGCTCAGGTCAAACAGAGTTGGGGGGAAACAGACCACAAAACAGAGGGGAGGGGAGGAGAGGAGAGAGGGAAAACTAGAGCCGGGATGGGTGGGCTGCCACTGAGAGAGGCAGGCTCAAAAAGAGACCCTGGGAGCTATTCATCTGCCAGCAGGGAGGTCTTGGGGTCAGGGCCCTGGGAGCCAGAGACAGGCAGCCAGGGCTGCATAGGGCTCTTGGGCTCTGGGGCCTCTTCGGTTCCTTCTAGCTCTAAATCTATGATTCCAGTTCTCTAGGAAGAGGGAGGTAGGGAAGCATGGAGGTTAAGTGAGAGCAGGGACGGGAGAGGGAGGGTTCCCACAGCCTCCAACAGGCCACAGACAGGCCTTTAGGGGACACATGGTAGGGGGGAAAGGCCAAAGGGAGTTGGAGCAGAGCCGGACCAAGGCAGGACTCAGAGCTGCCCTTGAGATGCCCCCAAGGATGGCAGAGCGGAGCGTTGAATAGAGGAAGGGTCACTGAATAACTAAAACAAAACTGAAACCAGCCCCACAATGGGAGAAGGAGGAGGCAAGGGGGAAGCTGAGGCCAGAGAACCCACAGATTAAACACACACACAAATAAATATAAAAACATTGACGTTACACACATATGAGAATTCCCATACACATTACTTACACACACACTCTCTCTCTCTCTCTCTCTCTCTCTCTCTCTCTCTCTCACACACACACACACACACACACACACACACACACACACACACACACACACACACAGAGACAAGATTGGCAAAAAAAGAAAAAGAAAAGGTGACAGCCTCCCCTGCCTCTGCCTTCAGCCTCCTTCTGCCTGAGCATCCACTGAGCCACAAGGAGAACCCAGGGACCCCAGGCCATGCTAAGAGCCCATCGGAACAGAGCTGAGGACAGCAGAATAGAGCAGACTGCAGCTGGGGCTGCAGAGCAGAGGCGAGGGCACAGGGTGGCGCTCTGTCCCCGCCACAGGAGGGAGGTCCCCAGACCTGCGGCAGCATTTTGCCTGGCCTGCCCCCTGGCTTTTGTGTATCAGGCGCCAGTGGGGGTGGGGTGAGGGTCAGTAAGGAAGTGGCCGAGGACTCAGTCCCTGTCCCCAGAGCCCACGATGCTGCTTGTATTCATGTTCAAATTGTCCAGCAACAGCAAAATACTATCGAGCCTCTGAAACCCCACTACTACAGCAGCCCCCATGCATGTGCCACTGACAAGCTCAGGGACCCTAAAGCCCTTCCATGGGGTGGAGGGAAGTTCTAAACAGAGGGCTCCCCCAAACCAAACAAGAAGAGCAACTATGTAGTCCTTCTTCCTAGGTGGGAAGGGAAGAACATATCTCTTAAAACCAATTTAATGAAGAACCCTAGATCCAAAACTGAAAGGAAAAGCCATGGAAAACAGTAGGGAAGGGAACGAGGGGGTTCCTAGTCACCCCTGGTAAAGCTTTGTCCCTTGCCCCTCAACGCCAACACTAGGGTTCTCTCAGCTTAATTAGTTACTGAAGAAAAATAATTTCCAATGTCTGATCTGGCTTTGTCCACAATTTTCTCAAAAATAAAATAAAATAAATTAACTCTGAGAGAGAGAGAGAGAGAAAGAGAGAGAGAGAGAGAGAGAGAGAGAGAGAGAGAGAGAGAGAGAGAGAGAGAGAGAGAGAGAGAGAGAAAAGAAAAAGAAAAGAAAAGAAAAAGAAAGAAAGAAAGTTGTCTACTAGCTAACATCCCAAACCAACTTTAAGGAGGATCAGGCCTTTCAAGGAATCATCCACTGAACAAGACAACGATTTTTCTAATAAAAAATCCAGAACCAAAAAAAAAAAAAAATCATCAAAAATAAGGCAAGCTGATAAAGGATTTAGGACAATTTTTTACTGAACTTCATTTTGGAAAGAAAATACACAAGGAAAAGCAAAGAGAGGGAAGAAGCAAAGAGAAAGAAAAAGAGGAGAGAAAAGGAGACAACTCCCCCAAAAAAATAAAAGAGGAGGGAGGGCAAGAGAGAAAAAGAAACAGAGTGAAGCAGAAAGAAAGCAACAAATATGCAAAATGTTCACTGCCCAAGGAAGCCAGCACCAGCTGCTCACTCACTTGCCGAGGGCATCATCAACCCTTAGCGCACTCTGAGCACATATCTAACGCCAATTCCATTCCATGCCATGATAAAATTAACCTCAAACTATTTTTAAAAAATCAAACCACTGTGAAATACAATTTAAAGTAATTATCCTAAGACATAAAGGTTAAATCTGCCTCTTCTGGGAGTTCTGCCTTTTCAGAGAGAAGGGGAAAATCTGTAGGACAATCAGTAGGAAAACGTATAAAGAGAGACGACGGAAACTGAAACTACAGGCCTGCCTGCCCCAAATCAGTCCTTTTCTTAGGGAGCTATAAGATATGAAATGAAATCTATCACAGGATTTGAGAATTTCCCTTTCATAAGCTCCCTCTTCTAAGATCAGAAAGGGTTCCAGTTCATATTTTTGCTTACTCTATTTCTTTTCCTACTAAAAGACAGCTTCAAGAGATAACACCTGACATTTGTACTAATTTTAGATGGAAGAAAAATAAAATCTATTTCAAAGAAATTCTCACCAAATGCCTTCAGTAACCCATCAAATTTGCCCAAAGCAACCATCTGAGGTTACAAAAATGTCACCAGAGCCAATATCTGAAGCTGTTTCCTAGGAACATGGTCCTAATCAATGTTTGGGGCTTGTTCTCCCTTTTATTTTTGCCCTGGAGTTTCAGAAGCATAGGAGAAGTAAGCAAGAGTTCCACGTTTTAGTTTTTTGTTTTTGCATTTTTTTTTTCAAAATGAAATTCAGGATAGGAAATTATCAAATTGGAAAACTGAATTGACTGCATAAAATAGCTTTGTCAGTTTGCACAATACCTCCATTTCACTACAAGTCCCGATTTCCACGGACTGAAAGCTGATAATTAATAAAGGAGACAGAAACGCAAGGAAAATAGACACCACCTTATGGAATACTAATCCCAAATTGGGAATAAAAATGGAATCAAGAGACCCACAAAACCCCTCAATTGGTCCAGGGATATTTTACAGTCTTAAGGGGACAGGCTGTTATTCCCAAGTTGGCCTGACCCCTAGGTCAACAACTGACCTCCTTATACCTTGATCTGCTAAGCTAGCTGCTAGCTGCTGAGTTCAAAGGTAGCCGACTCCCCCAGTTACCTTACCAGGGAGCCAAAACCTTTGCTAAAGGAAGTTAGGAAAGAGGGGTTTTGCTGCAGTGGAAAAAAGAGGAAACAACCTCACTATCTCACACAGATAAATGACAGAAAAAGAGATAGGTAAGCAGACAAACAGAAAGACAGATGACTAAACTTTCTCCACACGCACAATGTTATAATAAATGTTCTTAAAAGTCTCAAACTTGGATTTGCTCTTCCATAAACTGTCATAACCTTCATCTGATCGGTCAAACCGAACCACACAATTCAGGGGATCAGAGAAAAAAAAATTAGGAAAGAAAGTGAAAGTTTGTTCATCTCTACAACTCTCGAAAACCTGTCTGACTTCTGCCACCCTAAATAAATCTTTTCGAAGACAGCGTCTTCCCTTATTGTCACCACCTCTTAAATCAACCATCGATTCTCTGGCGATAGGCAATACAACTGATATTATAAATGGACCATCGCTTTCTTCTTACCTGACACCACATTTAACTCCTTCAGCCCAGTTCTCACCGAAGCCCTCTGCACTGCAACTTTCAATTTAAAAAGAAAGAAAGAAAGAAAGAATGTTGATTTAATGGTGTTCTTCACATTACTCCTCAGAACAAATGGACAGAAAGAGACAGTTTTACTTTTCAAAAAAACATCCATTCTATCTCAAGCTTCAGCCCCAAGAAAACCCAAGCAAGCTAACTAACTGTTGCTTAGGTTAAGTGGGAAAGTTTTACAGGCCTCCCCTCAAACAGATGCATCTCTGTGAAGGCAGCCTGCTGCTCGGGCAAGACCTCCTTTCATAATCTGTTTTTACCCTTAATTGCCATTTCACTCCTGAATTTGTAACGACTGGAACATTCAGCCTCCTTTTCCTTCCCGGAGTTGATAACCACTTACTTCAATGGCAAGATTTCAGGTCTAGATGGAAACAAATTCTCAATGGTAGGAGGTAAATTGAGAGACAAAAAAGAAATTAAATCTCTAAGAATCTCAGTTCGATAAATTGGTTTTATTATTATTATGAATCAACTTGAAAAATGGAACCCCTGAGCTAGCTATGAAGAAGCTTGATACAATATCTAGGAACATCAAAATTTACTTCAGGTTTAAAATGATCATTTAAGGAATATTCAAGCTCACAAAGACATTTTCCGTGGCAATAACTAACAGGTATATAATATACATAATATATTTCTTCTGCTATTTAATAGATCAAGTTTTTTTTCCCCCCTTTGGGGTCTCAAGGAGATTTTAA
Source organism: Antechinus flavipes (assembly GCF_016432865.1). Taxonomy (NCBI): domain Eukaryota; kingdom Metazoa; phylum Chordata; class Mammalia; order Dasyuromorphia; family Dasyuridae; genus Antechinus; species Antechinus flavipes. The sequence goes on from NC_067402.1 coordinate 11,616,688, forward strand.
TGACAGAAAACTAAACAATTACCATTTACGCCCATCTAACTATACTTTAACCATCTAATGAAAAAAAAAAAAAAGATTTTATTAGTTACCGACCCCTCCTCCACCCAAATCCCTTATCTTCTAATCTTAAGAGTTATCCCCAAAGCCACACTTTGATTTAGGCTTTATTGAGGAGTGCTCGAGTAATCTCCCGAAATTCAGTTAAAAGGGTTTGCCATGAGTTTTGTTTTCGGGTTTTTTTGTTTTTTTTGTTTGTTTTGTTTTGTTTTGTTTTCATCGGGGAAGGTAGATTTAGAAAGAAAACATTTTCTAAGAACCGGTTAATTTGAACAAATTTTAAGCAGTCGGTAATTACTCCTTTGGAATGTAACCTGTTGGCACTTCATGAATTACACTGAATGGTCACCCCCGAGCCTTATCTCCGTAAATTCACAAAATATAGCTGTCAAGAAGGATCAAGGAAGCAAATCGTTCGATTTCCTTAATATTGGTGTAAATGCGACATTTTCTATGTCTGTGTTCTATTTGGTTTTCCTGGTAGCACTCAGCCAGAGAAAACACGGCCAGTTCCCCCAATTCTGAGGAACAATAAAATAAGAATTAACCCGCCCAACAGTCATATTTTCTCCGAGTTTATTAATACCATTTAAAATATTACAAATAAATCAATTACATCTCATGCATTTAAAATGCAAGTCTAAAATGTCCCAGCGAAAAACTTTCCATTTCAATGTGAAATATCCAAACGATTTCAACATTACAATGAGCAACTAGTTTGCAGAGCTCGCAAACCTTTGGAGTGTAGGGCAGGAGGACGGATTAACAGTTAACAAAGGTAACCTGCAGGAAATACACATAGGCCAAAGTTCGTTCAGTTTCACTTGGACAAATTTATTTAATACATGGGTTTGGGGGCAAACCCACTTGTTATGAAATATAGGAGAACGTCCACTTTTACTATGCCTGAACTGCCAATGCAAATATAAGTACATGCTTCATTAAATTAAATGTAATCCAACATTTATCAAATAGCATCTTAGTTACAGTTTGATACCTAGCTAAATTAATATCCGAGCAAAACTAGATCCTGAAAGAGTACCTGCACGGCCACTTCCAGAGCAAGTCCCCAGAAACGCAGTTCACTAGGACTGCCACAATAACTCTGAATATTTTTTTTCTTGTGACAAAAAAAAAAAAAAAAATCTCAAGTTGACTTCAATATATTTTCAAATATTTACTGTGAGTATATACAAGAAAAATACTATACAAAATCGTCTTCTGGACAACTGCGGCTCACACCTGCACACTGGTGGAGTTTATATTTAATTGCTAACTAATCTAGAACGATTCTCCAGTTGAACAAACCATTAGGTTCGGATATATTTTACAAAGATTTTGTTTTGTTTTTTGTCCTATTCCCCCTCCCCCCCCCCTTTTGGCATTCGGACTAAAGCCTCGTCTCATCTGCAAGCTAACCACAGCATCTTCACTCGTTTACAGGCTTAAATCACAAAGAAAAGAAAAAAATAAATTTCATCCGAAATATTTTCAACCGGATTGCATGAAGATAGAGAAAGAAGAACTCCACAAATGGGCGGCCGGGAGAACAAAAAGCCTGGGATTACTCTGGGGAGCGTTGGAGAGCGAGGTAGAAAAAAGGACAAATACAGAGATACTTAATCTGGTCTCACCGGAATGAAGGCCATTTTTGCATAAGAAAAAAGACGCTTACCCTAACCCCCACTCCCACCCTCACCCCAGAAGTTAAGTTCAGGAGATCAAAATCACTTTGGGATCAATATTAACTGCACGGTTTCAAGAGAAAGACTTGCTTTGCTCGCGGCTGTTGGAAAAATGAAGATCTGCGACTGGAGATGAGAGAAATAAAGAGGACTTTTTTGTTGTTGTTTTGAAAGCAACGCGTATGTATACATATAGATTATATATAGTACGGGTATATATAATATATATGTATGTATACCCATTGAGTCTGCGTGTGTGTGAGAGTGTGAAGGGAAGCTGCTGAGCAGGTAAACACAGACGGGCCCCAATTCTCAAACTGTCCAAAGTTCCACCTCGTGGGTGGGGGAAGGAAGATAGAAGGGGGAACGCAAGAAAGTTTCTGCTACAGTATATTTGGAACTGGCAATTCGGCTACTTCCCCGGCTGCAAAACGTGGAGGACGCCTCTGGGGCTGCGGGACCAGGGGCTCTCGGCTCGCCGGCGAGAAGTACCGGAACCCGGCTCCGGGGCTGAGCTCCGAAGCGGAGGCGGCCTACCACGTTCTCAGCCGGAGCCGGCGCAGCCCAGGCGAAAGCACAGCTAGCAGCCTTGCCCGCAGCCCTGAGAGGCCCTCCTCCGCACCTCCTAGAATTTGCCTGAGTCACCTCATCTCGCCTGCCGCCGGCCGGAGGACCCCGGGCCTAGCCAGGCAGGCAGCCCCAGAGTTGTCCTGCACACACACACACACACACACACACACACACACACACACACACACTCACACACACTCCCCTCCCCCAATCGGAAGTAACATCTGGGAGAGGGAGGACAACTCAAACTCTAGCGGGGATGCATGGAAGTGAGGGATCAGATTTTAACTCCTCAGAGAAAGAATGAAAGAGATTAAAAAAAAAGAAGAAGGAAGGAAGGAAGGAAGGAAAGAAAGAAAGGACAGGGGGGAAAGAAGTGTCCAAAAAAGCGATACAACTTACTTACACGTCCATGTCCCCTTTACAAAGTTAAGTGTCACAGAGAGAAAAGGGAGACCCCAAAGCGTCCCCCGTCCCCGCGCGCCTCGAGGCGCAGGTAGGCAGGCAATATCGGGCCGGGCTTGGCCATCGGGGCCCCGGGGGCCAGCTGCGAGGCCCAGGTTGGCCGGCCAGGGGCCGGGGCCGCCCTGATTCACTCCAGCCCGTTGCGGTGGCCCGGCTCCGGGGGCTGCAAGAGCTCCGGAGAATGGCACGGTGGGCTGCCCGCTGCGCTGTGCTCGCTGTCGGTGTCGCTGCCCTTCTTGCCGCCGCTGCCGGAGCCCGCCGAGCCGCCGCCGCCGCCGCCGCCGCTGTGGGTCTTGACGTGCTTGCTGAGGTGGTCGCTGCGCATGAAGCGCTTGTTGCAGACGGGGCAGGCGAAGCGCTTCTCGCCCGTGTGGGTCCGCAGGTGCCGCTGCAGCTCGTCGGAGCGCGTGAACCTCTTGCCACAGAAGAGCCAGTTGCACACGAAGGGCCTCTCGCCCGTGTGCCAGCGCAGGTGCGCCTTCAGGTGTGACGTCTTGCCGTACACCTTGCCGCAGCCCGGGATGTGGCAGCTGTGCAGGCCCTTGCGCCGAAGACTGGCACCGGCCGGGCCCAGCCGCTCGGCCTCCTGGCAGTTGGGGCAGTCGCAGGTGGCGCGGCCCGAGTAGCGCCGAGCAGAAGAGCGCGGGGAGCCCCCCAGAGGCGCCGCCGGCCCGCCGCCGCCCAACATAGAGCCGCCGGCGCCGGCCAGCGGCGACGGGGCCGAGTCCGGGTACGATCCCGGGAGCACCGGCTTGAAGCCGTCCATCAGGTGCTGCCCAGCCGGGCTGAGCAGGTGCGTCGAGGCGCCACTGCTGAAGGCCGAGTGGCCCAGGCCCGAGTAGTCCGAGTTGTAGCCGCCCAGCGGCGAATGCAGCGAGCCCTGTAGCCCCCCCGCGGCCGGGTGCAGCGAACCGGGCAGCGCGGCCGCCCCGTTGGGGTTCTGCACGTCGATCCAGCCGGCTCCCACGTCCCACCAGCTGGAGGCGGCGCCTGCCGCGCCCACGTCGCCCGCGGCGCCCAGGCCAGGGTGCGAGGGCTTGAACCACGACTCGTACGGGTGAGCCATTCCCACGCGCGGGTAGATTCCCTGCAGGCCGTCCACCGACGTGTGCACTTTGGACAGGAACACCGGCTGATGCGAGCCGTCCTGGCTGTGCGCTGCCGCTGACGAGCCGCCGCCGCCGCCGCCACCTCCGCCACCCCCGCCTCCGCCCCCGCCGCCGCCCGACACACCGGGGGCCTGGAAGACTGAGTAGTCGTTGGCGAAGGGCGAGCCGGAGGCGGCCGCGGCGGCCGCGGCGGCCGCGGCAGCCGCGCTGCTGGAGGTGAGCGAGAAGGCGCTGGAGCCCGGAGAGCCGCCGCAGCTGAAGGAGTCCGACACAAGGGCCGCAGCCGCCGCCGCCGCGGCCGCTGCAGCTGCAGCCGCCGAGGACGAGCCCCCGGTCCGGGAGGACCCCGATACCCCAAAGCCCGAAAGGCTGGAGCCCACCACGTTACAGCTGCCGGACGAGGAAGAGGAAGTGCGTTTCCAAGGGTGGAAGCCTTTGCCGAACGAGGACGCGCTGTCCGAGAGGGAGGAGGGCGACGGGCTGGGACTGCCGATCTTGTTACAGGTAGCAGCGAGCATGGCTAGAGGCGTGGATCCCAACCTCGGTTCTTCCTGCGGGAAAGAAGAGAGGAGACAGGGGAAGGGGGAGGAAGGAAGGGGCGGGGAAGGGGATGGGGACGGCACGGGATAAGATGGGATGGGAGACAAAGTGCATCAGTTTCCCGGTATCCTCCAAGACTTGCTCCGCCACCGCACCCCCATTTCTCCTGCAGCGAACCTCTACCAACTCACCTTGCACACCCACAAGAGCCCGAGAACCTGGCTAGCTTTCTAATCTGGGGCGAGGGGGAAAAAGTTTGGCTGCTGGGAGTCTGGAAGGAGATACACTCGCTCCTAGGGAGACTTTGACAAGCAGCCTCCTTGGAAGCACACACCAGGCCCGGAACACACACTTTCGACTGGGGATGGGGGGGGGGGCGCGAAAGGGGAGACAGGATTGCCGAAAGACGAAGAACGGAGGGACGGGAATCTTGGCTGAAAAAGAAATCCGCAAAAATCGTCCGACTGGATCGGTTTGCGTGTGTGTGTGTGCGTGTGTGTGTGTGTGTGTGTGTGTGTGTTTTAAAGCAGCGTTCGAGTGTCTCTCCCTGGCCATCCATCCATTGAGAGGTTCCCTACCGACTTCCAGTCCCCAGAAACTGATCGTTTTAGTTTCTCTCGGCCAAGAAAGGTCGGGCCTCCGGAGTCCGCTCGCTCTCCCTCTTTGTCATGGTTATTATTGTTATTTGAAATCACACCGACAACAATTAAAAAAAAAATAACAAAACCACACCGAGGCGGGTTCCACGTACCTGCAGGATGCGGCGGGCTGCGGAATTTTAAGGGGGAGGGGGGCCGCTGCTGCCAAGTGCCCGGGAGCAAAAGCTTTAAAGCTGGCTTTCTTTCTTCCCCCCCTGAAATAGTCACATGGAAGATAGGCTGAACTAGCCCCTCTCCCCGGACAGCCGCAGCCGGGCTCTGGGAGGTGGCTCGTATAAATGCCCTTAGAACCTTTTCCTGAGCTCAAAAAGAGTGACTCTGCCCCCCCCCCCTTCCCTTCCCCTTTTTTCTTTTCTCCAAACTCACTTGTACTTAAGGAAGAAAAAAAAAAAAAAAAACCCTCAATAGAGAGACTGATAGCCCCTGTCCTGACCGGGGCTATTTTAGCCCCCTCCAATCGGCGAGAGAAAGAAACTAATTAAACCAGCAAGAGAAAATCCTTAAACTCACCCCTAGTAGTGAAGTTGCCATCCCACCAAAGTGCCCTCCTCCTCCTCCTCCTCTCAGAGGATCTTTTATATATTGATAAATCAGAGGCAGTGTTTTTTTTAGAGGTGTGCAATACAATGATCTGGTCCGCCCCTTCCAGCACAATTGTAGCCCTCTCCGCGGCTTTGAAGTACCGCTGAGCCTCGGCCAGCCAATCTGCGGCGCCGCCGGGCCGCTCAGACACGCTGCTGCGTGAGGTCACCAGCCCCAGCCCCAGCCCCAGCGCCAGCGCCAGCCCCAACCTAGCCGAGCTAGCTAGACGCCCGGGAGCGGGCGCAGGCAGCCGCCACAGCAGCCGCCACAGCAGCAACAGCCCCAGTGGCCAGTTCCTGTTCTCCGAGGGGGAGGGGGCGGGAGGGGAGAGACTGAGTGTGTGTGTGTGTGTGTGTGTGTGTGTGTGTGTGTGTGTGTGTGTGTGTAACTGTGTGTGTGGGAGGGAGAGGAGAGAGAGAGAGAGAGAGAGAGAGAGAGAGAGAGAGAGAGAGAGAGAGAGAGAGAGAGAGAGAGACAAAGCTTTCAGGGGGGAGTCGCACTGCCACTACGGGAGCGCGCGCGCGTACACACACACACACACACACACACACACACACACACACACACACACACAGATTTTTACAAGCAAGTGAAACAGATTGCAAAGTTAAGGGAGCTGGGTAAATAAAAGACATTCCCCAACCGAAGCTGCCCTCTTCCACTCTAACAGCTAGGTGCTGGGGTACCTCCAGGTGGGCTCTGTCACTTTCGCAGAGGAACTTGTTAGCCCCCCTCCCCTCCGGCAAGCCCGAGGTCGGGAGGGTTTAAAAGAGGTGGCCTAGCTCGTCTTGAATCCGATGCTTCGGCCTCCCCCTTTTCCCCCCCTACCCCCCCCCCCACCGCGATGGTGTATCTGCAAGCGTTTGGAAGTCCAAGTTTCCTTCAGGCTGGAGGGGCAGTGTTTGCCCAGTTACTAACGCTGTGTACATTTCGATACAAAAGGCATTAGATAAAGATGGGGGGGGGGGGGGGAGGTCTCGATGGGAATGATTTTTCTTGATATACAGAAATCTTCTCCTGGATTGCAGGAGGAAGGGAAAAGGAGAACTGAAAGAAAGATAACTCCATTCTCCTCTGGGGAAGGCGAATTTTGCAATCGTCCCCTTCTCCTCCCTTGCTCTCTCCCTCCACCTTCCATCCTCAAGCCCCGTCCCCCTGCTCTCAAACCCGGGCCCGGGGAGGCCATTTATTCTAGGCTGCTCCTGCCTCAGAGATGCCATCCTAATTCCCCTGCTTCAGCAAAGAGACATAGGTTGGACCCTTTGGAATCAGTTCACCTCCCAAGCAAAGTCCTGCACCTCAGACGCCATGTTCCAGCAGCAATCCCAGCGTTCGGATGTGGCTCCCAGGGCTCCAAGAAGCCAGATTTTCCCATGGAATTAGGGGTGGAGCAGAGTTTGGGGGATTTTCTAAAATTCTCTGTGTAAACTCCCTCCCTAGGGATAACCCAGCTACATGGAGCTTTCCAGCCTGTTTGCCTCTGTCTTGAGTTCCACTCTCAATCTGGGGGGGCTCTAGCGCGTCCCATGGAGTCAAGCCGACTTGGATGTCGTTTGGAACGAGTTTTTTTTTTTTTTTTTACCCTTTTTTTCCCACAGTGCTGGGATATTGACTGTCCATCATATCTATTGATTACGGGGTGAGGGGGGGAAGACGAAGAAGCTTATACTTTGGAGCGAATGTGAAGTAAATTAATGAACTGCTTTCTTTCTCTGAAGGCTGACGCTTACCATAAATGTCCTCTCTCTCTCTCTCTCTCTCTCTCTCTCTCTCTCTCTCTCTCTCTCTCTCTCTCTCTCTCTCTCTCTCTCTCTCTCTCTCTCTCTCTCTCTCTCTCTCTCCGAGAGGCTCTGAATGATTTTAGCCTGTTGAGAAGGCGTGACAGGCCAACCCAGAAGGAGGAAGGGGTGGGGGAAGGAGGGAACTCCGTTTAACAAATAAAAAAGAATTAACTCCATTGCTTTGGTCTCCTTCTGTAATGATATTCATTTTACGGACCTAATGCACAATTGCTGGAATTTCGGGTTTAATTCCAATCAATAGTATTATCCACTGAAGGGGTGGGGAGGGGAGACGCCCTTTGGATGAATACTTATTAAGTTTATCTTTTTGTCCTCCTGTCTTCTTGGAACCGAAGTTAAGCTAGTAAGTAAAACTTCAGATCTGGGGCTCAGAGGAAAGGGAGGTTAGGATGTGGGCTGTCCCTCGCATGCAAGGAACTCACAATTGGGGATGGCAATTTTGAGCCCCTGTTCCTTGGAAATCTGAAGTGTTAACAAGGTTTTTTAGAAGTATTTCGTTCCCACTACTAGAACAATGCAATTATGTGTTAAATATGTTAAATAGCCTCATCTGCAAGCTTTTCGGAATATTGCAGAATACTCTGGGGTCTCAGAGTTCCAGGTATCATTATTTTACAAATCAAACCAGATAATTTTGTGAGCAGGAAAAAAAAATGATCAATTTCTCTGTTCCCCTTTGCCACGCTCTGTATCCCCACTACAACAAAAAGTTACTCTCTGTGTGTTGTGCTGATCTAGCTCAAGCTTTACAGAAAAGACAAAGGAGCTGACAGAACTCTCTGAACCCATGTAAAACTGGACTCGTGCAGTCAGAGAAGCCTCCCTGCTTCTGATTTCCCTGAGACAGGCAGCAGTGAGCCTGAGACTGTTCCCTGCACCCTGCAGGAATGACCTGATCTTGGCTGAATCCTCCACGGGAGCCAACAGCTGGAAGCGAGTGTGTGTTGGGCCTTCTGGGCAGGGGAGGGACGGCTGGCCAAAGTGCGCAGAGAAGTCTTGCGCCGGCTGTTCACCTGTGCGATGTTAACCGTAAATAAGTGTACAGGGTTTATTCTAGCAAGAGAATTGCCAAGTTTGGAGGGGGAAAAGGAGAGCAAACACGACCCAGGTTTTCTGAAATTAATTATAAGTTGTTGTTGTTTTTTCTCTCCTTTCTTCCCCCCCCCCCCCAAGTTTCATGCACTGGGGTTAGATGGATGCTGGTGCCGTTTCTTGAAAACCTGTGGGATCCACTCTCAATGAAGCTTTAAAAAAAATCTATTAGCATTCTGTATGCATCGGTAGCATAAATTTCATTTGAATTTCAAATTTAATAAACCAGGAGGTTTTTAATCATCCCTGGTTTTATTTGTTTGATATTAACATGCTTATTGACCGGGTCTGTTGACCGGTTTGATCATTACAGGACAGCAAAAAGTTAATTAAAACGACCACAGCTCCTTAATCATATCATCTGTCTCATCCATGTCGTTCCCTTTATTACAGGCGATGATGGATCGGCTCCCAGATTAATCTCTCTGTTTCTTCGATTTGGACAACAGCTTTGGGGGCCTAATTTACATCCTGGGAACAACCTGCTCAAGTCTACCAAACACCTTGCTTCGACAATAGACAGCGGCAACCTCCCTGCGAGGGGGAGGAGGAGAGCGAGCTGGCTGCCGGCTGAGCCCGAGCCTCCCAGGGCTCCGGGTCCGAGCGGACGCCCTGGGGTCTCCGAGAAGCCCGTAAGGATACAGAGGCAGAGAAGCTGGGAGCGGGAGGGAGAAAGGAAGGGCAAGCCCTCGCGGGCCGGGGAGGAGAAGAGTGTTATTGCCGTGCAGTTAAATAGTCTGGAAATATGTATACAGACCCACATGGAAATAAAGTCATTGGAAACCATTAAGTACAATTAGTAGCAATTTCTCTTCTAAGCGTCCAAGTTCTCTCGCGGTTTCCTAGGGCTCCTAAAGGTGTCTACACATTCCGAGGGTAGGTGTTAATACGTCCAGATGTTCTCGGCTCGAGGTACAAAGTGGATGCAAAGAGAAAGGGCGCGAGCCTTGCAGGGAGGCGTGTGGGAGAGACTGCGTGACTGGGTGGCTGGCCGCGGGGGTCGACCGTGTGTGCTCGCGGGATGGGCAGCAACTGAGCGAGCGGGGAGATTTTGCAGCATCTTTCCTTCCCCAAGAAAGGTCCAAAAAACTGGGGGAAGCCCAGAGGTGACTGCCTGGAAGCTTTCCCACTCCTCCCCCTCCCCCTTTGGAACGAAGTTTACCCTGGATGAGGGCTTTCTCCGGGGGGGGGGGGAGAGGGGGGAGTGCTGCCTCTCCAGTCACAGCACTGGGATTTGAGGGTCTTAAACTGGTTTACTGCTAAATAAACCTTAGGAGGGACTGAGGGGGAAGGGAGGGGAGGGGCATGAACAGAAAGCAGCTGGGGAACGGAGAACCGAAAGGAAGGCTTGGTGTGTCTTAGGTCTTCTCTCCAAAGCTCCCACTTCTGCTCCCCGGGGTCAAAGTTTGTCTTCTGCTATCCTTCCACGGGAAAATCCAACGAGGCCGGCCGGTCTATACCCGCTACTCCCACCTCTGTGAGGGACACGGCCTGGCCTACTCCTCACCTGGCGGCTGCCTGGGATGGAGGAGAGCTGACTGGGCCCGCACTCATCTCAGCCTCCGGCGGCCTGAAGCTTAAAGAACATCAGGAAGAAGGAGTGGTTTGGGGTGGGTTGGAGTAGTTTTTTTTCTCTTGGGGAGTCCCTCCTCCCCCCTCCATCACCACCCACGACCCGACCCAACCCAACTAGGAAGCGACTCTTCTCGTGACAGATGGTGAAGCTTTGTGTGGCGTGGTGCCCCCTCTGAGTGGGGTCCCTGCCTCCTACCCTAATCACCTTCTGGTGATTTGGGGACACTGGTTCTTTATGTCGGGGTCATTGAGGAGCTAGAAGGACAAGCGGGACTCTAGGTGGGCTAAGAAATGAGATTCACAGGACGGCAGGTGGCAGGCAGGTCACTGCTCTGGAATGAGCTCGGAGACTCTAGTGGATCTTCCCCTGGCTGATCCGAGGGGACTGATTTTGGCCCTAAGCGGCAGTCCCCTGCTGTGACGGAATAAGATATACATACATACATATATATATATATATATATATATATATATATATATATATATATATATATACACATATATTTGTTTGTTTCCCATAATAAGATATATATCAATATATATATCATTGATATATATATTTGTTTGTTTCCCATAATAAGATATATATATATACATCAATATATATATATATATCATTGATATATATATTTGTTTGTTTCCCATCCACCTTTTCTTCCCCCAAACTCCCTTCAGTCCGGAGAGCTCTTGATCTCATAGAAGAGGATTTTGGCAATGCCCTTGACCTTCTTGTCTATAAGGGATAGTAATTCTAGCTGGAGCATTTACCTTTCCGACAAACTAGGACTCAAGTGAGACTTTTCCCCTGCGAGTTAAGAAACTCTACAGCCCCCAATTCAATCTGTACATTGAAGACAGAGAGGGAGGGCAGATAAGCTTGGGACAGGACTCCCTTCTGCTCCATGTGGGAATTTGCTCCTCTCTTCGTGTGCTGATGAGAAATATTAAGGGCAAGGGAGCTCCCTATTTTGTGGGTATCTACGGAGAAAAAAAAAAGGAAGAAAAAAAAAACGTCAGTTATTCTGTGCGTGTGGCAGAGAACTGGGCTCACGGTGATTCTATAAAAGGGACGTACTCCCAGCGTGCTTGGGTGCATATGCGAATTTCCATGAAGGACAATCAAGCTTTGTCTCCCCTCCCCCCCAACTCATCATGTTCATTTTTGAAACAGGCAGGGATGAGGAGGGAGTGAGCAGTGTGAATGTTGCTGAGATGTGTGTGTGTGTGTGTGTGTGTGTGTGAGAGAGAGAGAGAGAGAGAGAGAGAGAGAGAGAGAGAGAGAGAGAGAGAGAGAGAGAGAGAGAGAGAGAGAGAGATGGGGGGTCGCGGGGGCGGGATGGGGGGAGACTCGTGGTGGGCAGTAGAGAGTGAAAGTTCCAGGAGGCAGGGAATCCGGCAGCTTTCCAGAGTCCTGCTCTTCGGGCTCGCTTAGAATCCGCGTGTATCAACCGTGCTCTGGTGGGGGTAGGGGACATTATCTATAACTTGCTCCCTGCTAACACGCAGAGTTAAAAACTACTAAATTCTGATCCTCTATGTTATCGATTTCTTTTCATTCTGTTCTTTGATTCGAGAAGCTAAGGCGCCCAGATTACCCGGCGTCTCCTCCAGACGGTTGACAATTGCAATCGCAGTTTGGGGAAGATAAATGTTACTTTGGGAATTGCGTTTAATTACAAACGAGCAAGGGGCGGCTGGGGGGACTTGTCGGAGCCCACATGTGAAGAGAGCGCCCTGGCGAGCTTTACTAATGGTGCAGGGAGATGGGGAGGGGGCAGGAGAGAAGATACAGTAAACATTTGAAAAATCGCTTGGGCAGGAAATGACAGTCCCACCGGAGCGGCGGGCCGGTCAATCAGGACGAGGCAGCCCCGAGAAGTACAATGGCCCAAGACCGCACGGTGCCACTGAGGCCAGGCGGGCCAAAGAGCAGCAGAGTCTGGGGATTCTAAACATGCCCTCTGGACTTCACCGTTCAGTCAAATGTATAGAAGAGAACGGGAGAAACTGCTTCTCTTTGTTGCTGGATTAAATAAGCAGATACTTTAGGGAGAGGGGAAGAGAGAGGGATATTAAGATAAGAGAGAAAAGAGATTACGAGATACGAGAAGAAAAGAGGGAAGAGAGGAGTAAGAGAAAGAAGAAGGGGAGATGAGGGAAGAGATGTGAGGGAAGAGAAAAGGGGCAAATGTGAGAGAAGAGAGATGGAAAAAAGAGGAGAAAAGGAGAGGGAAAGAAAGAAGAAAGAGAAAGAGGGAAGGAGGAGGGAGGAGAGAGAGTAGTTGGTTAATATAGGAAGGCCTCCGGCTTTACCTTTCCTGCCCTAGGTGTCAGGTGGACAGTTCCATTTACTACACCCCTTCCCACTCACCCCTCACCCTTGAAATTCATCTGCTGCCACCTTTGTGTACGCTTGAATATGTGTGTACGTGCGCGTGTTATTCTCGGTTCTTGTGGCAGCCCGATCAGCTGTGCGTGTGTAAATGTTGCTTTTTAAATCGTCCGAGTGACAAACAGAAAGAGGGAGGGGGCTCCCAGGTTCTCCCCTCCTCGGCTGAGCCGGCGGGACGAGCTCGCGGGGCACCCCTGAGCAGATGTCCCCATTTAAGGCCTCTCCTTCCCCACATGTCTGCCGGAGATGGCCGCCGCCACTGCCGAGGAGGAAGCTCGCTTCCAACCTGGCCCATTCCGGCCCATAATGGGCACGTTATTCTGGCCCACTGAGCACGAACAAAATGGGCTTCAGATCGCGTGCTTTAGGCTCATTCGCCTCTGCGCCCGGGGAGGAGGGAGTGGGGGTTGCTGGGGAGAAGCGGGGTGGGGGGATAGGTGGCAGGGGGAGCGCTGGAGGGGGGTCTCTGGTAGGGGAGGGGGGTCCCGGGGAAGCCAGGCTGGCCCCGCAGATCCCATGGCGGGGAGACAAGGCTCTCCCGAGCCGGGTGTTTTCCCCGACTGCCTCCCTCCCTCCCCAGACGAGCCCGGTATAATTTACGGAGCACCTCCAGAATCCGAGGGGCCAATGCCGAGGCCCTTCGCCTTGTAAACCGCTCCTAATTACCTGCCAGAGCAATTAGCTGACTATCACGAAGAAATTAGATCGCTCAATGTAGCATAAATAATGCGAATAATTTTGTAAGGAGAATGGAAAGCGAGCCCTGGTGATTCTTTATAAGGAAATAACAGCTCGCCGCTCAGCAGCTCCCTGCGCGCCCACGGCCGCGTCTAGGCGAGCCCGGAGAGGAGCAGGGCGAGCCGAGAGCCCCTGGCTGCGCTCCGCTGCGTGGGCTGAGAGCGTGCCGCGAAGCGCCGGCCACCGCCGCCGCTGCCATCGCTGCAGCCCGGCCAGCGCGCGCTCATTAACACCGAGCGCCGTCAATGGGAAAACCTGTTTTCCAGATGATTTTTACAATGCACTTTTATGTCTCATTTGGCAGTTTAAATGGCTGGAGTTGGTTCCTGGCTGCCTCGCGCCTCTCATCTGTTGAGCATATTTTGCCGGGAATATTGAACGCCGACCAAAGTTGGAGGGATTTGGGCGACGGCCCGAGCAGTAGGCAGAGGTGGCGGGCGCCCACGGGGGCAGATGGTGGGTGGGACATGAATGGACTTGGAGGCGAGAGAGAGCCGGGGAGGAGAACGGCACCTCTGCCACTTACTGGTCTGGACCCTGAGCGAGTTCATTCCTTTCTTTGGGCCTCAGTTTCCTTATCTGGAAAATGGGGGTCGGAGCACCTACTTCAGGGCTTGTCGGGAAGATCAAAGGAGCCGTTTACATAGAGTTTCCTGCGAACTTCAAAGAGCCAAATACAAACGAACTCTAAATGGCCCTGCTTTGGAGGGAACAGCTCTATCCCATTTTATCTTTCCCTCCTCTTCTGATAGGAGCCTTGGGTTATGACCAATGGATGTATGTATGTGCCTACGTAGCTTATATGTGCGTTATATGTGAGAGTCGAGTGTATGTGTTATATCCACACGTTTTGTTGTATGGGAAAAACCCAATTCGTATCCAAAAGCCTCTTTCAGTAAGGCTCCTACCTGCCCCTGGAAAATAATTCCAGCTACCATTTCTGTAACACTTTACCCATGCGCCTTTGCCAAACGCAGTCTCCTGTGATCCCCCACATCTGCCCGTTGAGGAAGGCGCTGTTATGATCCCTGTTTATCAGAGGAGAAAAGATCCAGAGAGGGAAAGTGATTTGTCCCACGTTTCTCAGCTAGTAGCCTTCCTGGCTCCATATCTAGACAGCAGGCCTCCCTGGGGAATCACACTCTGGTCCCACAGTATGTCTTAAGGTTGTCCCTTAAAAGAGATTTTCTCCCGGGGGAATCTCTGACTGGATCATATCTCTATTTTAAAATAAAATGCAGTGGCTCCTTCTTTTCTCTAGGTCTGAGGCCATCTATTCACTCCTTTGATTTTTACCAGTCCTCACAACCTCTCTCCATCTATTTTTGTCTTTTCTTTCATTATTTCCCTTTCCAGTCATTGTCTCTTCTTCCCAGGGGGGTGGCTTTATCTCCCACCTTAGTCCTTTAACACTGAGAAACTTCACCTGAGAAAATCTCCTCCCCTCAACTTTTCCTTCAACATTCAGCCCCAATGCTGCCTTCTACAGGAACTCTTCACTGCTCCCTCCAGCTGCTACTTTCTCCCTGCCCCAAACTCTTGGAGTTGCTTTTATAATCTATCTTATATACTTAATAGAAGAAAAGGTTCTTTAATGGAGCGATTTTGATGATTGTTTTTGAATCCTCAGCGATTAGAACCGTCTCTAGCACCGGAGTTAAGTGAGTGCTGAGGGGATTCTGGCAAGTTCACTGATTGGTGGACATGTCCTTCAGTGCCTCAGGAAGCAATGTTTTACATGCAACTTGTTAGACTCGAAGTATCTCCTAAGAGAACAGCGATGCACTCTTCACCTTGCTCCCCAGTGTTCCTCTTGGGTTCCAAGTTTAGCTGGAAGTTCTTACTGCTAAATTTAGGGGCTGCAAAAGTCTAGGCAAATCTAGGGAAGGTGGTGGGGGGAAGGGAAGGAAAAATCTGGAGGCTTTACAAGGGTCAATGTTGAAAAATTATCCATGCATGTAGCTTGAAAATTAAAAGCTTTAATTTAAAAAAAATCAACTTAATAAAAAGTTTAGGCAATCCTGATCTCTCCTGTCTTTTTCTTGCAATTTGAATAGTGAGCATTCTTGAATAAAAAAAAAATTGGATAGTCTTATAGCATACCTTATAGTATGATTACCCAAAGGAGTTCATCACTGAATGACTCTCCGGTCTCCTGGTAACTTTTCAGTCAGTCCACTCAAAGAGATGCCTGCTGACTATTGTCAGGGTTTGCATGGCAAAGACTCCAGGAGTTTGCCATTTTCTTCCCTGGCTCATTTTACAGATGGGGAAACTGGAGCAAGCAGGGTGAAGTGACTTGCCCAGGGTCACCTAGCTAATAAGTGTCTGAGATAGTTTTCAAGTCACAAAGAGATTTCCTGACTCCACAAAGAAATTTCTTGATTGGCAGTGCTCTGTCCATTACCAACTACCTACTTTTAATTCGCAGGAATATGCTACTTCTTCAAGGATAGAAAACATGCTTCAAAGTCAGAGGTACTTGCTCCTTTATCTCAGAACATCAGTAATCCTGTTGAACCAGGCGCCAGCCTTCAGGTTTTTCCCTGAGAGATGGAAATGAGAGGCTGCCGAAGGGCACTGCTCCCATGACCCCAAACCACTGTCCCACTCACTCTCCAACTCCAACTCCAGCTCCACTCCATCCTTAATACAGAGACTCTTTTGCCTTTAAGGGATACCCTGGGGTGAAATGTTTTGGTGACTTATCCTGAAGAGTCACAGCAGGTGGAGATCACAAATATATACATAAAAGAGACTTTAGAACCTTCTTAATAATCCAAAGCCTTCATTTTTATTGGAGAAAATGGCAAACCTTAACAGAGTTGTGATTTGAATACATGTCCCTGGACTCCAAAACCAGTACACTTTCCACCACCTTTCTTGCAATGGTTCCATGCTCTTCCATTTAGAAAAATAACTCAGGAAGTTTGAGCATGATTATTTAAAAGGGAAAAAAGAACGGAAAGAAACAAGCAAGCAAGGAAAGAAAAAAGGAATAAAGGAAGGGAAGGAAGGAGAGAAGTCAGGAAGGAAGGAAAATATAGATGATCTTGGGGATTTACAGATTCTAGAAAATGAATAGATTTTAAAGATCCATATTTTGAGAGTGCAATTAGACAACAAACTATCTCCCAAAACATCCAGGTATCTTAAGGTTCCAAAAATATGCTTTTTTAGCTGCTTTTCTTTCCCAGTTCAAAGCTCCACTCTGGGAAGCAGAAAGCCAGAAGGGAGCAACACAGAAAGTTCCCAACTTGTGCATCCATTTTGATTATGAGTGTGGAGTTGATGTCCAAGGAGGAAAGCCAGTCAGTCTTTACTCATGGGCCATGCAGGCAATAAGCTGTTTTCATTCCCTTTCTTCTTATCCCAAATGAGTCCCCTTCTTATACACTTGTATTAAAGGTGAAAGAAACAACTGATGCTTCTACAATTGCTTGGAGCACATTGTCCCATGGAATCCCAAAGGAACACATTTGTCCTTGATCAAGATCAAAGAGCGATACAGGAAGCCAGCTTGGACTTCTGAGAGGGACTGTCAGCTACCTGAGGAAAGGGAAGCAGTTATGGAGCAAAAAGGCCTAAGATCATTTTATTTCTTCGTCTTGGTCACATTTAATGTGAATAAATATGGGCGGAATGTCCTCATCTAAGTGTGTTTGTGTATGTACACACACAATACACACATGACAGAAGGTAAATTCATACATATCCTTTCCTTCTAAGGAAAACTGGTCTAACTTAAAATGATTTTTTTTTTTGTATAGCTGAAGATCTGACCAGTATAAATTTGTCCATAAATGAGGAAATTCTACTAGGCCTGCACTTTCCAGGGAAGTCTGCTCCTTTGAGATTGCTTGAATTAGTATAGGACAGAAATAATACTAACCCTTTTTAGAGGGAAAAGTGAACTTGGAAAGAATTATTTTTTATTGGTCAAGAAAATCCCAAATCTAAGGAAAGTCGTTCTTTATTAAGTTTATTGTAAGACACTTAGATTGTTGAACTGTAATGATTTTTTTAAAATGGATATTTACCTCTCAAGTGTGTCTCTTTCCCCTCCCTATAGAAGAATTTCAGCTTCAAGAATAGAACCGATTTGGACTTTCATCTCTATAGCTGCTCAATTAATATTGTTGATTGAATTAATCCTCTAATGGCTTTGGTTAAACTGGTGGTTGTGGGGGAGAGTACATTGTGTTTTGAATGGATGGGGGAGGGGGAACCTAAAGGTAAGTGAACCAAATAGTTGGTCAAGCAAAGATAGCCGAGTTGAATTTGAGTTGAATTTAGGAGCTCTTTGCCCTGTATTCCTTTCAAGCCTCTAAAGCAGATTGAACCAAAAAAAAAAAAAAAAAAAAAAAAAAAAAACATCCTTTTCTGTTCCTGGACCCAAACTCAAAAGGCCTGGTCTCGGAAGCTAGAAAGTCATCCACTCCCTCTGCCCAGCACAATAAAACCATACCGGGAGAAACTGGGGAAGACTTGGAGATCCAAAGTTTACAAGTGAATAGAAACCATCTGGAGAGGCTCTTGGGTCCCAGGTTTCAGAACAAGAGAGGAAGCGAAGTGGGGGATGGTAGGGTTCTTCAGATCAAAAGTTCAATCTAGCAGTGTTAAAAAGCTGTCAAATCCCGCCCCGGGGCCTCTGGGAGAAAGTTCGTCTCTCTGCCCTGTCTCTGTCTGTCTCTGTCTCTGTCGCTGTCTGTCTCTTTGACTCTGTCTCTGTCTTTCTCTGTCTCTGTCTCGCTGTCTCTTTTTTTTTCTCTCTGTCTCTCTACTCCCCCTGTTTCCCTTCCCCCTATCCATGACCACAATGTCCTCTCATTAGGGACTGAGGTAGCCGGCAAGTAGGAAGAGGCAGAGGGCACCAAGGCGACCAAGTTATCCCCTCCTCTCCCCGGGGAATTGTCTAGAGGACTTCGGACGGTCCAGATTTGCGGGGTCCTGGCTCTGGAGGGACTCGGGATTCCCTGTTCCTTCTGGGGAGGTCCCCTCTGCAGTGAGAAAGGGCTGCACTAACTAGGCCACCAGAGTAGTAAGGGGCAAGGGGAGGGGGGCGGTGCAAAGCCAGACCGACCGCAGGACCCCCGAGGCCTTCTCGAAGTGCAGCCGAATCCCAGCTTCTGCTTGGACCCGAGTTGTCCTGGCCGCCCCGCCCCCAAGGTCCGTCGCGGTTATCTCCCTTTTGCTCTCTTGTGTAACTTATTTGTTCATAATGTGCATATTGTCTACTCCATTCGTCATGACCTCCTAGAGAACAATGACTTTCCCCTTTCTTTGTATCTCCAGCTCTTAGCCCAGTCCTGGTATACAGGAGGAGCTTAATAAATGTTTACTGATTATCTGAGGGCTTTCCCGAGGCCTCTTCGGGCCTCTTTTTCCTCTAAGCCGTTAGGATGTCAAGAGTTCAACTCCTCCAGAGAGCTAGAACAGAAGCAGGGGTTCTAAGTCCACCGCCCAACATCCAGCTCCCGGAGGGTCCCAGAATGAGAACCCCAGAAATGCCTCCACAAACGATCTTTAAGGCGGGTTCCCCTTTCTATAACGCTGGTGGCAGACCGGGCTCGAGCCAGTATCGCCCCGATCCTACCCTGGCAGAATTTGCAGCCCAACTCAGCCCATCTCCTCGTGCCCCCGCCCCCCAAGCCGCCATCCCACTGCGCTGAGAGAGACACTCGCACCAACCCAGTAGATTTGTCCTGGATTCGAAGTCTGCGTGCACAGTGCTCCCGCTGGGACTGCCAGTCGGGGAGTGGTGGAATCGGCTTTACTTAGACAGCTCCCGCCCTCTCCATCCCTCCCCACACCTCCCTGGCCCTAGTTCCAAGGTGGGGGTGGGGTGGGAGCTCAAGTGACCCTCCAGCTCGCTTAGTGGAAAGTGGGTCTGAAGCTTCCTTAGTTGCCTCTTTCTCTGCCCCGGGACCTTTCTGGTTGGGACCTCGGGCCGACAGGCGGACAGGGATGACTTCCAGCTCCGGCTCCCGCCCAGGGGGCAGGCTCCTCCCCGCCGGGCCTGCTCTTGTCTCTTCCAGACTCCTGGGGCCTGGGCAACAAAAGCCTTTTTTTCCCTGAGCCTGGCGAGACGGGACGTCTAGTGGGCAGCAGGTCTCCCTCCCCCGCTGCCAGCTCCCCCACCCCTCCACTCATCCTCCCCTCCGCCTCCTCCTCCTCCCGCCCGCCCCTCTCCTCCTTCTTCTCCTCCTCCTTCCCCTCCTCCTCTTCCCCCGTGGGGCTTGCAGTGCCCGCAGGCGGGGAAGGAGCCGCCCTCGGGGCGGACAAAGAGGAAGGGACGGGGCGAGGCGAGGGCAGTCCTCCCGGCACGCGCAGCAGCTCCGCGAGCCTCCTCCACCCCCTCCAGCCTCCGCGTCCACCCCTTCCAGCCTCCCAGTCCACCCCCTCCAGCCTCCCAGTCCACCCACCAGCGCATCCTCATCCCAGCCCATCCCCTCCCCTCCCCTCCCATCTCCTCCCCATCTCCACCCCCACCGCAAGGACACCTGCTGGGCAGGCCGGGTTACGGAAAGGGACTGCTACTTAGGTTTACCGGGCTTGTGTGTGTGTGTGTGTGTGTGTGTGTGTGTGTGTGTGTGTGTGTGTGTGTGCTGGCGCGCGCGTGTGTGAGTGTGTGTGTACTGCAAACACGAAAGTTGAAAGTGGTGGCAGCCTGTGGAACTGAAAGGTTGGAGTATCCAAGAATTATCATGGACCTATCAACGAAAGCCACACCTTTCCTAAACTGAGCTTTCAAAAGACTCCTCCTTCCCTTCCTCCTCCTTTTCCTGCCCTCCCCTCCTGCCTCCCCCTTCCCTTCCTCTTTCTTCTCTTCCTCCGGTTCCTCTTCTACATCACCCTTTCCCTCCCCTCCTCTTCCTCTTCTCTCACCTCACTTGGAGTTGTTGAAGTTCTTTCTCCCCCTCCCACCCCCTCATCCCAGCACCCTGCATTGGTCCAGGCAAGCCCATCATTACTCCCAACACTTTTTCATACTTATGCAAGGGGACTTCAGAAGAAAGTTATTGGGTGTTCCTTAATGGGATTTCAGATCCCTTCCCTGGGGAAAGACCATGGATCAGAGCTGTTAGATCCCTTTCCCAGCTAGCTGGCATCTGGCAGTTGCCAAGTTTCACCTGGAGGTCTTTATTTGAACAGCTGCTCCATGGGCACTGAGGGAAGAGGCTTCTCAGGGACTGCAAAGCAGCTTGGACTGGATCAGCTTTGAGTCCTGGATGTCACTCTTACTTTGTGACCTAGGCACATCACTCTAGCTCCCCCGGCCTCAATGTCCTCACCTGTAAGATTCCCACTTCCATTCCCACGACACACTCCATGATCCAACTCCCTTGGCTTCCTTTCTAGTCTTCCCAGGGGACCTTCTGTGTCTTTGCTCTCCCTCATTCTTGGAAGTCTGACTCTTCCAGACTCTTATCTCCTGGCTTTTCAGAAGACTCAGCTCAAATCTCACCTTCTTTAAAAAACCTTTCCCTGCTTCTTCCTCTCCAGTTCCTGCCCTTTAAGATTATCTTCCTGCTTACTCTGTTTATATTTTGTAGGTAACTAGTCATTTACATGTTGTCTTTCCCATTAGAGGGTAAGTTCTTTGAGACCATGTTTTTTTTTTGTCCTATATCTCCAGCTCTTAGCACAGTGCCTGGCACATATTGCCATTTCATAAATGTTTGCCTATTGGCTAAGCCACTAGATAGGTTCAAAGGTCCCTTCCAGCTTCACCAAACTTATAGATTGTTCTTTACCTAAAGAAGGTCTTTTATATATCTAGCCATACTGACTTAGGGGATGGGGGGAGGGAGAGAGTCCTAATCAGCCTGAAATCAAATAAGCATTATTTAATTCTGCTGAATGATAGAAGAAATAGAAATAGTGCCTTCTCTTCCTCTTCTATCAAGGAAACAGCATTTATACATTTCTATGAAATCAGAAAAAAAAAGTGAGACTGTGATGGTCAAGGTGGGAAAGGGAAAAAGGGATTAGGAAAGGCTTTTATGTAGCAGGTCTGTGCAGTCACTGAGGGGAGTTGAAATATCATAGGTGAAGACAGTAGTCCTTCCTCTTTGCTCCTCTTAAAATGTGGGGTGGCTTAAGGGAGACAATGAGTCAGGAAAATAAATTTCAACCTGCTTCAGATGCTTACTAATTATAAGTTAGTAAAGTTATCACCCTCCCTCAATCTGTTTCCTCATCACTAAAACAGAACAACAGAACCGACCTCAAGAGTGATGGTGACTTCATAGATGAGATAATATACACAAAGTGCTTTGGGAACCTTAATACCCCATATAAATATATTAACTATATTTTAACTAATATATTAATAAATATTAATATAATATTTAATTATAACTAATATATTAACTATAAACTATTATTTCATTCGTTCGTGGACTATAAAGTACCTACTGTGTGCCAGCTGAACTCTGAAGATACAAAAACAAAAAAAGAAACAGAAATTTCAGTAAAAGCATTATGTCTGGAAAGGTCAAGGAAGAATAGGGAAAGCAATATGAGTACAAATAAGTGAATACAGACTACATACATGGTAAATATAAAATAACTGTCTGGGATCAAAAGCAGGAAGGACACACAGGGAATCAGTATTTGGACTGGAAGGGGTACTTGAAGTGAATCTTGAAGGGTTCTAAGAGTTCTAGAGAGGAGGAAAGGAGGATGCTTGGAGAGATGGGACATGATTGGTGGGAGGAGCAATCTGGAAAGAAGGGAGAGGAGATTCCATGAATGAGACCAACTTTCAATGTTACCCTGAAAGGGTAGACTGGAACCAAATAGCAAAAGGCTTCTTTCTTTATATCTTTACATGGGGACCTCAGACTATCAAGTCCAACTAGTTCATTTTCTAGATAAAGGAACTAAAGTTCAGAGGAGACATGGTCTGCCCAAGCTGATACATGTACTAAGTGGCAGAGCCGGAATTTGAACTTTCTGACTTCACATGCAGATTATATTGTGCGGCCTGTCTAAAGGAGCATCCTAAATCCTTTGCTGAAGGACTTTTGAAAAAAAAGGTTAAGTGGGAAAGACTTTCTGGCAGGATGAGAGGAGATATTTAAGAAATTCATTTTCATAAAAAAAGCCATACTTGGAACTAGGGAAATCTACATCCTGCCCACTCTGAGCATTATAGAATCTTTCCTTCATGAATACTCCAATACCGCACCCACAGCTGGCCCCATCATCTTGAAACTTTCATTGTTTGTAGTCCCCAAGCACTTCTAGCCCTCTTTCAAATCTCGACCAAGAAATGCCGGTCTCAATGAAATATTTGCTAAATGTGTTCCCTAAAGAAAAGCCAAACATGGATCAGATGCTGTTTATCCAGAAAAGATCTGGGGGTGGAGATAAGGGGGCCACATCAATTTAAGATGCAAGATCAATATGAGTCAGCAGTGTGAGGTGGCAGTCAGAAAGGCTGATGCAATCATGGGCTGCATTCAAAAGAGGCATTGTTTCTAAGAATGAACAAGGTGATCACCCACGGTACCCTGTCCAACACAGACCAAATATGGAATATTACGTTCAATTCCGTCTGTCACATTTTAGGAAGGACTTTGATTAGTTAGAGAGATTACAGAGGAGGGCATTCAGCATGGCTATGGGGTCTGGAGACCTTGTCTCAAAGGCAGTTCATTTGAAGTTTTAGAGAATATTTAGGGTAGAGGAGGTAAAGACATAGAGAGAACATAATAATTGTCTTCCAGTATTTGAAGAGTTGTCTGCTGAAATAATAATAGCAACAATAATAATAGCTGGTGGTTTTTTTTTTTTAATAATTGGTATTTGCTTTAAGGGCTTATTTTTTGTTTGTTTTTTTTACAGCAACTCTGGAAACTAAGTGCAGTTAATAATCTTTTTACACAAAAGGAAGTGGAGGCAAAAAGAGGTTAATTGACTTGCCTAGGATCACACAGCTAGGAAGTGCCTGGGGTCATATTGTCCAGCATTCTAGTCACTGTGCCCGTCCAGTTCAAGGTAGTTTGAGGGAACCGAGCTCCTGCTTGGTTCTCATCATACTTCCTGTTGTACCACTGTTATTTAGTGGAGTGGCAAACAATATCCCGACAGTGACAGTAATCACTGCAAGAATGATAACTTTCTAAGGAGGGTAGCCTGTTAAGAAGTCTACATATTTGAAAATCAACATATTCCTTGTACTGGAAGGCAATCAACCTGCTTTGCTTGGTCCCAGAAGACAAATTCAGAAACTATTTATATCAGGACGTCACAAAGAGAGCACTCTAGAGTAAGTCAGCAAAACGTTGTGGAACAATTAGATCTGTTCCAAAGTGGAATGGGTTTCCTTGAGAGATGGATTTCCCCACTAAGCAAAGGCTGGACCATCAGCTGTCGGGTCTATTATTGTAGATTCCTTTGTGTTATAGATTTTGTGTGACAACCGCTGAGGTTCCTTCTAAATAACAAATTCAATGCCCTCATGTTTTTTACATATTTCACTTAATTTAGGAATGGAGAAGAAGGTGTCGTCCATTGTTAATTATTTGGAAAGTTCTCTACCCAAAATACCTTCATCAAGGCTATACTCAGTTCAAGTACAGTTGGATTTCATGAAGATTTTGTATGGGTGGGAAATTAGGATTATAAGGAAAGTATGTTGCCTTTCTTTCTTTATCATCTTTAATTATTATCTCCCTTCAGTTTCTTCCACTTTTTTCTTCCTTCCACTTTCTTCCATTATTAACAAGTTTGTAGACTTTTCTCTCATCTTTCGTATCATTCCCAAAAGCATGAAAGGGTTAGGGAACAAACATATAAACTATTCCATTTTACAGATAAATAATTTGACTTTAGTGACATGGCTAGTGAGAGTCAGAAGCCAGATTTGAACACAACTTCCTATTAGCACTTTATCCGGTGTTGGGAGGAGAGGAGAAAGTTTCTAATTCAGGCTCACCCTTTCTTAAAAACAAGTTAAATGCAAATTGATCTCCTATAGCACCAGCTTGCTTTATATATATATATATATATATATATATATATATATATATATATATATATATAAAATTATATTATATATAAAATATATATATATATATTTTAAAAATCAGGTGATGCCAAAGTTGAGGCCATAAACAGGAAGGTTGGCTTTCCTTATTGTCAGCCCAATTTGCCCTATATTTTTAGAACCTAATTGTGAATGAAAGCACCCCATCAGGGTTCTACCATATGGGCAAATTACAGCCACCTTTTACGTTTCCCAACTGTGTTTAAATTGCAAGTCCTTGCACTGAACACCATGCTTTGGGCACTGAATATTCAATACAGTTAAATGTGTTTTAAGTGAACCACCCAAGGTCCCAGGAAAATTTGCTTAATAATGACAATACTTTGCAATTCTATAGGGCCTTTCAGGCTAGGATCTCAAGTGGAATGCTCTTTAACTAGACACTGTACAGGAAACCTTGGGAATATTTGAAAGTGCTCACTTAAGGCCTATTGGAAAGGGTCCTTAGTATAGATTTCACAGTATGGCCCTGGGGAACAAAGCAAAGCAGAATTCAGTTGTCTCAGGGGTATCATATGCACACACTGGATGCCAACTGAATGTTTGCTTGGTTATTTTGAGAAAGGTTTAAATTGCAGAGCAACATGGGAAAATTTTTTTTTCCAGTGATTACTTATGAGAGTTACATTCAGGATGTAAAACCGTTGCTTCCATTTTGTTTGGGTAGGAATTTAGGTAGATAATAAAGATATGATCATAGAGAATCATGTTCCCCATATGTAGCTCTGAAGGGAGATAATAATTAAAAAAATAATGAATGTATATGGAGCTTTGTTTGAAAGTTTATTGCGAACACTTCATTTGATAGGAAAAAAAGAAGAGCCATTCTGTGGGTGAAGGCACGGAACAGAAGGGGCAGCTCAAATGCTCCATTGGGCTGCAGAAGCAATGGCCAGAGCTTTCCAGCATGCTGGGTACACCCTCTGTGGCATATTTATGAGACGACATGGACAGAATGGACAGGTGTGGCTTATAAATGGAAGGCTCCCCAAAAATAATCTAGTTTATTTTATAAATCGAGTCACTGAGGCCCCCAAATGTGAAGTGACATCATATAAGTCAGGCAGTAATTAGCAGAGGTCCTCTAACTACAAATCCTGCAATCTTTCCACTCTACTGTCATGCTGCTAAACCATTGATGGGAAATCCAGATCTTCGAGATCCCAATCCACTGGAATATTCTACTGTCTCATTGGATCTCACTAAGACAATTGAAGTAGACACCATCAAAATCTTTACTTTGCAGATGAGGAAATTGAGAGTACAAGAATGTAAGTGACTACTTCAGGAATTCCCAAACTGGTAAGTTCCAGGTGCTGAAGATGAATCCAGCTCTCCAGACTCCAATGTCCATATTCTTTCCCTATGGTAAGGGACTTCATAGTTTTATTCATTACTTTGTCATTCCCATTACTTTGGATGGTGAGGTAATCTCTAACCAAATCGCTATATAAAAATATATTGAAATGTATTTCAAGTAATATTTCAGAGATGCCCCCCAAAAGGGGATATGCCTTTCATGACTAATGAAATAAACACACGAGTAAAAAAAAATACTCAAAAAAAAAAAAAATCACGCTACTTTTAAGCCAATGAAGTATCTGTATAATTGTCCCAAGAGTCCACTTTCCTTTACTAATATAAACTTGGTCTGAGTGAAGAACAATGTTGGCTGTCAGATACTTAGAGTATGGCTCCTAAGTAGTTTGCATAATTCAGCCCAAATGATCAATTAATTAGTGTAATTGTCAGTGCCAAGATCTGACCTTTATTCGAAACTGTGAGTAAACCTTCTGCCCTTTCTTTTTTTTTTCCCCTTCTGCCTCAATGCTGTCCAACAGCTCTAAGAAAAATCCCTATTGCACCCTGAATTAAATATTTTAACAATTTGTTAATTTTAAAACACTCCCCTGCAAGTCTGCAATATGGTCTTATGCTAATTACAAGTAATTATCTAAAGAATATCAAGTGCATCTTTTAGCCTCTTACAAGTCCTTGAATTATTACATAACCCAACGTGTGATTTATCCCACTTTGGGAAACATGTATAATTACATACTTACCTCTGCAAAGCTGCTGTCTAATACTTAATATTCGCTCATTAGAACTATTCTCTTGGCTATGGGTTGCCAACTTCTAACAGTCGGGCCTTCCTGGAGCTCAAAAAAAAAAATATTCTGAGCAAAAGGAGATGAATTTTTGCAGTTTGTGAGGTGTGAAATTCATACAGCGTGATGTTAAGCCCAGCGGGACCCTGGGATTTCATGCACATAATTGCTTTCTTAGGTCAGATCCACTGCAGCTCAGATCTTTTCTAGGTAAACTTCATGTCGGCTTTCATCAATATGAAGTTCAAGTTTTGAAACATAACTTTCTCCTAAGAGAGCTTAAGTCTTCTAAAGCTCTGTGTCAGAGCAGAGCAAACAGGGTCGATGACTTTGTTAATCTCATTAGACAAAGCACAGCAGGGAGAAGAGATTTGTCCCAATCTAAGGCTCATGAATTTGTATTTTAAAGTAGATGACATATTGGTTCAGGGCATCGGTTCATGGGTTAAGATGGAGAAATACTCAGATCTTTTCTCCCCTTCTGTGGCACAATTTGGCACCTATGTTAAAATTAGAACAATATGGAAAGATAAACATAGAGGACCCACAAATCTAGGGAAATTTTTCCAGCATCGGATCCTCCTTTAGTATCACACAAGAGGGCATAGAGATCATGCAATAGAAAGTAAGTAGGTATCGCCAGACTTTGGGTATAATCCTGGTAATGCACTGAGTCAGGGTCCCAAAGATAAGGACCAAGTGTGGAAAGGAACAGTACCAGCACACTGTCTGGAGAGTGATGAGCTCTTTGACCATAGCCTTCCATGAAACAAAACAAGATACAAAATGGCCCTCGGTTCTGTGTGGCCCCACTCTGCTTACATTGTGATGCTGACAGAGTGATGGACAAGGAGTGTTGAGAGCACTAGGAACCACAATGTTTTTAGAGTCTCTATGAACATGAAATTAGCTGTTGGTACTCAAACTATAAGATACTTTTCCAGTGATTAAATGAAACAATCTCTGGAGATTCCATAAAGCACCTCAGTAAAAATGAAAGGAACATTGGTTTGGCAGCCAATAGACCTGGGATAAAATTCACCTATGATGCTTCCCGCCTCTGCAATCTTGGATAAGTCATTCAGCTTCTGGTAGGGTGGTGTAGATGGTCACGGAGGTCTTTGCCAGCTGGTTTGTTATCCTGTTTTAAGGAACTCAAAATATTTTATAGACGTTGGGTGTCCCAAAAGCCTTAATGAACTTTTCAACTTTTAAAGCTTAAGTAAATCTCCAATAACTAAAACTTCTTAAAATGGCACCAAAATCTTTGGCTCACTATGTATGTGGTATGTATGTATGTATGTATAAGGTAAGTAGAAAGGCAGCCATGAAATGCACCGGGAGGGCAAGTTGGAGTAAATTCATATTCTTTTTTTTTAATTTTTATTTAATAATTACTATATATTGACACTCGTTTCTGTTCCGATTTTTTTTCCCTCCCTCCCTCCACTCCCTCCCCCAGATGGCAAGCAGTCCTTTATATGTTGGATATGTTGCAGTATATCCTAGATACAATATATGTTTGCAGAACCGAACAGTTCTCTTGTTGCGTAGGGAGAATTGGATTCAGAAGGTATAAATAACCCGGGAAGAAAAACAAAAATGCAGATAGTTCACATTCGTTTCCCAGTGTTCTTTCTTTGGGTGTAGCTGCTTTTGTCCGTCATTTATCAATTGAAACTCAGGTCTCTTTGTCAAAGAAATCCACTTCCATCAAAATATGTCCTCATACAATATCGTTGTCGCAGTGTATAATGATCTCCTGGTTCTGCTCATTTCACTTAGCATCAGTTCATGTAAGTCTCGCCAGTCCTCTCTGTATTCATCCTGCTGGTCATTCCTTACAGAGCAATAATATTCCATAACATTCATATACCACAATTTACCCAGCCATTCTCCAATGGATGGGCATCCATTCATTTTCCAGTTTCTAGCCACTACAAACAGGGCTGCTACAAACATTTTGGCACATACAGGTCCCTTTCCCTTCTTTAGTATTTCTTTGGGATATAAGCTCAATAGAAACACTGCCGGATCAAAGGGTATGCACAGTTTGATAATTTTGGGGGCATAATTCCAGATTGCTCTCCAGAATGGTTGGATTCGTTCACAACTCCACCAACAATGCATTAGCGTCCCAGTTTTCCCACATCCCCTCCAACATTCATCATTATTTTTTCCTGTCATCTTAGCCAATCTGACAGGTGTGTAGTGGTATCTCAGAGTTGTCTTAATTTGCATTTCTCTGATCAATAATGATTTGGAACACTCTTTCATATGAGTGGTAATAGTTTCAATTTCATCCTCTGAAAATTGTCTGTTCATATCCTTTGACCATTTATCCATTGGAGAATGGCTTGATTTCTTATAAATTTGAGTCAGTTCTCTATATATTTTGGAAATGAGGCCTTTATCAGAACCTTTAACTGTGAAAATGTTTTCCCAGTTTGTTGCTTCCCTTCTAATCTTGTTAGTAAATTCATATTCTAAAAAAAATTGTCACTTTTCTTTTTCTTTTTACTTTCCTTTTTTTTTTTTTTTTTTTTTCTGTCTTTTGATGTAAGGCCTGGTAAAGGGAAGTCTCTTGTATTGTATTCCAGAGGGCATTGTTTCAGTGATTTCTCAGTAGGAGCCTCCCCTTGTGGAAATTCTCTCCAAGATCAAATCTAGGATTTAGTAGATTAGTGTGGTTGAAAAGGTGAAATAAGTTACTCAAGGTCACACAACTAGTAAGAGAAGAATATTGGCTCTAGAATCAGATGACTGGTTCAAATCCCAGCCTCTGACATTTAGTACCTGTATGAGCTCAGAAAACATAATCTCCATGGGCCTTGGTTTCCTCATCTGTAAAAGGAGAGAAATGAACTACATGATTTTAGAGGATCCTAAGAGCTAGAGATTCATGACTCTATAAAGAGACAGCATTTGAACCCAGGTTTTCAGGGCTGGAGCCTCATTACTTTCTATCCTTCAGAGAGCACCACCATCTTCCAGACTTGAAAGGAAGTTGTCCGGGATCCCGCCTTCTTTATTAGTAGATGCTTCTCCATCTACTCTTCCAGCAAAGTCCTGGCTACCAAGTTTCACTTAAATTTCCCTTCCGCAGTCTCACCCATAATCTTGCTGCTGTTTACCTTTTCCCCACTTCCCTGATCCATTCAACTCCAGCACTGTTCTTGACTAGAGGGCTCCTGGCTATCTATTTTCTCATGGCCTCACTCACCATTCTAGTTACTTTATGAATGAAAAATACCCTTCTTCAACCTTTTAGTCCTGTATA